>NC_084483.1:203726729-204343496 GCF_030035675.1 Rhineura floridana | reverse complement strand
TGAACAAAACAAAACAAAACAAAATGGAGGGGCTTAGCCATCTTTGGACCATCCTGCTTGTCTCGCTTTGTTCTAACATACGAAGAGCCCTGCTGGATCAGCCTGGTGGCCTTCCCGGTCCGCCTTCTTATTCTCACAGTGGCTAACGAGATGCCCATGGGAAGCATGCAAGCACGACCTGAGCATAAGAGCACTCTCCCCACATGTGATTCCCAGCAACTAGGTATTCAGAGGCTCCCTGACAGTGGAAGGACAACATAGCCAGCTTGGCTAGTAGCCATGGATAACCTTCTCCTCCATGCATTTGTCAGATCCTCTTGTAAAACCATCCAAGTTAGTGGCCATCACTGCCTCCTGTGGGAGCAAATTCCAGAACTTGGAAAATTTACTTTTTTTTTTTATCATTAATTTTTATTCAAATTTTCAAAGACAAAAAACAAAACAAAAACAATTAAACAATAAAATAAAATGTCGACTTCTGATTTGTCGCAGATCAGTTATAGGTCTAGAATATATAACAATCCTATCTCTAAAATTATATTATAAAATCACTTTCCTCCAGTAGTTATCTTAATTAATCATCAAATCTCATAAACATTATTTTATTCTTTCCACAAAAAGTCAAAGAGAGGTTTCAATTCCTTGAAAGATATATCTTTCAATTTAAAAAAATAAAATTGGAAAAGTTACTTTTTTGAACTACGACTCCCATCAGCCCAATCCAGTGGCCATGCTGGCTGGGGCTGAAGGGAGTTGCAGTTCAAAAAAGTAACTTTCCCAAGCTCTGCGAATTCCACAGTTTAACTATCTGCTGTGTGAAGAAGTCCTTTGTTTTATCTGTCCTGAACCTTCCAACCTTCAGCTTCATGAGTTGACTCCAAGTTCTAGTATTATTCTCCATGAATTCGTCAGAGCTTGGAAAAGTTACTTTTTTGAACTACAACTCCCATCAGCCCAATCCAGTGGCCATGCTGGCTGGGGCTGATGGGAGTTGTAGTTTTAAAAAGTAACTTTTCCAAGCTCGATTCGTTTAATCCTCTTTTAAGGATGGGTGGCCATCACTGCCTCTTGTGAGAGCAAATTCCATAGCTTAATTATGCGCGGTGTGAAGAAGTCCTTTCTTTTGCTGGTCCTGAATCCTCCAACATTCATTGGACGTCCCCAGGTTCTGGAACTGGTTTGGAGGGATTTCTCTGTTTTGTACGGCACTGTTGTGAACACGTATGTTCTGTGTCTTATGTTAAGAACATAGGACTTATACTGAGTCAGACCTTTGGTCCATCTAGTTCAGTGTTGTTTACACTGTCTAGCAGCGGCCCTCCAGGGTTTCAGACAGAGGACTCTCTCAGCCCTACTTGGAGATGCCGGGGATTGAACCTGGGACCTTCTGCATACAAAGTATGTCTCTAACAATGAGCTGTGGCCCCTTCCCTGTGGATCACGCCAAAGGCTTGTCTAGTTCAGCATCCTGTCTCCCACAGCTGCCATTGGGAAGCTGGGAAGCTGGGCACAAGCACAACAGCACTCTCGCTTGTGATCTCCAACCACTGGGATACAGATGCACATCTCTTCTGATATAGGCGGTAATATACAATGAAGCCAAGTTCTAGTATTTGAAAAGAGGAAGAAAAACATTCTGGAACTTGGGGACATCCAGTGAAGCTGAATGCTGGAAGATTCAGGGCTAGGTACTGGGAAGATATTCTACTCAGTTAGCATTTGAAGGCTCATCTACCTACTATGCACTTTCTGAAACAATACCGAATACAGCTATCCTTTGGCATCTGCAAACCCTGTGCAGAAATGCATATACCAGGATAAAGCGTGCATGTACTAGTGAGAATAATATAGAAAAATGCTTTCTGTTTGGGGGAATTACTTTGCAAAATTGTGTATATTAGGCCAAATTACACACAAAAATGGGTATACTAGGAGGAAATTCTCACTAAAACACTGCTGAATTTTTGTGAGTACTTTAAAAAAAAAAAGAATTCGCAAACAGATGTGAAAATGTGGAGGACTGAACTTAAGACTGGAAAAATTAGTAACTTCAAGAAACTGAAATTGACAGCTTTTACTATCTCCATTCCGGACAGAGAAAAGAAAGTACTTCGTCACACAGTGAATAATTAAAATTCTGAAGTTCCCTCCCACAAGAGGTGGTGATAGCCACCAATTTGCATGGGTTGAAAAGAGGATTAGACAAATTCATGGATTCAGCTTGAGTCCAGAAAGTCTTAAGGATCACCTGAGCTCTCATATCACTTGAGACCAGAGGAGGGCTGGGAGTTGTCCCCCACGTTACCAAGGCTGGAATGGCCTCAACTGGAAGTTGAGCATTTAGTGTCGCCAGTCCCATGCTGTGGAAAGGGATGGAGGAGAAATTAGATTCAATTCACGTTTAAAAGTGAATCTATTAAATCAGCACTATGAAACAATATGAGAACTGAAACACAGCCAGCCTTCACAATTCGCACTTATCCAGATTTTGCAGTAAGGTTCTCCAGCTAACCATGTTGGCAAAAAATGCACTTGTAGGGGAAAATGAGGATTAAAATGAATATATTAATGAAAATGACATTAAAATGCATTATACTAGGGCATATTGCTTCCCAAAATGTGTACCTTGGTCAAACCTGCATACAAAAATATGTTTATTAGGAAAAATCTGCACGAAAATGCTAGTGAATTTTTATAAGGTTTTTTAAAAAAACAAATGCAAATTGCTGTAGAAATCTGAAGAACTAAAGTTAAGATTAGAAAACCGAAAAACTGAAAGAACCAAAATTGACAGATCCTTCCATCCCTAGCTGTGGAGTATTCTTCCAACAGAGATGCGGAAGGCACCCTCGCTTTTCATTTTCAGGCATCCCTTGAAGACCTTTTTATGCCAGCAGGCCTTCGCAGCTGTTTAATTTTAAAATTTTTGATTAGCCATTTTAATGATGATCTCTACTGTTTTTGATGGCGTTTTATGTTTTTATGTTTTACGCTGATATTTTACATGGCAGTATAGAAATATGTTCATGAATAAAGAAAGCAAATAAGGGGACAATCCAAACCAAGATCTGCTGGGATGAGCGAGTTAGGATATGGTGGCTCTCTATATCTAATGCAAACCTTGTTCAGCTCGGTCACATGACCTGGCAACCCAGCAGAACGTGCACGGGCAAAAGGAGTGGTTTCAGTCAAACTCTATTTTCAAGACTTGCTTTCCCTCTATTAGGCTCCAGTTGGGTCAGCTGGCAGTAGCCCCACTCCTGAAAGGCATTTGGAATAGGAGGAAGGACAGGATATAAATAAATAAAATAGGGGTAACTTACACTGGCTTAACTTAAGCCAGTGTAGCTTCTGCCATCTTCCTATAGTTAGGATTGCTGTACCTGGCTATCAAGCGTGACTAGCTGCAGTGTCTGTGTTCTATGTCCACAGTTGGACAGCACAGCATACCTTTGAATGCCAGGTGTTGGGCATCGCAAGTGGGGAAAGTGGTGATGGAATACTGACTGTTGGGGGTGTGTGAATAGAAAACCGGTGGGAAGGGGAATCAAATGGGGTGACTGGAATCCAGGTACTCCACACTGCAACATTTTGTTGCAGACTCTACTTGCAAATTCTGTTGCTCGTATGGAAGTACCCATCCATCCATTCATTATACTTGCATTCGGCTTTGCAGAGGTTACCTCCCATTGTGGTTTGAAATTAAAATGCACGCAAAGGCACAATGTAATTAGGTATGTGTTGGTTTGTGTATGGGGGGGTGTACAGTCTCCTTTGCCCCCTGATAGTTCATGATACAGGCTGGTGGTAAGGGTGCCTGACCCCTGGGGTAGGGGAGAAGTTCAATCCAGTTCACATTTAGAGATGAATGTACCTAATTGACACGTTCCAAACCAAGATGCAAAGTGAAACGCATCCATCTTGCAAAATACGCACGTCTTCACATGTTGCAGTGCCCTTATCCAGCCAAGTAATCTGTACAGAAAATACATATACTAGGTTAAAATGTGCATAAAAATGCATACATTAGTGAAAGTAACATAAAACGGATGATATTAAGGAAGATTGCTTGCAAAAAAGTGTGTATGTTTGGCAAAACTGCTTACAAAAATATGTTTCTTAGGAGACATTTGCAATGAAAGTAATGCTACTATTATGGATTTCATTTATTAATTGCTTTTCATGGAGTATCTCAAAGTGATTTCATGATACAGTGCTGATGAATGTTCATGAGGACTTTTTTTTCAGTGTACACTTATGTGGGGGATTGAACGTAAGACTGGGCAAATGAGAAACCTGGGAAAAAACCCCAAAAGGACAGATTTTGCCCATCACTATTAACCACAGAGAGCCATTGTGGCATAGTGGTTAAAGTGCTGGACTATGACCTGGGAGACCAGGGTTTGAATCCCCACACAGCCATGAAGCTCCCTGGGTGACCTTGGGCCAGTCACTGCCTCTCAGCCTCAGAGGAAGGCAAGGGTAAACCCCCTCTGAATACCGCTTACCATGAAAACCCTATTCATAGGGTCGCCATAAGTTGGAATTTACTTGAAGGCAGTCCGTTTCCATTTCCATTTATTAACCACAGAAGCACCCATATCCTTGATCTGCAAAATCATTCCATGCAATTACATTCTGTCATTGTCCTCCTCCCTCGTAGGTCGCCGAAGGGATGGCCTACATCGAGAGAATGAACTCCATCCACAGAGACCTCAGAGCAGCCAACATTCTGGTATCGGAGACCCTCTGTTGCAAAATTGCGGACTTTGGACTGGCTAGGATCATTGAGAATGAATACCTTGCACAAGAAGGTTGGTTCAACACTTGGAGCTTTGCGGTAAAGGAGGTGCAATTAAAGGTTGTCTTTCCCGTGGCATCAGCAAGATGGAGAGTGATGGCTCGTGGCTCCATGTCAGTGGGGCAGTGGAAACCACTCCAGTTTTAGTCCAAACTTTCAAAGAGCTGTCCAAAGTGCTGAACCCTTAGGTGGAGTGGGCATAGTTGGGCAGTGGAATCTGCTCTGAGTTTTAGTCCAAATGTTCAACGACCTTCCAAGGTGTTGAAAGCAGGAGTGGATTTCACTGCTCCACTCACACAGAACCACCAGTCACCACTGGTGGAGGGTAAAATGCTAGCTTTTTCAAGCACGCATACTTCTATAGATCAGGCTGCTTGTCTTTATCAATGGTCATCTCTATTATTCTTGGGAGGTATTATTATTATTATTATTATTTATTTATTTATTTATTTATTTATTTATTACATTTGTATACCGCCCCATAGCCGAAGCTCTCTCGGCGGTTTACAACAATTAAAAACATTAGAAACAAATATACAAATTTAAAAACACTTTTTAAAAAACCAATTTAAAAACAAATGCTAAAATGCCTGGGAGAAGAGGAAAGAAGGAGTAAGGGATATAATCTACTTCAGGGGTTCCCAAACTGTGGCCTGTGGACCACCAGTGGTCTATGAGCTTCATTTGGGTGGTCCACGTCACATCTGCGGATTTGCAGTGGGAGTCAAATGCCACTTGTATACCGCCCCATAGCTGAAGCTGTCTGGGCGGTTTACAATAACTAAAAGCAAATACAATTTAAAAGATGTATTTTAAATTGTATTTGTTTTTAGTTATTGTAAACCGCCCAGAGAGCTTCGGCTATGGGGCGGTATACAAGTTTAATAAATAAATAAATAAATAAATAAATAAATAAATAGAATTCAAACTGTAATACACTAAAATACAATAGACAAGAAATAAAGGAAGCAATAGAAATACAATTCAAAATCATGCAGCATCTAAGACAAAGCATTATAATTGGTACCACAGGCAGAAAAATCGTTAAGAGGTCTGCCAAGGCCCCCAGCAATTTTCAAGTGCTCCATGTGCAGGGAAAGTTTGGCTTTCTTTTCTGATGGGGTACCAACTGAACATACAACATCTCACCCACCACATTTGCCATATGAAATGGTACAGTATGGGAAAAGCTTCATCTCATGATCCTGCTGCTGTTGTTACGTGCCTTCAAGTCGACTATAACTTATGGCGACCCTATGAATCAGCGACCTCCAAGAGCATCTGTCGTGAACCACCCTGTTCAGATCTTGTCAGCTGAGGTCTGTGGCTTCCTTGATGGAATCCGTCCATCTCTTGTTTGGCCTTCCTCTTTTTCTACTCCCTTCTGTTTTTCCCAGCATTATTGTCTTTTCTAGTGAATTGATCCTGCTCCTCATCCTGCTGCATGTATATACATTGGCTGTCTGCAGCTGGCCTTGAAAAAGACTACCTAGTGATTAGCGCTGAATGCATGTCACCTGAAGTCTTTTCCCCATGGCCCTGCGCAGGAAAGGAGAGAATCAAAAATTGCATAACACAGTCCACTCAGAGGGTGTCATAATTTTTTACTCCTGTCACCCGCAGTTCTCTGGTCCCTGGCATCTCCTCCTACACATACTTCCCTGAGCCTAGAGACCAGCTAATCATAGAGCCAGAGAATAGTAGAGATGGAAGGGGCCCATAACTCCATCGAGTCCAACCCCCTGCTGAAAGCAGGAATCCAAATCAAAGCATACCTGACGGGTGCCTGTCCAGCTGCCTCTTGAAGGCCTCCAGTGTTGGAGAGCCCACCACCTCCCTAGGTCATTGATCCCATTGTCGTACCACTCTAAAAGTTAGGAAGTTTTTCCTCATGTTCAGTTGAAATCTTCTTGTGACTTGAGCCCATCATTCCATGTCCTGCACTCTGGGACAATCGAGAAGAGATCCCAGCCCTCCTCTGTGTGGCAACCTTCCATGTACTTGAAGAGTGCGATCATATCTCCCCTCAGTCTTCTAAAGGCTAAACATGCCCAGTTCTTCCAAGTCTGGGCTTTGCTTCCAGCCCCCTGATCATCCTCATTGCTCTCCTCTGAACCTGTTCCAGTTTGTATGCATCCTTTTTAAAGTGTGGTGTCCAAAACTGGACACAGTACTCAAGATGAGACCTAACCAGTGCCGAATAGAAGGGAACTAATAATGCAGTTTGGAAATGATACTTCTGTTAATGCAGCCTAAAATAGCATTTCCCCTTTTTGCAGCTACATCACACTGTTGGCTCATATTCAGCTTGTGATCAACAGCAATTCCAAGAGGTCCAGCTTTATATTCTACCATTTCCTTCCAGAATTTACTTTATTTCCTTACATTTCTATCCCACCTGCCTTTCATCAACAACCCAAGGCAGCATATATATGGTTCTCAGGTGGTCTCTCATCCAGGCACTGACCTGACCCAGCCTGCTTAGCTTCTGCAAAGTGGTGGTCCTGTGTGCCTTGAGATCACACCCTGGGACAATCTTTAATTTTCATCTAAGGGACAATAAGAAGGGAGCCATTCATGGATATCCACTGGGAGTTATTCCAGGTCTGTTCTTGAAGTTGCAAAAACGCAACTCAAGAATCTGATAAATGAAATCGACAGCAGTACGTTTTAAAAAATGACTTCCTGGGGTGGCTAACCTGTAGCCTGGATCTGCACCTGCAAGCTGCAGGAAGTGGACCCCCAGCCCTCCCCCCAGCTTTATCTGATTGTCTTAGCACCAGGGCGCTCAGTGCTGAGATCAGGAGACAAGGCGTTCTGCCTGCAATCTCTAAAGTGCAGACAGAGCTCAATATCACCCAATCTTGGTGCTGTGATGCTCAGGGCCGAAACGGAGAGATAAAACCCCCTCTGCCTGCCCTTTACAGATGAAAAGTAGAAGTCACCCCCACCCAACTTCAGCACTGAGGTGGAGAGGGCTTTGTAAGACCCCTCACCATGCCTGATTGAATAAGCAATATTTCATTCATACCTGCTGTGCAGAAAAGGAAAACCCACTAAAGAGTTCGCCTAGACCCAGGGAGTTCCACAGCCTTCCTGAGTTTTGAGTTTAGTTTCTCTTTCCCCTTTCTACTTTGATTCTGCTGTATCCAGTAATGGCTGAGACAAAAAACCTACTCTGCAACAACACGTTGGTAGTGGGACAGGGGGGCAGTGCTGTGCTGTGTATTTCTGCATGTGGGTTTGTGTGCGAGAATAAGTTTGACCGTATGATTCCTGCATTGAGCAGGGGGTTGGACTCGATGGCCTTATAGGCCCCTTCCAGCTCTACTATTCTATGATTCTGATTCTATGAATGCCATTGAGGTGTAGTGGTTAGAATGTTGGACGAGGACCTGGGAGACAAGGGTTCAACTCTCAGCCACGAAGCTTGCTGGGTGACCTTGGGCCAGTCGCACTCTCTTAGCCTAACCTACTTCCCAGGGTTGTTGTGAGGATCAAATGGAGAGGGAGGAGAACCATGCGTGCCACCCTGAGCTCCCTGGAGGAAAGGGCAGAACAGAAATGTAATAATAAATAGAAATACATAAATAAATGTCAGTGGGTGTGCAAGAATGTGCTGTGTGCCTGGAAGTGTGGTGAGTGCATGTGCATGCATATAAGTATCCATTGGCCATGCCCACCACTAGCACGCGACCTTTGGAGGGGTGGCTGACCGTCAGTGTGGCACTCTGGCCAAAAAAAGCTAGCCACTCCTAGCCTATGCCCTAGACCAGATGTGGGGAGCCTGTGGCCCTCCAGAGGTTGCTGAACTACAACTCCCATCAGCCCCGGCGATTGGCCACGCTTGCTGGGTCTGATGGGACTTGTAGTACAGCATCCTCTGGAGGGCCAAATGTCCCCCACCCTGTCCTGTACAGTGCAAAGGGAGATGGATTTCTAGAGGCAAAGGGTCAAATTAGACAATGCAGGCCTCGATGGCTCTTCTACCTAGGGTGGAGAGTGGAAGCTAGAGCATGCCTTACTTTCCCACTCACCCCACAGACCTACCCCATCTCCATTGTCAATACCTGTCTGCTTGGGGTATAATGTCTGAACAGGGCCTAGGCTTGTAAAATCCCAAATAACCTCAGATCCATGGGATCCCTTCCCAAAATTTAATCAGAGATATTGACCACTCTAAATGGCCCTATGCCTCATGGAGGCCCTATATGAATGTTGTTGCTGTTGTTGTTGTTATGTGCCTTCAAGTCAATTTTGACTTATGGCGACCCTGTGAATCAGCGACCTCCAAGAGCATCTGTCGTGAACCACCCTGTTCAGATCTTGTCAGTTCAGGTCTGTGGCTTCCTTTATGGAATCAATCCATCCCTGGCCTTCCTCTTTTTCTACTCCCTTCTGTTTTTCTCAGCATTATTGTCTTTTCTGGTGAATCAGGTCTTCTCATTATGTGTCCAAAGTATGATAACCTCAGTTTCATCATTTTAGCTTCTAGTGACAGTTCTGGTTTAATTTGTTCTGACACCCAATTATTTGTCTTTTCCGTGGTGCTTGGTATCTGCAAAACTCTCCTCCAACACGACATTTCAAATGAGTTGATTTTTCTCTTATCCACTTTTTTCACTGTCCAACTTTCACATCCATACATATTGGGAATACCATGGTGTGAATGATCCTGACTTTAGTGTTCAGTGACACATCTTTGCATTTGAGGACCTTTTCTAGTTCTCTCAGAGTATATGAATGTGACACTTCTATATGAACATTGCCCTACTAAGATGGTGGCCAGTTGCATTCTAGGCATGGCAGGGGCTGCAGGTGGGTGTAAGTTAGGGGTGCTAACACTCCTACTCCTACTCCTCCTTACCTTGTGTAGTAAGTTGGGACCCCTATCATCCAATTCAGATCAAATAGACTTGACAGGGATGCCCAGAATCTGAATCCTGCTGGGAGACTCCTCTGTGATAGCTTTTCATGATGAATTTATCCTTTCCCAAATAGGTGCCAAATTTCCTATCAAATGGACAGCGCCAGAAGCAATTAACTATGGGGTTTTCACAATCAAATCTGATGTCTGGTCTTTTGGGGTTCTCCTAACTGAAATAATCACCTATGGACGGTGTCCCTATCCAGGTATGGTAGCCTCTGCTATATTCTGCTGGCTGAGGATAATTTGTTTATTTGATCCGCTGAATTTATAGCATCCCCTCATTCTTAATTCTTAGGGCTACTTTTTCTTTTATTTATTAAGCTGATTGCACTGCTTTTAAACCAGAGGCTCTCATATCAGTTTGCAACATGTTTAGAAAAGGATGCTTTTGCCTTGAAGAGTTAATAGCCAGCCTAATCCCTGGCAGTGGCAACTATTTTAGTATTTGGTGGGAAGGTTTTAGTCTGAACTTTCAACCAAACAATGTTTATATAAGTGCATGTATTAGGGGAAAGTGTGCGTGAAGATGCACATCTTAGTGAAAATAACATACAAAATTTCATTATATTTGGGGAAAGTGCTTGCAAAAATGTGTACATTAGTCAAAACTGCATACAAAAATGTGTTTAGTAAGGGTAATTTGCATTAAAATCCTGATAATTTTCATGAAGATATTTTTTTAAAAAAAATCACAAGTTTCTACAGAACTGAATTTAAGGCTGCATAATGTGGAACTCAGAAAACCAAAGCAGAGAAGTTTTCTTCCCTAGTCCAGGTCTATTCTTTACCACTCAGGGAGATGCTTTTGTTCAAGAAGTTCCCAGTTCTAGGCTTGGCTGCTCCATAGTCTTTCTCCTCTCCAGATGGTTGGATACTACTTTTCTCTTCCCACCAAATACTAAAAGAGAGAGATTATAAAGGAGTCTTATTATTTATTCCATTCTATTTATGATCCACTGTTTATAAAACATCTCATAGCGATTTAACAAATAAAAAAATCAGCAGTAAAAACCAAACTGCCACATATAATAAACAATTAAAACAACTGCATACATAAAAACATTTAAAACAATTTCATACATAAAAACAGTTTCAAATACAATATAAATATAGACTGGGATAAAAAAAAAAAACACCCTCCGCTTAAAAGGCTTGTTGGAAAAGGAAGTTCTTCAGTAGGCACTGAAAAGACAATGGGGTTGTCACCTGTCTGGTATGTCACGGGAAGGGGTTCCAAAGGGTAGGCGCCACCACGCTCAAGGCACGATTCTGACATCGTACAGAATGGACCCCTTGATTAGATTAGATTGTAGCTGCAGGAAGCCCTTTCCTGCAGAGCGCAGAGATCAGTTGGGTATATAAGCGGTGAGATAACATTTTCGGTGTTCATTCTTTCTTTGCCTTCCACAGCTATGACCAATCCCGAAGTTATCCAACATTTACAACAGGGTTACCGGATGCCCTGTCCAGAAAACTGCCCAGCTGAACTCTATGCAATCATGTCGAGGTGCTGGAAGGATGATCCTGAAGAAAGGCCCACATTCGAATACCTCCAGTCCACCCTCGAGGACTTTTACACGGCCACGGAGATGCAGTATCAACCTGAGCCTGTTGTTTCCTGAGCAATAGCCACCAGGCAAAGTGGCCAGGGACTTCTTTAAAAACTCATGGTGGAAGGCTGGCGAGACGACTGTGGAATTTCCTCTGAATCCGACTTTGCCAAACCGTCTGGTATTTCTCTCCCTTCGAGGTCATCCTTCTGCCTTGTCCCATTCTCAAGCGAGGAGATGGTCCCCTGCAAGACCGGGAGTCCCAAAGAAGGCTATTCCAGGCCGTTTACTCACAAGGAGACTGCTGTCTGCCCCAGCATCCCCAACAATTAAACAATAATTTAAACTGTCGAGGCTAGATCTATTGTCAAGCACAAGAAAAAATGCATGAAGGCAAAGTGGGGTCTCATCGGGTGGCCATACCCTTGATGCCTCATGTCTGCAGGCCTCTCCCTCCTAACGGCCCTGCAAGGAAGAGCCCTATGCATCTAAAGTTATATATATACAGCTACCATGCACCTGGGAACTTCGGATAAGCAAAACGTGTGCACAGGTGACTCTTTCATACTAACACTGAATGTGCAGCTGCTAGGGGAGGGGCCATAGTTCAGAGAGCGCTGCCTTGCATGCAGAAGGTCCCCGGTTCAATCCCCGGCATCTCCAGGTAGGGCTGGGAGAGGACCCCTGCCTGAAACCGTGGAAAGCCAGTCAGGGTCGACAAAGCTGAGCAAGAGGGACCACTGGGCTGACTCAATGTAAGGCAGCTTCCTGTGTTCATAAGGGTGTGGCCAGCAGGCGAATTGGTGCTGGGACCATGGCCAGTGGGCGAGATCCCGGCTTCTGTGAAGACCTCCAAATGAGACACAATCATGATGTCATACTAAGTTCCCCAGTGCATTTCCTCATCTTAATCACGGGAGAATCATTCAAGAGTTTTGCAAAACGTGAAACTGCATCTCCCTCTAGCATTTCTTTGGGCTATGTCACCAAGTGTGCGTTACACCTCTCTGGATCTAGCCCAACTGCAATGTTTCAGCATCAGGAAATTGGGATTCCCACATCCACAAGGCCATTGCGGCTTGCGCGGCTGTGTGTCTTGTGATTGCGATGGATGCCGTGGGAACTTATTGGGCAGTGCCTGTGACGTCATGGAGGGTGCGTGGCACAATTTCTTTTTTTCCTCTTCTTCCACCTGGGTACGCCGGTAGTTGCAAACCTGTATGGGAGCGGGGATGGGGGGGAGGCAGAAGCAAGATCAGGGGGCACAGGAACATAACAAGTCACCTTATATCAAATCAGACCATTGGTCCCTGTAATTCAGTTCTGCCTGGTCTTTCCAGGGCTTTAGCAAAGGGTTTGTACCTGGAAATGGCAGGGACTGAATCAGGAACCTTTGCATAGAAGAGTAGGAAGATATGCCTTGCACTGAGTCAGGCCATTGGTCAATCTAGTTCAGTGTCATTTACACTGGTTGGCAGCCATTCTCCAGGGTTTCAGGCAGGGGTCTTTCCTAGCCCTACCTGGAGATGTGAGGGATTGGATCTGGGATCTTTTGCATCCAAAGCGTGTGCTCTACCACTAAGCTTGGGCGCTTCCGATAAAGGTGCTCTTTCTCCTCCACTTGTGAGACCTTCACTAGGGATTCGAACCAGCAGCTCTCTGAAGGACTGAGCATCTTCTCGGTGGCTGGCTCCACCTGGCAGATGCCAGCTGGAGGGCCCCTGCGCCTTGTGTCAGCTGTTAGGGTGAGGCGAACTGGTGTCTGGGTCCTCACCCCGAAGGAAAGAGCCGTGCGTGCAAGTGGGTGGGTGTGAACAACAGTCACAGCTTCCATCGCTCAGTTTGCTACCCCAAGCTCATTGCAGCCTGCGTGGGCGGTGCCTCAGACCCAGGTGCCTTGCAGTAGCTTGGGCATTAGAGTGTGAAATGCTGAACTGGGGTCGAGTTTAAAGGCATGTGGGTGGATTATATCGACTGTTCAAGCATGCAGCCAGACCAATGCGCTGACTTTTACGCAAAAAGGAATGGCAAACGACCCCAGGCACCCCTCCCCAAAAAAGAGCCAGGTTTTGATGGTCAGCAGGCTTGGGTGTTTTTGTCTGGCTATGATATTTCCTTAACTTTGATCAATCTTGCTGGTTGCAGGTTGGGGTGTGGGTGAGTCTGTGTACAAATGAGCCTAACTGAATGATTGAAAAAATTTACATCTGTTGTCCCACCCACTTTTGCCTTTGGCTCTGCCCACTTCTAGCATGTGTGTGTGAGGGGGGACTTGCCCTGAAGGGAATGCGGCCCTTGTGCTGAAAGGGTTCCCCACTGCTGTGTTACAGGATTTAGGAAGGGTCTTGGCAGGGAGGAGGAACAGCAGCCAGCAAGCACATGCCATTCCTGACTAAGGCTGCATACACATCATGAGTTGTAGTCAACTATGTCCTGCTCAGAGCGGACCCACTGAAATTAATGGGCCAAAGTTAGCTATGTCTATTAACTTCAGTGCACCTGCTGTAAGTAGGACTAGCATTGAATACCACCCTATCCATGTAAAGCACATGACTTCCCCTAGAAAATCCTGGGAACTGTAGTTGTCTGAACGGTAAACTACGGGCCCCAGGATTCTTTGGGAGAAGCTGTGTGCTTTAGATAGATGGTGTGCATATGTAGCCCAAGTGAGGTACTCTAAGCTGCTATTCTTGCAGGCGCCCACTAGGTGTCTCTCTCAGCTAACATACCTCGCAGATGACTCTTTCCCCCCCCCCCCATGGTTACAAATGACCCCTTTTTAGGATGTGTTCAGATATTTTCTTTGCTGGAGCAGTGAGAGGGCGATAGCAACTCTTTGTTGCAGAGGATACGTACAAATCCCCTCCAAAACGCCATTCTCTTCCAAATCGAGTTTTTGCCATCCTCGTTATAATTTAATCTTTCTAATTTTAACCCAGAAAAGGAACTGTGCCTCTAGTAGAAGTTTGGGAAATCTGGTTTGGTGGGCACAGTGCTGTGTTTTTTCACCCCGTATGCAAAATTCTGATGTGCCTGCATTTGTCCCTAATGCTAGAGTTTAGTTGCAAGCTCTACTTGCTGAGCTAAGTACCAATCCAGCTGCAGCCGGGAGCAAACAATTTCTGTATCAACCGAGCAGGAGCGTCCCGGGGAGTCATAGACCTCTTACTTTTTTGGGAGCCAGGTCTCAGCAAGGTCCCTATGACTCCAATATGCTATGAGCCGATCAGCATGTAAGAGGAGTGTGTTAGCCACTGGGAAGAGTCCCAATGAGTGTCAATGGCAAGCAAGCCTTTATCAGTTCCTCCTTCAGAAAGCTGAGACAAGTTGTGGAGAGTGAGAATTCTGCAACTGCAGAAGAAGAAGAAGAGACAGGGACTCCTGAGGATAGCATCCCATCTACATCATCAATTAGTTTGGCAGCAGCAGGCGATAAAAACATGAAGACACTGAACAAAGTAACGCAAGCAGTATCTCTGACAGCAAGAAAGGACAGTCAAATGGTGCCAGTGAGAGAGAAGCAGAAAGCAGCGTTCAAGCCTGGCCAGATTATTCTATAATCTTAGAAGGTTGTATAATCTTAGAAGAAGGCATGGCTGTGAAGGGGCGTGGCTGTGGCAATCAGGACGGGACTCCGCCCTTCTGAATTTGCCACTACACTATGGCAACCGAACGGCCCTAGATGACAATATGCATCCCCACTGTGCATCAAAAGTCCCAGCCAGTTCAATGGGACCTGAATCGTCCCTCTCCCCATGGAGGGTCACTCAAACTTCTTTTTCCTTGAGTGCATAGGGGAGTCAGCTGGAAGAAAATTGCTTGGGGCACTACAGCATGGGGAGGCTTGTTGCAGGTTGCCCTCACCTGAACATCCCTTTTGGTGTTACTCTATGGGCATTTTTACGATATCCAATTGCAAATATGAGTTTCCTGGGTTGTAGGGAAATAAAATTGTACGGGGGAACTGCTGTGTGTCTGAAATCCAGGCCTGAGGAGGCAACAGAGTCCCACACCCAAAATCTTCATCCCGCGTGTGCATGACTGCAGCTGCGTACACACCATATTTTTAGAGCCCATTTAAAGCACATGGCATCCCTCCAAAGAAACCTGGGAACCGTAGTTTACCTCTCATAGTGATACAATTCGCAACACCCTTAACAAACTACATTTTCCAGTATTCCTGGGGGGAAAGAATGTTGTTATTGTTGTTTATTTATATAGCACCATCAATGTGAACCCTTCAGGTACACATAGTCTGGACATGCAGAATTGTAAAGTTAAAACTTAAACCAAGATTTCAAAGGCTTTGGAAAAAAGAGAGTTTTAAAAACAGTAACTGAAGAAGCCGTCCTCAAGTGCTCCAGGAATATGGAGAGGCAAGGGGAAATGGACAAAGCCAAGCTAGGAACGAAAAATCCTGGGACAGGTCAGAAGCATAGAATTCAACTAAGGAAGTTCCCAACCAGGGCTATAATAAAAAATAAGGGCTGAGAGATAAGGGGGAGCCAGATCTTGTAGGGCCTAAAAGTTAGAACGAGAAGCCAATACTGAATCCTAAAACGAATCGCCTCTGGAGGTCTTCAAAAGGGGAGAGATGTGATCAAAATGACAGGCCAAATGAATAATCTTAGCAGCAAAACATTGAATAGTGCTTCAAATGCATGGTGTGTACTCAGCCAGTGTCTTTGTTTGAATCTTGGCCTGTGTTACAAGGCAAACATAATGCAAGCAGAGTGAGACCAGCCCTTCCAGGTGTGACATTTCAAGGCTGAAGAGGAGATGTAGTGAGACATATCTACATGCGGATGTGGCTTAAAGTGTTTTTACTCACAAATATATCCACAACCACATCTTCAACAGACAATTAAAGCAGTATCATATCACTTTAAACAGTCATGGCTTCCCCCAAAGAATCCTGGGAATTGTAGTTAGTTAAGGATGCTGAGCGTGGTTAGAAGGCCCCTCTATTCCCCTCACAAAGTGGTTTAAACAATCAGTATCTCTTCCGAGGGAACTCTGGGAACTGTAGCTCTGTGAGGGGAATAGGGGGCCTCCCTACAACGCTCAGCACCCTTAACAAACTACAGGTCCCAGGATGCTTTGGGAGAAGCCATGCCTTTTAAAGTGGTATCATAGTGCTTGAAGTGCGTAGTGCGCCTGTGGCATTATAAATGTCTTCCTTTAGTCTTCTCTAGCAATCGACTTGTCTTGCGCTCCGTGTGCACCGACTTTCATTTTCCTAGGTAGGTGGTGAGTAGCTTAACCACTTTGGGAGGCATGCTGAGTCCCCCATTTTGATGGAGAGGTGTGGACCCATGCCCCATTTGCAAATCTGTCTAGCGTTTGGGAGACGTCGAACCATGGGTATCCCAAGCTGGGGGGCTCTAACTCATTGAGGAGCAACATAATATTTTTGATACCTTCCATGAGTAAGTGAGCAGCTCAAAGTAATATCTGGGCCACAGACTTCTCCGCTCCTATTCTACCATCTCTCCTCCTGAGCGTCTGCTGTTCAGCCGGTTCCTGCGCTGACTGATCCTTTTTGCATTCACGTCTCTGTGGGTCCTTCAGGTTACACTCTCTAGGTGGTCCTCAGGCCACCACAGGCCTTGCTTCCCTTCTGATAAAGCAGGGGTCAGAGAGGTCGCCTCCAGGTCAAAGCCCGAGCATGTATCAACTGGCCTGGACACAACGCACTTCAGGGGTAGCTGCGTCCGAGGCTAGTTACTCTCTGATCTTCAATAACCTTGTGGCAGAATGTTTAAACTGCCCTCCCCTTGATGTGACAGTGGCTTCAGTGGGTAATTTCTGGCCACCTTTCCCCTCACCCCATCCTCTACTCTCCGAAGCATCCCACCAAAGTCAGACTCCTAAAAGGAAATCTGAATGGCACAAAGTGATGGGGCAAAGTCGTATGAGCCTTCATCAGGGATGGGGGAGAAATTTGATTCAATTCACATTTAAAGGTGAACCTATCAAACAACGTGAGAACTGAAATACAGGCATCCTTTGAAATCTGCGCTTATCCGAATTTTGCAGTGCAGTCCTCCAGCCAAACCATGTTGGCCAAAACAAAGAAACAAACGTTCATATATGAGGAAAAATGTGCATTAAAATGAATATATTAGTGAAAAATGACATTAAAATGCATCATAGGAGGGAATATTGCTTGCCAAAATTTGTACCTTAGTCAAACCCGCATACAAAAATGTGTTTATTGGGAGACATTCGCACCAAAACGCTGATGAATTTTCATAAGAATTTTTCCTAAAAAAAACAAACACAAATTGCTGCAGAAATCTAGAGGATTGACTTTAAGACGGGAGGAACGAGAAACTTGAGAGAACTGAGAGGGACAGACCCTTCCATTCCTAGCCTTCATATATATGTTAGTGCTGGGGTAGCCAAGACGGCACCCTCCAGATGTTGCTGGAAGTAAGAGGTAACATGGCAGAGGTATATCAAATTGGGCATGGCACGGAGAAACGTGGCAGGGAAGTTTCTCTCCCTCTCTCATAACACTAGAACTCGTGGACATCCCATGAAACTGAATGTTGGAAGATTCAGAATAAAGTACTTCTTCACATAGCACATAGTTGAACTATGGAACTCTCCCAGAGGAGGCAGCGATGGCCACCAGCATGGATGGCTTTAAAAGAGGGTTAGACGAATGCATGGAGGAGAAAGCTATCAGTGGCTACTGACCGCTATGACTATGCTCTGCCTCCACTGTTGAAGGCGGTATGCTTCTGAATGCCAGTTGTTGGAAACTGCAGGAGGGGAGAGTGCTCTTGCGCTCAGGTCCTGCTTGCGGGCTTTCCATTGCTACATTTGGACGGCCACTGTGAGAACAGGATGCTGGACTAGATGTGCTAGTGGCCTTTTTATGTTCTTAAGTTGGACCACAGCACCCATCATCCCTGACCATAGGCCATGATGGCTGGGGCTGATAGGAGTTGGAGTCCAACAACATTTGGCGGGCACCCAGGGCCGGGGCCAGGCATGCCAGGGCCCCTGGGCAGCAGCCTGCCCTGAGTCCCGGCACACACACACACACATGCACACACGCACACCCCACCTACCTGTCTCTCCTGTCTTTTGTGGCTGTATGCGCTGTGTGCGCAGGGCTGCCATTAATCAAGATGGCAGCCAAGGTTTCCCTAAGGGGCTGAAGCCTCCACTGCCATCTTTGTTGATGGCTCGCATGGTGCTACGTGCACGCATCCCTGCCATCAACCAAGAAGGCGGCAGGGGCATCAGCACCTTGGGGAAACCTCAGCCACCAACGCTTGCAGCCCAAAAAAACAGGAAAGACAGGTAGGTGGAGCCAGTGAACGGGCGGGTGGCTTGCAAGCTCCCTTCCTGTGATCTGCAGCAGCTGCCCTGCCACGGATCGCAGAAGGGGAGCACTACTCCTTCCCCACCCTATCGAGGGGTCCCTGTGGCCCCAGGGGCCCTCAGCCAGGGCCTAACCTGGCCACCCTTTGGCGCCAGCCCTGAGGGCACCCTCTGGCTACCCCTGCATTACTGCTAAACAGAAATGTGTGAGCAATTGTTCTCCTCACTTGAACGTATATTACCCTAATATGAATTGTTTATAATATTCCTCCGTATGTTATGGGCCTGTAGGATTATCAAGGAGGGGTAGGGGGTGTTTGTTTCTGGAGAGAGGTCTTGAGATACCTTGACTCCATTTTGAGTGTTGATACATATTTTCCCATCACTGTGACCATGCTTGGTCTTTTTCAATAACTTAAGGACCCCCAAAAGAGCCCTGCTGGATGAAGCACCCTGTCCAGACAGTTCTGCATCCAGTATTTATTTATTTACTATTTATTTTATTCAATTTTTATACCGCCCAAAGCCAAAGGCTCTCTGGGCGGTGCACAGCACAAAGTAAATACAATACAATAAAATACAATAAAATAACAATAGAAACACTAAAAGCATACATATTAAATATTTAACAGCCTGGTATATATTAACAACAATAAAATATGTTAAAATGCCTGGGAAAATAAAAAGGATTTAACCTGGCGCCGAAAAGATAGAAGTGTAGGCGCCAGGCGCACCTCGTCAAGTATACTATTCCATAATTCGGGGGCAACCACCGAAAAGGCCCTAGATCTTGTTACGACCCTCCGAGCTTCTCTGTGAGTCGGAGCTCGGAGGAGGGCCTTTGATGTTGAACGTAGTGAGCGGGTAGGTTCATATCGGGAGAGGCGTTCCGCCAGGTATTGTGGTCCCGCGCCGTGTAAGGCTTTATAAGTCAAAACTAGCACTTTGAATTTAGCCCGGAAACAAATAGGTAGCCAGTGTAAACGCGCCAGAACAGGTGTTATATGTGCGGACCGTCTGGTCCTCGTCAACAGTCTGGCTGCTGCGTTTTGCACTAGCTGTAGTTTCTGAACTGTTTTCAAAGGCAGCCCCACGTAGAGCACATTGCAGTAATCCAATCTTGAGGTTACCAGAGCATGCACAACTGAGGTGAGGTCATCGCTGTCCAGATAGGGACGTAGCTGAGCTACCAACCGAAGGTGGTAGAACGCATTCCATGCCACCGAGGCTACCTGACACTCAAGAGACAGGAATGGATCAAAAAGAACCCCCAAGCTACGAACCTGTTCCTTCAAGGGGAGTGTAACCCCATCCAGAACAGGTTGAACATCCACCATCTGGGCCGAGAAGGCACCCACCAACAGCGTCTCAGTCTTGTCAGGATTGAGCCTCAGTTTATTAGCTCTCATCCAGTCCATTATCGCGGCCAGGCAACGGTTCAGCACATTAACAGCCTCACCTGAAGAGGATGAAAAGGAGAAATAGAGTTGCGTGTCATCAGCATACTGGTGACAACGCACTCCAAAACTCCTGATGACCGCTCCCAGAGGCTTCATATAGATGTTAAAAAGCATGGGGGACAGAACCGATCCCTGCGGGACTCCACAATGGAGAGTCCAGGGTATCGAGCAGTGCTCCCCAAGCCCTACCTTCTGGAGACGGTCCACCAAGTAGGAGCGGAGCCACTGCCAAGCAGTACCTCCAACTCCCAACTCCGTGAGTCTCCCCAGAAGGATACCATGGTCGATGGTATCAAAAGCCGCTGAGTATCCCACATTGGCCAACCAGGTGCCTTTGGGAAGCTGACAAGAGGGTAAGAGCCCTTCTTCGTTGTTCGCCCCCAGCAACAGATATTGCAAGGTATACTGCTTTTGAACATGGAGGTTCTATTTGGCAAACATAGGTCATGGAACTACGGTATGTTTCTTACTCTCCTTTAGGGATGGGGGAGAAACTCAATTCAGATTGCATTTGAAGCCAAATCTATCAAATTCACACTTTCTGAAACACAGCCATCATTCAAAATTTGCACGTATTCGGATTTTCCAGTGCAGTTCTTCATCCAAACAGCATTTACAAAAATGCATTTGTTAGGGGAAAGTTGTATTAAGTGAAAAGTGTCCATAAAAGTAAATGTATGAGTGACAATAACATACCAAAATGCATTATATGACCAGAAATCACATGCAACAAATGTGTACATAAGTCACATGAGTACATGAGAAACTGCCTATTTGGAGAAATTTGCACTGGAGAATTTTCATGAGGATTTAACAAAAATTGCTGCAGAGATGTGGAGGACTGAATTTAAGATTGGGAAACTGAGAAACTTAGAACCAAAAGTGCCAGAACTTTCCAACCCTTCTCTCCTTTAAAACCAGCTAAGCAGAACATATCCATTAACAGCAGGTCAGGAAGTAGAACCTTCTGTTTTTCATTGGTTTACTCAATTCACCAGTAAGAGAAATGGGCTTTTCAAAAAATGGTCTAACATAGAAACGTTTAATGCCATACAACCCTGCTTAAAAAATGGTGGAAACTGATTTGCTATGGATCGATCCCCTAGGCTGTGTATTTGAAGGTTATGCGCTCTTTGCCTATATGAATTTAGACTATGGGAGAAGTGAGACACAACATCTAACAGGGGTTTGTTACAGCACATGCCTGCAGCCAATCAGGGCAGTGCACAGCCACTCTTCTGCCCCAAGCATGCGTAACCAGGAAAAGGCCATTGTTCATCTTTTGCACATCTTTTGCATACAGAAGGTCCAGTCCTTGACATCTCCAGATAGGGGTAGGAAAGTCTTCTGTCTGAAGGTCTGGAGAACCTTCAGTGTTGTGACATCAATGGGCCAATGGTATTAGGCATCTTTCAGCCGTTCCTAATATTCCTCAGCAACAATGCTGCTCAATGTTTATAGATTTGTACACATCGCTTTGGGACAGGCATGTGGGAGAAATTTGATTCAGTTTGCATTTACAGGCGAATCTACCAGATTTGCACTTACTGTAGCAATGTGAGAGCCAAAACACAGCCATTCTTTCTAATGTGCAGGTATCTGAATTTTGTAATGCAATCCTCCAAGCAGCAGTGTTTACAAAAATGCAGATACTAGGGGTAAAATGTGCATTAAAAATGAATACAACAGCGAAAATAACTTACAAAATGCATAATACTGGGGAGAATTGCTTGGGAAGATGTGTGCATTGGTCAAAACTGCACATACACCAATGTGGATATTAGGAGAAATTCACACTAAAACACTGAGGAATTTCCACGAGGAATTTATTTTTATTTTAAAAATTCACAAACTGTGGCAGAAATGTGGAGGACCACGTTTAAAATTGCAAAAAAAATTGCAAGCATCTAAGAGAAGTGAGCGCTCCTCAACCCACCATCCCTACTGCGGGAGCAGACCGACTTGGCACACAGTTGGCTACCAGGCTCCGTCTAGCCTTTGGGGTTCGCAGGTTTTCTGCGTGTGCGGAGGGGGGTTGTTATTTACAACCTGGACAGGCCTAGCCAAACGCTGGAGGCATTTCTGGTACGGCACCAAGGTGAAGGCCGTGAGATCTGGCCATCTGCAAGCACCGGGCCTGAGAGCCCTCCCTCCCCTCAACCTTCCTCCTCCGGCTCTTGGACAACTCCTGCGTGCCTTTGAGGAGAAAACAAGCCGACCGCCTGCAAATCATGAAAGAGAGAGGCTCTCCGGAGCTCAAGGTAACAGCCAGGAACAGCTGTGCTCCCTTCGCATGTCTGCCCTCCTCTTCTGGAGGGAATGTCCTGTACTCAGGAGGACAGGAATCGCAAAGCGGGGAGGGGAGGGGGATGCAACCTGCGTCAGCCGCACCAGCTGAGGGGCCTTGAGACTCCTGCCGGCCTGGGAGCGAGGAGGCCAGGCAGGGTGGCGCATCCAATGAAATGAACTCAATGGCTCTGGGTGCTGGGACCAAGCCCTCGCTTATGGAGAGGAGAGTTAGACCACCAGTTGGGCCAAGGGCCCGTGTCCCATTTTGCAGAGGACAGGCCTCCGCTCGGTGGAGTCCTCTCGTGGAAGGGTTGTGGTCCAAGTTCCGTTTACATATAAGGAGCCCTAAAAGAGAGGGCTACGGGAGCCTCGAAGTTGCCTGACAGCAATGAGCTGCTGGACAGCAGACTGGGCCAGGTGCCAGGGCCACCTGGCAGTGGGAGCTTGCCTGTTAGGGCAAATGGAACACTGCTCTACAACAGCGGTGTAGTCGTCCAGGGTCTCAGGGGGTCTTAGATCCCTTAACGTTTGGGGAGCAGGGTCCCTATGTCTCCAGCATCTTATGAGCCAATCAGCATGAAGGGGAGTGTGTTAGCCACTGAGAAGAGTCTTCTAACATGCTTCCTTGTCCTTTCCTGCAGATTGGACCCAATCAGAGTGAAAGAAGTGAGTCAGCCACTGAGAAGACTCTTTTCAGTAGCTAACATTCTCCTCTTCCGTGCTTATTGGTCCTGGGGACGTCTGCTGTTGTGGGAGAAGGCATGAACAAGGATCTCATGCTCAACCCAGGAGCAAAAGAAGAGGGAGGGGCATGGCTATGACTATCATGAAGGGAACAGAAAAAAGGTTGCAAACCAAGAATGCCAAAGATGAAAAATTTATAAAAATATATTTATTGTAAATCCTTAGTAAGCTGCCCAACGCGTTTCAGCCAAACATAGGCTTTCATCAGGGGATTATAACAGCTCAAAACTCAATATGCGCCGAAGAGGTAAACTTACAGTCCTGCATCAGTCAAACAAATTTTACAATGATGAAGGGACTCTGCTCTTCTGTATTTGCTACTACGCTCTCTCTCTACACCAATCTCAGCCAACCCCAATTAGCCTGCCTGCCTGACATACAACCAGGCCAGGGGGTGGGACTTCCTGTGAGCCTCCTTGTTCTTGGTGTTGCCCATTTAAAATTCAACAGGGAAGAGGATGGGGACAAAACTAGAATTAGTTGCCTCTGCCTGTCATTGGTTGTGGCGCCACCTCCTGTTGGCCCCGCTGCCTTCCACCCTACCAGTCCTAAGGAGCACCACTCTCACCTGGTCACACTCTTCCCCCTAGGGTGAGATGTACGGTATTTCTGTTCAAATTATAGTCATACTTTCTATGTGTGCATGCTTAAATGTTATGCACATTTCTGCCCCTCTTTTGTCTTCCCTTCCCCCCCCCTCGGTGATTCATTTCTTCTTTTTATTGATGAAAAAGAGGCCACCCTAGCTTTATCTGAGCGAAGAGCCAGGTTCTGATTCTGAATTCAAGAATTCGAGGGCTCTGGGCTAAGAACAAGTGCTGTAGTTCTCCACACAATGGACAACTGGCTCATTGTACTTTGCCTCAGGTGCTTCCCGCCAAAGGATCCTAGGGAAGGTGCTGGGAATTGTAGCTCTGTGAGGAGTAAGCTTCGGTTCCCAGGATTCTTTGGAGGGACGTCATGTGCTTTAAATGCATGGTGTGTGTGCAACCGGAGAGACCATAAGGAGAGCATTGCTGGATCACACCAAGGGTCTGTCTAGTCCAGCAGGCTATTTCCCATAATGGGCAACTCCACATGACAGTGGACGCAAAGTGCAACAACACTTTCTCACTGATGTGCCCTTGTGACTTCTTCCCCTGTGCCTCTGATCCTGGAAGCAGCAAATAGCCATCATTTATTTATTCATTTATTCCAGGTAATTATATGCCACTTAACATTCACAATTTCTAAGCAGTGTGCATAAAATGTTTTAAAACATACTTTGATTTGGATTCATGCATTGAGCAGAGGGTTGGACTTGATGGCCTTATAGGCCCCTTCCAGCTCTACTATTCTATGATTCTATGATTCTAAGAATAATAGCTATTGAAATTCATCAAAGAAACAGAAAGCTCCCTTAAAAATGTCTTTAAAATCCTGACTAGTAGCCATCGATAGACCTCTCCTCTTCCATCAATATGCACTGGAGTCCCCATTAATTTCAGCGGGGGAGGCTGAATGAACCCAGCAAAGGAATGCACCCATGGACTGGCTCTCTCCATGAAAATAAATGGAGAAGCACTTATGGGGAAGGAGGACTCCCACACCAAGGGTGGGGACTGCTCATTGCTGTACCTTTCAATTGAATCCTTTTCTCCTGTTGGCACCATTTATTTCTTACATGCAGATCTCCACTTTCTCCTAGGAAGCTCAGATCAGCCTTTTATCTTCACAACAACCTTGCAAGGTAGGCCTGGCTACTTGCCCACGACTTCCGAGCAGGACTCTGGACCGCTAGACCACACTGGCTACTTCAGTGCTTCTTGTACAGAAGAACAGTATTTCAGAACAACATATTTTGCACATGAAGCCATTGCTTGGTGGTAATTAAATAAATAAATGTGTGTGTGTGTGTAATATTTGACAACTTTTAACAACGTTTTGTATACTGAAGACCTGTCCCATTTACAGACAAAAATAATCATGTTTTTATCTATTAAAAGCATTATATCCCCTGCATTTCCATTTTTAAAAAATGTGTTGTTGTTTTTTGCTAAAGGTGGCTTACAACATCAGATAATTAAGACAACCATCCCAACAGAGCACACACTACAATGAAGCAATTTAAAAGAGACAGGGAAAGCTGATAAAAATTCACAAAAATGCCAGGGAGTATAAAAATAATCAACCGCTTGGCAGGCCAAATGCCTGTTGAAATAAAAATGAGTGCAATGTGCAAGACCAGGAAGGGGGGGGGGAATAGGGAGGAAAATTATGGAAGAGGACCAATGCTAAGAAGTTTGCTATTGCATCCATTTTTTAAAGTGAGAGATTGGTTGATTGGTGGAGAAATATGGCGATGACCTCTAAATAGATTAGCCTCTAATTTTAATTCAGAAAACAACGACAACAATAATTCGGCGCTTCGGTATCAGACGTTTGGGAAATGCCAAGAGAACACGGCCTCCTGGACTGGACAAAAATGCTGAGTTTTGCTGGAAGCGGGAGACAGCTCAGCAGAAGCTTGCCGGCCCTGGGTTTCCTCCGATTGAGTTAAGTTCTTAAGGATTTCCCCTCAGAAGCCATTCCTGAGGTGAATTAATTATGACATCCTGTCAAGAGGGTGGCCATTTGTCTCTGATGGGTGATAGAGGCGGGTTCCAATTTGTCTCACCCGATGAGGGTAGCAACACTTCACAGGGAGGAGTGCAAATCAGGATCAAAACTAGTGATCCGTGCTCCTCCTGAGTGACAGAGCCTGCCTATGGAGATGATGGATTTGTCGACAATCCCAGACCTTCAAGCATAGTGGGCTGTTGTTGTTTAATCACATTTGAGACTAAGCTATGTCCAATTCAAATGCTTTGAAATACCTATATTCAGTGCTCTTTTTTATCGTTAAAAACAAATAAGGTGGTGGTATTTGTATCTTGATAAAAGCAAGTGGTGGCTGGTAGCTCCACGTTACTGTGGCAGTGGAATTCGCTCCAGGTTTTAGTCCGGACTTTCAAGGAGCTGTCCAAGGTGCTTCAGCAATTAGGAAACACTGCACAAGGGACTTCAATCATCAGTCATCTGATGGCAGGTGATTGACAGGTGAGTTGTGCTGCCTACCTGTCAAAGTTGGCCTACAGGATTGGGGACACATAAGGATCTGGCTCATTGGGCTAGAAAGATTCCCCACTCCAATTTCCACTTATTATATTTTATTTTTATTTTTGTAATTTTACCTTATTTTCATAATCTGCCATGGAAGCATTGCTGAAGGTATATATACCTTCAGTGTGATGAATATACTAGCCAGTGTGGTATAGTGGTTATAGTATCAGACTGGGACTTGGGAGACCAGAGTTCAAATCTCCACTTGGCTATGAAGCTCAATGGATGACCTTGAGCCAGTCACTGTCACTGTCTCCCAGCCTAACCTGCCTCATAGGATAAAATCAGGAGGGGAAGAACCATGTTTGTATGCCACCTTGAGCTCCTTGGAGAAAAGGTGGAATATTTTATAATTTATTTATTTATTAGATTTATATTTATGTATTGCAACGATCAATGCAGATCTCCATGTGTTGCCTTTCAGCTAGATCTACTATTTTCTGTGCACATACATGGACAAATGTGCTAAGATGCTGTAATGTAAGGAACTTCCGTTGTTGAGTTTCCCTTCTTGGTTGCCATACTAAGACTTAGAGTAACTGCATTTGGGCAGAGCTTATGAGTTTTAGGAGGAAACTTAAACATGGAAATTCCTGGTCCTAACCTCTGGTTTTGGCTGCAACACACACACACTTAGGCATATCCATTTGCATTTCACCTTACCATGCACAGCACACACATATAGAACATCATTAAAAACTGAAACATCATCTCTCTCACACACATACACACACACACACTTCTCCTCACCCTGATCATGGCTCATCTCCAAGTATAGAAGCCTGCATAAAATGTCACAAAGTTTGAGAAACACTGATCTATGGAAAGACATGCCATTATGGTTCACAATTGGTCACCGGAAGGGTAGTGAACTGCCGTAATAAACAAGCTTAGAAAATATGATATCAAAAATGCAAAAGAGGTGCCAACAGAAAAACGGGGGGGGGGGGGAGGAGAATATTTATGAAACAGCCAAGAGTGTTTGATTTGGGTTGTGCTTAGTGGTTTGGAGACATCACATCACTTGTGCACGCTCTGAACCTTTGGCTGCTCTTTCGTTCCCCCTTTTATTTTTAGTTCAAACACCAAGAACTAAACATGACCCTGTGGGATGCAAGGCTCCAGCAATGCAAGAATGCATTTTGAAATTAGCGCACTGGCTTCCCACAGTTGAATCTGTGCAATCTGGATTCGGAGCTGAAACAAACGACTGAAAGAGCAGAGCTGAAACATACAATTGGAAGAATTACATGATGCAGCTTATGTTGGGCTGTACCATTTCAGATCAGGTTAGGAGGGGGCTCATATTTGAATGCTGCCCCATATTTAAACCATAATGGGGGCAACTTCCCCACACATACAAAACTAGCATTTTAGGGAGAAAGATGGGTTTACACGTATCTCCATGGAGAGAACTGCACTGAACTGTGATGTCACAGTTATTGTCCAATAGGTTCCCATGAAATTCATTACAACCACAATTCACATTATTATAAAATGCAATAACGTTGCACCATCATCCCAGGATGTGGCCTGAAGGCACATGAGGCCACCTCCTTACTGAAGTAGCTGGTCTTGGGTGGGGGCTGTTTTCTGGCCTTGTGGCCAGGGATCCATTTGGCTGAAGACACCAAGGCCTGAACCTGGAAGCCACCTTCTGTATCCAGGATATGTGCGCTATCATTGAGCAATGTCCCCACTCAGCTGTCCAGTATGAAATTTGTCAAATCCATTTTAGAAGCCTTTTCAGCTTCTGGTATTCAAGGATACTCTGATCTGTTCCCTCTGCACTACGCTATCTAGAGAGGTTCCACCTAGTTATTGATGGAGTAAATGCATATTGTGGAATAAGTATGCAGCTGCCAATGTATGTTACTTAATTCTGCATGCAAGGCAGATGCTCTGGCTCTGAGCTATGGGCTTTCAAAGACTTTTCTTCGTCTTCTTCTACCTGTCCTGAAACTATTGCCAGTCATAAGAATATAAGAAGAGACTTGTTGGATCAGAAGATCAAAGGCCCATCAAGTCCAGCATCCTGTGTTCCCAGTGGCCAACCAGATGCTTGTGGGAAGGCCCTCAGCACGACCTGAGCGCAACAGCGTGTGATTGTCAGCAACTTAATATCGGGAGAGAAAAAGAGTTTTAACCAGTCCCTACATACAATGGGCCATTGCTCTGACCCAACACGCTGGTTATGTTTGCACAATTAACGATGCTTCCAGACTATTTTCTAGTGGGATTCAATCACGTACCTGCACATTCAGACTGCACAGTTATAGCTGACTGGGAGGCCTTGCGCAGCAAACTTGCTTCCCCCAAAGGATTGGGCTTGTTGCAGTAAGGAAAGTAAGGGGGAAGTGCCCTGGGAAAGGTGACACAAGCCTTGCTTTGATGCAACGTCATCTAACGTCCCTGCAAACAAATCAGAATGAATGCTCATTAAATTGCCAGCATTGTCAAATCTCCCTGCAAACAAATAAGGATGAATGCTCAAAAAGCAGGTTGCCTGGAAGTGCCCCAAGTCTTGAAAAGCCCGCTGTGCAGAGACATCAGAGGGCCAAATAGGTCCTCCAAAAGTTTTCTAAAAACACTCCAGAATTCTCTATGCAACTCTTCCCTCCCCTGCCCCCACCAATCCTTCTTTGACAGTAACCATGCCTCCCCGCTGTGTCAATCAAGGCAAACTTGGGGAGTGTCAGCCACAGTTCCCCTGTAATCTCCCGGGAGGTATAGTGGTGCCAGAAGTGACAGAACTCTTTATCCACATCTCTGGGATATAAACAATATTGCAGCATAATGACAGGAGCCGCATTAGCGAGCAATATCCTTTAACCACTTTGGCTGGGACAAAGTGAAGGGAAAGCCTGCTTTATTAATACCTGGGGGAGGGGAATTGGGGGGGCACTGGTGCTTCTTTCCTCTTATCTGCTATAGCAAAGTACCTTGGTAAAAGATGGGCTCTTACCAGGGCGGGTTGATTCCTTTTTTATTATTATTAAAGGGGGTGGGTAGGTAGGAAATGATCTCTGTAAGTTTCACATTTCTAGGAAAAGGCAAGATCAAAGATCCCGCAGGGTTTAGGGTGGAAAGTCTGGACGTCGCTTCAA
Organism: Rhineura floridana; assembly: GCF_030035675.1. Taxonomy (NCBI): domain Eukaryota; kingdom Metazoa; phylum Chordata; class Lepidosauria; order Squamata; family Rhineuridae; genus Rhineura; species Rhineura floridana. Next base: position 204,314,136 of record NC_084483.1, on the reverse strand, counting down.
GTGGTTCATATAAACGTTGGCAGTTTTTAGTAGAAAGCGACGAAGGCTGACAGCTAACTGTAACAAACAAAATTAAAATCAATTAACTGCTTGTCTTTTAATCTGTTACCTGATAAAACTGAAACGCATGTGCAGACTGCAGGGAGGCTAGCAAGGGTGCCTTTCTGAGGAACAGAAGGAAAGCTGCTTCTGTTAATAGCCTCTTGCTTCAAAGTTTAAATTTGAATGGAGAACATGGATCCCTACGGAAGACAGACCTGGCATGAGACATTGATGTCCTAGAGAAGCCTTCCGCAACTTCCCCCCCACCCTCCAGATATTTTGCACTACAATTCCTATCATGGGGCAGTTCCCCAGGTTGGGGAAGGCTACTCTAAAGCTCCTTCCAGGCTGGGTTACTGCAACATGGAGCTGCTTTTAAAAACAATCTGGAAATTACAATTAGTCCAAAACAAGGGTGCCAGGGAGTTACTTGGGGCTCACAAATCAGAGCAGATTAGTCCAATCTTATATTGGTTAACTAATTGTTTCTGGGCTCAGTTTAATGTGCTGATGCTAGTCTTTAAAGCCCATGATAGCCCTAAGACCAGGGTACCTCAGGAAATGCTACTCCCATACAATTTTGCCCTAACATTACCATCAGCATCAGAAGTCCTGTTCTCCATCCCATCATTATGGGAAATCCAATGGGCAAGTGCGAAAGACAGGGCCTTTTTAATGGTGGCACCCAAACTGCAGTATGCTGGCCTATTGAAAATCACCCGGGGCTTCAGCATCTTGGACAGCTCCTTGAAAGTTCCGACTAAAAACCCAGAGCGGATTCCACTGCCCCGCTGACATGGAACCACCAGCTGTCACTGGTTCAAGAACTCATTCCAATCAGGCAAATGCATTCAAGGAGGGCTCAGAGCCCAGCTGGTAAGGGTTATGCCTGTGGGACAGTGCTGAGGGCTGGTGAGTTAAACGGCCCCCAGAACTGAAATACCCCTCACCTTTAGAAGGAAAGGACATTGCTTATAGTTCCCTTATTCTCCCTTCTGTATTAATTAAACACTAGAACTAAAACATCCTATGAAGCAAACAAGTCTGCCCTTAACTCACTGCCTCGCTGATGAAAATCAGCCTCAGCTGATTAATTCACTTCAATGTTAGTTACAGCTTGCAAACCTTGTTGTTGTTGCTATGTACCTTCAAGCAGAGCTTGGAAAAGTTACTTGTTTGAACTACAACTCCCATCAGCCCAATCCAGTGGCCATGCTAGCTGGGGCTGATGGGAGTTGTAGTTCAAAAAAGTAACTTTTCCAAGCTCTGCCTTCAAGTTGCTTATGACTTATGGCGACCCTATGAATCAACGACCTGCAAGAACATCTGTCATGAACCACCCTGTTCAGATCTTGTAAGTTCAAGTCTGCGGCTTCCTTTATGGAATCAATCCATCTGTTGTTTGGCCTTCCTGTTTTTCTACTCCCTTCTGTTTTTCCCAGCATTATTGTCTTTTCTAGTGAATTGTGTCTTCTCATTATGTATTCAAAGTATGATAACCTCAGTTTCATCATTTAGCTTCTAGTGATAGTTCTGGTTTAATTTGTTCTAACACCCAATTATTTGTCTTGTTCGCCGTCCATGGTATGTGCAAAGCTCTCCTCCAACACCACATTTCCTAGCTGTTTGAATTTCAACAAAGCCACCTAAGAGATGTGGCGGACTCTCACCCTCCATGGGTAAGGGCCATAGCTCAATGGTAGAACACCCTGCATTGCATGAGGAAGGCCCCGGGTCCCATACTTGGCATGCGCAGGTAGGGCGGGGAGGGACCCCCATCTGAAATTCTGGAGAGCTGCCGCCAGTCATTGTAGATAATATTGAGTTAGATGGCCTAATGGTTTGACTCAATCTAAGGCAGCTTCTATCCTCTCTCACTGGAGGCCTTCGAGTGGAGGTCTTCAAGTGCATCCCAGACAGCCACCTGTCAGGGATGCTCTGGCTCTCGACGCAGAAGACTGAACCAAAGAGTCAACAAAGTCCCCTTCAGCTCTATCCTTCTATGAAGCATATTGCACTTGTGCCAGTCCACAAGCCAAGACACTGTTAAAGTCAACCCCTAATTCACAAATATTATTTCGTGAGCCTGGGCTGTCTTGATTACAGCTAACAGATCTACCGCTCTGGTTTTGTCCAAAGTGTTGCCTGATCATGGTCAAGGATTTAGCGAAAGAACCTTGACCTCTCTGACTTTCAGAATGTGAGACTCATCCGAGCAAGACTTGCGGTTTCAACTTCTTATCATGGCAGCCACTGGGACTCATAGGGTGGAAGGCAGGGAAGGCCAACAGCAGAGGAAGCCAGAGCCAACAAGAGGTGGAGCCAACTCATTCTACTTTTGTCTCCATCGTCCTCCTTGTTGACTTCCACAAAGGCATCACAGAGCAAGGTTGAGAATTATGTGACCAGGAGTGAGTGTGGCCTAGGCAGAATCCCAGGGCCAGACAGAGAGGGCTGGAGGGCCGCATTCGGCCCCGGCTCTGAGATTCCCCATCCCTGAGCCAAGGGCAGGAGAGTGGAAAGAACAGAGGGGCTGAGAAAACTGGCAACATTGAGGCTATGGAGGAAGGAGTTCATAGCCAGGGCCACCCCCTGGGCAGGTTGTAAGAAACAGGCTGGTGGGGACTGGCTGACAGTTGACTGAGGTTGGTAGGGTGATGACCTCTTCACCCATAAGGGCTACCTTCCACTGCTTACAGCCATGCAATCCTGAACACAGAGCTTGGAAAAGTTACTTTTTTGAACTACAACTCCCATCAGCCCAATCCAGTGGCCATGCTGGCTGGGGCTGATGGGAGTTGTAGTTTAAAAAAGTAACTTTTCCAAACTCTGCCTGAACATGCCTGATCTCGGAAGCTAAGCAGGGTCAGACCTGGTTAGTACTTGGATGGGAGGACCAGACTCTGGAGTGAGAGATGAGAGAGAAGGAGATGTGAAATAGTTGAAGTTCTAGCATCCCCGGAGCAGTAATTTCTCTCTTTGGGATCTCATGAAAAGTCAGTGAATTGGAGACTTGCTCTAGAAGTGCCTGTTTGCTTCCAGTATACTCTGTGAATATATGTGAGAGCAAAATAAAGGCTGTGAGCACACTAGTCGCCTACAGCAAAGTGTTTCCATTGGCCACACCTGGAGGGGCAACAGGTTGACCTGCCAATCAGTTGCAAAATCTCTTTGAAACTGATTTAAAAAAAAAATGCAATCAAGCTGCTCCCACCAGATTTTACAGTAGATAGGGGCGGGGTTCAACTAGCATCGTGTGTGCCCATTTTCAGAAGAGAGAGGTGGAGATGCACCGGAACCAGCAGAACAGTAAGTGGGTCTCTACCCAAAGTCTCCCTCAGTTTCCTCCTCCTCCTCCCTGCAGTGTTGCACCTGGAAGGACTGTCTCACTGCTTGGATGGAGGGTCTGGGGAGCATGTGATGTTGAACCAGATTGAAAACTGGTTTCTAATAAAGTGGTGGTGTTTTTATTTGATTGAAACAGGACACAAAACCATAGCTCTCTTTCTCATCTTACTAATGAATGCATAAAACATATTATTATTATTATTATTATTAATCATCATCATCATCATCATCATCCAAAGGTCCTGGGGGGGTGTCACAACAACTTCAAACACATACTTAAAAACAACCTAAACAACATCACAGAAAGTGCAACGGATCATAGCAAAGTATGTTAAAAAAAACCTTCCCACAGGTAAAGTACCTCTTTGCTTTCCAAAAAAAGAAACAAGCCTTGTCACTTCCTAGCAAAGGAGTTACCTTTTGCCTACCCTTCCTAGTGGTTCAGATACAGTGTGTTAATTCGATAAGGATGGTGCAGCAGCTTCTTAACCCCTTTCTCCCAGCATTCAGCACAAATAATGTAGGTCAATAATAGACTTCATACAACATAAAGCACAGCACCAAGATTCTAAGGACGTTCAACCAAAATGAGTCAAAGTGTTTGAAGAAGCTTCCTTAAATGGCTTATATCTTCCTCCTGCCTCCAAAGTTTAACCCTACCAAAAAAAAAAAAGTTAGTGCACATAGAAAGTCCTTAGTGCGTCTGAAAAAGCACCTATGCTCAAGCAGCATAGGTTTGGGTGGATCTCCAAGGGGCAGGTGGTGGTCTATAGTTGTGAGTCAGCCATTGAGGACACAGGCAGCTAGCTGATCATGGTACACAGATGGCGCATAAATGACAGTGCATAAATATATGCACCACCTTGAGCTCATTGGAAGAAAGGTGGGTATAAAAGACAGACACTGGATGATTCTGTCACTTCGTTTCTCTGCATTTCTCATTTACTAGCCTTAAATTCAATTCACCTGAGTCCTGTATTCATTTTAAAGTTCTCATGAAAATTCACCAATATTTGAGTACATATTTCTCCTAATAAATGTATTTATTTAGCAAGATTGATATACTGCTTAATCAAAAAGTATCTCTAAGCAGTTTACAATTTCCCCTAATGTAATGCAATTTGCTTATTCGTTCCGCTAATGAGTGCATTTTTAATATGCATTTTTGTGTCATAAATAAATGGTCAGAGAGACAAAATGCATCACAAAATGCAGGGAAGCATGAATTTTGAAGGGTAGCTGTGTTTTGGCTTGTGTTGTGGTTTGCTTCAGGAAGTGAGAATTACATAGGTTCACCTTAAAATGCAAACCAAAGAAAATGTCTCTCCCATTCCTAATTCTTGGCCATCCTTTCGTATCTCAATGGTAAAGCAGGCAGCCAGCCTGGATTTTAAAGACCCATGTGGAATTTTGCTCTCTTAGATGATTGCCAGCATCAGAAGACAGAAATACAGGAAAGATTCCAGCGACTTTTGCCATCAATAGCGCATTCATGCATGCACACTAAAATTTATTTATTTATTTATTTATTTATTTATTTATTTATTTGTATTCCGCCATTCCTCCCAGCAGGAGCCCAGGGCGGCAAACAAAGCACTAAAAACACTTTAAAACATCATAAAAACAGATCTTAAAATACGTTAAAACAAAACATCGTTAAAAACATTGAAAAAAAACTTTTAAAAAGGGTTTAAAACATTATTAAAAAACATATTAAGCAATTCTAACACAGACGCAGACTTGGATAGGTCTCAACCTAAAAGGCTTGTTGAAAGAGGAAAGTCCTCAAAAGGCGCCGAAAAGATAGCAGAGATGGGGTCTGCCTAATATTTAAGGGGAGGGAATTCCACAGGGTAGGTGCTGCCACACTAAAGGTCCGTTTCCTGTCTCATGAGTGTCCGCATTGTTACTGTAGTGCAGCCTTCACCAACCTGGTGCCCTCCAGATTTTGGATCACACCCATCAGCCCCTGAAGTTACTTTGGTGCATAAATGTGGTGTAGTGGTTAGAGTGTTGGCCTAGGTCCTGGGGTACCAGGGTTTAAATCCCCATTCAGCCAGATCACTGACGGGAGTTCCTTTGAGACTTCATATAACCCCTGCTTTAAAACAGCTCCACTGGTTGCCAGTTCATTTCTGGGCCCAGTTCAATGTGTTCACATTAGTTTTTCAACCCCTATATGACTTCGGTCCCAAATATCTGAGAGACCGCCTCTTTCCCTACAGACCCTCTCTGGTATTGAGATCAGCAGAGGGGGCCCTTTTGGTAGTTCTGCCACCCTCAGAAGCTCAGGAAAGTGGTGGCCCAGGAGAGGGCCTTCTCTGTGGTGGCCCCTAAGCTATGGAACTCTCTCCCCACCGAGGTGCATCTGGCAACTTCATTGTACAACTTTTGGTGAATGCTGAAGACGCACCTCTTTACACTGGCCTTCGACATCTGAGATGTATATTTTTCAGACCCACCCTATTTTCTGTGATGTTGTTTAGGTTATTTTTAACTGTTTTAATTATGTGTTTTAAAATTGTTGTAACCCTCCCTGGGACTTCTGGGTGAAGGGCAGGTAATATTATTATTATTATTATTATTATTATTATTATTATTATTATTATTATTATTATTATTATTATTACAAAGCTTGCCTTGGGCCAGGTACAGCCTGTCTGCCTAACCTACTTCACAGGGTTTTTGTGAGGATAAAATGGAGAGGAAAGAGAACCATGTGCCCCTCCTTGAGCTCGTTGGAGAAAAGGTGGGATATAAATGTAATAATAAAAAAATAAAATAAATAACAAATTGTATATACTGCTTACTCGAAAGATAGCCATCTGTTGACAGCCACCAGCCATGATAGCTAAATTGAACCTCCACGTTCAGAGGTACTATATCTCGGAATATCAGTTGCTGTGGAGCAACAATAGAAGAAGGGTCTTTGCACTTCTGTTTGTGAGCTTCCCGTAGGCATCTAGCTGGCCACTACGGGAGGCAGAATGCTCAATTTGATGAACCTTTGATGTGGCTCTTATTAAGTTCTTAGAAGCACTCTGTCCTTAGGTGCATTTAAAACAACAACAAAAATAGCACTTTGCACATGGACAGAGACATCCAAACTGTGACACCACAATTTCTAAAAGCAAAAAACTTTACATCCTTACCAATGGAACCCAAAGGGATCTATTCGTATCCTCCAACCTGACTGGACGTAGCAATCCCAACTTTTTGCCAAAAGCAAAACATTTTAGAAAAATTAAATCTAGCAGTCTCCTCTCAGCTCCATCCCAGATGACATGAAATGGACTCCATCATAATAGAGCACTTATCAGAAGCCCGCTCTTTCAGAAGCCTCTGGCGGAGCTCTGGACGCTGGATGCCAGCCAAAGCCCAGCCAAGGATAACAAAACAGCTTTCATTCAAGTATTCCGAGCCAATTAAAAAAGACAAATTAGCAGGGCCCTTATCTCTGCCTCCTTCTCCCTTTCCCACTCGAGAGGAGTTCTTGGGGAGGAATGTTTCTCATCGAGAATCACTGGGCCCCTCTGAACTTCTTCAAGGTCTGTGATGGATCGGCTCTCCTGCATCAAATGTCTGGTGGGTGCACTGAGCCAAAATGATGGTGAAGGCTGATTGTGGGGGGGTGATATTGTATTTACTTGCAAATGGAAGGGGAAGCCTAGGGTGCTTTCAGCCACCCGGAACAGGAAGCAGGAGCCACCCTTTCGACAAGTGGGCATCGATGCTGGTGCTTTATGAGACAGGCAGTCTCATAATTAAGAACATAAAAAAGGCCCTATGGGGAAGATCAACATCCCATCTAGTTCAGCATTCCGTTTCCAACAGTAGCTGACCAGTTGCCTCCAGGAAAGCTAGAAGCAGGTCGTAAAATCTCTTCCACATGGTTTGTTGCCTGCAAATGCTGTTCAGTAATGTTGAGTACACACCGTATATTTAAATCAGCCTCTCGAAGAATCCTCAGAACTATAGTTTGTTGCGGTGGCTGGGAATTGTACCTCTGTAAGGGGCAAACTACAGTTCCCAGGATTCTCTGGAAGGTGTTTTAAATGTGTTTGAAATGTATTCCTGCATTGAGCAGGGGGTTGGACTCGATGGCCTTATAGGCCCCTTCCAACGCTACTATTCTATGATTCTATTGGCATGCATGCAACCTGTCTTGTCATTTACACAAGGGTATGGATCTTAAATCTGGAGATCTCCTCGAAATGAGTTCTTTAAAAAAAAAAAAATTCAAGTTTTCACACAGTTCACAATGAGCCAGCAAAGCATCCAATTCTATGCAGGAGGAAGATTAAACTTGATTTCTGACATGAAAGTGAAAAGTCAAAATATGCCCTCAGGCATTCCCTGGAAACCTATAGGGAAGGCACTATAGCCATATCAATCCATCCATCCATCCATCAGTTATGCTGGAAGATTCAGGACAGACAAAAGAAAGTACTTCTTCACACAACACGTAGTTCAACTTTGGAATTCGCTCCCACAAGAGGGACTGATGGCCACCAACTTGGACAGCTTCAAAACAGATAAATTAATGGAGGATAAGGCTATCAACGGCTACTAGCCATGATGACTATGCCTTGCCTCCATAGTCAGAGGCAGTATGCTTCCGAATACCAGTTGCCGGAAACAGCAGGAAGGGCGAATGCTCTTGCGTTCAGATCCTGCTTAAGGACTTCCCATGGTTGGCCACTGTGGGAACAGGATACTGGACTGGATGGGCCATTGCTTGATTCGGCAGGATCGTCTTTTGTTCTTGTGGAGTGCCACTCTAGCCTTGTAGGAAAAGAGGATGGACTGGAAGTCCTGGGGTATTCCTATAAGTACTCCTGGGCTACTTATATAGGTTTTATGGAGGTTCCTCTGTCTGGGAGGCATTGCTGCAGGGAGAGGCTGTGCTGGAACTAGAGATGCAAAGGCCCAGCAAAAAAAAACCTGGAAAAAGTGGGGGGGGGGGACCTGGATTTATTTATTTATTTATTTTATCACATGTATATACCGCCCCATAGCCAAAGCTCTCTGGGCAGTTTACAGCTATTTTTTTCACGTTTTTTTCCACCTTTTCTTTAAGGGGGGGAAGGGGGAAATCTTTCCTCCCCAATTTTTTCATTTTTCCCCTGGGCCTTCACGTCTGTACTGGAACCATCAAGGGACAAGTTTTCCACCAGCCTTGCTCCACCCCCCCTGCTTATAAAGAGGTGCTGCCCCCCCCCCAGGGATCTACTCCTGCTGTCTCTGACATCTTTCTGGTGATTACCTTTTGCCTTTTGGTAGGAGCATGAATGTATTTTAGGTTTTTTTATATAAAAAAGTTAAGGTTTTCTTGTCTTACTTTTTTGTAAATTGGTCTTTCTTTCCTTCTTTCTAGCTTGAATTATCCATTGTATTATCCTTTGTGAGCCGCCTTGCGGAGGGTGCTTTTCTGGCCTAAAGGCAGCATAGAAAATAAACTTTAAAAATGGTAATTAATTAATTATCGCAGTGCCAGGATTCTGTATATGCCACACATTTACACACACACACACACACACACCGCTCTCAAAATCCTTCCCCTTTGCAAGCCAGCATCCCTGCAAAACATCAGGAGGCCAAGCAAACAGCAAAAGCAACACTTCCTTGACAGCAAGATTTGATACAGGGAAGCAGGGTTCAGGTTTCACCCACCAACAGGGGCAGCCGAAGCATACGCCTACAGAACTGTAATGAACAGCACAGCACCAAGTCAGAAGTCAGCTGATGGTGCAGTATCCTTGAGTGACCCAGTTCTGTGGGGCCCTAGCAGTGACCTTCCTTGGCCTGGTTATATTCTACTTCACTGTCAGAAGCTCTGAACACCAGTTGCTGGGAGTCACAAGCGGGAGAGAGCTATTGCACTCAGGTCCTGGTTACGGGCTTCCCATAAACATCTTGATGGCCAAAGTGATAACAGGATGCCAGACTAGATGGGACTTTGGACTGATCCAGCTATAGGACTCTTCTTACCATCTTGCCTAGCCTAGCTGCAGCCTGACTGGTCTTCACCTAACCCGCTTCCCTCTTAGGTTCCTTAGACACATCTGCTTCTTGGCTGTCAATCACAAATCTCGCCTCTTGCCCCTCTGGGCTTCATTTCTTGAGCCAAGACGACAGGTAACAACTAACAGGGTAGATTAGTCCTCAGACCCATTGCAAGTTGAGCTTATGGAGCTTATGAATCGTCCACCCCAATATGCTTTACTTATGCACAAGCTCTTCTTCAGGACAGGAAAAAGAAAGGACTCCACACAACATGCAATTATTTTATGAAATTCACTGCCACAAGATGTGGTGTTGATGATGATGATGATTTTGTTGTTATGTGCCTTCAAGTCGATTTTGTCTTATGGTGACCCTATCATCATCATCATCATCATCGTTATAGGATTTATATCAGAAGGCTTTAGAAGGAGATTGGACATATTCATGGAGCAGAAGAACTCTGCAGGCTACTGGTGATGGTGGCTACATCTATGGTGCTGATGTCCTGTTTGCAGATTTCCCATAGGAAGAGATGTCCATATTATTAATTAATTAATTAAATTCATATCTCATCCTTCCTCCCAGAAGGCGCCCAAGGTGGCAAACAAGTAATAAAACACTAAAAATGTCTTTAAAACAACTTAAAAACAAAACATTTTATGCATATGTGTGTGTGTGTGTATTTTACTCACTAATAAAGTACTCACTCCAGAGTACCTGCACCTATTTTTTTTGCTGGCACTCACAATACTTTTATTAAAATACAAGTACTGGCATCTCATTTTTTTTTCATTTTTTTTTTACCAAAAAAAGGACTGGTTATATATCAGAAGGTGGAAAGTTCGTTTTTAAAAGGAATTAGTTCTAGTTTAAGTTTATGTTTGTCCCTCTACAAACTGAACTACTTTGGTCCACGTTCAGTTCACGGCTCAGTGTGAGTTCATCCAAATGACCCTCAGCGAACGTTCTTCAGCATTCAGAACGTTACAAGCTGCTGTGCTGACGTACAAAATATACTTAAGAAGAACAATCCTAAGTCTCGGGGGCTGGTGCAACTTCCACAGGCTTAAATTAAGCTGGCATTAGCTGCTGCTGTTCCAAACTCCTTTCAGGAACTGATGACTGAGCCGGCCCATGAGCCTTGCAGAGGGAAAACACCCTTTTAAAATAAAGTTTGATTTACACCACACTTTTGGCCACTGTAAGCTCCAGCTGGTGGCCAGGTCATTGTGACTGAGCTGAAAGCGATTTGGAACAGGGGTAAGTCTCCCTTTGCCCCGTCCTGCCCCCTACGCCCCCCACAACACTCCCTTATTGGGACTTATGCCAGTTTAAGTACGACAGGATTAAGTTCTGCCGTCTGAGCCCCAGGTAAACTGGGGTGAGGGACTTATGCCAGCATATCTCTGGCTGGGCTGGGGTAGAGGGAGTTACATTCACATGCCCCTGGCTCAGCTGGGCTGGCCCCATATCCAAACTTGCTCATCCCAGCAGATCTTAGGTTTGGATTGCGCTGCAAGAAAACATCAGAACACGTACACAGTGGAATGCGAATTGTTTGTTTTTCCCAGCAGTTATGATCTTTAAGCTTAAAGGCCCCCAAGAGTCGAAAGAGTAAAAAACACATGTAAGAAAACGATCAGAGAGAGAGAGAGAGAGACGCAGATTTAGAAACAGTTCCTGCAATGAAGTACAATCCATCCCACCCTAGATGACTGTGACCAGGTGGCATCTGTGCTTGCCCCAGCTGTTGGCCAGCAGCTGCTAACTGTTAATGCAGTGCTGGCTCCAGATGTTTTGCTGCCTATGGCAAAAGAAAAACAGGATTCCCCCTTTAGACGCGTTGAAGCCAACCAGACCAGCAGTGAATTTTACGTCAAGGCTGTTGGATGGGGTGGCATTCTCCACCACACCTGAGACTAGCAGGTTCGCTTAGGTGGCGCAGGACAGGCTGTGTAGCACTCACTCTTCTGTCATCCACGACACCAGTGTTGCTCCGTTCGCCAGCAGCTGCTGCCTGAAGGAGCTGCCCCCGTCTGCCTAATGGTAGAGCTGGCCCTGCAGTAACAGGCAATGTCAAGGCTTCTCCCACGCACACTGCGGTTAGAGTGTTGGACCAGGATCTGAGAGACAATAGAGGCTGGTCCATTTGGGCGAGTGAAGTGCTGCCCCACCGACCTCAGCCTGCCCTCAACCAGCCCCCCACCTGCCTGCCTTCCGACAACTCATCCAGGGGGTGGCAATGGCTGCTGGCTTCCTCTTCCATAGTCTGCAGGGAAGAGGAGAAAATGGAAATGGACTACCTTCAAGTTGATCCCAACTTATGGCGACCCTATGAATAGGGTTTTCATGGTAAGCGGTACTCAGAGGGGGGTTAACAATGCCTCCCTCTGAGGCTAGTCCTCCCCAGCTGGCTAGGGCCTGCTCAGCTTGCTACAGCCTCTTCCTTGTCCGCAACTGCCAGCTGGGGGGCAACTCCTTGGGACTATGCAGCTTGCCCACGGCTGCACAGGTGGCAGGGCACGTAACCTTTGAGCCACTCCCTGTGGGGATGATTTTTAGCTGGCCCTTGACACCCAGGAGACATGAGGGGGATTTGAACTCACAGACTCTGGACTCCCAGCCAGGCTCTCCTCCCCACTGTACTATAACTCTGTGCCGGGAAGAGGAGGATGGGAGCTAAACTTGAATGTGTTGGCTCTGCATGCCATTGGCTCTGGCTCCACCAGTCATTGGCTCTGGCTTCACCTACTGTTGGGCTCCCTGCCTTCTTCCCCATCAGTCCCAAGGGGCACCAGGCACCACTGCTGAGAGACCAGGGTTCAAATTTCCACTCAGCCAGGAAGCTCACTGGGTGACCTTGGGCCAGTCGCTGTCTCTCAGCCTAACTTACCTCACGGGGTGATGTGAGGATAAAATTGGGAGGGCAAGAACAATGGTAGGCTACCTTGAGTTCCTTGGAGGAAAATGACACCAATTTTTTCCACGTTCATCCCAATGTGATTGCATAAAGCTTTCATGGAGGCTAGATTATACCCAGTCATTCTTGAGCATCCATTTTGATTTGTTTGCAGGGAGATGATGATGATTTATTAAATGTATATCCCGCACTTCCTCCCAGTAGGACCCCAGGGCAGCAAACAGAAACACTAAAAAACTCTCAAACATCATAATAACAGACACGAAAATAGATTAAAACAAAACAACTTTAAAAACATCTTTTTTAAAAAGCTTTAATAACATATTTAAAAGCAATTCCAACACAGACGCAGACTGGGATAAGGTCTCTACTTAAAAGGCTTGTTGAAAGAGGAAGGTCTTCAGTAGGTGCCGAAAAGACAACAGAGATGGCACCTGTCTAACATTTAAGGGGAGGGAATTCCACAACACTAAAGGTCCGTTTCCTATGTTATGTAAAACGGATGTCCTGATAAGATGGTATCTGCAGGAGGCCCTCACCTGCAGAGCGCAGTGTTCTACTGGGAATATAAGGGATAAGATGATCTTTCAGGTATCCTGGTCCCAGGCTGTATAGCGCTTTGTACACTAAAACGAAAGCCTTGAACTTAGCCCAGTAGCTAATGGGCAGCCAGTGCAATTCTTTCAGCAGCAGGGTGACATGTGGGCAATACCCTGCCCCAGTGAGCAGTCATGCTGCTGCATTTTGCACCAGCTACAGCTTCTGGACCATCCTCAAAGGGAGCCCCACATAGAGCACATTACAGTAATCCAAGATTATACGACAATGAGCATTCATCCTGCATTCATCGTGATTTGCTTGCAGGGTATTTTTGCACGTCCTCCTGTTAGTAATTTGCTCATCCATCCCATGCTTTTCGATACGACAATGGAACCAATTACTAGGGAGGTAGTGGGCTCTCCGACACTGGAGGCATTCAAGGGGCAGCTGGACAGCCATCTGTCGGGAATGCTTTGATTTGGATTCCTGCATTGAGCAGCGGGTTGGACTTGATGGCCTTATAGGCCCCTTCCAACTCTACTATTCTATGATTCTATGTAATCCACTTTAAATGCACAAGCCTACCTTTCCAGTGTGATCTAGATTCCTTCCTGCAAAACAGCAACAGTCTGACAGCCCTAAAAATAGAGGACTGTCTTTGGTAAAGCAGGACACCCTACTTCTTCCTGGAATCTTGATCGACAATAAGCCCTTTCTTGTCCTGCAGGGGGCGCCTGCCCTGCACCCACCCACTCGCCACTCACCCTGAACATCTGCTGGGTGCATCTCAAGGGCTGGCTGCTCTGTTTCCAGACCGCAGGATGGAAGAAGGCTTCGTGGCCTTGAAAGAGCAGGATTCAGAAAACAAGAGAGAGAGGAAAGTTTAGTCTGAATTCCAGCCCCTGTGAAAGCCTCCCCCAAAAGCCAAAGCTAGGAGATGGCCTTGGGGAAAACTGACCGCTCTGTGGGCTGAGATGGGCTGGGTGAACAGAGCTGGTGGGAGGCGAGGATGGGTGGGAAATACAAGATGTGGAATCAACACATTTGGGCTGATAAGCCATCAGGTCAAGGCAGTTGGCAGGGCCTGCCGCAGGAGACTCAACCAGGAGAATGTGAAATCTTCACTTTTGCCTCTTTCGTCTTCAAGAAAACACAGATAATTTGGTGGCATCTCACCCTTTCCAGACGACATGGCGGAGCAGCGGGAGGAGGGTGGTCCAGAGGGAAAAGCCCCTTTGTCACCACCACCTTTCAATTACCATCTTCTGGCCCAGATTAAGAAGGTAGATCGGGATCTAGTGGTCGATCTCTAGGTGATTTGCAATAGATTGGTTTATCGAACGGTTTCAGATGCTCAGTTATTTAACAACAAAATAACTTTTGCCACCCCAGTTTGGCTCCTGGAATGAAGAAAGCTCATCCAGAGTGGGCTTTTGGGTGAAAGGGCCTGGGAGCTCAGTTCAGTAGCGGTGCTGAAAGGAAATTGGCTCAGAGCGCGCTCAGAAGCAACCTGCCCTTTAATTCGAACGGAATGTCTTTTGCACCTAGATCTGATTGGTAGACTTCGGGGGGCAGTGGGAATGGGTGGCTCCAATATCAGTGGGGCAGTGAATCCGCTCCGGTTTTAGTCCGAAGTTTCAGGCACATTGGAGAGCTTCTTGAAAGTTCAGACTAAAACTGGACCGGATTCACTGCCCCACTGATATCAGAGCCACCCGTCTCCACTGTCTTGGGGTTCTGGTCAAAAAAGCAAAATAGATCTGATGAGCCTAAAGCTTGCCCACCCCAGCCAAGCCATGCTCAGGATGAAAATAGCTCTGGCCATTCTGAGACCTTGTCTCAGGCCACATCTGCAGCATACATTTAAAGCAATATCATACCTCTTTAACAGTCATGGGGTCCCCCCCCAAAATCCTGGGAAGTGTAGTTTGTGAAAGGTGCTGATAGTTATCACCGCCCAGAGAGCCTTCGGGCTTAGGGCGGTATATAAATTAAATAAAATAAATAAATTAAATAAATAAATTAGGAGAGCCCTTTCCTCTCACAAAGCTACAATTCCCAGAGTGGGTTCACAATCAATCCCTCGTCCCAGGGAACTCTGGGAATTGTAGCTCTGTGAGGGGAAAAGGGGTCTCCTAACAGCCTTCAGCAGTCCTGAACCCAGGTTAGCCTGGCCTCAGTTGTCCATGCTCTGGTGACCTCTTCTTGGACTACTGTAATTGGTTGTATGTGGGGCTGTCCTTGAAGACAGTCTGTGGGTTGCAGCTAGTGCAGAATGAGACTGCTAGGCTGGTAAGTGGGGAAGCCTGATGGCAGCATGTGTCACCGGTCCTGAAAGAGGTACACTGGCTGCCAGGAAGGTACTGGACCCAGTTCAAGGTGTTAGTACTAGTACACAAAACCATTCATTTGTTTACTTGGGCTTGAAACCCAAGTACCTAAAAAAGCAACTTCCCCAACATCAGCCATGTTGGACCTTATGACGGGAAGGTGAGCCTAGTTGGTGATGCGACCAGTGGGTGCTGTCCAGTTGATGTTGACCCATGACAGGACCTTTTTGGTGTTGGCTCCCAGTTTGTGGAATGCCCTCCCTGCTGAGGTGCATCTGTCTCCCTCATTACTGACTTTTAGGAGGAACAAGACAATCCTGTTTACCCAGGCATTTGATGGCTGAAAGGTACTGTTCCTGGCAACCTTGAAATCCTTGGGTGAGACAATGCTTTTTAACTGTTTTTTATTTTTATGTATTTATTTTCTTTGTTTTGGTTATATCCTGCCCTTGCTCCCAGTGGGAAAGCATTTTAGAATGCTTAAAAATATATATTTTTTTAATTGATAGTTTTGCAGCCCTGAGCTCCTTTGGGAGGAAGGGTGGGATATAAATGGAATCAATAAATTATACATTGTTCACCCTGATGGCTATGGCCTACCTCTACCGACGGAGGCAGTGTACTTCTGAACACCATAAGAACATAAGAACATAAGAAGAGCCTGCTGGATCAGGCCAGTGGCCCATCTAGTCCAGCATCCTGTTCTCACAGTGGCCAACCAGGTGCCTGGGGGAAGCCCGCAAGTAGGACCCGAGTGCAAGAACACTCTCCCCTCCTGAGGCTTCCGGCAACTGGTTTTCAGAAGCATGCTGCCTCTGACTAGGGTGGCAGAGCACAGCCATCATGGCTAGTACCATTGATAGCCCTGTCCTCCATGAATTTGTCTAATCTTCTTTTAAAGCCATCCAAGCTGGTGGCCATTACTGCATCTTGTGGGAGCAAATTCCATAGTTTAACTATGCGCTGAGTAAAGCAGTACTTCCTTTTATCTGTCCTGAATCTTCCAACATTCAGCTTCTTTGAATGTCCACGAGTTGGGCCCGGTGATTTGTCAGTTTTTATATTGTCCATTAAGCTTAGAACTTCCTCTCTCGTTACCACTATTTGTCTCAGTTCCTCAGAATCCCTTCCTGCAAATGTTAGTTCAGGTTCAGGGATCTGCCCTATATCTTCCACTGTGAAGACAGATGCAAAGAATTCATTTAGCTTCTCTGCAATCTCCTTATCGTTCTTTAGTACACCTTTGACTCCATTATCATCCAAGGGTCCAATTGTCTCCCTAGATGGTCTCCTGCTTTGAATATATTTATAGAATTTTTTGTTGGTGGTTTTTATGTTCTTAGCAATGTGCTCCTCAAATTCTTTTTTAGCATCCCTTATTGTCTTCTTGCATTTCTTTTGCCAGAGTTTGTGTTCTTTTTTATTTTCTTCATTCGGACAAGACTTCCATTTTCTGAAGGAAGACTTTTTGCCTCTAAGAGCTCTTCCTCTAGGTCCTGTTTGTGGGCTTCTCATTAGCGCATCTGGCTGGCCACTGTGAGCACAGGATGCTGGACTAGATGGGCCACTGGTCTGACCCAGGCAGCTCTTCTTATGTTAGTACCAAACCCTTGAACGTAGCCTGGTAGCTGATTGGCAGCCAGTGCTAAGTCCCCAAGGTGTTTATATGCTGGGAGTAATTTGCCCCTAGAAGCAACTTAGCCGCCCCATTCTGCTGTAGCTGCCACCTCCCATCCGGCCTCTAGGGTAGCCCCACATAGGTGAGGAGCCTCCTGCCACTCTGTGGGCTTCAGCGGGTGCCTGGCCATGCTGACTGCGAACAGAGGAAAGAGAGAGTCAAAAGTAGCAAGGGAGGAATGGCACTGGAAGAAAATGGCATGCTGGGAGAAAATTGCTTAAAGCAACAATGAGTAGTGGGTGAGGTACAGAAGTGGAGGGGCATTCTTTACATGTAAGGCAAGGATGAGGAACCCAGTGGCGTCACTAGGGTTGGTGTCACCCGGTGCGGTAACTCATGGTGTCATCCCCATGGACCTCCTCCCGTACCAGACCTAGGGTGCCTAGGGGCGGGGCGGCTCTGGGTAACACCCCCCTCTCATGGTGTCACCCTGGTGCGGTCCGCACTCCCCGCACCCGGCTAGTGACGCCGCTGGAGGAACCTGTGGCCCTCCAGATGTTATAGGACTACAGCTCCCATCTGGAAAGTCCCAGGTGCCCATTCCTCTAACTTATAAGAATTTGGCATGACCAGGGTTGCATTATGACACCACGACATCCAGTCATGCCATATAGATGATGGTGGTAGCAATGGAATTTGGCAGTGCCTCCTGCTTTCCCTTTTAATTATATTTCAGTGACAGTAAACAACTATGGACCCCTCCAGACTGGTGTTTTTTTGCAGGTGAATTCTGCAATATGTCACCAATGCAACAATAGTGCATTTGTGGTGGATTTATACTGGACTGTCCACACATCATTCCATTTTACTAGTTCTGCAATGCTTCCCAGGTAATACTACTAGGGTGTGGCCCTCCAGTGTTCCAGGGGGGTCTTAGACCCCTTACTCTTTTGGGAGCAGGGTCCCAGACAGGTCCCTACTTAGAAGCTAATCATCATAAAAGGGAAGTGTGTGAGCCACTGAGAAAAGATCTTGTCCTTTTGTGCTGACTGGAGCGATTCAGAGCGAAAGGAGATGAGTCAGCCACTGAGAAGACTCTTTTCAGTAGCTAACACACAACCTCTCCTTTCATGCTGACAAGACGTCTGTTTCAGTAGAGCGTTGAGTCAGAGATGAGACAGAGAGCAGGTCGACAATGGAACGTGGAAGAGGAGGCATGGTTGTGAGGAAGTGTGGCTGTGAGGGGGTGTGGTGTGACTATCATGAAGATACCCAGCACTTCTGAATTTGCCACTATGCAACTGGATACTGTGTTATTGCCATTTGGAAGGGCACTCTTGTGTTACAGTGCAGCAAACATATGTATGAAGGGCGGGGGGACCTGGAACATTTTTGATACAGGGTTTCAGCAGGAAGTTACAGGACATGCACTAACTGGAAATGAAGCAGTGTAACCACTCAAAAACCTTTGTAAACAGCATTGAAAGCCAGCATGCAGTAATGGTTAGGGTGTTGAAATGACCTGGAAGGCCAGGGTTCAAATCCCCATTCAGCCATGAAGCTTCCTGGGTGACCTTGGGCCACTCACTGCCTCTCAGACTAACCTACCTCACATGGTTGTTGTGAGGATCAAACTGGAGGAAAGGTGGGATATAAATTTAAAAAATAAATAAAGTGGGATTGCTTACAACTGCCTCGGATACTATAAGGAGCACAAATCATCTTGAAGGCACAATAAAAATAATCCTCATTGTGTCCAGTGGAATTATGGTTGATCCCCAGTGAGTCCTAAAATCAGGGTCACTTGCAAGGGGTTGGACTCGATTGCCTTATAGTCCCCTTCCAGCTCTACGATTCTATGGTTAACATAAGAAGAGCCTGCTGGATCAGGCCAGTGGCCCATCTAGTCCAGCATCCTGTTCTCACAGTGGCCAACCAGGTGCCTGGGGGAAGCCCACAAGCAGGACCCGAGTGCAAGAACACTCTCGCCTCCTGAGGCTTCCGGCAACTGGTTTTCAGAAGCATGCTGCCTCTGACTAGGGTGGCACAGCACAGCCATCATGGCTAGTAGCCATTGATAGCCCTGTCCTCCATGAATTTGTCCAATCTTCTTTTAAAGCCATCCAAGCTGGTGGCCATTACTGCGTCTTGTGGGAGCAAATTCCATAATTTAACTATGCGCTGAGTAAAGAAGTACTTCCTTTTGTCTGTCCTGAATCTTCCAACATTCAGCTTCTTTGAATGTCCACGAGTTCTAGTATTATGAGAGAGGGAGAAGAACTTTTCTCTATCCACTTTCTCAATGCCATGCATAATTTTATACACTTCTATCATGTCTCCTCTGACTCCTCTGGTTCTGTGCTCACCCTTCTTTTGATAAATTCCCAATCATACATTCCCAAGCCGTTTGGTTCGGAGACACGCACAAACAGGGAAATGAGGGCCAAAAGGGGGAAAGGAAGTGTACAATTTGTTAAATGCTTCTTTGGCTATTGTTTCCTTGATGTGGAAAGAGGATGGGGGCTACTGAGAGACAGAGACAGAGAGAGAGAGAACTGAGGCTCCTTCCTGGTTCGGCCTGGAAAAGGACCCAATAGAGGGCAGATAACAATGGAAACAATAACAGAGGCAAAAGCGGAGCTGGAGAGATGCCCCACCAATGGAAAGCTGGTTTGTGGGTACAGATGGAAAGAAATATGGCATCATGGAGCACCCATCAACACCAACACCAAGAAAAATGGCAAATGCAATTTAATGCGAGCAAGTGTGACATGATGCATGTTGGAGCAAACGCTCATGGGGTCTGAACTGGCAGTGACTGACCAGGAATGAGACTTTTAGGGTCGTAGTGAATAGCTCTATGAAGATGTCAGCGTGCGGCAGCTGTGAAAGAGGCAAATTCCACGCTAGGGATCATTAGGAAAGGTACTGAAAATAAAACTGCTGACCTCGTAATGCCGTTATGCAAATCTATGCTGCGGCCGCATTTGGAATACCGTGAACAGTTCTGGTCACCTCACCTCTGAAAGGATATTGGAAAAGTTTCAGAAAAGGGCAGCCAAGATGATCAGGGGATGGAGCGACTCCCCTATGAGGAAAGGGTGCAGCATTTGAGGCTTTTTAGTTTAGAGAAAAGGCGAGTTAGAGGTGACAAGGCAGAAGTGTACAAAATTATGCCAGGCATGGACAGAGAGATGTTTTTATCCATCCCTCATAACACTAGGTGAGAGAGCCAGTGTGGTGTAGTGGTTAAGGTGTTGGACTACGACCTGGGAGACCAGGGTTCAAATCCCCACACAGCCATGAAGCTCACTGGGTGACCTTGGGCCAGTCACTGCCTCTCAGCCTCAAAGGAAGGCAATGGTAAACCCCTTCTGAATACCGCTTACCATGAAAACCCTGTTCATAGGGTCGCCATAAGTCGGAATCGACTTGAAGGCAGTCCGTCATCATCATAACACTATAACTCATGGACATCCAATGAAGCTGAATGTTGGAAGATTCAGGACAGATAAAAGAAAGGACTTCATGCAGTTCATAGTTAAGCTGTGGAATTTGCTCCCACAAGAGGCAGTGAGGTCCACCAACTTGGAGGGCTTCAAAACAGGGTTAGACAAATTCATAGAGGATAAGGCTACCAGTGGCTACCAGCCATGATGGTTATGCTCTGCCTCCACAGTTGGAAGCGGTATGGGGAGAGCTGCTGTTGCACTGAGGGCCTGCTTGTGGGTTTCCCATAGCCATCTGGCTGGAGAGCAGAATGTTGGACTAGATGGACCTTTGCCTTCATCCAACAGGGCTCTTCTTATCTTCCTACTTCAAGTGTGCAGTCTGGAGTATGCTAGAGGCCAGAGGCCAGGATAGGGAGAGATCTGGACACCAAGAGGTTATAGTGGTCTTCCAATGTCTGAAGGGCTTTCACACAGCAGATAGAGCAGGCTCAACTGCAGGGAAGCAGATTTCAACTAAGCATTCTCACAGTAAAAGCTCTTCAACTGTGGGACAGCCTACCACAGGAGGCAGTGGACTCTCCCTCGCCAGAGGTATTTAAGGAGAGGCAGGACAGTTAACTCTCAGGCAGAACTTGGAAAAGTTACTTTTTTGAACTACAAGTCCCATCAGCCCAATCCAGTGGCCATGCTGGCTGGGGCTGATGGGAGTTGTAGTTTGAAAAAAGTAACTTTTCCAAGCTCTGCTCTCAGGGAAGCTGTCATCACATCCTGAGCTGATCAAGGGGGCACGGGCATCTGCAGGACTTTTTCCAAGGGGGCACAAAGTACACTGAAAGGGCGGGGGAGCTAATTTCTCATTGCAAAGTGCCTGTACATTTTTGCTCATATATTAGGTTGTACAAATACTAGTAACTTACTCTTTTTAAAAAAGCAAGCTGGCAATCTGGGGGTTATGGTCCATCCGGGGGGAAGGGACTGCCCCTGTTCCACTGTGGACACCTATACCTGGGGGTTGGACTAGATGTCCTCTGAGGTACCTTCCAACAAATAAGGAATATACAATATGCTCATTTATTAATGAAATTGTATATTGGGTTACAAATGTAAGCTGCCATGGGAAGGCTATCTTCTTGAAAGGTGTCGTAGACATATTTGAAATGAAATGCAGCAAATTGTTCTGTGAATCTGACTCAGCTAGAATGCCAGTCTGGATGCATCCTGAACGTGAATCAATCAATCAATCAGTGTCTCCATCTCAAACCTCTTCACTCACACATGTTTTGACCCCTCCATTGCCTGCTCCTTCTGGAATCCGCTATCGCTCAGTGACTCAGCTGACAGCAGGAGAGACAATGGCATTTTACCTCATCCCAGGCTATCAGGAGCCTCTCTTATCCAAGCAATGTTTTTCTATTAGTCTAACTCTCCATTGTGCTTCCTTCTTATCAGCTCCAGGGCTGATGTAATCCCTGGCTTGGAAGTGACTTCTCTAGCAGGACAACTCTGCTAGAGTCAAGAGGAAGCAGAGGAGAAGGAGGCAGGATAGCAAGAGTCTACAGCTTTTTTAAAATCATCATCCCCAGGAGATCAGATCATCTGCGGAATGGTGCCTGGCCCCAGGGTCAATGCTGAATTTAAGGCTCCAGTATGAAAGAATCACGTTGCTTGTAAGGTCTGCGGTGGCTTGTCAATCTTTCGCAACCTGTTTAATTTCTCTCTGTTTTGCAGGGAAAAACTGAATGACTAGTAGATGAAACAGGCTTACAGCCATAACTACCCAAAATACGCCCTCTTGTTGAAAGAGGAAGGTTTATGAGTCTGTTTATGAGGACAGACTACCATCAGCACATATCTGTGCTGCAGCACAAGGTTGCAGCATTTGGGGCTTTTTAGTTTAGAGAAAAGGCGGGTCAGAGGAGACATGATAGAAGTGTATAAAATTATGCATGGCATTGAGAAAGTGGATAGAGAAAAGTTCTTCTCCCTCTCTCATAATACTAGAACTCGTGGACATTCAAAGAAGCTGAATGTTGGAAGATTCAGGACAGACAAAAGGAAGTACTTCTTTACTCAGCGCATAGTTAAACTATGGAATTTGCTCCCACAAGATGCAGTAATGGCCACCAGCTTGGACGGCTTTGAAAGAAGATTAGACAAATTCATGGAGGACAGGGCTATCAATGGCTACTAGCCGTGATGGCTGTGCTCTGCCACCCTAGTCAGAGGCAGCATGCTTCTGAAAACCAGTTGCTGGAAGCCTCAGGAGGGGAGAGTGTTCTTGCACTCGGGTCCTGCTTGTGGGCTTCCCCCAGGCACCTGGTTGGCCACTGTGAGAACAGGATGCTGGACTAGATGGGCCACTGGCCTGATCCAGCAGGCTCTTCTTATGTTCTTATGTTCTTATCTCTGGTGCTCAAAAGCTTGCACTGGCTACTCAGATGTTACCAGACCAGGTTCAGCGTTCCTGTATTAATTTACAAGGCCCGTAACAACTTGGGTTCAGGATATTGTAAGGACCGCCTGATCCCTTATATCCTGGGCCAATCAAAGATGTTTGGGGAATTCTCTGTTGGTGCTCCCCCACGGCTCAGGTGCATGGCTTGTAACAACTGAAAGGCATGCTTTCAGTGTATCGGACCCAAGCCTGTGGAGCTCCCTCGCAATGGAGATTAGCCAGCCATTCTCCTTGAACTTTCTTCCAGCAAGCAGTTTAAGGAAGTGTTTGGTTTTATGATGACTTTATTGTTTCATTTTATGTATGGCTCGATTTTCTGTACGCCGCTTAGAGATGTGAAAGATTAAGTGCATGTCTTCAATAAATAAATAAATAATAAAATAAGTCCATCCAGCTCAGTAATGTCAACTCTGAAGGGCAGCAGCTCTCCAGGATTTCAGATGAGAGTCTTTCCCAGACCCAGCTTGAGATGCCGGAACTGAACTTGGGACCTTCTGCATGCAAAGCAGATTCTCTATCACTGGGCCACAGTTCTTCTCCACACACAGGAAGGAATGGCTTCTTATAAAACCCTAGCTCACATGTTGTTGTTATGTGCCTTCAAGTTGCTTATGACTTATGGCGACCCTATGAATCAGCAATCTCCAATAGCATCTCTCATGAACCACCCAGTTCAGATCTTGTAAGTTGAGGTCTGTGGCTTCCTTGATGGAATCAATCCATCTCTTGTTTGGCCTTCCTCTTTTTCTACTCCCTGCTGTTTTCCCCAGCATTATCGACTTTTCCAGTGAATCTTCTTTGTGATTTGTAAGCCACTATGGAAGCTTTTTGTTCTTGTTGTTTGGCTGAAGAGGATTTTAATAAATACATCAGTGGTGAACATATAAAGTCAGAAAGCACACCATGCTCGCCTAAACTCTGGTGATGATTCAGGACTGGGTGCATTAATATAAATATGAGAGCCAGTGTGATACAGTAGCTAGAGTGTCAGACTAAAACCTAGGAGGCCAGGGTTCAAATCCTCACTTAGCCATGAAGGTCACCTTGGACCAGTCACTGTCTCTTTGCCTAACCTACCTCACAGGGTTGTTGTGAGGATCAAATGAGGAGCTGGGGAGAACACCTTGAGCTCCTTGGAGGAAAAGTATGGTACGTATGAATGTAATCCCAAATTAAATGTTGCTTATGAGTTGTGAGTGGAAAGCACTCTGTACGTACACAGGAGCATTTTTATTCTGAATATTTCTTCACACCTGTACATTGAAAGGAGGGGCACGGCCAAAAATTGGAAGCAGGGAGGAGTCTTGCTAAATGGGTATGTAGTCGGCCTACAGGACTGAAAGATTTATCTCTTTTATTTTCCTGCTTAAGCCATGGGTGATATTGTGACTGGTGTTTTGCTAGCGTCAATATTTGAAGGAGTAGCTCTTGTGTGGCTCCGGAGCACAGAGAATGTCTGCCAGGCAGAGTGTAAGGCCTTTCCCTCACCCAGGCGAGCGAGGCGCTATCGATTAGCGTGTGAAAGGCCATGGGTTGCCGGGCGACAGTCCGCAAAGCCCCGAAGGCCTCCTATTAATAACTGCTCCACCGGGGCCCCTGTTTGTCCTCTAGGCCCAGAGCAAGAGGACTTTGCCCTCCCCTTATCGTGGAGGGAAAGCCAAAAGACCCAGGAATGCAAATGGGCAGGTTCGCACCACTGTGTCTATTCATCGAACTGGGCTGCCACCCCTTAACCCTTTTGTGGGGCAAGTGAGGTGAGCCGCAGGTACTGAGCGAAGGCGAAACGTGGGGGAGAGGCTGCCTCTTGGAGGACAAACGGCGTCTCCCCAAGCCAGGGCTGGTTTGGTCTGCTGTCTGAGTGGTTTCCAGGTGTGACCTGAACCCCTCAGGATGTTACCCTCATTAGGAACATGGGAAGTTGCCTTATACTGAGTCAGACCATTGATCTAAACTGACTGGCTGATGCTCTGGTTTAAGGCAGGGGACATTCCCAGGGCTTGAACCGGAGTCTGTCTGCATGCAAAGCAGACGTTCTACCCAGGGGTGGCACCAGGCATAGCTGGGCGCTTGGGCACCAGCCTGCCCCAGGCCTGCAGCATCGTACTCTCCAACAACTCCTCTCAATGCAGGCGGTGCTGGGCTTAACTAGGCCCGTCCGTCCCACCTACTGCCCACGTCCGCACGCTGTGTACACATGCCTGCCATCACTCAATATGGCGGTGGGGGCATCAACCCCTTAGGGATGCTCCCACTACCATCTTGGTGATGGCAGGCATGCGTGCGCAGCATGCTGACGTGGCGACACAGTGCCGCAGGAGTTAGGTGGGGCAGGCGGGCTTATTTAAGCCTGCACCACCTGTATTGGAGAGATGTTGCCTGGGAGCTCCCACTCTGGAATCCACGGTAGCATCGGATTGCTGGGTACCGTTACCAGCGCTGGCGCGGATTGCAGAGTGGGAGCTCCACCCTTCCAGCCTAAGGAGCAGCACTTCAAGGGCCCTTCTGGACCTCGGGGTACTCAGCCAGGGCCCGACCTGGCTGCCCGCTGGTTCTACCACTGAGCAATGGCTCATCCTCCTTCCTCTTCTTGTGGGCTTCCCAGATACATCTGATTAGCTACTGTGGGAACAGGACGCCAGACTAACTGGACCTTTGACCTGGTCCAACAGGAATCTTCTTATATTCCCCGTCCCTGCCCTCTGGCACAGCTAAGAGCTTGCCCGATCAATTTCTGTCCTCCACCACCTGTGTGCCCCCAGGCTCCACCCCAATCTCCTAGGCACTGCCATTGCCACCCAGACTCCTCCCTTTAAGAGGATCCACAGCTCAATGGTTGAACATATACTTTGCACACAGAAGGTCTCAGGTTCAGTCCCTGGCACCTCCACTTAAAAGAAACAAGTGGCAGGAGATGTGAAAGGCTATTGCTTGGGAATTAAACCGTAGCAGCAGAATGAATGACTTCTCAGATTCATTTGTGATAATTATAAAATTCAAAAGGCTGGAATTGCCTCGTCCACCCTATCTATAGCTGCACCCTCAATTCTTGTCTCATATTGATCAGATTAAGGGGATTGTTCGTTCAATTGGACAGGTGTATCTGTGATACTCAGACTGGCTAACGACACTGAAAATATTTCTCTGAGACCCATAGCTTTCCAGAGGTCTAACGGGTAACATTCTTGAGTTACAGCTATTTTTTCTGACGTTGGGCACTCATTCTTTTGCTGAAATTCTTTACTAAAACAACCAATAAGTTGGTATTTTGTTAACTAAAGAAAATAAAATAATAAACAAACTACAGTTCCCAGGATTCTTTGGGGGAAGCCATGGCTGTTCAGTGGTCTGATAGTTATTTAAACATATAATTCAGATGGAGCCTGGCCTTCAGTATTTTGTGGCTCCGTGCCCAACCTTCATATGACTATTTTGGGGTGGAGATTTTGGCCCGCTTAGTTGCTGTTGTTTTCAAGTAGCTTTACAAACCTTGGGGTTCCCCTGAGCATACTGATTCCTGTCGCTTCTTTCCCAGTGAAGTTTGCCTGCATTTCTGTCTGTTTGCTTCAAGAGGAAATGATATCTGACTAACCTCCTTTTAACTGTAATTTGCATTTTTTCCCTCCAATAAAGTAGCATACAGTCAATAAACCCAGTAACATATCAACATTACTTCTTTATATTTTATATATATCTAGGAGCAAAGCTGAAACTGTCTTAATTTCCTTTTATTTCTGCCATATTGCCAAGAGGTGTAATGTGGCCTGCTAAAGAATGTAATGTTATACTTATAGCATTGAAAAGGGTTTTGTGTTTGCTGTGACATTTGTTATTGATTATTACTGCTGTTATTATTTTATTATGAAATTGTTTTTGTAATTGCTGTTTGCTTCTATTGTCAGCCAATTTAAGCACAATTTTTTTTTTGCAAGTCGCATTGAGTTCCATTTTGGGGGAAAAGCAACTAATAAATATCATTAATAAATAAATAATAAATAAATATTTTGGACAGTATCATAA
The DNA here is from genome assembly GCF_030035675.1 of Rhineura floridana. Lineage (NCBI taxonomy): Eukaryota > Metazoa > Chordata > Lepidosauria > Squamata > Rhineuridae > Rhineura > Rhineura floridana. The sequence goes on along the minus strand of NC_084483.1, from coordinate 204,287,408 downwards.
TAATCATCAGGGTCTAGCTAGACTTTGCCCTGAGTCAGCCTTCGAAAGAGATGCCTCTCAAACATCTTGTGGTCTCAAGGGTTGTGTGTCAGAATTCGTATACATAAGTGTGAGGAACCTTGCGCCCTCCAGACTACAACTCCCATCAGCCCCAGCAAGCACGGCCAATGGCCAGGGATGAAGGGAGTTGCTACTCAGCAACATCTGGTGGGCCAAAGATTATCCACACCTGATACACATTATAAAACAGAATCAAGTGTCTGCCAAATGGTCCTCTTGGACTGCTACCTGCTCAACTCTGAGCTGCTGGGTCAGATTCTCAGATAGTGGAAGATAAGCCGCTTCATTGAGCCACCCTTTCTCTGGAAAGGGAAATTAATTTCAGACCTCCAACAGTGAGCTATTTCCAGGTGGGCCACTGCTAAGAGAAATACGATTAAATCTTTGTGTGGTATAACTTGCTCTGAGTGCCTCGGTTAATTCTTGTACGCACACACACACACTGTAGTTGTTGTTATGTGCCTTCAAGTCAATTACAAAATTGTTGCTTTTTAATGATGTGCAGGCTTTTGGGGTGGGTTAGGTTTTTTTCATCGTTTGAATTTTAATGTTTTAATGTAATTTGTATGTTTTTATGTTGTACGTCGACCAGACTGGCAAGTTAACCAGTCAGATGGGCTACTAATAAATTTAATAAATAAATAAACTTATGGCCCTATGAATCAGTGACATCCAATAGCATCTATAATGAACCATTCTGTTCAGATCTTGTAAGTTCAGGTCTGTGGCTTCCCGTGTGGAATCAGTCCATCTCTTGTTTGGTCTTCCTCTTTTTCTCCTCCCTTGTTTTCCCCAGAATTATTGTCTTGTCTAGTGAATCATGTCTTCTCATTATGTGTCAAAATCAACACCTCAGTTTCATCATTTTAGCTTCTAATGATAGTTCTGGTTTAATTTGTTCTAGCACCCAATCATTGGTCTTTTTCGCAGTCCATGGTATCCGCAAAGCTCTCCTCCAACACCACATTTCAAAGGAGTTTATTTTCTCTTATCCACTTTTTTCACTGTCCAACTTTCACATCCATACATAGAGATCGGGAATACCATGGTCCGAATGATCCTGACTCTAGTGTTCAGTGATACACCTTTGCATTTGAGGACCTTTTCTAGTTCGCTCATAGCTGCCCTCCCCAGTCCTAGCCTTCTTCTGATTTCTTGACTATTGTCTCTATTTCGGTTAATGACTGTGCCAAGATATTGATAATCCTTGATAAGTTCAATGTCCTCATTGTCAGCTTTAAAGTTACATAAATCTTCTGTTGTCATTACTTCAGTCTTCTTGACGTTCAGCTGTAGTCCTGCTTTTGTGCTTTCCTCTTTAAGTTTCAACAGCATTCGTTTCAAATCATTACTGGTTTCTGTTAAGAGTATGGTATCATCTGCATATCTTAACTGATATTTCTCCCTCCAATTGTCAAATTTGAACACTCAGGGAGTTTGCACACACCCATGCATTTATTTCTGCAACGAGCAGCCTTGTTGCTGGGAAGGTGTTACTCTGAAAGAGTGAACAGCCCGCTGCTCTTGCAATTAGCTAGAAATAATGGGGTGCCATGGGGCACAGCGTAAAGCTGAAATTAATGTTTTTAGCCCTGTGGTTGGAGAAGCTGTCAGACAAAGTGTGTGTGTGTGTGTGCTCCCTCCTCTCCTGGTAACGTACAACCAGCAAGGTCAATAGAGCAGAAATCCTCTTAAAGGGCCAATCTGTATTTGAATTATTTAAACAATGTAGTACAGCCGAGTTAAATGGAGCTTATCGCACGTCACACACCTCTCAAAGTGCAATCAGAGATGGAAGGATATTAACTGGCAAGTTCTCCACTGCTGCCCCTGGCAAGAAAAGCAGGCTCTAGTTTTTTTCTCCCTTCCTCCTCCTCTATTTAGGAAAAGGAAAGAGCCCAGAGGCCAGCCCATGGGCGGGCTCTTGTATGTCCAGGTGGGGAGGAACAAAGGTGTCCACAGCTTGCTTCAGTTCCACCACTTTGCAGTTTTGCTATTGCAGAGGGTTGCCAAGGGCAAGGCACGCGATGGGTTCTCAGCTCATTACCCAAGATTCTTTGCAAGGCGAGACAAGCTAGCAGAAGTCGTAGGAGGTAAAGGAGGCTGCCAGGCAGAGCCTTATACAATGACCTGTGCATTGCCCAGTGGAAGCAACCACCTCTCTGTTATTATAATACTGCATTAGACACGGGTGTAGTCGTGCAGGGTCTTGGGAGGGTCTTAGACCCTTTACTTTTTTGGGAGCAGGGTCCCAACAGGGTCCTGATGTCTCCAGCATCCTATGAGCCAATCAGCATGAAAGGGGAGTGTGTTAGCCACTGAGAAGAGTCTTCTAACATGCTTCTTTCCTGCTGATTGGAGCCAATCCAAGTGAGAGGAGGCATGTCAGCCACTGAGAAGACTCTTGTCAGTGCTAACACTGTCCTCTTTCATGCTTATTGGTTCCTAGGCATTAACAAAGATCTCATTCTCAACCCCACAGCAAAAAAAGTGGGAAGGGGGCAGGGCTCTTATCAACATGAAGGGACCCTGCACTTCTGAATTTGCCACTAAATTACTGATTAGACAGCTTTCGGGCAGGAGTGGGGAGACATCAGGCTTGCAGGATCTGTTTTGTTGCTTACTAGAATAGAGCTTTGGGAAACCTGTGGCCCTTGATTTCACGCAGGGAGGGGCAGAAGTAGATGGGTGGAGGGAGGGCACGGAGGAGCTAAAATGGATGTAGCGAGCAAAGGAGGAGTGGGGGAAAGTCCTCTGAAAATGATCAGTTCAGTCCTCTGAAAAGCTGCCCTACCCAAGGCCGTAGCTTTGGTTTTGGCACAGAGAGCATGTCAAGCCACTGCCTCTGTACAGCTCCAAGCTTTGTTTCTATGGCAACATGTATGTATTTGACCAACTTCTTAGACATATAAAAAGGGTACTTAACAGGCTTGGCTAGGCGCATTAACTTAACAAAGAGACTAGCTTGACCAAATTGGGCTTTTTGTTGCAGGGAAACTGACAGGACAAGGCACTAGAAAGGGGGGGTAACAATTGCTCACCCTCACGCCAACTTTGTGCAAACTGATCAGAATGAATGCTCAATGAACAAGTCATCTGGAAGCAACTTCAAGTCACCAAGAAACGTGCATAGATATCTCCATCCTTCCTTGCAAGAATCCCAGCAGCAGCTAGCAGACTCCAGGTGGGCCACCAGAAATTGGCCAGTGGGCCACCAGTAGACCACTATCAACTATCTGCCAACTCTTGCTTTAGAGAAGGGTTTTTCATTTTGGCATGTCTCATGCACTCAGTGCTCAGGGAGACAGGTTACAGGCTATTTTCCACCCTTTTAGAGCTTCCAAATGCTTTCAGTTTAGCACAGTCTCACCCAACGTCATGCCCTCCAGATGTTTTGGACTACAATTCCCATCAGCTCCAACCAGGTAGCTGGGGCTGACGGGAGTTGCAATCCAAAACATCTGCAGGGCACCAGGTTGGGGAGGCGTCTGATTTAGGACTAATATTGACAGGAGACTACTTCTATTGAAGGTGGATTTCTGGTGATGAAGACCCTTGGCTAATTTGATATAACTTTAACCAACCTGAAGATCACCTTCTTCTTAAAAAATGCCAAGGAACAGCTTTTAAATCCAAAACTACTTTTTAATTCCTGGGTGGTTAAAGTATATTCTTGGCTTTATCCTGTGATCTTGGTCTCAACTATCTTTTATCCTTAAATGTTGATGCAGCTAAATCTCTATGTAAGCATAGGTTATATGAAGGTTTGTATTGGTTGGGGGTTTTTTTCCCCTGATACTGAATGAGCTCTGCTCTCTCAGACACACACACTTTTCCTCCTTGAACAGCACGCCTATGTGCCTCTGAGTCCAGTGCTGAATGCCTCTCCTGTCACTCCTTATTTCCAAGTAACTTCAGCTTATGGCAAAAGCAACTTAGTGCTGCTAGATATCTGTGAGCTCTCTTTCGTTGCAGCTGGGCATCTTCTAGTTTGGGACTCACCTGATGGGAGAAGGAAGGAAAATGAAAACAGCACCCAGAATAGCATTTTCAGAGGAGAATTAGCAGGTATGGGCCGAGTGAAACAGCCTCTCTCAACCGCTGCCCCTCTCTTACATTTGTTCATTTAGAACCGTTGTTAAGAACAGGCCAAAAGCCCATCTAGTCCAACATTCTTCTCACAGTGGCCAGCTAGATGCCTTTTGGGAAGCCAACAAGCAGGACCCCAGCACAACAGCACTCTTATTGATTTTATTTATTTATTATTTGATTTATATCCCACCCTTCCTCTCAGCAGGAGCCCAGAGTGGCACTCTTCCCACTTGTGATTTCCAGCAACTGGCATTCAGTGGCTTACAGCCTCCATCAGTGGAGGTAGAATCTAGCCACTGTGGCTAGTAGCCATTGATAGTTTTATCTTCCATTAATTTGTCTAATCCTCTTTTAGAGCAATCACTGCCTCTTCCGGGAGTGAGTTCCCTAGCTTAATTATGCACTGTGTGAAGAAGTAGTTTCTTTTGTCTGTCCTGAATCTTCCAGGTGTCCCCGACTTCTAGTGTCATGAGAAACGGAGAAAAACTCCCTATCCACACCACACATAATTTTAAACATCTCTAATTATGCAAAAGATGGCAAAACTATGACAATTTTTAAAAATCATCAAAACTGTATTTCTACAATTATACTCAGATGTATATTGGACAAACTTATATATCAGACAAGAGCCATCTCTATCGTCTTTCAGGTGCTTGTTGAAGGCTTTCCTCTGTCAACAAGCCTTCTAAATGGAGATTGTTATCCCAGATTCCCAGTTCTTACCCATATCGGATTTGAAATTGATTTTGTATATGTAATTGTGGTTATTGGTTTTTTAATTGTGATATATGATTTTATTTTTTGTTTTTAAGTTTTTATATAGGCAATTGCTTTATATGCAATTGTTTTCTATACATTTTTATTGTATTGTAAATCGCTTTGAAGTGCTTCATAGGAAGTGATTCATAAATGAAATTAATAATAATAATACTTGCCAGTTTTCCTTTTTTTATATATACCACTAAGAATTGCCTTTTCGAGATGGGGCTACGAGGCACTGTAATACAGTGGCTCCGCTCCTTCCTAGAAGGTAGATTCCAGAGAGTTGCTCTTGGGGATTTTCTCTCAGAGCCCTGGCCATTGCGATATGGTGTTCCCCAGGGCTCTGTTCTTTCCCCAATGCTGTTCAATATATACGTAAAACCTTTAGGTCGTATTATCCATAAATTTGGAATTTCTTACCATCAATATGCAGATGATACGCAACTCATGTTCATTTCCACCAGACGCCAAAGGGGCTGTTCATCCTCTGAACCAACGCTTGGCAGCAGTACAGAATTGGATGAATAGAAATAAATTAAAACTCAACCCAGATAAAACAGAGGTTGTCCTAATCGGACGAGACTCTATTCAAAAAAATAAAAACCTTCTCACATTAGATGGGATCTTACTTCCTCTGAAGACGCAAGTCCGTAGCCTAGGCATTATTTTGGACTCAGCCCTAACCCTGGAAGCTCAGGTCGCAGCAGTCTCACGAAGCGCTTTTGCACAATTAAAATTAGTTAGGCAACTTCGTCCCTTTTTGGGATTATCCGATTTACGGAAAGTAACACAAGCCCTTGTAACATCACGACTGGATTATTGTAATTCCCTCTATGTCGGTCTTCCTGTCAGAACCCTCCGGCCGCTTAGGCTGGTGCAGAGAGCGGCGGCGCGGATGCTTACAGGAGTTGGCCCTCGAGTGCACACCACACCACTTTTATACCATCTGCACTGGCTTCCTATTATATTTTGTAACCAATTTAAACTGTTGGTCCTAACTTTTAAAGCTTTACATAATTTGGCGCCACTCTACCTATCCAATCGCATTTGTAAATATACATCCCACCGTCCATTGAGATCCATTGCTGAATGTACTCTGACTATTCCTTCAGCTTTTACCATCTCTCAAGCGAACACTAGGAATAGAGCCTTTTCAGTGATAGCCCCTAGTATGTGGAATGCCCTTCCACTTGAGATACGGCTTTCTAACTTCCTTTTAGATTTTCGTCGACATGTTAAAACGTTTTTATTTCGCCAAGCTTTTAATATGTAAACGGTACTGTTTCATTTAATGTTAATTTTAATTGGTTTTAATGGATACGTTAACTGATTTTATGAGTTTATTTACATTGTATGAGACCATACTGTTGTTTGCCGCTTTGAATTCTGTGAACGAAAGCGGGTTATAAATCGGCAAATAAATAAATAAATAAATAAATAAGTAAGTAAGTACCAAAAAATGGATGCAATTGCTGGAAATTAGTTTTATATTCCATGCTGCTTTACAAGGGGAAAATGGGAGTGGAGATAATTAAAGTCTCCCCTTTTTTTGTAGGGAATAAGAATGAACCACCAAGTGGCAATTTATTACTACGTATGAGAAGCACTGGAAAGGAGGCAATTAGAGGCAGAAACCATGAGGAAGCACCTAATTCAAGACACAATAGCCCTGAAAAAGTGTTAGTAGCACTTTGCCAGTCAACACTGGACAGGCTGACACTGCAATTACAATTCCTCCCTCCTCCGTAGCAGCTGGTGGCCCCATGTCAGTGGGGCAGTGGAATCTGCTCTCGGTTTTAATCTGATCTTTCAAGGAGCTGTCCAAGGTGCTGAAGGACCTTGGACAGTTCGGCCAAAAACCCTGAGCGGATTCCACTGGCCCACTGACATGGCACCACCAGCTGCTATTGCCCTACCAGTGGGTGCTGCAGGAAGGGAAGCATCACTGAGCAGGTCTCAAAAAGGATGGGAGAACAGCACAGAAAACATGGGAGCATTGCCATCTAAATTCTTTCTAAAAAGTGAGCAAATGATGGTTGGTAACTCCAAGCTCTTTCCCAATCACCTGCTCACATCGGTGGTACATGCCCTGGTCTCCTCTCGCCTAGACTACTGCAATGCGCTCTACGTGGGGCTACCCTTGAAAACGGTCCGGAAATTGCAACTGGTACAGAACGCGGCGGCGCGCCTGATTAAAGGCACCTGCTGGCGAGATCACATAACTCCAGTGATAAAAGAGTTGCACTGGCTACCAGTTGCTTGCCAGGCCCAATTCAAGGTGTTGGTTTTGACCTTTAAATCCCTATATGGTTTCGGCCCATTCTATTTGAAGGTGCACCTTCAGCATCATCAGCGATGCCGCCCAACAAGATCAGCCTCAAAAGACCTCTCTGTCCCATCAGTCAAAACAGCTAGACTGGTGAGAACTAGAGAAAGGGCTTTTTCAATTGTGGCCCCCACCCTGTGGAACTCCCTCCCAAATAATCTCCACCATGCCCGCTCTATAATGAGTTTCCGCCAGGCCGTAAAGACCTGGCTCTTCAGGCAGGCTTTTGGGGTGGGCAAGATTTTATTATCTTGTGTCCAGATTTTTAATGTTTATTGTATCTGTATGCTTATTTTGTACATCGCCCAGAGTGGCTGGATAGCCAGCCAGATGGGTGACTAAGAAATCCGATAAATAAACAAATAAATAAATAAATAAGCAAGCAAGCTGAACTGGCAAGCATGTAAGCAAGTGATAAGGACACACAGTCCTGCCTATGAGTGTGTTCTTCAGGAGAACAAGCACAGCTGGGCTTCTGGGAATTCACACTCACAAGCTGACGACTTTCATGCTCAGAAACATGCCATGACAGTCATTGGTTTTGCTTTCTCTCATTGCCTAGTCATGTGCAATGCTTCAAAATGTCAAACGTGGGAGTCCTGCTTGGGGGGCCTAGGAGAGAAAGCAAGACTCCCAGACATATCTGGAAGGCTGCCAGGAGTCAGCAAGCCCTTTGGAAAGGCGTATGTCAGCCACAACATTGCAGTACCAAAGAGAATGGCATTTGGCACACACAATCTTACTTTGCTGAACATTCTGACTAGCACAGCAATGTATGCGGCTGTAACTCAGTGGCAGAGTATTTGCTTTGCATGCAGAAGGTCCCAGGTTCAGTCCCTGGCATCTCCAGGTAGATCTAAGGAAACCTTGCCTGAAACACAGGAGAACCTTCTGGGCTAGATGGACCAATGGTCTAACATAATATACGGCACCTTCTACTAGAGGTCTTCAAGTGGAGACTGGATGGCCACCTGTCAGGGATACCTGGCTCCTGATGTCCTGCACGAAGCAGGAGATTGGAGTAGGTGGTCCCCTCCAACTCTATGATTCCACGAAGCATACTGAACTTGTGCCAGTCCACAAGCCAAGAAACAGTTAATTTGTCAGCTCAAATTCAGAAACATTATTTTATGTGCCTGGGCTATCTTGATTACAGCTAGCAGATCTAGCACTGTGGTTTTGTTTAAAGATCTTTTTGGTGGTACCACCACTGAGTGCTCCCCAGTTGTTGATGACCCACGACCAGGGCCAACGGGAGGGGGAGGGAAGCTGGTACAAATTACCAGGACCCGGTAGTCCAGAAGGGGGCCCTGGGCCTGACCATGTTGCACATGTTTTTGTCTCTCTTGGTAGTATCATTATTTGTCGATTGTTTTTGACATCCATTGTAAAATCTGTGAATGTCAAAGAAAATAATGATGATATAAAAGATTAAAGTGTAAAGATTTTTAGCAAGTCCGCCCTTGCTGGGGGGCTGGAAAAAAATTTCACTGCTCTTATTTATTTATGTATTACATTTGTATACCACCCCATAGCCGAAGCTCTCTGGGCGGTTTACAACAATTAAAACATTAAAAACAAATACACAAATTTAAAAACATATTTTAAAAAAACAATTAAAAACACATGCTTAAATGCCTGGGAGAAGAAGAAACTCTTAACCTGGTGCCGAAAAGATAACTATGTTGGCACCAGGCGCACCTTGTCAAGATCATTCCATAATTTCGGGGCCACCACTGAGAAGGCCCCCTCCCTTGTTGCCAGACTCCCAGCTTCCCTCCGTGTAAGCACCCGGAGGAGGGCCTTGGATGTTGAGCATAATGTACCAGTGGGTTTGTGTCAGGAGAGGTGTTCCATCAGGTATTGTGGTCCCAAGCCATGTAAGGCTTTATAGGTTAAAACCAGCACCTTGAATCGAGCTCAGAAACATACAGGCAGCCAATGCAAGCAGGCCAGAATCGGTTTTATATGTTCAAACTGTCTGGTCCCTGTTACCAATCTGGCCGCTGCATTTTGCACGAGCTGCATTTTCCGTACCATCTTCAAAGGCAGCCTGACGTAGAGCGCATTGCAGTAATCTAATTTGGAGGTTACCAGAGCATGGACAACTGAAGCCAGGTTATCGCTGTCCAGATAGGGGCACAGTGGGCCACCAACCAAAGTTGGTAGAAAGCACTCTGTGCCACAGAGGCTACCTGAGCCTCAAGTGACAGAGATGGTTCTAGGAGAACCGCCAAGCTACAAACCTGCTCCTTCAGGGGGAGTGCAACCCCATCCAGGACAGGTTGGACATCCATCATCCGGTCAGAAGAACCACCCACTAACAGCATCTCAGTCTTGTCTAGATTGATCCTCAGTTTATTAGCCCTCATCCAGTCCATTGTTGTAGCCAGGAATAGGTTCAGCACATTGACAGCCTCACCTGAAGAAGATGAAAAGGAGAAATAGAGCTGCAGGTCATCAGCATACTGATGGCAACACACTCCAAAGCTCCAGATGACCGCACCCAACAGTTTCATGTAGATGTTGAACAGCATGGGGGACGGAACTGACGCCTGTGGAACCCCATACCGGAGAGTCCAGGGTGCTGAGCAATGTTCCCCAAGCACCACCTTCTGGAGGCGACCTGCCAAGTAGGAGCAGAACCACTGCAATGCAGTACCTCCCACTCCCAACTCAGCCAGTCTCCCCAGAAGGATACCATGGTCAATGGTATCGAAAGTCGCTGAGAGATCAAGGAGAATCAACAGAGTCACACTCCCTCTGTCTCTCTCCTGACAAAGGTCATCATGCAGGGCAACCAAGGCTATTTCCATGCCAAAACCAGGCCTAAAACCCGACTGAAATGGATCCAGATAATCCATCTCATCCAAGAGTGTCTGGAGCTGGCCTGCCACCACTCGTTCCAGGACCTTGCCCATGACAGGACCTTTTCAGTGGTGGCCCATTCATGGAATGCCCTCCCCAGTGAGATGAGTCTGTCTCCACCACTATTAACTTTCAGGAGGAATTTGAAGACATTCCTGTTTACCCAAGGATTTGATGGCTGAAGGGGACTGTTTCTGGCAACCTGAAGATCATTGACGAAAGAATATGTTAAGCTATGTTTTATAATATTTTTAACTGTGTTTTAAAATGTTTTTAATTGTAATTGTGCTTTGGAATGTTTTTAACTGTTTTTAATATGTTTTTCCTTCAGGAGGGAGGGTGGGATATAAACTCAATAATAATAATAATAATAATAATAATGTTATCTGATGGAGGTTAGGGATTTAGCAAAAGAACATTGAGGGCTCTGACTTTCAGAATGGGAGAGTGGGAGTGAGCTGGAGGAAGACACAGCTAAAAGCACTCAAGAGCAAGACGCAGTTTAAACTTCTTAATGTGGCAGCCACTGGGACTCATAGGGTGGAAGGCAGGGAAGGCCAACAGCAGAGGTAGCCAGAGCCAACAAGAGGTGGAGCCAACTCATTCTACTTTTGTCTCCATCGTCCTCCTTGTTGACTTCCACAAAGGCATCACAGAGCAAGGTTGAGAATTGTGTGGCCTGGAGTGAGTGTAGCCTAGGCAGAATCCCAAGGGCCAGACAGAGAGGGCTGGAGGGCCACATTCGGGGCCCGGCTCTGAGATTCTCCACCCCTGAGCCAAGGGCAGAAGAGTGGAGAGAATAGAGGGGCTGAGAAAAAGCAGGGCCAAAGGAAAGGAAGGTGAGGCAAAAGCACTGTCGGCCTTGCAGGCCACGACACAGGTCAAAACTAGACAACACAGCTTGGATGGTGCTGGTCATGCATGGTCTTCCACCTGCAGGGAGGCCCTTTCTGTGGATCTGAGGAGATGCCTATTTTTCTCTGGAGGGGCGATAGCTTAGAAGTCGACCACGTGCCTTGAATCCAGAAAGTCCCAAGTCCATCTTTGGTGACAAGGATCTCAGGTAACAGCAAACCTGTCTTAACTCTTGGTGCACAGCTGCAGCCCGGTCAGAACGGACAGTAATGACCTCCATGGACCAAGAGTCTGACACAGCTTGAAGCAACTGCAAAGGGCTGGATGCACAACTTTCCCTTGGGGTGTGAAAAGTGGATGCACACTTCCCTCGTGTATCCAGTGTTGTGTTGCATTGCAACTCCCCAAGGTTGCAGAAACCTGGCCCCAACAGAACAAATGATAATTATTTCATCTCCCTTTCTGCACTTCTCTCCTCTCTCTCTCTCTGTCCTCTCTTCTTTCTTTCTTTCCTCTTCCTTCCTTCCTTCCTTTTGGCAAAGAAGGCACTTAGAACTGCTTGCGCAGACATTATTTACTTAACTGTAAATAGCCAAAAACATCAACGCCATTGCAGACGTTTTTGAATAAACAGGACTGCAAGTAGAAAAACGGGATGTTTGGAAGCATAGCTTTCCAGTGACCTTTTGGAATATTTTTCCACCAAAGCCAGAGAATTTATCTTTGGAGAATCCGATAATTTCCTTTCTTTGAATCCAAAATATAACAAGCCTTGGGAAAGCAGCCAGGACACTTCATTTTGAATGACGGCACCCACGCTCTGCAGTTAGTCTTGGTTACAGATGTTCAAGGGGGAAAGCGAAGGATTTGGGCGTCCACTCTCTCTCCACTTTCAAGCAAGCTGAAACATCCAATGGGGGAAAAATGAGTAAATCTCTATTTCTCTTTTTTGAAAGATGAGAAGAACTAATTCCAGATGTGGTCAAACACATGCTTTGCATGCAGAAGGTCACAGGCTCAATCCCCTGCATCTCCAGGTAGAGTTGGGAATGTCCCCCCTCTAAAATCCTGGAGAGCTGCTGCCAGTCAGTGTAGAACAGGTACCCCTGGGTGTCCTGATGCCCTTGAGGTCTTCCCATGAAACCTCTAAGCACTTGCCTTCCCCGCCACCCACTTCATCTCAAGGTGGTGAGGGTGGGAAACTTCTCCCTTGAAAAGTACATAGAGCTGAAGGAGGAAATGGGAAAAGTGCCACTCTTTCCCACTTCCTCTTTCCGCTCTATGTTCTTTCCAAGGCTCAGATTCATTCTACTTGAAGCATTAAGTACTTGTGTATGTGCTTTATCTCTTTCTGTCTTCCTGTCTGGGGTGTGGCTGATCCAAGGAATGGGGAGAGAAGTGACCAGAGGGAATGGTGCCCACAGCACTTCCCAAACAAACAAACAAAGGTTGGTGTGTCTACTGGTATAAGACAAGATGAAGTTAGATGGACCAATGGCTCCATGTAAGTCAGTTTCTTATGTTCCTAAAATTCAAGTCAGCCTCACTTCTGCAGTGTGACCTCCCATACAGAATTATTTTAAGGCAGTCATAGAATCATAGAATAGTAGAGCTGGAAGGGGCCTATAAGGCCATCAAGTCCAACCCCCTGCTCAATGCAGGAAACCAAATTAAAGCATCCCGGACAGGTGGCTATCCAGTGGCCTTTTGAATGCCTCCAGTGTTGGAGAGCCCACCACCTCCCAAGGTAATTGGTTCCATTTTGTATCTCTCTAACAATTAGGAAGTTTTTCCTGATGTCCAGTCAAAATCTGGCTTCCTATAACTTGAGCCCATTTTTCTGTGGGTTGTTTAAGAAGAGATGCTGGCCCTCCTTTGTATGACAACCTTTCAAGCACTTGAAGTGCTATCATATCTCCCCTCAGTCTTCTCTTCTCAAGTCTACACATGCCCAATTCTTTCAGTCTCTCCTCATAGGGCTTTGTTTCCAGTCCCCTGATCATCATTACCTTCCTTTGAACCAGTTCTAGTTTGTTTGCATGCCTCTTAAAGTGTGTTGTCCAGAACTGGATACAGTGTTCAAGATTAGGCCTAACCAATGCCGAATACAGGGGAACTAGACTAGTACTTCACACAGTTTGGAAACTATTTTTCTGTTAATACAGCCTAAAACAGCATTTGCCTTTTTTGCAGCCACATCACATTGTTGGCTCATATTCAGCTTGTGATTGACAAGAATTCCAAGAACTTTCTTGCGTGTAGTATTGCTGATAGTAGTAGTGGGGATCCTATTTTTAGGCCGAAGGCCACATTCTCATCTGGCCAACCTTCCTGGGACCACATGCTAATGGTAGGCAGGGCCAAGGCAACCTTGGGTGAAGCAGCAAATGTATATTTTACCTTTCTGCAGTAGTCTAGTTTCTTCACACCCTCACAAACCCCCTCTCTACCCTCTATCCAAAAAGCATTATTGGAGTTCCAAGACAAGGCAAAAAACCCCAAGGAGGGTATGCAGTGGGGTTGGAGAGAGAGATGTGACCTGGGGAAAGTGAGTGTGGCTAAGGAGGGGGTGTGGCCTGTGGGAGGCCAGAGGACCAGATAGAAAGGTTTAGAGGGCCACATTTGGCCCCTGGACCCGAGGTCCCTCATCCCTATCATACGGGATTACAATAATGTACTGTATGTGAAGCACTTTGAACACTTATAAAGAGTTACAAAGAGCCTGTTTAAAGCCACTGTGAGATTCTTCTAATCCTGGATTAACTACTTATAAGTATCCCCACCTGGTCCAGGAAGATTCACATTCATGTTGCCAGAATTGGCTTGTAAGGCTACTAGCCACAATGGCTATGCTCTGCCTCCATAGTCAGAGGCAGTATGCTTCTGAATACCAGTTGTTGGGAACTGCAGGAGGGTACAGTGTTCTTGCACTCAGGTCCTGCCCGTGGGCTTCCCGTTGGGGCATCTGGCTGGCCACTGTGTGAACAGGATGCTGGACTAGGAGGGCCTGATCCAGCAGACTCTTCCTATGTTCTTATGATCTTATGTTCAGGGGTGTCAGATTGGCTCTGTCGGGGCACTTGCCCCACGCTAGCCTCCCTTCCGCCTTGCCCCTTCCCCCTCAGGTAGGGAGCAGTGACCCACCTGCTGGGAAGCTAGTGTGGCAGCTCCGCCATACCCAGCGAGCTGCTTCTGCAAATTGCCAAGCAGCAGGGATGCTTGTAGGTGACATTGATCTAATCACTATCTCCCAGCCTAAGCTGCCTCACAGGGTTGTTGTGAAGTTAACAATGGGGGGGATGGAAACCATGTGCACCCTGTTAGGGAAGATCCTTGGCTGCACGGTAGAGCACCTGCGTGGCATGCAGAAGGTCCCAGGTTCAATCCCCAGCACCTCCAAGTAGGCCTGGGAAAGTCTCGGTCCCTGAAACCTTGGCGAGCCGCTGCCAGTCAGAGTAGACAACACTGAGCTAGATGGACCAATGGCCTGACTCAGTATAAGGCAGCTTCCTATGTTCCACCAGCCTGAGCTCCTTGGAGAAGAAAGGGTGGGATTTAAATGTAATAAATAACCACCCCAGCCTTCTTATGAACTTATACCTCTCAAGGGATTGAGGGTGGGGCTATTCATGGATGTTATGTTCCAGTTCTTGGAATTTTCTTTCCTCCCCCTTTTTTTGGTCCAGATCAAAAGGTCACAAGATAAACATGGTTGATTCTTGCTTTTCGTGTTGCTAAGAGATCCCGATATGTTATGCCATCATTGCCCTATATTTGCTCACCTGCACCTGCTAAGTGACGGCACCCAAAAAAACCACTCTGGTGGGTGAGTTAACTGTTTGGAAGCCACTGACATCTGTTCTATGCTCCTCAATACAAGCAGATTCATAACTCAATTTTTTAAAGAAAATGTCAGTGCTCATTGTCCCTCAACTCATCAGCGGCTCAGTGGGTCACAAGGTGCACAGATCTGCTTTGTGTCCTTTGAAACCAGGGCTCTACTTTGCCAGATCAACTTTGTGCCTTTTTTACTAGATGAAACTTGAGATTGACCAACCAGAGCCTGGTGCAAACAAGATACATTTGGAATTAAAGCATGGTGACCCCTGGGATTTGTATTTATTTTTTAATACCAAAACCGAACAAAGCTCACAATCCTACTGCACAAAAATCCACTTCTGGTCATTCCCACCCCACACTTTATTCCATTCAGCAATATAACTGGAGGGCACGGATAATTATTTTGTTGCCATTTTAAAAACAATTGAGAGTCAGGATGCCTTGTTGATCAGGCTGAAGCTCAATCCTGATAAGACCGAGGTGCTACTTATGGGTGACAGGGGAAGGTTGGGTGTTGCTGACCTGAATCTTAATGGGGTAAAATTGCCCCTGAAGGATCAGGTCCACAGCCTCGGGGTTGTTCTTGATTCCAAGCTGTCCATGGAGGCTCAGATTTCGGCAGTGAGCCGGGCAGCTTGGTATCAACTACACCTCATACGGAGGTTGCAACCCTACCTTCCTATTCATCAGCTCCCACTGGTGGTACATGCCCTGGTCACCTCTCGATTAGACTACTGCAATGCGCTCTACGTGGGGTTACCCTTGAAAACGGTCCGGAAACTACAACTGGTGCAGAATGCGGCGGCACGCCTGCTTACAAACAGCCGCCGCCGTGATCACATCACGCCGGTGTTATTTCATCTACATTGGCTTCCAGTTGTTTTCCGGGCCCAATTCAAGGTGTTGGTCTTAACCTTTAAATCCCTATACGGTCTCGGCCCAGTTTACCTGAAGGAGCACCTCCAGTACCACCAACTAAGCCGCCCGACCAGATCAGCCACACAGGGCCTTCTCTCCGTCCCACCAACGAAAACAGCTAGGTTGGTGGGGACTAGAGAGAGGGCATTCTCAGTGGCGGCCCCCACTCGCTGGAACTCCCTCCCGTTCGATCTTCGCCATGCCCCTTCCCTAGATACATTTCGCCGAGCCTTAAAAACCTGGCTCTTTGGACAGGCCTTTGGGGTCCCCGGGGTGGGCTAATTTCTTTATATTGTTTTAAAATTGTCTATTGATGGCCCTGTACTGCCGCTTTTTAAAATGGTTATTGTTGACTGCATTGTATTTTATTCTGTATTGTATTATTATGTATTGTTGAATTTAATGTTGTACGTCGCCTAGAGTGGTTTCGGCCAGATAGGCGACACAAAAATTAAATTTATTATTATTATTATTTATAAGTCACCCAGAGATCTCCTGGTAGATCACAATCTATCCTCTGCCAATCCCTGGTCCCAGAGTGCATTACAAAACAATGGAAACAAAAAATTAAAATTGAAGTTGAAACCATTTAGAATCAGAAGAACAAGATGGACCCTGAAGGCCGGAGTAAAAAGGTGTGTCTTCAGCATAGGACGAAAGCTATGCAAGGAAGGAGCCAGAGGCACCTCTGTGGGGAGGGAGTTTCATAACATAGGGGTTGCCACAGGGAATGCCCTTTCCTGGGCTGCCTACCACCCTTGAACTTCCAAGCGTGGTGGAACTACCAAGACTTAACACCCAAGAGGGTCTGTAGAAAAGGGGGTGCTCTTCCAGCTATTTGGGGCCTAGTCATTGAGCTTTAAACCAGGTGTGGAGAACATTTGGCCCTCCAGATGTTGCTGAACTACAACTCCCATCATCCCTGGCCGTTGGACTCAATGCAGGGAGCATTCTTTGCAGTTCTGCCACCCTTAGTTCAAGGATGGTAGCCCAGGAGTAGGAATGGAAGGATCTGTCAATTTCAGTTCTCTCCATTTGTAATTTTCCCAATCATAAATTCAGTTCTCCACATTTCCGAAGATACTTGTGAGTTTTTCTTGGGAAAACCCTCTTGAGCATTCTTCAGCATTTTAGTGCAAATTTTTCAGAGTAAACACATCTTTGGATGCAGTTTTGACTAAAGTACACATTTTTGCAAGCAATGTTTTCTAATATGATCCATTGCTGTGTTATTTTCATTAATCTATGCATTTATGCACACTTTCTCCCTAATATACGCATTTTTGTAAACGTTGGTTGGTTGAAGAATTGCATTGCAAAATTCAGATAAGTGTGAATTTTGAAG
Source organism: Rhineura floridana (assembly GCF_030035675.1). NCBI lineage: Eukaryota > Metazoa > Chordata > Lepidosauria > Squamata > Rhineuridae > Rhineura > Rhineura floridana. The sequence goes on along the minus strand of NC_084483.1, from coordinate 204,270,339 downwards.
GACAACTGAGCTTCAGTTCTCATATCATTTCAGAAAGTGAGAATTTGGAAAGTTCGGCTTGAAATGCAAACCAAATCAAATTTCTCCACCATCCCTATTCAGCAGAGGGCTTTCTTCCCCATATTTGCTCAACACTAATGTGAGCTCATTGAATTGGGCCCTTGAATGTGTCTTGTTTTGCCATCACAAACTCCCAGTAAACATGCCAAGCGAATTCACACAGTGCTCACATGATTAGCTTCTGATGCTTTTGCATAAAGGCATTTGGGGCATTTGTCAGCACTCGTCCATACCTATAATGGGGTTAAGCAGGGGTGCATTCTTGCACCAACCCTTTTTAACTTATACATCAATCCGGTCGTTTGTCATCTAGCAGCAGTAAACTCTCATCCCCCCAAATTGGGAAATACACCTGTGTCTATACTGCTTTATGCAGATGATGCAGTGCTATTGTCCCAAACCTGTGTAGGTTTGCGTCGGCTCCTAACGGCCTTTACTTCTTTCTGCACCGAGAAAAATTGGAAATAAACTACGATAAAACTAAGGTGGTGATATTTACAAAGAAAAAGGTTAGACATCAATGGCGAATGAATGATCGCCCGATCCAGCAGGCACTAGTGTATAGATACTTGGGAGTAGTCTTCCACGCCTCCTGCTCCTGGAAGCCTCAGTGTACCAATGCCACTGAGAAAGTACAGAGGAGCGTAAAGGCATTGCTCTCCTTTTATTACAGCAAAGGGGGTCAGTACATCCCCGCCGCGCTACAGGTATTCAGCGCCAAGATAATAGCACAACTGCTATATGGAGGGCAATTCTGTGCCTACAGCAACTTCGGGTGTTTGGAAGCTGTACAAGCTAAATTTCTTAGAGCCATTCTGGGGCTCCCCCCTTGTATCCCCAATGTGGCTTGCCGTTTAGAGGTGGGACTTCCTCTGATAGAGTCTCGGGTGTAGACCCTCAGGATCAACTACCGGCTAAAGCTGATCTTTACCCCTGGGGGACTAACCCCTCTTACATTAGAAGACCCCTTCCAGTCAAAATGGAAGTGGATGGTGTATAAGAAAATATACGCCTTAGGTTTCTCTCCAGAGATGCTTATTAAACTCGGGCTAACTAAGGACAAAATGCTTATCTCCCAACGGATAAAGGTCATTGAACTTCAAACCAATCTGAGTTTGCTGGCGGCATATCCTAATCCTGGCCTGACTCGTAGGGTATTTCTACTAGCAAATTACCTTGTAGATCTAACTATTGTAAAATACAGAAAGGCATTTACCCTAGCCAGACACAATGTCTTACCTTCTGCTTTGTTGGAGGGAAGATACAACAGAGTCCCCCATGGTGATCGAGTCTGCTCATGTGTTAACGTGGAGGTGGAGTCAATAGGACATGTCCTTTTACATTGCTCCTTCTACAGGGACATCCGCCTTGCTTTCATCACCCCAATCTTACAAGCATTCCCTGTGGTTTGGGAATCGGATTATCCCTCCTTTATGTTAGCAGATAAAATCCCCTGGGTCACTAGTAACGTGGCCAGATTCTGTGCAGCAGCTATCAAGTGTAGGAAAATGGTTATGGATCTTGGTTACATTTTTTATTTTAGCCAATTTTGTATGTTTTTACATTTTAATTGTAAATTGTAAATTCTTTTATATTAACCCATTTGTATTTCAAGTTTTTGTGTATGATCCATTTTTTTGTACTGGAATTAGTGATACAATGGCTAGTCTGTGACCGAAATAAAAGCATTCATTCACTTTGACATGTGGGTTTTGCAAGCGTACAGGTCCAACCCCCAAAGGAACAACATGAAGAACATGCCTTTTATTCCTGGAGTCAGTACTGGACTAAAAGTGCCTTTTAATCCTACTTGTTCCCCTCCTTCAGGCCTAGCCTAAACAGACATCTTAAGAAAGGGACTGCTTAATTGCCAAGACACCGCACGATAACTCTTCCACCACCACCCTTTCCAAACTTAACACAAAAAAAGTGATCCCAGGAGGCTGATTCCAGGACTGAAGCAGCCTCTAATGAACACTAAGGGAATTAGAAGCTGCTGATAAGGCCTTGCCTTTTATAGTTTTAATTTCATAGCTGCAGGCCCAGCTCCCTGATAAGGAGAGCATACATTGTGCTGCGCACTGCACTCCCCTCTTGTTGGGTTGGAGGCCCTGAATGAGTTGGCAGCATCCATCAAAATGCTTTTTGCCATTTACACGAATACCCTGATGCCTCTCGATAAGGAAAAGTGTAAGTCAACAGAGTTGCCGCTGTAATTGGGTGTTACCTGTTTAGATATACCAGGCCGTTATCTCGGGATCATTTCACTGGCTCTGTTGAACTTCAGCTTCACCCTTGCTGAGGATGAAAAGCTTTGCCCCCTGTACACTGTTTGTGCACCCTGGAAAAGTCTCTTAAAGTAAAAAGCCATGAAAGTGGGGATAGGAACATAGGAAGCCATATTACACTGAGTCAGGCCGTTGGTCTACCTGGTTCAGTATTGTCAACACTGACTAGTAGCAGAGTTCCAGGGTTTAAGAACATAAGAACATAAGAAGAGCCTGCTGGATCAGGCCAGTGGCCCATCTAGTCCAGCATCCTGTTCTCACAGCGGCCAACCAGGTGCCTGGGGGAAGCCCGCAAGCAGGACCCGAGTGCAAGAACACTCTCCCCTCCTGAGGCTTCCGGCAACTGGTTTTCAGAAGCATGCTGCCTCTGACTAGGGTGGCAGAGCACAGCCATCATGGCTGGTAGCCATTGATAGCCCTGTCCTCCATGAATTTGTCTAATCTTCTTTTAAAGCCATCCAAGCTGGTGGCCATTACTGCATCTTGTGGGAGCAAATTCCATAGTTTAACTATGCGCTGAGTAAAGCAGTACTTCCTTTTGTCTGTCCTGAATCTTCCAACATTCAGCTTCTTTGAATGTCCACGAGTTCTAGTATTATGAGAGAGGGAGAAGAACTTTTCTCTATCCACTTTCTCAATGCCATGCATAATTTTATACACTTCTATCATGTCTCCTCTGACCCGCCTTTTCTCTAAACTAAAAAGCCCCAAATGCTGCAACCTTTCCTCGTAAGGGAGTCGCTCCATCCCCTTGATCATTCTGGTTGCCCTCTTCTGAACCTTTTCCAACTCTATAATATCCTTTTTGAGATGAGGTGACCAGAACTGTACACAGTATTCCGAATGTGGCCGCACCATAGATTTATACAACGGCATTATGATATCGGCTGTTTTGTTTTCAATACCTTTCCTAATTATCGCTAGCATGGAATTTGCCTTTTTCACAGCTGCCGCACACTGGGTCGACATTTTCATCGCGCTGTCCACTACAACCCCGAGGTCTCTCTCCTGGTCGGTCACCGCCAGTTCAGACCCCATGAGCGTATATGTGAAATTCAGATTTTTTGCTCCAATATGCATAATTTTACACTTGTTTATATTGAATTGCATTTGCCATTTTTCCGCCCATTCACTCTGTTTGGAGAGGTCTTTTTGGAGCTCTTGGCAATCCCTTTTTGTTTTAACAACCCTGAACAATTTAGTGTCGTCAGCAAACTTGGCCACCTCACTGCTCACTCCTAATTCTAGGTCATTAATGAACAAGTTGAAAAGTACAGGTCCCAATACTGATCCTTGAGGGACTCCACTTTCTACAGCCCTCCATTGGGAGAACTGTCCATTTATTCCTACTCTCTGCTTTCTGCTTCTTAACCAATTCCTTATGCACAAGAGGACTTCTCCTCTTATTCCATGACTGCTAAGCTTCCTCAGAAGCCTTTGGTGAGGTACCTTGTCAAACGCTTTTTGAAAGTCTAAGTACACTATGTCCACTGGATCACCTCTATCTATATGCTTGTTGACACTCTCAAAGAATTTTAATAGGTTACTGAGACAGGACTTTCCCTTGCAGAAGCCATGCTGGCTCTGCTTCAGCAAGGCTTGTTCTTCTATGTGCTTAGTTAATCTAGCTTTAATAATACTTTCTACCAGTTTTCCAGGGACAGAAGTTAAGCTAACTGGCCTGTAATTTCCGGGATCCCCTCTGGATCCCTTTTTGAAGATTGGCGTTACATTGGCCACTTTCCAGTCCTCAGGCACAGAGGAGGACCCGAGGGACAAGTTACATATTTTACTTAGCAGATCAGCAATTTCACCTTTGAGTTCTTTGAGAACTCTCGGGTGGATGCCATCCGGGCCCGGTGATTTGTCAGTTTTTATATTGTCCATTAAGCTTAGAACTTCCTCTCTCGTTACCACTATTTGTCTTAGTTCCTCAGAATCCCTTCCTGCAAATGTTAGTTCAGGTTCAGGGATCTGCCCTATATCTTCCACTGTGAAGACAGATGCAAAGAATTCATTTAGCTTCTCTGCAATCTCCTTATCGTTCTTTAGTACACCTTTGACTCCCTTATCATCCAAGGGTCCAATTGTCTCCCTAGATGGTCTCCTGCTTTGAATGTATTTATAGAATTTTTTGTTGTTGGTTTTTATGTTCTTAGCAATGTGCTCCTCAAATTCTTTTTTAGCATCCCCTATTGTCTTCTTGCATTTCTTTTGCCAGAGTTTGTGTTCTTTTTTATTTTCTTCATTCGGACAAGACTTCCATTTTCTGAAGGAAGACTTTTTGCCTCTAAGACCTTCCTTGACTTTGCTCGTTAACCATGCTGGCATCTTCTTGGCCCTGGCGGTACCTTTTCTGATCTGCGGTATGCACTCCAGTTGAGCTTCTAATAGAGTGTTTTTAAACAACTTCCAAGCATTTTCGAGTGATGTGACCCTCTGGACTTTGTTTTTCAGCTTTCTTTTTACCAATCCCCTCATTTTTGTGAAGTTTCCTCTTTTGAAGTCAAATGTGACCGTGTTGGATTTTCTTGGCAATTGGCAAGTTACATGTATGTTTAATTTAATAGCACTGTGGTCACTGCTCCCAATCGGTTCAACAACACTTACATCTTGCACCAGGTCCCGGTCCCCACTGAGGATTAAGTCCAGGGTTGCCGTCCCTCTGGTCGGTTCCATGACCAACTGATCTAGGGAATAGTCATTTAGAATATCTAGAAACTTTGCTTCTTTGTCATGACTGGAACACATATGCAGCCAGTCTATGTCTGGGTAGTTGAAGTCACCCATTACTACCACATTTCCTAGTTTGGATGCTTCCTCAATTTCATATCTCATCTCAAGGTCTCCCTGAGCATTTTGATCAGGGGGACGATAGATCGTTCCTAGTATTAAGTCCCTCCTGGGGCACGGTATCACCACCCACAACGATTCTGTGGAGGAGTCTGCCTCTTTGGGGGTTTCGAGCTTGCTGGATTCAATGCCTTCTTTCACGTATAGAGCGACTCCGCCACCAATACGTCCTTCCCTGTCCTTCCGATATAGTTTATATCCAGGGATAACCATATCCCACTGGTTTTCTCCATTCCACCAGGTCTCAGTTATGCTCACTATATCAATGCTCTTCTCTAAGACCAAGCACTCCAGTTCTCCCATCTTGGTTTGGAGGCTCCTAGCATTAGCGTACAGGCACTTGTAAGCAGTGTCTCTCTTCAAGTGTCTTTGGCACTTGTGGTTAGGCCTGTGGTAATTTTGCTCTTCTGAATTTATATCCTGTGCCCCTGCTCTCACAATGCCTACTTCTAGGCCTACCCCTTTTAAAATTTCATCATTTCTTTGGTTTTTATCCCAGGGGGGAGGTTTATTCCGAACCGGACCTTTCTCAGCTCCTGTCGGGTTTCCCCCCTCAGTCAGTTTAAAAGCTGCTCTGCTACCTTTTTAATTTGGTTTAAGACAGGGGTCTCTCTCAGCCCTGCCTACAGATGCTGGAGATTGAATCTGGGGCCATCTGCGTCCAAAGGACACGTTCTACCACTACACTATGGCCCTTCTGAATACGCTCCTGTATTTGTAACACCATTATTCAGTGGTGGAAGCTGGCCCATTAGGGCAAATAGGGATGGGAAATTCAGTTCAGTTCACATGTCAAGCCAAATCTATCAAATTCACACTTCCCGAGACAATATGAGGACTAAAACGTGGCCTAAATTTGCACTTCTTTGAATTTTTCAGTGCAGTTTGCCAACCAAACAATTGTTACAAAATGTGTTAGGGGAAAGTGTGCATACGTGAGTAAAAATAAGAAGCAAAAATGCATTACGTGACAAGAAACTGCTTGCAAACAAAGTGTGCATGCCTCAAAGGTGCCTACAAAAATGTGTTTATCTTGGGAGAAATTTGCATTGAAAAGCTGGAAAATTTCCATGAGGATTTCCGTGAGAAATGTGGAGAACTGAATTTAAGATTGGAAAAATGAGAAACTGAGAGAACTGAAATTGACAGACCTTTCCATCCCTAAGGGCGAACAGGGCCCTACCCCACCAACCCCGGTCTGCCATCAGCTACCTCCAATCTGTCTACCTTCTCACATCCAGCCCAGGGGGTGGCCCTGGCTGTCAGCTTCCTCCTCCTTGGTCTTGCTGTTGTAGAAGTCATTGGCTGTACTTGTCATTGGCTGGGTCTCCACCTACTGTGGCCCTCTCTCTTTTCTGCCCTGTGGGCACTGGCTACCACTGATCTTATTGACACACTCCCAGGCCTCTTCTGCAGGGCTGGCTCTAGACCAGAATGGTGCCCCAGGTGCAGAGTGTCTTTGGCACACATACCCCCTCCACCTGATTCAAATCAATAGTTCCCAAACTTCTCCCCCCCCACACCCACCGAACCGCTGGAAAATTGCTGGGGCTCTTGGCAGAGCACTTAAATGATTTTTCCGCCTCTTGTAGCAACTGTAATCTGCTGTGCTAGATGCTGTACGATTTTTAATTCTATTTTTGCAGGCATACCACAAACCACCTGAATGAAGTCATGGACCGTGGACTACAGTTTCAGAATCCCCGATTTAAATGCCTTGGGTTATATCACCTTTTACAACCGGGATGCAAAATTGGCCGATGTGATTCATCCCTATCATATAAGGTGATTTAAAAAATGTGCAAACTGGAATCTGTATATCTGATTCTGTATATCTGATGCTACACAAACTGTTTGCACTCTTTGCTTCAGCTGTTGAGTGAATAGTTTATTATGCATTTAGTCAATTTAAATAGACGGACGGATGGACAGACCGAGAGATATTTCTTTAAGCAATTCACAAAGGTGGGCCTTTGCTCTCATCCAGGGCTCTTCTTAAGTTCTCACCATTAGCAGCAGCAGTCCCTCAGCTTCCTTCTTTTTTCCTATTTTTCTTTCTTTTTTGCAAACAACAGCCTCCATTGTGTGGGCAGTTAGGCGCTTTTTTGCATCCTCCGCAATGCCCCATACTGAGGCATGGTCGAGGTACTCTTTGCCTCCCGCTATGTGACAGCCCTTCAGGTCCAGGGTTTTACCTTCCAAGAACGTTCCTGCTTCAGTCTGCAAAAGGGTGGGGGATGTTGCAAGGGCCACTAGAGTGAGGTGGGTCTGGCTGGCCCAGTTCTTCTGCTTTGTTGAGCACAAGCCGTCTCTCGCTATTTCCACAGAAAGCTTTCCATCGTCATCATGCTAACCACGGCAATGGTGCCTTTGTCTCCACGCTGGGCGTTGTCAGCTCTACACTGTGTCAGCAGTGCCGGTGGGGGGGGCTGGAAATTCCTGGGTGGTTGGCAGGGAAGCAAAGTCCTTAGCCGGCAGTCTGGTCATAAATCTGCCAGGTCTAGGAGGAGGGGAGCTGATAAGGGCCAGGCTTGTCCGAAGCGTACTTGCCGAGTCAGGAGTCCAGAAGTGAGGTCAGTAGAGGTCCGGGATCAAGTGTCAAGGGGTCAGTCCGAAAGAGGGTGCCAGGAAACTAGGAACACACAAGCCACACCTGACATTGTAGTCAGCAACAAGCTGCAGCCAAGGTGTGCCTTATAAAGAGCAAGGTTGACAGCAGGTGTGAGTCCTCAGCGTTTGGGCCTTAAGGAGATAGGCCTGCCTCTCTTCTGCTGACCTTCTGCTGTCTACGTTCTGCAGGTGAGGGGGGAGTATCCTGTTCACTGTCTGTGTCTGGCTGCGGGGCCTCTGCTGTGTCTGGGGTGCTCTGCAGCTTAGGGGGAGAAGGAGCTGGATTCTCAGGAGGCTCCTCCGTGTCTCCTTCTGAGTCTGCTGCTCCTGGGTCTGCTGCTGTTACTCCCGAGTTGTCCTCCTCTGAGGAGTCCTCTGATGGGGCCATGACAGGCATCTCTGTTTGCTTGGGATTAATGTTTCTCTCTGGCTTTTCATGGTATGACATGTTCGCTTTCCCAGATTGCAAGAATGCACTTCTCAAGTAAATCTGACCTGGAGCGAAAGACAGCTTCCCTTTTTTGCCCTCTCTTGTTCCCTTTTCCTGCAAGACTCCTGTGATGTTCCTATATATTAGTGTATATATGGTAAGTGCTGGTTGTTTAGAGTATACATGGTAAGTAGTGAAAGAGGAGGGGGAGTGAATGGGCAATAGAATGCTTGATGATTGGCTGAATGTTTAAAATGGCTGACAGTATAAATGAAAGGATGACAGGTAAATCTGGGGGAAAGTGAGGTGGTGAATTGTGGAATCTGGGGGGAGAAGAGAAAGAGTGGATTGCTTGGTGGGGTTTAGAGAGTTGTTTGCCAGGAGAGAGTGGAGAAGGAGGGAGGTGGAGTTCGGATTAGTATTGAGTAAAACCATATGCTTATGTGCCTTAAGAAGAAATCTTGTTAATCTTGTTAGCTTTGTTATCTGTAATAAATACTTAATTTGGTTTACCAAAGGTCTGATCCTTGGCTGGGGTTTCACAGACCAGAAGGGAGGGTAAGGTAATGACCAAGGCTGAAGGGGAACTGTAACAAATGGTGGCAGCGGTGAAGAGAATAACAATACCAGTATTCAGAGTCTCTGGGAATACTAGTATTGGGACGTTACTGGTGGTTGCCTAGCAGGGGGATCTGTTGAGATCCGTGCTAGAGCGGGGAGAGAAATCATAAGAGAGAGCGGTCCGGACTGGTGGAGTCCCTGGTGGTGCCTAGAGACAGGCAGTAACCACGAGCAGGTAGGAACCTGACAGGGAGAGCCAGGGAAGGACGCCTCACAACTCCCGAGGACCGTTTGAGGAAACAGCCCTGGTGCTCTGGCCAAAGGCTCTCAGCTGTGGCTGTTCTGTACAAGAGGATCTCTTATGCACTCAGTGGCTTGTACACAACTGTCGTTGGTGCAGCTTCCCACCTGCATCCACCATCCATGTCAGTTTGCCAACTGATCAGAAGCAATACAGGCCCCTTTTGCTCTTCTGCTTTTTAACAGCCACTCCCCAAGGGAAGCCCATGCAGCCCCATCTTGAAGTTGGTTCCACTATCTTGTCAAGATGAACTTTGTCAGGGGAAGGCTGATGAAGGTGAGTTTTCCCTAGTGCTTTGCCAGGGGTTTTATAATAATAATAATTTCATTTATGAGTGGCTTCCTATCAGCCATCCTTAACAAACGACAGTTCCCAAGATTCTAGGTGGGGAAGTGTGGTAAATGCACTTTATTATTTATTTGTGACCCTTAATCAATTGCTTTACACAACAAAAAGTCTCACAGCGACTTGACAAAAAAAACTACCATACATAAAAAATTAAAACCAGGGGGAAAATTGAAAACAATGACAGTACAAAATACTTTAAATGTATGGTGTGAACAACAACAAACAACTGGGATGAAGTTTTGTTGAAATAACATTTAGCAGGCGCCAAGAAGACAATAGAAAAGGCGCCTGTCTGTTATGCAGTGGCAGGGAGTTCCAAAGGTTAGGTGCCACCACACTAAAGGCCCTATTGTGACATCGTGTAGAAAGGGCCACCTGTCCTGACAGGATGGTATCAGCAGGAGATTCTCTTCTGCAGAACACAGTCATCGGATTGGATTGGATTGGATCAGCTGCGTATGTAGGGGATAAGGTGTTTTTTTAAATCCTTCTTGTTCTTTCCTGTGATACAAGCATGTGGGTTTATTGCTGAACATTTACATCATCTTTTTGGCTGCCTTTAATGTTTTGTTAGGCATATTAATATATTTAATGTATTGATTGATTTTTTAAATTACTTTTGTCATAGACTCAGAGGATAGTAGAGTTGGAAGGAGCCTGTAAGGCCATCGAGTCCAACCCCCTGCTCAACGCAGGAATCCAGCTTCAAGCATACCCAACAGGTAGCTGTCCGGCTGCCTCTTGAAGGCCTCCAGTGTTGAAGGCATTGTGTTGGTCACTTTGATGTTTTAAGAACATAAGAACAGCCTGCTGGATCAGGCCAGTGGCCCATCTAGTCCAGCATCCTGTTCTCACAGTGGCCAACCAGGTGCCCGGGGGAAGCCCGCAAGCAAGACCCGAGTGCAGGTATGGTCCAGGCCATAAGTCTTAAGGGATTCAACCCTAGTACTTTTTTTCCCCAGCAGAAGCCGTCCAAATATATTATCTCTTTTGTTGGACAATTCTTGCAGCCCAGACATCATTACCTCTCTCTCTCTCTCTCTCTTTCCTAGGCTAAGAGAAGCTGAAAGTGAAAATGACCAGACCTTGTCTATAATTAAACCAGGAGACTCTGCAAAAAGTAAATGGCGTCCAGCAGGAAACCCTTTTATTAGATTCTTTTAATTTTTATTTTGGCTCTCGTAATCCACAGTGTCAGCGTGTTACAGATAAGAAGAATCATTTGTCTTGTAAATGAAATCCTGCCCCCCCCCGCCGACCCACCCCCAGCCATTCTTATAACTCTGGGGCTGCAGTTATTGGTAAATGGAGTGAGAAGTCCCACATACTTCAGTGGTTTGACATACGTAGAAGCTCCCAAGTTCAATCCTAGGTGTCTCTAGCTAAACAACAACAACACTTCCAGGTTATGAGGGGCTGGGAGAAAGATCACATCTGAGATGGAGAGCTGTCCCAAACTGGACCTTTTTATGGAAATGGTGCTGCTAATGCACTTGCTTTTCACAGCGTCCCCATGATATCATGGACGCCAAAATGACAGCCCCTACTTTTTTTTTTTTTTTACATTTAATTCTGGATTTCCCCTTAGCACAGAAAATCCAATAAGTAAAAAATTACCTGGGATGCATCCACGGCCATCATTGTGTGTTTTTATCAGTCATTTCAAAATCTTCAAATCCACATACAACCGTCTTCTGTGACCTGCAGCACTCTTGCACAGTTCCCAGTCAGGTCATCACGGTGTGCGCAGTCACAGGGGTGGGAAACCTGTTTTAGCCTGAGGGTCACATTTATTTATTTTATTTAAATTTATTAAATTGATTAGTCGCCCATCTGGCTGGCAATCCAGCCACTCTAGGCGACGTACAAAAGTAAAACATATAGTTACATTAAAATATTAAAATCTCAACCAATAATAATAAAACCTAACATTCCTTTCTGGACAACCTCCTGAGGACCACATACGTGCTGGCGGTGGGCAAGGTCAGAGGCCACAGCAGGATGAGCAACAAATGCAAATTTTACCTTTGTACAGTAGGCTACTTTCTACACACCACTCGCTGGATTGTCACCTTGTAGTGGTGAGTGGGCTTGAGTGTTCCAGTGAACCCTGTGAGTGATGCCATCGGAAGTCATGTACTCCCAGCAGGGTCACCCATGGCGGTAAGGTTGAGGGAGAGGAACCAGACAAAGAATGATCCAAGAAAGTCCTCAACGGCAGAACAGGCGGAGGATAACAATGTGTATGTTACAAGGGCTCTGAAGGCAGATGAAGGCTGCAGCAGATAAAGGACTTCCAGTCGCCGTGGTATCCATGCCATTGGATCAAAGCCTTTTTCTGTCAAGATTGTGTGTTGATCATTGTGCGCCGATCTCCCCACATAATTCACGCGCAGGCATCTTCCAACCAAATTATCTTGGAAGACAATCTTACTCGGCCACGAGTGATCGCCAGTGAATGAATGACTTTCTACACATTCTCTCTCCTCTCTATCCTAGGAAGCAAGAAGCATGATCAGAGTTCTGGGGAAAACGCTCAATGAGGGTGCAAAGCAGAGCCAGTGAAGGGTGCGGCTGAGAAAGGGGTGCAGCCTGACGAGAATCCCAAGGGCCACATAAAGAGGTCTAGAAGGCCGCATTTGTCCCCATCTCTAGATTAAAACATTTGGGGTTTCTTCGTTTTTTTGGGAGAAAGAGTATGGGGAAAGATGGTAGATGTGTATAAGCTACATGGTAAACAGACTGGAGAGGTCCCTCTCTCATAATGTTAGGATCCAATGGGGCCATCCAATGAGGTTGTATGTTCAGGACTGACAAAAGAGGGGCTTTCTCCACACACCAACAGAATTCCTCGATGCCGCAAGACTTTCTGCCTGCTTGCTGGCCTGTTTGGCCTGGGAGGGAGGGGCCCTGACTGCCTGCAGCTATAAAAGCCACAACCTGGAGATACCAGAGCCCACCTTGACTGGGGATCTTTTGTTTAGGGCTTCTTGTTGGGGCCAGAATTTTGTTCTGCTGGTCAGTTATTTTTGCGGTTGTTGGGATTATGTTTGTGTATTTTATTTTGGGGGACTTACTGTGAATTACAAGTGCATGGTTTCAATTTATTGTTATGTTTCCTGAGATGTTTCTTTAACTTAATGTTTGGCTGTTTTGAATTTGGTTTTTGTAACAGTGAAATAGGTAGTTTTTTCATGTTGCGAGCTGCCTTGAGCATAGATTACTGTGGAAAGGTGGCATACAAATAAACGATGATGATGATGAACTCAGTACCACAAGATGTAGCTCTTGTATATTGGAAACAGGAGGGCACGCCAGGGGCCTTCAAACTTGACAATTATTTGTTGAAACCCACAGCACGCAGAGCAACCATCTTTGAGTTAAAAGAGGCATGTAAGCAAATGAACTGAATAATCTTTAAAGGTAAAGACGTCCCCGCACTCGTAGTGTGAGTCATTTCCGACTCACGGTGACGTCTTGCGACGTTTTACTAGGCAGACCGTATATATGGGGTGGGATTGCCAGTTCCTTCCCTGGCCTTTCTTTACTCCCCAGCATATGCCGGGTACTCACTTTACCGGCCACGGATGGATGGAAGGCTGAGTGGACCTCGACCCCTTTTACCGGAGATTTGACTTCCTCCTTCCATTGGAATCGAACTCTGGCCGTGAGCAGAGCTTCGGCTGCGTTACCGCCGCTTACCACTCTGCGCCACGGAGGGTCTTTGAATAACCTTTAGATTCTGATTATCTTGGACAGTTCTTTTTCCAGCTCAGCAGACCTAACCTCTCCTCCTTCCTCCCAGGCATTGCATCCAAAAGTGAAAGCATCCTCTCATGTGAACTGCTGCCCTGAGTTAAGAACATAAGAAAATAAGAAGAGCCTGCTGGATCAGGCCAGTGGCCCATCTAGTCCAGCATCCTGTTCTCACAGTGGCCAACCAGGTGCCTGGGGGAAGCCCGCAAGCAGGACCCGAGTGCAAGAACACTCTCCCCTCCTGAGGCTTCCGGCAACTGGTTTTCAGAAGCATGCTGCCTCTGACTAGGGTGGCAGAGCACAGCCATCACGGCTAGTAGCCATTGATAGCCCTGTCCTCCATGAATTTGTCTAATCTTCTTTTAAAGCCGTCCAAGCTGGTGGCCATTACTGCATCTTGTGGGAGCAAATTCCATAGTTTAACTATGCGCTGAGTAAAGAAGTACTTCCTTTTGTCTGTCCTGAATCTTCCAACATTCAGCTTCTTTGAATGTCCACGAGTTCCAGTATTATGAGAGAGGGAGAAGAACTTTTCTCTATCCACTTTCTCAATGCCATGCATAATTTTATACACTTCTATCATGTCTCCTCTGACCCGCCTTTTCTCTAAACTAAAAAGCCCCAAATGCTGCAACCTTTCCTCGTAAGGGAGTCGCTCCATCCCCTTGATCATTCTGGTTGCCCTCTTCTGAACCTTTTCCAACTCTATAATATCCTTTTTGAGATGAGGCGACCAGAACTGTACACAGTATTCCAAATGCGGCCGCACCATAGATTTATACAACGGCATTATGATATCAGCTGTTTTATTTTCAATACCTTTCCTAATTATCGCTAGCATGGAATTTGCCTTTTTCACAGCTGCCGCACACTGGGTCGACATTTTCATCGTGCTGTCCACTACAACCCTGAGGTCTCTCTCCTGGTCGGTCACCGCCAGACCCCATGAGCGTATATGTGAAATTAAGATTTTTTGCTCCAATATGCATAATTTTACACTTGTTTATATTGAATTGTATTTGCCATTTTTCTGCCCATTCACTCAGTTTGGAGAGGTCTTTTTGGAGCTCTTGGCAATCCCTTTTTGTTTTAACAACCCTGAACAATTTAGTGTCATCAGCAAACTTGGCCACTTCACTGCTCACTCCTAATTCTAGGTCATTAATGAACAAGTTGAAAAGTACAGGTCCCAATACCGATCCTTGAGGGACTCCACTTTCTACAGCCCTCCATTGGGAGAACTGTCCGTTTATTCCTACTCTCTGATTTCTGCTTCTTAACCAATTCCTTATCCACAAGAGGACCTGTCCTCTTATTCCATGACTGCTAAGCTTCCTCAGAAGCCTTTGGTGAGGTACCTTGTCAAACGCTTTTTGAAAGTCTAAGTACACTATGTCCACTGGATCACCTCTATCTATATGCTTGTTGACACTCTCAAAGAATTCTAATAGGTTACTGAGACAGGACTTTCCCTTGCAGAAGCCGTGCTGGCTCTGCTTCAGCAAGGCTTGTTCTTCTATGTGCTTAGTTAATCTAGCTTTAATAATACTTTCTACCAGTTTTCCAGGGACAGAAGTTAAGCTAACTGGCCTGTAATTTCCGGGATCCCCTCTGGATCCCTTTTTGAAGATTGGCGTTACATTTGCCACTTTCCAGTCCTCAGGCACGGAGGAGGACCCAAGGGACAAGTTACATATTTTAGTTAGCAGATCAGCAATTTCACCTTTGAGTTCTTTGAGAACTCTCGGGTGGATGCCATCCGGGCCCGGTGATTTGTCAGTTTTTATATTGTCCATTAAGCCTAGAACTTCCTCTCTCGTTACCACTATTTGTCTCAGTTCCTCAGAATCCCTTCCTGCAAATGTTAGTTCAGGTTCAGGGATCTGCCCTATATCTTCCACTGTGAAGACAGATGCAAAGAATTCATTTAGCTTCTCTGCAATCTCCTTATCGTTCTTTAGTACACCTTTGACTCCCTTATCATCCAAGGGTCCAATTGTCTCCCTAGATGGTCTCCTGAGTTCTTCTTAGCTAACTGCTTAAGTTGGCATTCTACTACCCAACAGCAGCAGCTGCCAACTTGGGTGGCAGTATGGCACTTCTGCAATCTATTCTCAGAAATAAACTTCTGGTTCATGGACATAGTTCCACAACACTATATCACATTTTCCCTGTGGAAGAAAAAAGAAACCAAGGGAGGCACCTTGGACAGCTCCGCGAAGGCTTGGACTAAAACCCGGAGCGGATTCCACCGCCCCACTGACATGGAGCCCCCAGCCGCCACTGCACTGAAAGACAACGTCAGAGCCTGCTTTGTTCAGCAGGACTCTCTCTTCCACCACCACCCACCCACCCCAAACAACCTCACATTTCATATCATTTGTTTGTTTTAGGAAGAAAATTGTAAACTATCTTGAGTGCCTGGTCAGAAAGGGGGCATGTAAATGTGTGGCGTAGTGGTTAAGGTGTTGGACTATGACCTGGGAGACCAGGGTTCAAATCCCCACACAGCCAAGAAGCTCACTGGGTGACCTTGGGCCAGTCACTGCCTCTCAGCCTCAGAGGAAGGCAATGGTAAACCCCCTCTGAATACCGCTTACCATGAAAACCCTATTCATGGGGTCGCCATAAATCGGAATCGACTTGAAGGCAGTCCATTTCCATTACAAATGCAATAAATAAATAAATAATAACAAAAGGGGGTTTAGACATATTCATGGAGGGCAAAGGCCATCTGAATGCCGGTTACCGGGAATCGCAAGTGGAGAGAGTGTTGCTGTTGCACTCATGTCCTTTTTTCAGGAACCCCACAGACGTCCAGCTGGACACGGTGAGAACACGATGGTCAGCTAGATGGAGCCTTTGGTCTGACCCAGCAGGGCTCCTCTTATATTCTTAAGACTAGTCCCTAAGCTACTAGTGACGTTGGCTATGCACTACCTCCACTGTCAGTGGCATTATACCAGTTGCTGGAAATTGCACGTGGGGTGAGCGCTGTTGTGGTCAGGTCCTGCTTGTAGGCTTCCCATAGGTATCTGGCTGGCCACTCTGAGAACAAGATACTGGACTAGATGGACTTTTGGCCTGACGCAACAGTGATGCTCTTTTAATGGTCTTAAGCAGAACAACCCAGAAGCGCCTCTCCTCTCTTTGGGAATCATAGAAGAGTTGGAAGGGTCCTATAAGGCCATCAAGTCCAACCCCCTGCTCAGTGCGGGAATCCAAATCAAAGCATTCCCAACACAACAAGTAAAAACACAACAATAATCTGTTAAATAGCTCACAATTTGCTGCCCTTTCATGACATTCAAATATCTGCTGCCTCAGTTCTGCCCAATGGCAGAGCCAGACCTATGTGAGATTATGGGTCTGGGGAAGCACCACAGTAAGGCCAATGTTTTCTTGGCAGAGCTGACAAGGTTCACCGATTGCCTGTCAAGGAAGGGGACTCAGGCAGTCATGGTGAGCTGTCTTTCCATTATCTCTCTGGGCACTCACACAAATCTCATCCACCTAGATCTCATCAAACCACTTCCAGGGCTTCCCGTTGCCTCTGCAATTATCTCCAAGCCCCTGATAGCTCTCTTGACTGGATTCTTATTATCTAATCTGTACAACAGCCTTAACAATCAATTAGACCACGGTGGCCTTTCTTCTTCTCATTAAAAAAAAGCAAAAACACTTCAAGGAGGGCTCCAGTCACTAACCACCTGAGCTATCTCTCAGTGCTATTGGCAACATGCCGGGAGAGTGTTTGTTGCAATCAATGGTTTATCTTCTCTTTGGACTGTCTGAACAAGGAACAGGATCCCAGTCCATAGGGTGCTCTCCATCCTCTTTGTGGGTTTGGGAGGGTTTGCATTTACTTTCTAAAAAAACCCAACAGCCTCCTGCCTTGTACCGTAAGATGTGCAAATCATTCTGTCTAGGCAGAGAGACAGTGGCTGTGGGTGGAGGAAGAGAAGACAATTAAAAGGCTTGAAGTCAGAGCTATTGGGACAGACTCCTCAAGGTCTCCTTGAAGAGACGTGGCTGGCCGGGGGGAAGGGGCTGGAATAATGACAATTAAGATGAAAGTAGGTGTGGGTTAGACATCTATTTTGCTCTCTGATTAGGGTACACTGTGTCAGGCGGCCTGGAAATGGGGAGGAGTTTGTTTTGTGGCCTCCAGAATGGTATAGTGCAAGGGTTCCAAGCTGTGGTCCACGGACCACCGGTGGTCCGAGAGCTTCAGACAGGTGGTCCACAGCATGACTGCCTTAAATATTCCTATTGATTTTTAATTGTTTTTATTGCTTCTTTTATTTCTAAGATTGCATGTTACTGCATTACAATTTGAATTTGATGGAATGCCAGTTGTAATGCGATGCAATGTATAATAAAAGATGCAGTTAAAATGTGATTAAAAATCATACAGTATCAATATGTTTTATTGTATCATGATCTGGATTGATCTGTGAGGGCAGATCTGGACACCGATCTTCTGGGTCCTAGTCTGACACTCTTGACCGCTATAGCAAGGGTTCCCTAAAGTTGTGTAGTGGCAAATTCAGAAGTGCAGGATCCCTTCATGGTAGTCACAGCCACCACCACCCTTTTTGCTGGTGGGCTGCAAATAAGATCCTTGTTCATGCCTAATCCCACAACAACAGAAGTCCCTAGCAGCAAATAAGCAAGAAAGTGTTAGCTGCTGAGAAGAGACTTCTCAGTGACTGACTGACCTCCTTTGACTCTGATTGGCTCCAATCAGCAGGAAATATCAAGGAAGCATGTTAGATTTATTTATTTATTTATTATTTAATTTGTATCCCACCCTTCCTCCCAGCAGGAGCCCAGGGCGGCAAACAAAGCGCTAAAAACACTTTAAAACGTCATAAAAACCGATCTTAAAATACATTAAAACAAAACAGCATTAAAAACATTTTTTTAAAAAACAACTTTAAAAAAGGGTTAAAAACATTTTTTAAAAACATATTAAGCAATTTTAACACAGTCGCAGACTGGGATAGGTCTGGGATAGATGACTCTTCTCAGTGACTAACACTCTCCCCTTTCTTGCTTATTGGCTTGTAGGATGCTGCAGACGCAAGGACCCTGCTGGGGACCTGCTCGCAAAAAAGTAAGGGGTCTAAGACCCCCTCAGATCCTGGACGACTATGCCCGGTTCCCAAACTCCCCCCCCCCAGAGCACTTGAAAATTGCTAAGGGTCTTTGGGGAACCACTTAATAATTTTTATTTTATTTTATTTATTAAATTTATATCCCACCCTTCCTCCCAGAAGGAGCCGAGGGCAGCAATTTTTCTGTCTGTTGTAGCAATTGTCATGTGCTGTGCTAGATGCCGCACGATTATTAGATGTATTTCTATCGCTTCCATTTCTTACACATTGTATTACAGTTTGATTGCCAAAGAATCCAGATCGTGATACAATAAAATAGAATCTCAGAAACAAAAGAAGCGAGAAAAGTACAAGTAGAAATCAATACGAATATTTTTAATGCGATGGAGGTGTTGTCTCTCTTCGGCCACAAATCCACAGGCAAGTCTCGGACCACCTGAATGAAGCTTGTGGACGACCGTTCGGGAACCCCTGGTCTCCAGGATTTCAGACGGAGGTTTCTCCCAGCCCTAGCTGAAGGTACCAGGGATTGAAGCTGGTGGGAACTTCTGCATGCCCAGTAGATGCACTACCACCAAACAGAGGTGCTTTTCTGGGTTTGGCTGCAGATAGCATCAGTGAGAAGCTGCACTCTGTCTGGTCTGCTCACTAAGACTCTGTGTAAGTGTAACTTTGGTTGGTGGCCCAGCTACGCCCCTATCTGGACAGGGAACACCTGGCTTCAGTTGTCCATGCTCTGGTAACCTCCAAGTTAGATTACTGCAATGCGCTCTGCATGGGGCTGCCTTTGAAGACGGTTCGGAAGCAAAATGCGACAGCCAGATTGGTAACAGGGACCAGACGATCTGAACATATAAAACCGATTGTGGCCCGCTTGCATTGGCTGCCTGTATGTTTCTGAGCTCGTTTCAAGGTGCTGGTTTTAACCTATAAAGCCTTACACGGCTTAGGACCACAATACCTGATGGAACGCCTCTCCCGACACGAACCCACCCGTACACTATGTTCAGCATCCAAGGCCCTCCTCCGGGTGCCTACTCGGAGGGAAGCTGGAAGTCTGGCAACAAGGGAGAGGTCCTTCTCAGTGGTGGCCCCCAAATTATGGAATGATCTCCCTGACGAGGTGCACCTGGCGCCAACACTGTTATCTTTTCGGCGCCAGGTCAAGACTTTCCTCTTCTCCCAGGCATTTTAGCATGTGTTTTTAAATTGTTCTTTGTGTTTTAAAATTTGTATATTTGTTTTTAATGTTTTTAATTGCTGTAAACCGCCCAGAGATCTTTGGCTATGGGGTGGTATATAAATGTAATAAATAAGTAAGTGAATTTGGGGGTGGAAGGGGCTGTTCCACATGTTTCTGAAACTCACTTTCAAAAATAAAGGTATTCAGTTTGCTGAATCCTGCACTTATAAATGCAGTCGCAATCCTAAATATGGCCGATACAAGCACTATATAGATACAAAGTGTTATAATTAGCTCACCAAATGGCCACCGTTATGATGAGCAAAGTGGGTACATTAAAGGAGAGCCTGTATAGTAGAGACTCTCACGAAAGGAGATCAAACAGCGCCCAAGGCACAAAGCACCTTTCGCGCCATCGCTCTCTCCATTCAATGTCAGACTTTCATTGCTACCCTGGGATCTTTGGGAGAAAAGGCAGGATAAAAAATTAGCAACAATAAATACTGTCACTTAGGTGAGATTTTTTTCCTACTCTACCACACATAAATGTATGTAAAAAAATAGTTCAGCTCTTTAAGACTTAGTAGTAGTACTTTATTGTTGCACTCGCAGCCCATTTTACAGCTTTGCAAGCATGATTTATTCCTTAAAGAACATAAGAACAGCCTGCTGGATCAGGCCAGTGGCCCATCTAGTCCAGCATCCTGTTCTCACAGTGGCCAACCAGGTGCCTGGGGGAAGTCCGCAAGCAGGACCCGAGTGCAAGAACACTCTCCCCTCCTGAGGCTTCCGGCAACTGGTTTTCAGAAGCATGCTGCCTCTGACTAGGGTGGCAGAGCACAGCCATCACGGCTAGTAGCCATTGATAGCCCTGTCCTCCATGAATTTGTCCAATCTTCTTTTAAAGCCATCCAAGCTGGTGGCCATTACTGCATCTTGTGGGAGCAAATTCCATAGTTTAACCATGCGCTGAGTACAGAAGTACTTCCTTTTATCTGTCCTGAATCTTCCAACATTCAGCTTCTTTGAATGTCCACGAGTTCTAGTATTATGAGAGAGGGAGAAGAACTTTTCTCTATCCACTTTCTCAATGCCATGCATAATTTTATACACTTCTATCATGTCTCCTCTGACCCGCCTTTTCTCTAAACTAAAAAGTCCCAGATGCTGCAACCTTTCCTCGTAAGGGAGTCGCTCCATCCCCTTGATCATTCTGGTTGCCCTCTTCTGAACCTTTTCCAACTCTATAATATCCTTTTTGAGATGAGGTGACCAGAACTGTACACAGTATTCCAAATGTGGCCACACGGCATTAAGATATCGGCTGTTTTATTTTCAATACCTTTCCTAATTATCGCTAGGATGGAATTTGCCTTTTTCACAGCTGCCGCACACTGGGTCGACATTTTCATCGTGCTGTCCACTACAACCCCGAGGTCTCTCTCCTGGTCGGTCACCGTCAGTTCAGACCCCATGAGCGTATATGTGAAATTCAGATTTTTTGCTCCACTATGCATAATTTTACACTTGTTTATATTGAATTGCATTTGCCATTTTTCCGCCCATTCACTCAGTTTGGAGAGGTCTTTTTGGAGCTCTTCGCAATCCCTTTTTGTTTTAACAACCCTGAACAATTTAGTGTCGTCAGCAAACTTGGCCACTTAATTCTACGTCATTAATGAACAAGTTGAAAAGTACAGGTCCCAATACCGATCCTTGAGAGACTCCACTTTCTACAGCCTGTGATGTTCCTATATATTAGTGTATATATGGTAAGTGCTGGTTGTTTAGAGTATACATGGTAAGTAGTGAAAGAGGAGGGGGAGTGAATGGGCAATAGAATGCTTGATGATTGGCTGAATGTTTAAAATGGCTGACAGTATAAATGAAAGGATGACAGGTAAATCTGGGGAATGTGAGGTGGTAAATTGTGGAATCTGGGGGGAGAAGAGAAAGAGTGGATTGCTTGGTGGGGTTTAGAGAGTTGTTTGCCAGGAGAGGGTGAAGAAGGAGGGAGGTGGAGTTCGGATTAGTATTGAGTAAAACCATATGCTTATGTGCCTTAAGAAGAAATCTTGTTAATCTTGTTAGCTTTGTTATCTTTAATAAATACTTAATTTGGTTTACCAAAGGCCTGATCCTTGGCTGGGGTTTCACAGACCAGAAGGGAGGGTAAGGTAATGACCAAGGCTGAAGGGGAACTGTAACAAATGGTGGCAGCGGTGAAGAGAATAACAATACCAGTATTCAGAGTCTCTGGGAATACTAGTATTGGGACGTTACTGGTGGTTGCCTAGCAGGGGGATCTGTTGAGATCTGTGCTAGAGCGGGGAGAGAAATCATAAGAGAGAGCGGTCCGGACTGGTGGAGTCCCTGGTGGTGCCTAGAGACAGGCAGTAACCACGAGCAGGTAGGAACCTGACAGGGAGAGCCAGGGAAGGACGCATCACATGTGGTGGTAGCGGTGGGATTCGAACAACAGAGAATCCAGATATGAATACTAGAGAATCCAGAACAGTGGTGTGGCAAACAGAAATAACAAAACAAGATTTCTTGTGAGAGTGACTGACAAAGAGTGTGTGGCAAAGAGTGAGTGACCATGGCTGAATACATAAAAATGAAAAGAGAGGAGCTGGTGGAGAAGTGCATAACATTCAATTTACCTCACGAGGGTAAAGGGGTAGATGAATTGAGGGTAGCACTTATAGGATTTGCAACTGCCCAGCAAAAACAACCTGTCAGGGAAGAGACCCCAGAAGGATATTTAAGCAATCCCGCTTATATAGAGTACTTGAGAGAGAAGTTAAGATGGGAGGCTGAGGAAAAAGACAAGCAGAGGGAGTTGGAAGCTGAGAGATTGAAGAGGGAGGCTGAGAAAAAGACAAGCAGAGGGAGTTGGAAGCTGAGAGATTGAAGATGGAAGCTGAGAGATTGAGGATGAAAGCTGAGGAAAAAGACAAGCAGAGGGAGTTGGAAATTGAGAGAATGAGATTGGGGTTTGAGGAGAGGGAGAAGCAACGAGCATTGGATGCTGAATTACAAGTAGAAAAGTTAAAATTTGATAGAGAGAAATTTCACTCTGAGGAGACAAGGAAAGACAGAGATGGAGCAAAAATAAAAATTACTCCAAAGGACTTTGCTGTCTATGAGCCTGGTCAAGATCCTCAAATTTACCTCAGCACCTTTGAAAAAGCAGCTCAGTTGTGGGGGCTCCCTGAAGATAAATACATGCAGTATTTATCAAATCTGATTAAAGGGGAATTGGCTGAGGTATACCAATATTTCCCCTCAGACAGGCCTGTCACCTATGCTGAATTCAAAGAAGCAGTGTTTAAAAGATTCAGACTGGGGCCTGATTATTTTAGAAAGCTTTTCAGAAACTGCCAGATACAGACAGGGAGGTCTTTTGTGGAACTGGGAGCAAAGTTGATGGATATATTTGGAAAGTGGATGAGTAGTGCCAAAGCTCAGTCAGTGGAAGAGGTGAAAAGCCTCATGATACTGGATCAATTATACCATCAGTTACCACCAGAAATAAGGCTCCTGGTCAAAGACCGTTCCCCTACATCTGTGCAGGAGGCCGCAGAGCTGGCGGATCACTTCGCCTCCAATAGAACTGGCTGGGTGGGGAAAACATCAAGAGAGTTTAAACCCAGACCATATAGTGCTGGCAGAAGGGATGTGGTACCACAGCGAGTGAGTCCTCCATTAAAATCTGAAGGGCACAGGACACCCCAGAGTGGATCTGTGTACCCTAAAAGTGAGGAGAAATTATGCTACAAATGTGGTAGACCGGGGCACCTACGTTTTCAATGTGAGGTTGCCAACCCCATTAGTAATCCTGCTCAGACAAGGGCAGTGAAAACAGAGCCCAAGGCTTTAGAAGCAGCGAAAAAGGTTCAGTTTTGCCAGATAAACTGGACAGAAGTAACAGACCTTGATTCAAGTCTGAGAGAGGAAGTGAGTGTACAAGGGGCGAATTATTGGGCATTGCTTGACACTGGTGCCGCTCAGACGTTACTGAGGCCAGATTTAATAAAATCTGAAGAAATATTACCTCAGGAAACAGTGACTATCCAAGGAGTGAGGGGTCAACCAGAGAGTTTGCCTGTGGCCCTGGTGAAAATGGAATGGAGAGGCCGAAAGGGCCAATATAAAGTTGGTATTAATGCCCAGCAACAAGAACCAGTAATACTGGGAAGAGATGTTATGGGGGCACAGGGGAAAATATATGTAGTGACCAGACAGCAAATTGGCAGAGAAAAAGAAGCCATATTAAGGGGGGCTGAAACAAACAGGGTGGAATCTGTTAACCAGCCTCAGGTCACCATAGCAACCACTAGCAGGCCTGCTGAAGAAGACAAACTGTATCAAGTGGTCTCTGGGGAAGAAGCAGATCAATTCAGGGAAGAGCTGCATAAAGATATAAGTCTGAAGCAGATAAAGGAACAAGCGCTGACCCAACAGAATCCTCTCACTGACAAACTGAGGAATCAAGTTGTGTGTGAGAATGGGATTTTATATAGACTGTGGATGCCCGCTGAGAGAAAGGATAAATGTGAACCAGTGAAACAAATGATGGAGGTGGAGAAAAAGAATCTCAGTCAAGCACAGCGGAAGCAAAGTTACTGGTATGACAGAACAGCCAGGGAACGTGTGTATAATGTGGGAGATATGGTTATGGCGTTCATACCCAGGAAACATGACAAATTACAGGCTAACTGGGAAGGACCATATACCATCAGAGAAAGGCTTGACACAGTGACGTATGTTATCACCACAGACCAATTAAACAAAAGCAAAGTGGTTCATGTAAATATGTTGAAGCCTTACCATACCAGGGATGCAAAGGTGTTGCAAGTTACCTTATTCCCTGAGGGAAGTGGGCCTGAACTTCCAGATTTGGTACAGGAAAGCAAAGACAAAGGAGGGGTAGATCAAGTGGAATGGTCAGAGGAGGTGAAGGAGGAAGTAAAAGAGGAGATTCTGAGAGTTTTGAAAACCTATAGGAATCTCTTTAGCAACAAACCTGGCCGAACCAGTATAGTTATACATTCCATTGATACTGGAGATCATGCCCCAATCAGATCTGTTCCGTACCGTGTGAATGGGAAAGTTTTGAATGAGATCAACAAGGAGGTGGAAGATATGCTGGAATTAGGAGTGATCAGGGAATCCATCAGTCCCTGGGCCTCAAGTATTGTCCTGGTTCCGAAAAAAGATGGAACGACAAGGTTTTGCATTGATTATCGGCTAATCAATAAAATTACTGTCCCAGATGCGTATCCTATGCCTAGGGTAGACACTATGTTAGAGTTATTGGGGGCAGCAACCATTATCTCTACACTAGATCTCTGTAAAGGATTTTGGCAAATGGAACTAGACGAGCAATCCAGAGCCAAAACTGCCTTCAGTACACCAGATGGGTTATATGAGTTTGTGACCTTACCCATGGGACTAAGGAACTCACCAAGTTCATTTCAGAGGCTAATCAATACTGTGTTGCGAGGCATGTCAGATTTTGCAGTGGCCTATATCGATGACGTGGCCATTTTTAGCAAGTCAGTGCTTGAGCATGTCCAACACCTGACAACAGTATTGGAGGCCTTAAGAAAAGCAGGCCTCACAATAAAAGCTAAGAAATGCCAGTTTGGACTAAAGGAAGTAATCTATTTAGGACATAAGGTGGGGAGTGGGAAAATCACCCCCTTATGGAGCAAGGTGGAGGCAATACAAGCATGGCCGATCCCCTTAACCAAAAAACAAGTAAGGGCATTTCTGGGTGTGGCTGGTTTTTATAGGAAGTTTGTGAGAAATTTTGGGGAAATAGCAACCCCCTTGCATGAATTAACAAAGAAGAAGTGTTCTGAGCGTGTGGTATGGACGGATGAATGTCAGAAGGCTTTTGATCTGCTGAAGCAAGCCTTGTGCCAAGGACCCATATTAATAGCACCAGACTATGAGCAACCATTCATCGTGGGTACAGATGCGTCGGACCTCGCGCTGGGAGTCGTCTTGCTGCAGGAGAGAGAAGGCACCAGACATCCAGTGGCGTATCTGAGTCGCAAGCTGATGCCGAGGGAGAAAAACTATTCGTTGGTCCAGAAGGAGTGCCTAGCGGTCGTGTGGGAACTGAACAAGTTGCGCCCATATGTGTGGGGGCGAAGATTCACAGTGACTACAGATCATCGGGCCTTGTTATGGTTGCAGACTATGATAAACCATAACACTATGCTGCAGAGGTGGTCCTGGGCCCTACAGGACTATCAAGTGGACTTCCAGTTCATCAAAAGCAAGGACAATGTACTGGCCGATGGACTTTCCAGGCAAGTGGCTGGGACTGCAGTGACGTGACCAGACAGAGGAACAAAGAAAGACATTTTCCCCATAGAGACTTTTATTTGTTAACGCGACATATAAATCCTGGAACAGGAATAATACTCTGCCGTTGTTTAAGGGGGGGGAAATGTGATGTTCCTATATATTAGTGTATATATGGTAAGTGCTGGTTGTTTAGAGTATACATGGTAAGTAGTGAAAGAGGAGGGGGAGTGAATAGGCAATAGAATGCTTGATGATTGGCTGAATGTTTAAAATGGCTGACAGTATAAATGAAAGGATGACAGGTAAATCTGGGGATATGTGAGGTGGTGAATTGTGGAATCTGGGGGGAGAAGAGAAAGAGTGGATTGCTTGGTGGGGTTTAGAGAGTTGTTTGCCAGGAGAGGGTGAAGAAGGAGGGAGGTGGAGTTCGGATTAGTATTGAGTAAAACCATATGCTTATGTGCCTTAAGAAGAAATCTTGTTAATCTTGTTAGCTTTGTTATCTTTAATAAATACTTAATTTGGTTTACCAAAGGCCTGATCCTTGGCTGGGGTTTCACAGACCAGAAGGGAGGGTAAGGTAATGACCAAGGCTGAAGGGGAACTGTAACAAATGGTGGCAGCGGTGAAGAGAATAACAATACCGGTATTCAGAGTCTCTGGGAATACTAGTATTGGGACGTTACTGGTGGTTGCCTAGCAGGGGGATCTGTTGAGATCTGTGCTAGAGCGGGGAGAGAAATCATAAGAGAGAGCGGTCCGGACTGGTGGAGTCCCTGGTGGTGCCTAGAGACAGGCAGTAACCACGAGCAGGTAGGAACCTGACAGGGAGAGCCAGGGAAGGACGCAAACTTGGCCACTTAATTCTACGTCATTAATGAACAAGTTGAAAAGTACAGGTCCCAATCCCGATACTTGAGGGACTCCACTTTCTACAGCCCTCCATTGGGAGAACTGTCCGTTTATTCCTACTCTCTGCTTTCTGCTTCTTAACCAATTCCTTATCCACAAGAGGACCTCTCCTCTTATTCCATGACTGCTAAGCTTCCTCAGACGTCTTTGGTGAGGTACCTTGTCAAACGCTTTTTGAAAGTCTAAGTACACTATGTCCACTGGATCACCTCTATCTATATGCTTGTTGACACTCTCAAAGAATTCAAATAGGTTACTAAGACAGGACTTTCCCTTGCAGAAGCCATGCTGGCTCTGCTTCAGCAAGGCTTGTTCTTCTATGCGCTTAGTTAATCTAGCTTTAATAATACTTTCTACCAGTTTTCCAGGGACAGAAGTTAAGCTAACTGGCCTGTAATTTCCGGGATCCCCTCTGGATCCCTTTTTGAAGATTGGCGTTACATTGGCCACTTTCCAGTCCTCAGGCACGGAGGAGGACTAGAGGGACAAGTTACATATTTTAGTTAGATCAGCAATTTCACATTTGAGTTCTTTGAGAACTCTCGGGTGGATGCCATCCGGGCCTGGTGATTTGTCAGTTTTTATATTGTCCATTAAGCTTAGAACTTCCTCTCTCGTTACCACTATTTGTCTCAGTTCCTCAGAATCCCCTCCTGCCAATGTTAGTTCAGGTTCAGGGATCTGCCCTATATCTTCCACTGTGAAGACAGATGCAAAGAATTCATTTAGCTTCTCTGCAATCTCCTTATCGTTCTTTAGTACACCTTTGACTCCCTTATCATCCAGGGTCCAATCGCCTCCCTAGATGGTCTCCTGCTTTGAATGTATTTATAGAATTTTTTGTTGTTGGTTTTTATATTAGCAATGTGCTCCTCAAATTCTTTTTTAGCATCCCTTATTGTCTTCTTGCATTTCTTTTGCCAGAGTTTGTGTTCTTTTTTATTTTCTTCATTCGGACAAGACTTCCATTTTCTGAAGGAAGGCTTTTTGCCTCGAGCTTCCTTGACTTTCACGTAAGACGATCCATTTGCATGCATAGATCCCATCCACAGTCACTTCTGATCATGCACACTATTTGCAAAATACATACTGATGTTGAATATCTATCTTGTGAACAACTACCACTACCACCATTATGAACATCACTACAATGCTGGCCAAGAATGTCCCTGTTGCCAACTTTACAAGCCCCATGACATGTGCCATTGTCTCACCACCAGCCTGATTCCGTCCCGTCCCCCCCCCCCAAGCTCACTGCAATTACCTGCCCTTTAATCCATCCCTGGAATGGTTGTAGAACAGATTTACCCCAAGAATCAGTAGCAGTTAAGAGTCTTGGACTAGGGCCTGGAAGACCAGGGTTCGAATCCCCACTCAGCCTTGAAGCTCACTGGCTGACCCCAAACCAGTCACTTTCTGTCAGACGGACCTACCTCACAGGGTTGTTGTGAGGATAAAATGGGGAGGGGAAGAACCATGTCATCATCTTGAGTTCCTTAGAGCAAAGGTGGGATATGATAACAACCACAACAACAACAATATGATCCCAGTGCCTAGAAGGGGAACGGCTGTGGCTCACTGGTAGAGCATCTGCTCTGCATGCAGAACAGGCAAGTTCAGCCCATCATTTCTCCAGGTAGGGCTGGGAGAGAGCCACTGCCAGTCAGTGTAGGTATTACTGAGCTAGATGGACCAGTGGTCTGCCTTGGTAGAAGGCATCTCCGTATGGCCCTATGTTTAAGAAGAAATCAGGTATAGCACAGTGGGGAGGAGAGCCTGGCTGGGAGTCCAGAGTCTGTGAGTTCCAATCCCCGCTCGTGTCTCCTGGGTGTCAAGGGCCAGCTAAAGATCACCCCTACAGCGAGTGGCTCAGCTTACGTGCCCTGCCACCTGTGCAGCCGTGGGCAAGTGGCAGAGTCCCAAAGAGCCCAGTAGCCCCCCAGCTGGCAGTTGCGGACGAGGAAGGGGCTGGCTGGTGCAGCTGTGGCAAGCTGAGCAGGCCTTTGCCAGCTGGGGAGGACTAGCCTCGGAGGGAGGCGATGGGAAACCCCCTCTGAATACTGCTTACAATGAAAACACTATTCATAGGGTTGCCATAAGTCAGGATTGACTTGAAGGCAGGTTATTTCCATTTTCAAACAATGGTTTGTTCTAATTGTGGTTTGGTGTTCATGTCTAACCTACAGCCTTTTTACTGTGGTTTCTTTGGCTACCTCACCTCAGACACTCACCAGGTTACATAAAAACGAGGCAGGGGCAGTTGGAAAGTGAAACTAATTGCAAGGCTGAGCAATTCTTGCTGGTGCTTTTCCTGAAGAACCCCTCACTCTGGAACTTGCAGGCAGTCCATTAATTCCCCCCCCCTTCACACCCCCACCCTGCCTTCTGCTTCATGGCCACTCCAGAGCATGCTGGGATTAATGGGGGACTTGCTTTTCTGCATGTTCAATAAAGGAATGAAGTGTTGCTCAGTCCTTGCAAGGCTTCAGTTTCCCACCCCAAAATGGCCACACAGCGACGCAAGGGCTTGTACAGACAGCAAGCCCGGAGCCCTGATAGGTATAATAATAACAACTTTGGCATCTCCAATCCTTAGCATATTCCAAATTCCTGAAAAGCTGAGATCATCTGGGGAAGGTTGCAAAGAGGAGACCCCAGTCACGATGTTTTCTTTACTTAGCATTGTCCTTCCAAAGACAACTTGTTCAGCATGCAGAGGCCTTTGTCTGTATTGGTGAGAGGAAATAAAGAAAAGGTTTAAGTGCGTGTTTGCTTGTTTGTTTCTTGGCCTGTGTGTATATGTGTATCTGTTCCAGGTACTGAAGATAACGCCGGAGGAGAGCCACAGCTCAGTGGTAGAGCATCTGCCTTGTGTGTTGAAAGTCCTGGGTTCAATCCCCGGCATCTCCAGGTACGGCTGGGAGAGACTCTTGCCTGAAACCTTGGAGAGCCGCTGCCAGTCAGTGTAGACTAAACTGAGCAAGATGGGCCAATGTCTGGCTCGGTATAACGCAGCTTCCTGTGTCCCGATGTTTGTGCGCCTGACAATGTGGACCCTAGTCTGCAAAAGCATACGCCTGCAGTCTCCAATGAAATGCCCATGGACATCATGGTGCCGAGACAGCCCTTTGGTGCCTGCCAAGGGACCCTCCCAATTTTTTGAAAATTGAGTTTTGGCATTTCCCCCCCTTTTTCTTTTTTTGTTCTTTGGGGAGCTTGCCTATTTGCAGGAGGGCTGCCTGCTTTTCATTTTTTCATTTGTTTGGGGGTTTGCCTATTTGAGAGCAGGGAGTTCTGAGCATCCCCACTTTTTCTTTTGTGCAATGGATATTTTGTACAGCCCACAGTTGTTGCGGTTTTAGATTTCCAAATGTGCCCCCGAGCCCAAAACTGTTGGGAGACCCTTGGCCTAGGACAGGAGTTCCCAAACTGGGTCTGTGGACCAGTGGCCCAGGAGCTTCATTGAGGTGGTCTGCAGCATGTCCCCATTAAATATTCATTTTTATTTTTAATTGTGTTCTTATTGCGTCTTTTATTTCTTATATGGCATTTTATTGAATTACAGTTGGAATTCTATGGAATGCAATTGTAATACAGTAAAATATAATATACTAAATAAAAGGAGAGAGCCAGTGTGGTGTAGTGGTTACTAAGGTGTTGGTCTACCGCCTGGGAGACCAGGGTTCGAATCCCCACAAAGCCATGAAGCTCGCTGGGTGACCTTGGGCCAGCCACTGCCTCTCAGCCTCATGAAAACCCTATTCGTAGGGTCGCCAGAAGTCGGGATCCACTTGAAGGCAGTCCATTTCCATTTCCTAGATATGAGCCAGGTTCGGAAGTTCTCATATTGTTTTGGAATGAGAGCCAGTGTGGTATAGTGGTTAAGGTGTTGGACTAGGACCTGGGAGACCAGGGTTCGAATCCCCACATAGCCATGAAGCTCGCTGGGTGACCTTGGGCCAGCCACTGCCTCTCAGCCTCATGAAAACCCTATTCGTAGGGTCGCCAGAAGTCGGGATCCACTTGAAGGCAGTACATTTCCATTTCCATTTCCTAGATATGAGCCAGGTTCGGAAGTTCTCATATTGTTTTGGAATGAGAGCCAGTGTGGTGTAGTGGTTAGAGTGTTGGACTACGACCTGGGAGACCAGGGTTTGAATCCCCACATAGCCATGAAGCTCACTGGGTGACCTTGGGCCAGCCACTGCCTCTCAGCCTCATGAAAACCCTGTTCATAGGGTCGCCAGAAGTCGGGATCCACTTGAAGGCAGTCCATTTCCATTTCCATTTCCTAGATATGAGCCAGGTTCGGAAGTTCTCATGTTGTTTTGGAATGAGAGCCAGTGTGGTGTAGTGGTTAAGGTGTTGGACTAGGACCTGGGAGACCAGGGTTCGAATCCCCACATAGCCATGAAGCTCGCTGGGTGACCTTGGGCCAGCCACTGCCTCTCAGCCTCATGAAAACCCTATTCGTAGGGTCGCCAGAAGTCGGAATCGACTTGAAGGCAGTACATTTACATTTTTTAAAAAAATAAAAGGAGCAATTAAAAATCATACCGCATCTAGCCCAGTGTATTAAAATTGCTACAAAAGGCAGAAAAATAATTTAACTGATCCGCCAACCCCCATAGCAATTTTCAAGTGCTGCACGGGGGAGGGGGGGGAGTCACTGGCCTAAGTCATCATAAATGGAAGGACAGGATATAAATTCAATAATAAATGAGCAATGTGTTCTATTACATCCATACCATATATTTTGAGCACATTTAATGCACATGGAAAGCACATGGCTTCCTCCAAATAATCCTGGGAACTAGTTTACCCATCACAAAGCGTCAGTTCCCAGCATCCTTAACAAACCCCAGGATACTTTCAGGGAAGCCATGTGCTTTAAATATATGGTGTAGGTGTCACTTTAGTCTTTAAAATGTCATAGAATCGTAGAGTTGGAAGGGGCCTATAAGGCCATGGAGTCCAGCCCCTGCTCAATGCAGGAATCCAAATTAGAGCATAATTTGTCAGAAGAGCTTTAATTGTTTTTCTCCAGCAGACAGAACACAGTGCACAACATGTGTGGCTTCCAAAAGCTGTGAAATGGTCGGATCCTTGTCATCCCATTGTGGGGGGCGGGTGGAGGGGATGGAATTAAAGGCATGTACTTCTGAATAAAGACACGTAGGACCAGACTGCACATGACAATAAATATATTCCACTCCTTCCCCCTATAAGGAAAAGTTTCCACATGTGAGCTTTTTAGTCTAGGAAAAAGCTACCCAGTTTAAGAGAAGAGTTGTACAAAAGTATGCATGGTGTGAACAAAACGGATAGGGAGAATGCTCTCTCTCTCTCTCTCTCTCATATAACACTAGAAGTTGGGACCATCCAGTGAAGCTGAATGTTGGAAGGTTCCGGACAGGCAAAACTTTTTCACCAGGCGCATAGTTAAACTATGGAACTGGCTCCCACAAGAGGCAGCGACGGGCACCAACCTGGAGAGCTTTGAAAGACAATTAAGACAAATTCATGGAGGAGAAGGCTATCAGTGGCTGCTAGACCCAGGCTATGGTCTGAAGGCACATGAACCAGCACCCTGCTGAAGCTAAGCAGGGTCAGGTCTGGTCAGTGCCGGGATGGGAGACCCCCTGGGAACCATATGTCATCTGCCTTGGGTTTCTATCATGGAAAGAAAGACGGGGTATAAATGTAATAAATAAATAGCCAGGATGGTTATGTTCTGCCTCCACTGCAGGAGGCAGGTTGCCTCTGAATACCACTTACAGGGCGTCACAAGTGGATGCGGTGGTCCTGCGCTCAGGTCCTGTTTGTGGGCTTCCCCTTGGGGCGTCTGGCTGGCCACTGTGAGAAGAGGAGGCTGGACTAGTTGCGCCACTGGCCCGACCCAGCAGGCCGGCTCTTCTGATGTTCCCCAGTTTAATACAATTACCCCGCTACTCTCCCCTTCCAGCTCCTACTGGGGTAAGCTCCCCCCCCCAGCAACCACCCGGTTCACGTTTGCCCCCCCCCTCCAATTTCGTTTTTCTTCTGCCCCGTGTAAACGGCGCCTGCACCGGATCCCTGCTGCGCCGGAGCCGCTTCCCCTCCCTTCTCCCGGGATATTAATGAGGTGTCCGCTGATAGGAAGCGCGGCGGGGTCGCCGGCCTGTCTCCACTGCTCCGGGCGCAGACTACCAGGCGCTGGCTGGGGGCAGAAGCCGGCAGGCCCTGATCCCTCCCAGCGAGCCCCCTTCGCCCCTCTCCGGATTGCGGCAGCAGCAGAGATTCAGCCCTCTTGGCAGGCGGGCAAGCAGACGTGTCTCGGCAGGCCTCGTTCCGGGCACTTGCCCCACGAGAGGGAAGACTCTGCGCGTGTGCAGATTGCCTTTCCGCTTCGAGCGCCAGGTCCCGCTGGAAAGGAAGAGGAGGCTTTGGGGGCAACAAATCCTGAGCGTGCTTACTCATGAGGAAGTCGTTTTAACCCGCCCGCATGTGCGCTTGTGGCCTGTACGCACGGGCTGTATGCGTGGTGGGCGCGGGTTGGCCATGCGGAAAGTGGGCTAAACTCTCGGGTGGGCTAACCCCCAGTGTGGACCCCCCCGCTGAGAAAAGGTTGGGCACCCCTTCTCCACCTTCAGTGGGGCTGCCTCTCTTCTAAGCGTGCATGTCTTGCTATGGAAGTATGCTCCAGGTTCGAATTTCCCTTCTCTGGCTTGATTTGTACCCAAAGATTGGCTTCAGAGCTCTATCCTGGCATTGCTCAAGTGGTATTTATTTATTTCCTTATTCCAGGTATAGCCCATCTTTCTTCAAAGGAGCTCCAGGTGTTGCACTAGCGGCATAGTGGCAAATTCTTGCATCCTTTGTTTATTCCCACTGCCCTACTCTCCAGCAACACCCTTTGTCTGGTGGAAAGGCAGGAGGATACTGGAGGTAGGGTACCGCCATCATGTCTAGTAGCCATTGATAGCCTTGTCTTCCTTAAAGACATCAGGCCAACGGGCCATCTAGTCCAGCACTCTGTTCTCACAGTGGCCAGCCAGATGCCCCAATAGGAAGCCTGCAAGCAGGACCTGAGCGCAACAGCACTCTTCCCACCTGTGATTCCCAGAAACTGGCATTCAGAGGCATCCTGCCTCCCACAGCAGAGGGACAACATAGCCATTGTGACTAGCAGCCATTGATAGCCTTATCCTCCATTGGATGGCCCTGAGAGAGGGAAGAAAACTGGTTTCTATGTACTTTCTCTGCCGTTTCAAACCTTGTTGTTGTTATGTGCCTTCAAGTCGATTACGACTTATGGCGACCCTATGAATCAGTGATCTCGAAGAGCATCTGTCAAACCTTTCAAATCTTTCAAACCTTACTTATATAAATTTATTTATTATTTGATTTATATCCCGCCCTTCCTCCCAGCAGGAGCCCAGGGCAGCAAACAAAAGCATTAAAAACCCTTTAAAACATCATAAAAACAGACTTTAAAATACATTAAAACAAAGCAATTTTAAAAACATTTTTAAAAAGCTTTGAAAATATCTTTTAAAAAAAGGTTTAAAAACATATTATTTTTTAAAAAGGTTTAAAAACATATTAAAAAGCAATTCCAACACACAAGCAGACTGGGATAAGGTCTCAGCTTAAAAGGCTTGTTGAAAGAGGAAGGTCTTCCATGTCAGTCACATCTCTCCCAGTCACTGGGCAGAATCCAATGCACTTGTGTTAGTGCAAGGATTTACACTTGCCCAATAGAACTTTCCTCCCTCTGCTCCTCCACCATGCGTGCCCCACACCTTCCCCAAATCTCCAGAGGTTTGGGGGGAAACCCAGGACAGATATGGGGTGGAGAAGGAAAGTTCCACTGAACAAGTGTGACTCCTTGCTCTAACGGAGGAATGAACTACAGTGGATACAAGCAGGGCTGGCGCCAGGCATGACTAGGCCCTTGGGCACTACCCTGCCCTGGGCCTGCGGCACCATAGGCCAACACCCCCTGATACAGGCGGTGCGGGGTTAATAAGCATGCCCGTGCAACCCACCTGCCTCTCGTGCCATGTGAATGATGTGCACACAGAACGCATGCTTGCCATTGTCCAAGATGGCAGCGGGGGCGGCAGCCCCTTAGGGAAGCCCCCGCCACTATCTTGCACAATGGCAGGCATGTGTGCACAGTCCGCACGGTATTCACACTGATGGGAAAGGTCAGTGGGGCATGCATGCGGGCTTATTGAAGCCCACACTACCTATATTGTGGAGTGCCTGGGCGCTCCCTGTCCGCAATAGGGTTATGTTGCAGGACCCGATGCTGCCATGGATCATAGAACAAGAGCACTGCCCTTCTACCCTAAGGGGGGGCCCTTCAGCAGCCCCTCTAGTCCGCAGGGGCCCTCAGCCAGGGACCAACCAGGCCACCCTCCAGCACCGGCCCTGGATACAAGCCACTATTTTGCACCAGGCTCCAGTTTATGAATTTTGGGGTTCTAGCAACAACAACAAAAAGTAGATTTTACAAGCCAGAATTTGAGGTATCTGTGGCACAAACAGATGTGGAGAAAGAGACTGGCCCCAAACTCAGCATTAACAGAAGAGGAATAGGATCTGCACAGTTATGCCTGCAAGCAGAGGCATTGTTACTGAAAAACTCAAGTTGGGTTGTTTTCAGTAAGCCTCAGCTGCCCCACCCCTTTTTGTAATTTTTAAAAAACAACCACAGCTTTGCTCCCAAGGTGGCTGGCTGTACCACAAAGGACAGTGACAATGAGATCCAGGCCACCTGCCATCTTTATTACTATTTATTATTTATTTGTTTGTTTTATTTATTAAATTTATACCCTGCCCTTCCTCCCAGAAGGAGTCCAGGACAGCAAACAACACACTAAAATCACTCTAAAACATCTTTAGAATAGACTTTAAAGCCTATTAAAACAAAATGGGCCTTCTCAGTGGTGGCCCCCGGATTATGGAACAATCTCCCTGATGAGATACGCCTGGCGCCAACATTGTTGTCTTTTCGGTGCCAGGTTAAGACCTACTTCTTCTCCCAGGCATTTTAGCATTTTAGCATTCTAGTATGTTAGCATTGTAGCATTTAGCATCTTAGCATTTTAACATTTCAGTGTTTTAGTTTAGTATAGGTCTGTTGGAAATTCAATGAATTATGTTTCAATTGCTTAATGTGTGGTTTTAATTGTATGTTGATATTTTGATGTTGTGAACCGCCCAGAGAGCTTCGGCTATGGGGCGGTATAAAAATTTAATAAATAAATAAATAAAAATAAATATAAAACACTTTTAAAAACATATTAAAACAAAGTATCTTTTAAAACATTTTCTTTTAAAGAAAAAAAGCTTTAAAAACATCTTAGAAAGCCATTCCAACACAGATGCAGAATGGGATAAGGTCTCTACTTAAAAGGCTTCTTGAAAGAGGAAGGTCTTCAGCAGGTGCCAAAAAGACAACAGAGATGGCGCCTGACTAATATTTAAGGGGAGGGAATTCCAGGCACTACTACACTAAAGGTTCCTTTCCTATGTTGTGTGGAATGGACCTCCTGATAAGATGGTATCTACAAGAGGCCATCACCTGAAGAGTGCAGTGATCGACTGAGTATATAAGGGGTAAGACAGTCTTTCAGGTTTTGCTCAAAGGTAATCTTGTGTCATGGGCCTGCGTACTCCAGGTTTTTTTAAAATTAATTTCTTTTTAAAAGGTGAACAACAACAAGAAGTAAACCATCAGCTCATATTTAGATACAATAACCATCATGGATAAGCGTGTGAGCTGTGACCCACAAAACTGGTTGCTTTCCAAGACGTGGTTTGTGGCTTGTTGCAATGGAATTCATCACTCCCCCTTTGAATTTGGGCTCCCAAGCTACTCTTGATTTTTATGATTAGTCTACGAAGCCCTCCCCAGCCCTTAGTGGAGGAATGATTACACCACTCCTGGAAAGAGTTGGGAGATAAAATTCTGTGCAGGAAAAGTCCTTGAAATTCCCCCTGCCCTTAGCAACTATGTCACTAAGAGAACAGAAAAGACAGACATTCATGCCGCAATCTAATCCACACTTACCTGGGAGTAAGCCCCATTGAACCCAATGGAGCTTACTTCTGAGTAGTCATGTACTGGATTTCAGCCTTAGGTTGCAATTACCTGGGAGTAAGCTCCACCAAACTTAATGGATTTACTTCTGGGTAGATATGGCTAGAATTGCAGTTAGCCTGTTTATTGGTCAACCAAACAGAAAGAAAAGTGTGTGTGTGGGGGGGAGGATCACTGATGTGAGTTGAAAGAAAAACCAGTGAAAAAGCATTAATTGAGAGGGTGGAGAATACCACGGAAATGGCTTGAAAGAAAGGTAGAGAATCCAGCAGGAATGAGTAAAGGAAGATGGTGACTGAGGCTGGCTCATGTATGAGACATTAACAGAGTGTGCCAGCTTACTGGTGGGGAAGAAAAGTATAGTCACTGGATGGTTTCAACAGGATGCATCTTCAAATCCCTGTCCATGACATACAACTTGTGCTACTGCAAATCACTCTGTGCATTATCCTCAAGGAGGGTGCTATCCGCTGTTGTTATGGTGTTGTGTGTGGGTGGAATGATTGTGGGTGCTCCCTGGTGAGAGGAGGGAGCTCCAGGGGTGGGGAGAGTTGCCCCACCTTTTGGTGAAAGCGTAAGTTGGGGTAGTAGCAGCAGAAGTGGGAGTGATGCTGCTACCTGTACGCGCACATGTGTGTTTGGTGGGTGGGGTTGTTTTGTCTTCCTGGTATATTTGTGTTTTAATCTGTTAGTAGTTGTTATGATTTATTATGTTAGTTATTTTAGGTTATATTAATGTTTAAGATTCTTTTTTTTAAAAAAAGTTTTATACTGAGGTTATCATACTTTGGACACATCATGAGAAGACATGATTCCCTAGAAAAGACAATAATGCCGGGAAGAACAGAAGGGAGTAGAAAAAGAGGAAGGCCAAATAAGAAATGGATTGATTCCATAAAGGAAGCCACAGACCTGAACTTACAAGATCTGAACAGGGTGGTTCACGACAGATGCTCTTGGAGGTCGCTGATTCACAGGGTCTCCATAAGTCGAAATCTACATGAAGGCACATAGCAACAACATTGTCTTAAATGTGTCATTTGGTTCATATGGTGTTTATTGTTAATGTTAAGATGTTAATGTTGAAGATGGTTTCTTTTAAACATTTTGCATGTGTAATTTGGTTTAGTTTTTTTTCAAACACTGTAAACCGCTTAGAGGCTTTTTTTTCAAGTATAAAGCAGTATACAAATAAAATAAATAAATAAATAAAAATTTAAAAATTGTTTATTTATTAAATATTTATAGACCACGCTTTCATACAAATATAGCAAGGCAGCATCCAGCATACACATTTACAATAAGATGACTAAAAACATCAGTGAAAACTATTTGACACTGGAGGGAGAAGTTTGGTAAGAAAATCTCTCGAGACTCGGGGATAAATGAAGCTATCAGTGCCAGAAGTGGGGGGGAGGGGAGTTGAGGCTGTTGTTTGGACTCTTGATCTCCAACGCAAGACAAAGGCAACAGAGATGTGTGTCCAGCTCTCAGATCAGGTGGCCTGCAGTGGTCCAATTGAATTTAAGAACATAAGAAGAGCCTGCTGGATCAGGCCAGTGGCCCATCTAGTCCAGCATCCTGTTCTCACAGTGGCCAACCAGGTGCCTGGGGGAAGCCCGCAAGCAGGACCCGAGTGCAAGAACACTCTCCCCTCCTGGGGCTTCCGGCAACTGGTTTGCAGAAGCATGCTGCCTCTGACTAGGGTGGCAGAGCACAGCCATCATGGCTAGTAGCCATTGATAGCCCTGTCCTCCATGAATTTGTCTAATCTTCTTTTAAAGCCGTCCAAGCTGGTGGCCATTACTGCATCTTGTGGGAGCAAATTCCATAGTTTAACTATGCGCTGAGTAAAGAAGTACTTCCTTTTGTCTGTCCTGAATCTTCCAACATTCAGCTTCTTTGAATGTCCACGAGTTCTAGTATTATGAGAGAGGGAGAAGAACTTTTCTCTATCCACTTTCTCAATGCCATGCATAATTTTATACACTTCTATCATGTCTCCTCTGACCCGCCTTTTCTCTAAACTAAAAAGCCCCAAATGCTGCAACCTTTCCTCGTAAGGGAGTCGCTCCATCCCCTTGATCATTCTGGTTGCCCTCTTCTGAACCTTTTCCAACTCTATAATATCCTTTTTGAGATGAGGTGACCAGAACTGTACACAGTATTCCAAATGCGGCCGTACCATAGATCTATACAACGGCATGATGATATCGGCTGTTTTATTTTCAATACCTTTCCTAATTATTGCTAATTTAATAGGGTTGCTCTTGAAAGAAAGTGGCTTGAGGATTGTAACCAATCCTGTGGCTGTTTTTATAAACTGGACGGTTTTAATTAACTGTTTTTATATATGCATCTATTTTATAGATGTTTTACTGTATCGTAAAATCACTTGAGATGCTTCATAGAAACAATTCCTAAATGAAAATAACAACACCTTCTTCCGTGAGTGCAATCCTTTTGCCATGGAACTCCTGCCTCCTCTCCCTAGGCAGGCCCTGCGCCCTCCCCAAATCTACTCCAGAGGGTTCAGGAAACTCCAGAACAGATTTAGGGGCGCAGGAGGGGAGGAGTTCCATTGCACAAGCAGGAATCCTGGCCCTGGGAACAAGTGAGGCTGCAAACCAATATATGCTTATCTGGGAGTAAGTCCCCTTGAACGCAGTTGATCTTACGTCTGAATAGGCATGTATTGGATTGCAGCCTTACCTGGGAATAAGTCCCATTGAACCCAATGGAGCTTACTTGTGAGTAGACGTATTGGATTGCAGCCTTAGTCAGATGCCACCGATTACTACAGAGGAGGAAAAGGATCTATTTTATTAATCACATTTAATTCAGTTTCTGGTGTGAACACGGTTGGCACATTTACCTGGAGGAAGACTTCAGCTTAACAGAGTGGTGACTGACCTGGCTGAAAAGATGCCAGATTGATTGACTGACAGATAGATTTTAATACAACACCTAGCATTCTGACAGCCTTAGTTTAGCGGTAGCCAAGCAAATGCAAAACTCAGGAACCAACCTGTGTGTTTTAGCACATCACCATCATTTTAATGTATAACCCACCCTCCACCCTGCGGTCCCAGGGCAGACAATTTTACAACAATTTAAAATGCCTCCTTAACAACAATTTAAGAGAATTTATAAGCGTCACAAAAATAGGATGGCTCCTAAAAATACGCATCTCAGATGCCAATTTTATTTAAATGCCTGCATTGAATAGCTTAGGCTTAAAATTAAACCTATTCATCATTGGACATCTAACTGACAGTGTAAAGCTATATATGTCTACTCAGTCCACTAAGTTCAATGGGACTTACTCCCAGGGGAGGGCATATAGGATTGCAACCTAGAAGTAAATCCCATTGAACATAGGACTCAGTTCTGCATAGACATACATACAGGTCTGTCACACAGGCTGCAAGGAGTGAAGTCCCCTGAAATTGAGGAGTGAACCAGATTTTAGCATTTTTATCTTGGAGACATTCTTCAAGAACCTCTGTCGAAACATGGTCTATGCAAAGTGAAAACGAACGAATAAAAAATGCTTATTAGGGGAGAGGGGAGAGGATGTTTCACTTAGTCATTTCTTCTTGAAAACGTGGGCCACAATCCAAGGTTTATTCTAACATGCAGCTAGACACATTTTGTGCAGTGTTAAAAAAACCTGTGCTATGTGAAATACATTTTTGTGCAGTTGAGCCCGTGGGTTTTAATAAGGAGCTAGGTGGTTTCTAAAACAGAAATAGAAAATGAAGATAAATATTGGCTCCTTTAAAATCTTCATAGCCCGCAAAGTATATTATGGGACTGATTACTTGGCTAGTTCGGAAGCAGGCAACGTGCTGGATGCTTGTGCAACAGGAAAAAAGCTTAGAGCACCCTGCTG
This sequence comes from Rhineura floridana, assembly GCF_030035675.1. Taxonomy (NCBI): domain Eukaryota; kingdom Metazoa; phylum Chordata; class Lepidosauria; order Squamata; family Rhineuridae; genus Rhineura; species Rhineura floridana. The sequence goes on along the minus strand of NC_084483.1, from coordinate 204,229,605 downwards.
TAATCATGCTTACCTGGGAGGATATCCCACTGCACTCAGCACGGCCTTCCTTCTAAGTAAATATGTACAGGATTGCATTAATAGACAGCAATAATTCTTGATGCTGAATTGGTTTACATCTGTATAGTTTGCTTCCCAGAGAGAAGGATTCTTTTCTCATTTGGGTATACATGAAACTCACAAATTCACATTATAAATGGGCACAGAGAGGTTATGAAGAAACAAATTCTGCACCTCCTTGGGATTATCTTTCCTCCCCCCCCCCCAAAGCATTGTATTATGACAGATAAACATTTTTACACCTTGATTTTGCTTTTGGAAAGCAATCACCCTTCCAACAAAGGGATCCCAGCTGATCCTGTGTTTCTTTGTTAAGAATTCAATCCCACTGAGCTCAATGGGACAGGCAGTGCAAGCCTATGAATTTTTACTCCAAAGTAAATCCCATTGTGTTCAATGGTGCTCACTTCCTAGCGAGTGTGTTCAGGACCTTGTCCCTTTCTCCCAAGGAAGTGTGCAGCTGGTCAAAGCCTCAGGGTTTATTCTAAGCTTTATTTCCCACTATACAATAGCCAGCACACTGCCTGTCCCCAGACAGTAATTAAGTAATTTGTCCCTAATATATTATTAGCAAGGTGTGAGTGAGTGAGTGAGTGAGTGAGTGAGTGAGTGAGTGAGTGTGTGTGTGTGTGTGTGTGTGTGTGTGTGTGTGTGTGTGTGTGTGTGTGTGTGTGTGTGTGTGTGTGTGTGTGTGTGTGTGTGTGTGTGTGTGTGTGTGTGTGTGTGTGTGTGTGTGTGTGTGTGTGTGTGAGAGAGAGAGAGAGAGAGAGAGAGAGAGAGAGAGAGAGAGAGAGAGAGAGAGAGAGAGAGAGAACTCACCAGTACTACCTGTGCCAGCCATTTTCTGCAGCACCCACAGTAATTTCATCAATATATGCGTACTGGCACCTCATTTTTTTTTTCACTGGAAAAGCACTGACAAGTAGTACAAGATTATGAAGGTTTGAAAGGAGCCAGTATTTATCTTCATTTTCTATTTCTGTTTATCTTTTGTCATCTATTTCGTTTTTAGAAACCACCTGGCTCCTTCTTAAATCCCATATGCTCAGCTGCACAAAAACCTTGTTTCACACTGCACAGATTTTTTTGATGCTGCACAAAATGTGTCTAGCTGCACGTTAGAATAAACCTTTAAAAGCCTTACTGCACAACCCTGTGCATCTATTTTAGAGAGTAAAAGCTGCAATCCTATATTCACATAGCCTGGGAGTTAACCTTGTTAAGGGGATTTAGTAGACAGATGAGAGCAGGGGTCCCCAAATTGTGGTCCACGGACCACCATCGGTTCGCAAGCTTCATTTTGGTGGTCCGTGGCATGTCTGTGGATTTGTGTTCAGAGATGGCACATCCATTGCATTAAATATTCATACTGATTTTAATTGCATTTTTATTACTTCCTTTATTTCTTATGTTTTATGGTATTGCGATTTGAAGTCAAAATTGTAACACAATTAAACATCCTACAGCATCTAGCATAGGGCTTTGCAATTGCTACAGCAGGCAGAAAAACCATTAAATGATCCTCCAAGACCCTCAGCAATTTTGCTTGTGTTGTGTGTGCGAGTTTGGGAACCAGTGAGATAGAGGGTGGTGCTATAAATCTCAGATGTACCTCAATCCTATGCACGTTTTCTTAGAAGAACTCCCACTAACTTCAATTGGAATTACTCCCGAGTAAGCCTGGAGAGGATCGCAGCATGATTTTAAAAAAAAATTAAGTATGCAAAGCACAAAGAATAAAAAGAAGGAAAATGGTCACCCTATTAAAAAATAAATAAAAGCAATGCTACTCTCTAGAATGAATCCACAGTGGGGTCAATAGGGCTCGAACCTCAGCATCCCCAGATAAAGCCCAGTGACAAAATCCACATTCAACCGGTCAGGAGCGAGAGGATCACAGACGGAATTTGCGGGTGCAGCAGACCAGCGACTAAATTAAAAGGCTGCAATCCTAAACGCTCACTTGGCTGTTGCGCAAGAGAACTTCTGTGGTGGGTCGGTGGGCATTCGCCCCCGAAGGATTTACAGCCCGGTGTTTCTGAACAGGCACACGCCTTGCATTCCCCCATGAAAGGCAGCAGCCTTCGCCAACCTGGTGCCCTCCAGATGGTTTGGTCTGCAGCCCCCATGCGCCCTGGAGTCCAAACCATATGGAGGGCGCCAGGTTGGCGACAACAAAGAGATATCTTTCCTGGTTGAGGCTGCCGTCCTACTTGACCACGTGGAAGACAACGAGACTTGGAGGGCACGTCAGGCTCTGTGGACTTCAGGCTGAGTGGAGCTCCTGAGCTGCCGTTGACGAGACACGTCCAGTCCAAAGGCGGGATCCGAGGGATGCTTATTTGAACCGTCCCACCGAGTTCAGAGGGGCCTACAGCGCAGTCCTAACCATGTCTGCCCAGAAGATTGGATTCAACAAGGGGGCTTGCTCTTAAATCAAGTGGGGTTAGGATCACAGGCCCTCTTGGGACTGCAGTCAAAAGGTGCATGTCAAGGGTGCGATCCTATGCACTTAATTCTTTATAAGGGAACTTGGGCGCGCCTCACTGTGGCTGCAGACTCGTTTGAAACCGAGCCCTCGGCCTCAACGGGACAGTTTCGACCCCCCCTTCCTACGACCTCATCTCCTTCCTGCCCGTCCCCGGACCTATTGGTTTTTTTTTTTGAGAGCAGAGGATCGGTTTTGCTAAGACCGTGATTATGAAGTGGGGAAACGCATCAGAGTGGACAGTGGAACGATTGGAAATTCTTTTTTTTAATTCCCATATATATGCTCAGTGTAGACCTATTGAAATCAATGGGGGCTTATGTAACATTAAATCTATTCATTTCTGACTTACTGCAATCCAGTGCACACTTACCTGGGAGTAAGGCCCATTGAACCCAGTGGAGCTTACTTCTGAGTAGACATGTATTGGATTGCAGCCTTTGATATCACCCTTTTAAAAAAAAAATCCATTTTTTGCAGAAGCAGTATTCATTTCCCCGCTCTGAGCAATCACCTTAAATGCGCACGCAAATAAATATGACTATTTTGCAAAGGCATTTGAAGCGTTATTTCCTAACGTCTCATTAAACCCGGTAGGGGGAGATTTAAGTGCCCGCTTAGCTTCCCCTTGAAATAAGTAAGAGCTGCATCGCCATCTTATCCACTTTTACTCGGGAGTAACCTCCACTGCTTTCATTCGGACTCAAACGGCACAGGACTTCATCCTTAAAAGTTTATTTCACTGCAGTCTTATTACTTGGGAGCAAGTCCCATAGAACTCTGGGATTTGCTTCCGCGTAAACAAGCATATAGGATCGGGTTTTTTCACTGGATCGTGCCCCCGCTTTCCTTCTCTAGTTAATTGCGCTTTTCTCGATTCATTGCTGCGTTTTCTTACTTCTCCTTAACTTTCTTCGATTATTTTCTTCCCAATCAGAATTTAACTCCACCTCTTCTAAACGCGGTATATTTCCCCACAGCGTTTTTTGTAAGATAGTCCTTTTTTAAAAAAAATAACAGTAGGCAAAGTCCAGATCCATTTTCTCTTTGCTAAGCAAGGCCCGTGGCGAAAGAAAACAGCTAGCGTTGCAGATTTTGCTGTATTCCTTCTTTCGTGTATGTATTTTCCTAAATTATGCTGCAAAAATATACTCCTAAATAACGAATCCAGCTCCTTAACAAAGTCTGTGCTAAGCGAGCTTGGAATAATTTTTAAACAAGCGGAAAAGGAGTCGAATGTTTATCGTTTGCCATTGTATTCACATATTTTAAAAACATACAATAATTCCCCCTTTTAAAAAAATAAATAAATTTGCGGGTGTATTTTATTTGAACAAAAGTTATATGAATGTATAAAAACATATTTTACTTTTTATATTTCACCTATCTTTATATTCGGTTAAGAATAGTTTGTTTCTTATTTGAAAACGTGTCCTTATAGTCTTATAAAACAGAATATAATTTAAGGCATATTAGATGTATTCAGCGTTTATGTTTACTTTTCAAAATCTGTTCGTATTTGAATATTTCATAAGAAACTACAGCCGCATCCTATGAATGCTTACTCGGAAGTTAAGTTCCACTTATTTCAATGTATCTCTCCTAGGTAAATAGGGGGCTCCCCATAGAAATCAGGTGGGCTTACGTTTGAGTGAACCTAGAACCGGACTGCGGGGGAATCTAGCCCTGTAGGCTGCAGTTCTATCGAGAAATCCTCTCTCTGAGTTCAGTGCAATGAGTAAAAGCACCCAGGAGGGATGGATCAGGCCGTTCGGTTTTTTAAAAGGAAAACTGTGATGAGATTCCATCGGCATTTCTTGAAGAATATACATATCTTCCAAAACAGCCTCGTTTTGCATTCTTACAGCCGCTTTCCACGCGGACAAAAGGCTTCCGTAGAAGAAAATGAAAGACTTCTCGTCATGACAGCTTACGGGAAATCCATGCGTCAGAACAGCCGCATTTGGCAAGTCAATTGTCTTCATCAGTTGCAACCTTCCAAAACAGATTCAGACGCTTTCTCAACACCTCACTCAGAAAGGGATGTATAAATGCATTTTTCCCTCTTGCATCTCTCCCTCCACCGCATAGCATCTGGACAGCAAACTAACCACTTTCCCCACTTTTTCTTCTTCGGGCCGTTGTTAAGAGTCTATCTCAATTTCTCAGCCGACGCTCTCTCTCTCTCTCTCAGCTTGTTTATCTGGAAAAGATTGTAGCCTCTCTCTCTCCTCTCTCTCTCTCTCCTCTCTCTCTCTCTCTCCACATGTGCTCCTTTTCCAGCCACAAAGCTGAATAAGATATTCTGTAAGCCTTAATATTTTTGGTTAAAAGGATCCCAGCCTCCTGCAACAGCAGAAATGCTTTTATAAGACTGTTTAATTCTAGAGCCAAATCAGACATCTTTAAGTCAAGAGACAACGCATACTACAGGATCCTAATTAAATATCACAGCTATAATATAAATGAATTTTAGGACCATGATTTTTTAAAGTGAAAGTCTCAATTATTTCCATTTCACAGACAGCACAACTGAGGCCAAGCAGTAGTAACTTATCCAAAGTCAGGGAGGGTGGCATAGATGAGCCCTGAACTCTGTGATACAAGTCTAACTTTTTTTAAAAAATGTTTTTAACCTTTTTTAAAAAAAGAAATGTCTTCAGAGCTTTTTAAAAAATGTTTTTAAAGTTGTTTTGTTTTAATGTATTTTAATGTCTGTTTTTGTGATGTTTTAAAGTGTTTTTAGTGCTTTTGTTTGCTGCCCTGGGCTCCTGCTTGAGGAAGGGCATGATATAAATCAAATCAGAAAGAAAGAAAGAAAGAAAGAAAAAAAAGCCCTTTTGGATTACACTGTGATTTTTTTGAGGGTCCAAGATTTTCATACAATTCAAATATTTTGCTTAAATATAAATGGAAACACTTTTTGGGGAAAAACATACGTCACTTTACAATATTATGCACTAAACAGCTGGTAAATTTTATTTAAGTTTAAGAAATAAACCAGGGGTAAACTAAAGGAAGGTGTCAAAGCAAGAATATTAGCAGCCCATTGTATATAACAGTTGGTACGTTTAATTTCAGTACTGATGAGCTTCTAGACTCCAGTCGTAAATAATTTACTGGTACATAAATCTCATTTGTTGCAGAGAGATTTCCTTTTGGTTAATGTGTTTAGAAGGACCGCGCTATTCAAAGGATACAGTACTTTGATTAACTCAAACGGTGCAATCCAGTTCAAGTCATGCCCTTTTCAAGGCCGACTGACCCATAGCTTAAATTTGACTGGATCGGGCCCCTAATGCTGAGAGCATTTCCATGAGAGCATCTGCTTTGCATGTGAAAAGTCCCAGGTTCAATCCACCAGCAGATCAATCCAGATAGGGCTGAGAAAGACTCCTGCTTGAAACCCTGGGGAGCTGCTGCCAGCCAGTGCAGACTGAGCTAGATGGACCAATGGTCTGACATGGTACAAGGCAGCTTCCTTTCTTCTCTTGCTCCTATGTGAGCAACAGGGAGGATTCTGCATGCAGAAGAAAAGCCAAAAAGAGTCAGTGAGGATCCCTCGGTGTTCGGTCTGCATTCAAGCAAGAGTGACAGTACCCACAGTGGGCAAATTCTAAAGGAAAGCGGCAAGGCTGTTCAAATTTTACTTACTCATACTAGCATTTTGTATAGCTTTTTTAAAAAAAAATAAGGGATCCAAGCGCTCACAAATATTCTTATCGTAACCAATGGTGCTGTAACTGGAGGGGGCGGGGAAACACACGCTCAGAGAGAAAGCAGTTTGCCTGAGGCCTCCCACTCAACCCATGGCTGAGAGAAGCTATAAAGCGCTAGAGGAAATGGCAGCTTGCAGGAGGTAGGATGAGGAGCGGTTGCAACCAGTAATGTAGCCGCAAACTCAGAAGTGCAGGGTCCCTTCATGATGGTCACAGCCACATCCCTCCCCCCTTTTTTCCCCTTTGCCTGCAGGATTGAGAATGAGATCATGGTTGATGCCTTGTCAATGCCCCACAGCAACAGATGTCCATAACCAAGCAGCATGAAAGGGGGAAGTGTTAGCTACTGAAAAGAGTCTTCTCAGTGGCTGACTCACCTCCTTTCACTCTGATTGGCTCCAATCAGCAGGAAAGGACAAGGAAGCATGTTAGAAGACTCTTCTCAGTGGCCAACACACTCCCCTTTCATGCTGATTGGCTCATAGGACACTGGAGACCCTGTGGGGACCCTGCTCCCAATAAAGTAAGGGGTCTAAGACACCCTGAGAGCCCAGAAAACTACACCCCTGATTGCAACTCCCTCTCACCGCACAACTATTATTATTATTATTATTTCCATTTATAGACCACTTACTATCTAAAAGATCTCGAAGCAGTTTACAATAGAATACACAAAGTATAATAAAAACATATCAAATTAATTTACAAAGCAAAATACATAAATATCCATATACATAAACATATATATAAACACAGCTTACAGAATGAAAAAAGCTACATAATTCACCCAGTTACAAAACAACTTTAAATAATCAAACATCTCATTAAGAAATATACAACAAAATGAAACAATTCCCTTATAATTCATAATAAAATCCAACAATAAAATACAAAACATAATCCCACTCACAGCAAAAATAACTGACCTCCAGAATTAAGGTTGGGCTCCAACCAAAGCCTCAAAAGATGGTCTCTGGCACTTTCCAGGAGCATCTTTCATAGCTGAAATCAGTCAGGGCCTCACCCATTCAGGCTCTGGAGAGAATCTTGCAGCACTCACAGTCAAGATGGTCTCTGGTACCTTCAGGCATCCACAGCTTTTTGACATCCATAGCTTGATCTTTCTCATTCCTAAACTGTAATTCCAGAGGAAGAGGGGTATGTGTGTGTGTGAAAATTACATTCCTGCAAGCGGAGATTGTCAGAGGATCCCAGAAATGGTCTGTCATGTTTAGCATGCCACGGCAGATCCAATCAAAGTGGATCATGATGGGGCAGATCAATGGTCCACTTAAGAATCCACAACTCGGCAAATTCCATGACAAGGCCCTGTGTTTCCCGAGATTCCCGAGATTTAACCAGTTTATGTGTTTCATTTCTCTGTACCAGTGGTTTCCCTCACTGGATCGTCACCTTGTAGTGGTGAGTGGGCTTGCGTGTTCCAATGAACTCTGTGAGCGATGCCGTCGGGAGTCATGTACTCCCAGCAGGGTCACCCATGGCAGTAAGGTCAAGGGAGAGGAACCAGACAACAATCCAAGAAAGTCCTCAACGGCAGAACAGGCGGAGGATAACAATGTGTGTTACAACGGCTGTGAAGGCGGATGAAGGCTGCAGCATATAAAGGACTTCCAATCGTCATGGTACCCATGCCATTGGATCAAAGCCTTTTTCTGTCAAGATTGTGTCTTGATCATGGTGCGCCAATCTCCCCGCATAAAACAAATTCATGCACAGGCGTCTTCCATAACAAAAGTCCCATGGCGATTGGCAAATGGCGACGGGGGCAGGACTGTGAAATCCAGAAGCCCCTAGTCATGGTCTGGTACATTGGCGGTGGATACAGATTCAGACGGATCCATTGTTAAAGACTATATTTTGGAAGAGGATCTTACCCGGTCACAAGTGATCACCAAGTAGAAGAGAAGAAGACCAGTGGTTCTTCAACTCCCCCACCCCTTCCACGGATCACTTGAAAATTGCTGAGGGTCTTGGCAGATCGCTTAATGATTTTTCTGCCTGTTTTCTAGCAGCTGAAATGTGCAGTGTTAGATGCGGCATGATTTTTACTTGCATTTGCATCGCTTCTCTCATTTCTTCTATAATGTGTTCCACAGAATTCATGTTCCAACACAAGAAAATGCAGTAAATGAAACAAAGGAGGCAGTAGAAATACTAGTAAAGAATCAGTCTGAAAATTTGAAGCAATGGAGGTGCTGTCTCCCATCTTCGGCCACAAAGCCCCAGACAGGTCTCGGATCCCCTAAATGAAGCTTGTGGACTGCTAGTGGTCCATGGACCACAGTTTGGGAACTCCTGCTCTAGACTGAACTGATGCAAGCTGAATATTTGTTGCAAGCTACTGGCAGAATCAAAGATGTATCACTGAACACTAAAGTCAGGAGCATTCAGACCATGGTATTCCCGATCTCTATGTATGGATGTGAATGTTGGACAGTGAAAAAAGCGGATAAGAGAAAAATCATCTCCTTTGAAATGTGGTGCTGGAGGAGAGCTTTGCGCATACCATGGGCTGCAAAAAAGACAAATAATTGGGTGTTAGAACAAATTAAACCAGAACAATCACTAGAAGCGAAAATGATGAAACTGAGGTTATCATATTTTGGACACATAACGAGAAGACATGATTCACTAGAAAAGATAATAATTCTGGGAAAAACAGAAGGGAGTAGAAAAAGAGGAAGGCCAAACAAGAGATGGATTGATTCCATAAAGGAAGCCACAGACCTGAACTTACAAGATCTGAACAGGGTGGTTCATGACAGATGCTCTTGGAGGTCGCTGATTCATAGGGTCGCCATAAGTCATAATCAACTTGAAGGCACGTAACAACAACAACAAAGGTCACATCTACACAATACATTTAAAGCATTCTTATAAGACTTTAACCATCATGGCTCCCCCACCTCACCCCCAAAGAATGCTGAGAGCTGTAGTTTGTTGGCCAGAGAGCTACCATTCCCAGCACACTTAACAAACTGCAGTTCCCGAGATTCTTTGGGGAGGAAGCCGTGACTGTCAAAGTGATGTCAGAGAGATTTAAACGTATGGTGTGGATGTGATATAAGAGGGAAATGAAGACTGTAGAAATTATATTTTTTTAAAAAATCCCCATGAAGGAAACCCAGTCATATGAAAACCTCAGATAAATCTCCGAGACCCGGGATTTGTGGATGTTTTCTGGTGATCAGCCTTGAAGGTTGCAAATGAGTGATTCTCTCTCTCTCTCTCTCTCTCTCTAATGCAGCAGTATTACCTTCTTATTGCTCTATTAACCTTTAGACCCTCTTGCCTGCCTGGCATATAATCACCTGCACGGTTCTAACCAAGGCTGTCAGAGAATAGCCTCAGGGCACATGATTCCAACTCCTTGTTGAAGCAAAGTGAGGGTCTTCCTGCTCAAGGCCTGGATGGGAGACCAGCGATGACCCTCACCAGAAAAGAATCCCCCGCTGGAATAGCAAATACTGCAGTAGCAATTCTGTGCTTGTCAGTCCTTATATAGCCAAAAAGAGGTCATCCCCACAGCACCCAAGGGAGGGATCAGTAGACATGTGTGTGTGTGTGTGTGTGTGTGTGTGTGTGTGTGTGTGTGTGTAATCTCCAAGGTTTGCCAAAGTACAAAACAGTCAATTAATTAACTAAGCAGCCCAAAGAGGACTGAACATTCTCAGTGGGCACAGAATGCTGGCTGGCTTTTAGAGGAGTGAAGGAGGAATGAAACAGAGTAACCTGAAGGAGGGCATGGCTGGCTGGAGTACTCCATGCTGCAACATTTTGTTGCAGGCCCAAGTGGTTCTTATTAATTGGCTGTAGTTCTGGTGCTCAATAAATAAAATTAAAGCTCTCTGAGCTTCCTGAAGAAATAAATTGGGGAGAGGGAGAGACTTAGGGATTGAGTGAACTGCTGAGCAATGGGGCCTGGCTGATGGGCCGGAGAAAGCCAGTAAGCTGGAAATGGAACCTGGACACCTCTGAAAATCAGAATAGTTTTGAAAATCAGCATGGTTTGGGAAGGGCCATAGCTCAGTGATAGAACATTGGCTTTGCATATAGAAGGTCCCAGATTCAATCCCTGGCGTTTTCAGGTCGGTGTGAGAGACATGCTGTGTCTGAAATCCTGGAGACTGACTGCCCATCAATGTAGATAGTGCAGAGCAGTAGTGTAGTGGCTGATTCAGAAGTGCAGGGTCCCTTCCTTAGAGTCATATCCACACCTCTCCTCTCTTTCCCCCCTTTTTGTTTCCGGGGTGAGAATGAGATCCTTGTTAATGCATTCTTCCACAACAACAGATGTCCCTAGGAGCCCATCAGCATCAAAGGGGAGTATATTAGCTACTGAGAGGAGTCTGCTCAGTAACTTACCTCCTTTAACTCTGATTGGCTCCAATCAGCAGGAAAGGACAAGGAAGCATGTTGGAAGACTCTTCTCAGTGGCTAACACTCTCCCCTTCATGTTGATTGGGTCATAGGATGCTGGAGACACAGGGACTCTACGGAGACCCTGATCCCAAAAAAGGAATGGGTCTAAGACCCCCTGAGACCCTGGATGATTGCAACCCTGGTGCTGAGCTAAATGAACCATTGAACTGACAGTACAAGGCAGCTATGTTCCTGATGACTGCAGAATGCTAGATTTTGGCAATATGTGCATATTTTGCATAGTGGCTGAGGTGCCTGTCTGTTGCCACATACCAGTCCTCATCAAACAATTACGTTCCTTTGCATTATCTCCCCCTGGGAGCTAGCAGAGTCACTGAGTGTTGGAGTGGTGCCGCCAGGATCCTAGTTCTGATCTACCCATTGACTAAGCAAATGTAATCTGTAAACCTATCATTGTGGACAAGGCCATCCTAAGAACAAATGGTGTTCTTGGTCAGGGACATCTTCAGCAGCACCTCCCTCTTCATTTGTTCAGTATTTGAATGCCCTTAACCCACCCCCTCCCTGGAGCTGTTGTTGAGCCTCTTTTTGCAGTTTCCATGCATGATTGCTTACACGTATCCCATCTGTTGAATGTGCGCTGTGGCTGCAAAATTTTCTCCTAAATAATACCAGTGCTTCAAACAAAGAAAATGTATCACAACAGAAGTGTGTACAATGGTGCAGGCCATGGTGAAAACGGCTAGAGAAATGTTCTCTCTCTCTCTCTCTCTCTCTCTCTCTCTCTCTCTCTCTCTCTCTCTCTCTCGTAACACAAGAACTTGGGGACATCCAATGAAGCTATAAAGCTGAACTTTACAGAGGATTCAGGACAGACGAAAGTCCTCCTTCCAACAGTGCAGAGTTAAACTATGGAATTTGCTCCCACAGGAGGCAGTGATGGCCACCAACTTGGATTAGACATATTCATGGTGGGAAAGGCTATTAATGGCAACTAGCCATGCTGGCTATGCTCTGCCTCCATGGTCAGAATGCCAGTTGCTGGAAACCACAGCAGGGACAGTCAGTGCTGTTGTGCAGAGATCCTGCTTGTGGGCTTCCCATATTGAGCATCTAGGTGGCCACTGTGAGAACAAGATGGTGGACTAGATGGACCACTGGCCTGATTCAGTAGAGTTCTTCTTATGAATGTTAATGCAATTCTGGCCATGTCCATTATCTCCGCCACCTTTGCAAGTTAATATGAGCAACTTGCTTCAGCTGTTGAGTGGAATGTTGAGTAAACCCCCAAATATGATATCTCCTGTGCCCAGCCTAGAATTATCCTAATTCTGACCCTGCTCTTGGCACATCCTGTACTATTTTATCATTTCTGTATTTATACCACTGTCTTCAGGGCAAAAAGACTTCACAAAGTATTGTAAAGATGGTACAATATAGAAAAAAAATACAAATTCAAGCATACCTTCTGAACGCTTATAAGCATGGTTTGGGGAGCACAGAAAATGCACAGGATATGACCATCAGAACACTGAGATCTGCCTTAGACTGAGTCAGATTGTTTGTCCATGTGGCTCAGTATTGCCTGCACTGACTGGCAGCAGCTCTCCAGAGTTTCAGACAGGGCCTTTTCGCAGCCCCAGTGTGGTGTAGTGGTTAAGGTGTTGGACTACGACCTGGGAGACCAGGGTTCGAATCCCCACATAGCCATGAAGCTCACTGGGTGACCTTGGGCCAGTCACTGCCTCTCACCCTCATCGACTTGAAGACAGTACATTTACATTTACTTGGAGATGATGGGGATTGAACTTGGGACCTTCTGCATGCAAGGCAGATAGATGCTCTACCACTGAGCTATGGTCCTTTCCCAATGTGATACTGACATAGAAACTGATCAGAAAATAATTGTCCTGGCCTGCTTCTGTTTCTTTAATAGCACCAGAGTCTGCACAAATCATCAGATGGCTCTATTTTTATAGCATGGGGATGAACATCTGAAACGTTTGCAGCCCTGTATCAGAAGATAATGCCTACTTATAGAATCATAGAATTGTACAGTTGGAAGGGGCATAAGGCCATGGAGTTCAACCCCGTGCTTAATGCAGGGATCCAAATTAAAGCATCCCCAACAGTTGGCTGTCCAGCTGCCTCTTGAATGCCTCCAGCATTGGAGAGCTCACCACCTCTCTAGGTAATTGGTTCCATTGTCGTACAGCTCTAACAGTTAGGAAGTTTTTCCTGATGATTAGTTGAAATCTGGCTTCCTGTAATTTGAGCTCATTATTCCATGTCCTGCACTCTGGGATGATCGAGAAGAGATCCCGGCCCTCCTCTGTGTGGCAACCTTTCGAGTACTTGAACAGTGCTATCATATCTCCCCTCACTGAAGGCGCAACATGTCCAGTTCTTTCAGTCTCTCCTCATAGGGCTTTGTTTCCACTCTCCAGATCATCCTCATTGCCCTCCTCTGAACCCTTTCCAGTTTGTCTGCATCCTTCTTAAAGTGTGATGTCCAGAATCTCCAAACAGTAGGGTAGTGGCAAATTCAGAAGTACAGGGTCCCTTTCTGATAGTCATGCCAAACACCCCTCACAACCACTCCCCCTTTTCCACTTTCCTCATTTCCCTTGCTCTCCCTGTCGTCTCACGAGCCAATCAGCATGAAAGGAGAGGTTGTGTGTTAGCTATTGAGAAGAGCCTTCTGAGTGGCTGACTCACCTCCTTTCATTTTGATTTGCTCCAATCAGCATGAAAGGAGAAGGACTGTGACTGTGACCTGGCTGTGACCTTACTCCCAAAAAAGTAATGAGTCTATGACCCCCAAGTCCCTGGATGACTACACTCCTGTCAAATCTTCAAAGCCCCCATGTAGAGATCTGCCATGATGGAGGGATCTATTATCCTGCATAAAGCCCCTTGCCTCTTGCCCCTTGCCTTGGAAAATCAGAATAACTTGGGGACAATGAGATAAATTATGCAAATCCACTCTATTTGCATAATTGTTACAGGTTGCAGAATGTGGACTACCTGCGTGCAGAATCATCGTCTGTTTGTGTGTGTGTGTGTGTGTGTGTGTGTGTGTGTAATGTACATATGAGATTGTCTATAGGTCTCCTATGCAAGCGTGGAGTGAAATCTGCTAGCACAATTTTAGTCTTTGTTTAGTGCTTGCTCCAGTTTGATCAGCTGATCAGCAGGAGGGAAGATTCTTATAGGTGGTACTACTCACAAATACACCTAATAACTTAATAACTAATAATATGCCTAATAATAATGTTTTACATACCAAGAAGTCATTCGTTAGGATCTAGAGGTAACACATATCCTGTCATTACAGCTATTTTTCTTAATTGTTACACAGAAAGTTTATCTTGGGTTGTTGACTGACTATGTCTGTTTTAATCTGTGCCGCGTTGAAGACCTCCTCTTTTAAATCTACTTTAAGTAGTTTTGATAAGATTTTAGGTCATATCCATTTCCATTCATTGTTCATTCTTGCCCTTAATCCTTTCACCATTTGTTCATGTAAGTACCTGGCTTATTTTCCAATTTAGAGATTATTTTGTATAATCAGCAACATGGTTCTTAATTATGTTCTTTTAAAAAAAAAAGCCTAGAAAGAAAGTTTGGACAACACTTTCTCCTAATGTTGTTGCAATGAGAACAACAACTGCAACAATTACCATTACATAAGCCAGTCATTCAGTTGCTGATATTTTGCTGATATATTGCTGAGAAAATTATCGGATGGAAGCCACACTGTAATACCAATGGGCTATGAATGGAGAGTATTGGTGGGGTGAGATTCTAGCCCTTCATCTCTTGATAAGAAAAGTCCAGCTCCCCTCCTTCCCCCTCTCCCCACCCTGGTGTTCTCCTTATATGGTATTATACTTTAAAATTGCAACAGTTTAAAGACTGCCTGTCTGGCTTCCTGAGAGACTGTTTTGAGCTACAGATTGGCACGAATCACTGCAAATCAGGTCAGGTCAGCCTGCCCTCTCTGTAGCGATGGGTAGCTGCCTCAGCCCAATCTGGACAGGGCACAAATCAGCCTGCATCAGCTCAACTGGGCCAAATCTAGTGCACAGCTCTAATATACAGCTTGTGACAAAAAGGTGGATAAAGCAAAACAGACCAATTTTTGTGCATAGAGAATCATGGCCAATGTTGATTCTTTCATCCTTTTCTGATCTCTGTGCCACCCACCTCCCATTTTCCCGTGATTTTATCTATATATCATTTCTTTCCTATCCCACTTTTCCTCCAAGGAGCTCAAAGTGGCATACAAGGTGGATCTCCCCACACCCCACTCCTTGGAAGGAAAGTTCTCAATTAAATCACGGTAATGCAAACCCTTTCCAATGTTATGTTTAATTGAAACCAGTGCTAATCCTACTAGATGTTCTTGTGACACAGAATAGCACCAATATATATATATATATTTGCTATCAGTATCAGCTTTGAAAATGACCTCTCACCAGGCACAACAGTTACAGATACAGTGAGAATAATGTGAAGTACTACACATAAATTGGGGTAAATGAAAATTACACTCATTAATAAATTGATTAGTTGCCAAAGGTGTGTGTTTTTCTTGAGGTTGATTATACAGCCTAAAAAAGACCCCCTGATATCAGCCAGCAACTCTGTTGAATCAATGTATTCCTCAAAAATTTAACATCGGTTAGGAGTCTTTGCTTGTCCTCCAACTGCACCATTTGCTTAAATCTGTTGTCTAGTGGAACAATGCAACCTCTCTTTTTGCTGCTGTCCGTGCAACAACAGTACATAGCCAGCACATTGCAACAGCAGTACATAGCTTGGGGAAGGGCCATAGCTCAGTGGCAGAGCATCTGCTTTGCATGCAGAAGGTCTCAGCTTCGGTCCCCGGCATCTCCAGGTAGGGCTGGGAGAGAACCCTACCTGAAACCCTGCAGAGCCACTGCTGGTCAGTGTAGACAATATTGAGCTGGATGGACCAATGGGTCTGAGTCAGTAGAAAGCAGGTTCCAACGTTTTTAATGCAGGAGAGAAAACACAGAGGGCCTTCCCCCCCCCCAAGCCTGCTCATCCACACTTGCAGTAAGCTAGTTCCTTCCCTTTAACTTAGCAGCATTGCAGGCAAGCAAGGCAGAGTGAGGTAGACTGACTATAAAAGAAGCAGGCAGGATTTTATACAACATGGGGGGGGGGCTAAAGTGTAGGGGCCTGGGTGATTGCCCAGTTTGCCCACCTCTAAAGCCAATACTGTTCACGTCTCCCCAGGTACAGAAGCCTTTTTACTTTGTGTGCATGACTATATTGCTCCTAATGAAAGCTGCGGCACCCATATTTATTTATTTTGGCATTATATTTTCTACACTTAGACATACAAACCAAATTTTGTATTGTTGTTCAGCAGCAACACACATGCCTGCCAGATGTTCTCTGTGTGGAGCTGAATCTCACAGGCACTCCGAGGCGACTGATCTTCCCTTCCTCACAGAGCTGCTCTGAAGGAAGCCTTTTGATATGCAAAACCCTTTGCCTTCTGTTGCCATTTTCACAAGCAAGCAAGCAAGCAGCACAGCAAAGCCTCTCCATGCAGCAAGCTCAGCTCTTTTGGAAGAGGAGTATTTGCATTACTGCTGTTTTAGTGGGGTGGAGAGTCACATCAACATCTTATTAATTTTTGCCCCTTAAACCTCTAACTTTGCAGGCAGCTGGGGTTTCCAATGCTAATTCTTGTCCTGGCAGAATTGTTTAAGGGGCTTCTCATCATGATCTTGCCTTTCTAGCAGCAAAGCAGTGATTAGTTTGTTGTGTAGTTTTCCTTTCATTCCCCCTCATCATCTTTTTTGCTGGCCTGGAGGGATAAACGTTTGTCCCCTTTATTTAAAGCAACCAGCATGAGGTATTGTGATCAGAGTGTCAGACTAGGACCTGGGAAACCAGGGTTCATATCCGCACGTGGTGGTGAAACTCACTGGGTGACTTTAGGCCAGCCACAGTCTCTTGGCCTAACCTACCTTGCAGGGTTATTGTGAGGATAAAATGGAGAGGAGGGGAACCATGTATGCCACCTTGAGCTGCTTGGAGGACAAGGTGGGATACAAATGTAATAAATAAATAAATTTGATTGACTGTTCCCACTGCGTCACAAGGTTTGGCTTTGTTGAAGTTTCCCCCCCCCCTGAATTCAAGTCTGCAATATGCTTTCTCTCCCCTTCCCAAAGATATACTAGAAACTCCACATGTCCATTTCAATGTGCTTTTCCTTGTTCTTGAGTTTTGGTAGTGATCTCTTCCAAATAAGAACAGGGCAGATATGAAATTGACTTTTACTAAGGCAAGTTGTTGGCATACCCACCAAACTCAGTGCTGCTCACTCTGAACGGCAGCAGCTCCCCGGTCCTATGTTTAAACTTGTTTATAAATTACCAGGAGCTGTGGGTGATCAATAAAGAGGCCACCTTTGCTGCTGATGACAGCAGATTGTTCAGGCTGGCTAAAACTAAAAGGGATTCCGAGGAGCTTCAAAAGGATCTCTCCCAACTGGGTGAATATGCATGAAAAAGGCAAAACTGGTTCAATGTAAGCAAGGGTAAAGCGATGCAGGCCAAAGATCCTGACTTTGCATATATGCTGTTGAGGTCCGAACTAATAATCACTGACCGGGAATGAGACTTTAGGATCATGATGGATGACTTAACCAGTGCACAGCTGCTGCGAAAAAGGTGAATTCTATGTTATGGATCATTAGGTTTGAAAATAAAACTGTCAATATCATAATCCCATTATACAAATTGATGGTGCATGTAACTACACTTGCAAGACTGTGTACAGTTCTGGATTTAAAGCAGTATTATACCATTTTAAACCGAGAGGTGCCTGGTACCTTGACCCCAAGGGCACCCTGCTTTTATTTATTTATTTATTTATTAAATGTGCAAAAAAAACCCACCCTTCCTCCCAGAAGGAGACCAGGGAAGCACCACTATTTGCCTCAGTTTCCCTTCCTGCAAACGTTTGTTCAGGCACAGAGATCTGTGAAGACAGATGCAAAAGATTCATTCAGCTTCTCTGCCATCTCCTTATCCTCCTTTAATACATCTTTGACTCCCTTGTCATCCAAGGGTCCAGCCGCCTCCCTAGACAGTCTCCTGCTCTGAATGCATTTAAAACATTTTTGTTGTTCGTCTTCATTATTTTAGCAATGTTCTCCTTAAATTCTTTTTTAGCATCCTTTCTTGTCTGCTTGCATTTCTTTTGCCAACATTTGAGTTCCCCTGAGGTCTCTGATGCTGAAATGCTTTCCATAGAATCATCCATTTAGAACACAATCTGTTTTCTGGTGTCTTTGTTCATGTAAGGTATTTACAGTGCCTTGTAAAAGTAATCAGACCCCTGACCAATGCTCTCATATTACTGAATTACCAGTGGAAGATTGTAATTTGTATGACTGCAGATTCTAATTTGATCTCAGTCCCATTGAGAATCTGTGGCGCTTTTTGAAAATTGCAGTCCATAAGTGATGTCCAATCAACCTGAGTGACCTGGAGCAAATCTGCCAAGAAGAATGGGCCAAAATCCCACCGACACTGTGTACAAAGCTGGTTCATACCTGCCCCAAAAGACTTAAAGCTGTTATTGCAGCGAACGGTGGCTCTACCAAATATTAATGCGTGGGGGTTGAATACTTATGCAAACAGCTTGTTTCAGTTTTTTATGTTTCTTACAAACATTTCCCAACATAAAACCAATGTCACCTTACAATAATTGATGTTGAGTTTCAGTGTTTCAAAATAAAATATCAGAATGAAATTACAATCTACCATTTGTAATTCAGTAATATGAGAGCACTGCTCAACGGTCTGATTACTTTTGCAAGGCACTGTATATGCCACTTTGGGGGCAAACTCCAAAGAGCAGTTCATATAGGATTATTACAACAATAAACATTGATTTTTGTAAAAAAAAAGTTACAATGAAATGGAAAAGACAACTTCTTTGTTTAGAAGACCTTGTTACTACACTAATACCTCAGTTAACAAAGTAGATGGTTTCCTTGCGTTACTTCTTTAACAGAAACTTTGGTACCAGAGGTAGGAATAACATGGAAAGCATAGGGACAGGTTCCTACACCCACTCATAGATGGTGAGGGCAGTGTCAGCAGGGGTTTTAAGGGTGCCTACCCGGCACCCACCACTCCCCTGAATCATATTGGATCCTTCCCTCCCCAGCCCTGGGAGAAAGCAAGAGGTATCTTTAATACAAATCAAATACACATGCTTGTAAATTTCACCTTAGCAAAGCAAAGGTACATGCTGGTCAGTTTCACCTTAAAGCAAAGGCACAGGCTTGAAAGTTTATCCATAGCAGAGCAAAGCTGGTCAGTTTCAACATTAAAAAAGCTTTTGTGAAAAGGAGCTTCCTTGCTGGAGGATTCCTTAACTGTGGTATTACCATATTGTTTCTCTACTGCCCTGGGGCACAGTTGATCTTTCACATGCCCCTGTAGTGGCAGTTGGGGGAGAGAGGGACCATTATGGGGGCTAGATGGGGGCAATTCCTGGTACTTTTCACTTCTCCAATTCCCTGTGATACAGCAATTGTGGAGGCAACTGTGAGTCATCTAGCGATGGGCCTCAGTGTATGGGAAGAGGCTGTTGCCCAGAGGTTAGAGCATTTACTTTGCATGCAGAAGGTCCCAGCTTCAATCCACAGCAACTCCAGACAGGACTGGGAGAGTCCTTGGTCTGAAACCCTGAGGAGCCGCTGCCAGTCAGTGTAAGCAGTCCTGGTTAGATGGACCAATGGTCTATCTCAGTATAAGGCAAATTCCCATGTCTCTCTGTGCCATGGACAGAGAGAATTTTGTCTCCCCCTGCCATAACACCAAGACTCAATTATTGTGATGCCACGCAGGGCTGCCCTTGGGCCTGGCCCGGAAACACCAGCTGGTGCAAAATGCTGGGACGTCCTCTGGGACGTCCATGAGCACTCCTGTGTGTATTTTCCAACAACTGGTATGCTGCCCCGATGGTGGGAGTAGTATTATAGCCATTGTGACCAGTAGCCATTAATAGGGTTATTCCCCCTGAATTTGTCTGTTGTTGTTATGTGCCTTCAAGTCGATTATGACTTATGGTGACCCTATGAATCAGTGACCTCCAAGAGCATCTGTCGTGAACCACCCTGTTCAGATCTTGTAAGTTCAGGTCTGTGGCTTCCTTTATGGAATCAATCTAACTCTTGTTTGGCCTTCCTCTTTTTCTACTCCCTTCTGTTTTCCCCAGCATTATTGTCTTTTCTAGTGAATCGTGTCTTCTCATGATGTGTCCAAAGTATGATAACCTCAGTTTCATCATTTTAGCTTCTAGTGACAGTTCTGGTTTAATTTGTTCTAACACCCAATTATTGGTCTTTTTTGCAGTCCATAGTATGCACAAAGCTCTCCTCCAGCACCACATTTCAAATGAGTTGATTTTTCTCTTACCCGCCTTTTTCACTGTCCAACTTTCACATCCATACATAGAGATCGGGAATACCATGGTCTGAATGATCCTGACTTTAGTGTTCAGTGATACATCTTTGCATTTGAGGACCTTTTCTAGTTCTCTCACAGCTGCCCTACCCAGTCCTAGCCTTCTTCTGATTTCTTGACTATTGTCTCCATTTTGGTTAATGACTGTGCCAAGGTATTGATAATCTTTGACAAGTTCAGTGTCCTCATTGTCAACTGTAAAGTTACATAAATATTCTGTTGTCATTACTTTAGTCTTCTTGACGTTCAGCTGTAGTCCTGCTTTTGTGCTTTCCTTTTTAACTTTCAACAGCATTTGTTTCAAATCATTACTGGTTTCTGCTAAGAGTATGGTATCGTCTGCATATCTTAAATTATTGATGTTTCTCCCTCCAATTTTCACCTCCTTCATCTTGGTCCAATCCCGCTTTCCGTATGATATGTTCTGCGTACAGATTAAACAAATAGGATGATAAAATACAACCCTGTCTCACACCCTTTCCGATGGGGAACCAATTGGCTTCTCCATATTCTGTCCTTACAGTAGCCTCTTGTCCAGAGTATAGGTTGTGCATTAGGACAATCAGATGCTGTGGCACCCCCATTTCTTTTAAAGCATTCCATAGTTTTCCATGATCTACACAGTCAAAGGCTTTGCTGTAATCTATAAAGCACAGGGTGATTTTCTTCTGAAATTCCTTGGTCGTTCCATTATCCAACGTATGTTTGCGATCTCTGGTGCCTCTTCCCTTTCTAAATCCAAGTTGGACAGCTGGCATTTCTCGCTCCATATATGGTAAGAGCCTTTGTTGTAGAATCTTGAGCATTACTTTACTTGCATGGGATATTAAGGCAATAATTTGGTAATTACTGCATTCTCTGGGATCCCCTTTCTTTGGAAGTGGGATATATATTGAACACTTCCAGTCTGTGGGCCATTGTTTAGTTTTCCATATTTCTTGACAAATTTTTGTCAAAATGTGGACAGATTCAGTGTCAGTAGCTTGTAGCAACTCTATTGGTATGCCATCTGTTCCTGGTGATTTGTTTCTTCCAAGAATTTTAAGAGCAGCTTTCACCTCACATTCTAAAATTTCTGGTTCTTCATCATATGGTTCCTCCATGAATGAATCTGTCATCCTGTCATCTCTTTTATAGAGTTCTTCAGTGTATTGCTTCCATCTTCCTTTTATTTCATCTCAGTCAGTTCCCCTGTTGGTTATTCAACATCCCTACTCTTGGTTTAAATTTCCCTTTCATTTCTCTAATCTTTTGGAATAGGGCTCTTGTTCTTCCCATTTTGTTGTCCTTTTCTATTTCTATACAATAACTATTGTAATAGTTCTCTTTGTCCTTACGTACTAGTCGCTGTATTGTTGCATTTAGGGTTCTGACCATGTTTCTGTCTCCTTTTGCTTTTGCTTTCCTTCTCTCTTTAACCATTTTAAGAGTTTCTTCAGTCATCCGTTGAGGTCTTTCCTTTTAACAAGAGGTATTGTCCTTTTGCATTCTTCCCTGATAATGTCCCTGACTTCAGTCCATAGTTCTTCTGGTTCTCTGTCAACTAAGTTTAAAGCCTCAAACCTGTTCCTTATTTGATCTTTATATTCTTCTGGGATGTTATTTAAATTGTATTTTGGCATTATGAGTGCTTTGTTGTTCTACTTTAGCTTTACTGAATGGCCTCTGATTTTAACATTATCATCTTCTGTCTCTGCTTTCTCCACATACACCTCCAGAGTATCTCTCTCACTCACTTACTTGCTTACTTAGTTTTTAAATTTTATTTTATTTAAAAACGTCTTAATCACTTTATATTTAAAGACTCTCAGAGTGATGTACTGAAAACAAGAGTAAAACGACCATCGCCTATGACATGGGAGGGGAACCTGTGGCCCTCCAGATGTTGCCGGACTCCATCTCCCATCAGCCTCAGCCAGCATGGCCCATGACCAAGGGAGATGGAAGTTTGGGGTCTCTCTCCACTGTCGAAGGCAGTATGCCTCTGTATTCCAGTCGCAGGGAATTGCAGGGGGGCAGAGACTGCTTATGGGCTGCTTGCGGGCTTCCCTTAGGCACAGGGGTGTAGTCATCTGGGGTCTTGGAGCTTAGACGCCTTACTTTTTTGGGAACAGGGTCTCAAAGTCTCCAGCATCCTACGAGCCAATCAGCATGAAAGGGGAGTGTGTTAGCCACTGAGAAGAGTCTTCTAACATGCTTCCTTGCTGACTGGAGCCAATCAGAGTGAAAGGAGGTGAGTCGGCCATTGAGCAGACTCTCTTCAGCACCTAACACTCTCCCCTTTCATGCTGATTGGCTCCTAGGGACATCTGTTGTTGTGGGAAAAGGCCTTAACAAGGATCTCATTCTCAACCCAGCAGCAAAATGACTTCTTTCCTGATACTCCCAGGGTGTGTGTGTGTGTGTGTGTGTGTGTGGGTGGGTGGGTGGGTGGGTGGGGGTGTGTGTGTGTGTGGGTGGGTGGGTGGGTGGGTGGGGGTGTGAGAGAGAGAGAGAGAGAGAGAGAGAGAGAGAGAGAGAGAGAGAGCCAGAAACATTTGGGTAAGAACCTTCCCTGATCCTCCTGTTTCGAAGGGCTCCTGGCACTTATTTGGAAACCTAAGCAGCTCAGGCGTAGGTTGAAGGTGCCCCCTGACCCCGAAGTTGCTTGGAGCTTTCGGGCAGAGGAGGACTCCCTAGAGGTGTACGCATCACCTGAAGAAAGTGGATCGGGAGAAGCTTTCCTCCCGCTCTCCTAACACCAGAGCTGGTGGACATCGAACAGAGCGGAATGTTGAGAAATTCCGGGCAGACGAAAGAGAGCACGAAGCGATGGGATTGGCTCCCGCAAGAGGCACTGATGTTGGCCACCAGCCTGGGATGGCTTTTAAAAAGGCCTAGACAATTTGTGGCGGATAGACCGTCTCTTCATCGCTGTTAGCCCTGACGGCTGTGTTCTGCCTCCACTGTTGGAGGCGGCCTGCCCTAAAGGCCAGGTCCTGGGAGAGGGCGCTTTGCGCTCAGGGCCTGCTGGCCGGCTTCCCATTGGGAAGTTCCTGGAGATCAGGAGGCTAGAGCAGAAGGGCCGCTGGCCTGATCCGGCAGGCCGGCTCTTCCGATGTTCCTCAGGTGCCCCTGAGGCCCAAGAGGACTTCTCCTTTGGACCTCCCTTGCTCTTGACGGTCTGCTAGACGGGTTGATCTATCTGTTTCACTATGTAGCCATATACGAAGACGCACACAGAGTTATATGGAGTTTTTCCACAGGAATGAAGGTCGGCGCCACTGATGGTGCAACAGATCTTTCTGCCACACACACACGCACCTCGCCCCCCCCCCAAGTGGGTGTGGGGAGGCCAGTCACCAGGCGGGAGACAACTGGGGAAAGAGAGAGGAAGAGGAGGAGGAGGAGGAGGGGAGAGGGAAAGGGGGAGGACAGCGCCACATCCAGCGCCACCTCCTGCCCCCCCGCCTCCTCCCAGCCCCAGCCGGGCTCTGCGTGCGCCGAAGGTGCCTTTTGCTCCCGTCTCTGCGGGCAGGAGAGGTGGGTCGGGAGGCGGGGAAGGAGCCCGGAGCCGCGCGGGGCTTCCGACGGGGAACAGCCCTTCCGCCTGCCCGGCGGCGACACTCCCCGCCTCACTGGCCGGCGTTGACACGGCCGCGACTCCGCCGCAGAATCGAATCCGGAGCGGGTCGCCCAGGCCGAGCGGGCGGATCCCTTGAGGCGGCAGAAGCAGGTCGGTTTTCCCTCCCCGGGGAGGCTTGGAAACCTCTGCCCGGTTCTCCCTTCCTTTCCCTTCCCTTGTCCACCATTGCAGAATGCTCTCCGTTCCCTGAGGTTCTTTTTCAAAAGCCTTTTGCTTTAGGTAATCAGATTATTATTATTATTATTATTATTATTATTATTATTATTATTATTATTATTATTATTATTATTCCACTTGATCTGAGGCTGGAAGCAACTACCGCTTCTCCGCCCCGCTGCCTCTTGCCCCAGAGAAATGGACCCGCTTTCCCCTCACTCCTTTCCTCCACGTGCGTTTTCTTCTCCGTCTCTCTCCGCCTCAACCGCGGAGCCGGCTTTTCCTTTCCCCGAGCGAGATGGCGACCTTCTCCGGGCAAAACGTCCCCGGGGACTAAGCGCGACTTAGTTGGGCGGAAAGGTGGCTCGGATTGCGCGGAAAGGGTTTGCACCGCTCGCTGGACGCCGCGACCTCCCTCGAGCTCTCCTTCCCCGCCTTTGCAACTTGATTTCGTTCCTCTCTTTCTGGGAGAAGAAATCAGGCCCGGGAGATGCCGAGCAGGAGGAGAGGGGTGGGGGGCCGGGAAGGGTCGCTTCGACGAAAGGGGAAATGCTCGCTCGGCATTCCGCCCAGGCCCAGTGAAGCGCCCCGTCTCAGCCGCTCCGACCGTCCGTCTGGGGCAAACCCCCGACCCCAGGTACACGGCTGTCTGCGCTGTGCTTAAGCTTGAGTGGCGGTAGGTCTCTTTGTTAGTTTATATACATGTTTGGCCGTTTTGCTGCACAAATATATGCACTCGAAGCGACTTACAGTGAATAAAAATTAAATTAAATTAAAAAGCAAGAGTTGTATTAATTTTATTTGATGCAGCAGTGACGATTCAGCCACTTTTTAAAAGTCGCATGGGTCTCAGGTAGATTGGCTGAGGCAGCATAGAAATCGATGGAACTCAACAGGGCGTAATAATGCTCATTTATTATTATTATTATTATTATTATTATTATTATTATTATTATTATTACTATTCAGAGGAAGGCAATGGTAAACCCCCTCTGAATACCGCTTACCATGAAATCCCTATTCATAGGGTCGCCATAAGTCGGGATCGACTTGAAGGCAGGCCATTCCCATTGTTTCTATTACTATCATCATCATCATCATCTTCACAGATCAAGTCAGGTCTGCCTGCTGTTTCGAAAGTCTTCCTTACTTGCCTTCTCCTTCGTTATTTGCTCTTATTTATTTATTTATTTTTTTAAAAAAAACTCTTAGTTTTTCATCGGTTGCTTTGTAAATCCAGGTTTGCTGTTGGAGAATCTCCTTTAACGGGGGAGCTCCGGGCTGCTCCGGCCCATCTCCGGAACGGGATTTTTCTGCTCAAACGAGGTGTGTGGGGGGGGGGAGTCAGAAACATTTAACAAAACAAAACAATGTTTTGTTCATAGGGACCCTATATTCATAGGGTCGCCATAAGTCGGAATCGACTTGAAGGCAGTCCATTTTCCGTTTCATTATTTCTTAAACAGTCTCCTTCTTCTGGGAATCGCTTTTTAAGCAGAGAGCAAGTAAATTACATTTTAAGCCCCGGCATTAAAAAGCCTTGAGGGTAGAGCAGATCCACTAGATCAGTTTCTGTAAATAGCAGAAGCAATAATAATAATAATATTTCCAAGTAAAATAAGCTCAGTTACAGGTAAATAGATCTTCTTCTGAATAGTAGTTGTAGTAGTTCCAAGCAAAATAGGCCCGAGAGACAGAGTGAATAAACCTCTGTCTCTTCCTCAAATTCCCTTCGAAAATGAAACGATAACACCCTTCCATTCTTACAACCGGGAAGGGCAAACATGAACCCCTTTGGAATCGGTTATGTTTTCCCTTTAAGTTCTTTTTTAAACCTGCCAAACATTCCTGGCATTAGAAAAATGGGAATTTTTGTAATTTTTTTGGAAAGTTTTATTTAAAAGCACCCCCTAGCTCACTTTCCCCTCTGCCAGCGTTTGTATATAGACATCTGAACTAGTGGACTCATTCTTTACATCCGCACTGGACTAAATTGCATTTCACCGTCCAGCAAGAACATTTTTTAAACCCCACTGATCTCAGTGGGAGAAATCTGGTAGCCTCTGCTGGTTTACTAGGAAGCAAGTCGTACTGCGGTCAGCTCTGAAGTGTTGCCTGGTGCCTGGATCGTGCCCACGCTTCTTTCCAGTCTTCAGCATTATGCAGAGATGACTGTTTTTGCACGATCACAACTGTACGCTGCTCAGGAACCGCAGCGCTAAAAGTTACCCACTAAATCGCATGATTTTCTGAGTGGCTATAATTGGACGATTTGTCTCCCACTTCGGATTATACTCTCTATTCATTCACATTGTGCTTTCGATTTGCACCCGTGTTGTCAGATTATTTTATTATTATTATTATTAAAAAGAAGAGTTTATTTCTGCAAACGTTTTCTGGAGAAGACTGATAAAACTATTCTAAATCAATCGGATACGTGAGTGTACTGGTGTAAGCGTTTGATTTTCTTTTAAAAGATACACGGGCGCCTGGTCGCTAAAATTATTTGCTTTACGCGTTAATCAATCTTTTTGAAGAAAAACTGCGGGTGTCTCATGGAGACAGCTGCCTGTTAACGTCAAGATTTTTTAGAAATGCCCACTCGGTTTATTCTGCGGTTACCTATTCCCGTTTCAGCAGAGATCCATTTCGGAGGCATCTCGGCGCGGGCTTAATTTGGTTTCGCTTTAAGGCAATGAGGAGTGGGAGGAAAACCTTAATCCGAATTAGAACGTTTGTCCACACACGCCTGGCGTAGAAATCAGCCGACACGGGGTCCGATCTAAAAGAGAAACCGCCCGCTTCATTAAAAGAAAGTCATTATGAATCTCCTCCCCTCTCCCTCATCGGAGAGGCAAAGGATCCCGTCTCGCATTTTCAGCCCAATTCAGGGTATTTTAGAATCATAGAATAGTAGAGTTGGAAGGGGCCTACAAGGCCATCAAGTCCAACCCCCTGTTTTTCAAGAGAGGAAGCCCTTGCATTCGAGTCGGATTCGAAGCCACAGGGGCAGGGCCGATTCAGGAAGAGCCGGAGACCTTGCCTGGTTTGGAAACGGATAATAAAACAAACCCATTTTCTCCAGGTGGAAAAAAACAGCTTCTTTGCACCCCTTTCCTGTGAGACGTCCATCTCTTCCCCCCCCCACACACACTTACCTACATACATATGGGGGAGTTGCCTGTTCTTGGAAGAGCCTGCTTTTAAGCATGAGCGCTGGCCTATTTTTTGGGAAGAGGAGGCTCCTCAGGGACTCAGTCTTGCCTTCCTTGAAAACCAGGCCTTCAAAGCCCACGTGTTTGGGAGCCGGAGAGTCAGGCTGTGACTAATCAGTGGTGAGGAACTGATGCTCTGCACATGCCCAGAGGCTGTCCATCACAACCTTGCGCATTGTATAAGCGTCAGTCCTGGTGTCGAAAACAGACTGGGGGGAAGCAGGTTTCTACTTCTTATGTGTCTGGATGAGTCTTGAACGCTTCTGCCCTTTGAAGGATGATGAAAATGGAATTGGACCGTCTTCAAGTCGATCTCGACTTATGGCGACCCTATGAACAGGGTTTTCATGGTAAGCAGTATTCAGAGGGGGTTTACCATTGCCTTCCTCTGAGGCTGAGAGGCAGTGACTGGCCGAAAGGCCACCCAGTGAGCTTCATGGCTGTGGGGATTCGAACCCTGGTCTCCCAGGTCGTAGTCCAACACTAACCACTACACCACTGCTCCCTTTTTATACTTTGGGAATAATATTTACTTTGGGGAGGCGGGGTGGTCCCAAGGGGCACAACACAAAATCTGAAGGGAAGGGGCTTTTTTTGTACAAGCTTCCAGGGGATCTAGAGAAGCTGTGGGGCCTAAGGGTTACAGTTATGGCTGGGGAGACTCAGGTCCAAAGTCCCACCCACCCAGCTCAGCCATCAAGCTGGCTGAGCAACCTTGGGCTGGACACTTTCTCAGCTTAGCCTGCCTCATTGGGTTGCTGTGAGTATAAAATGGAGGAGAGGCAGAATCACTGAGCTCCTTGGAAGAGAGGTAGGATATCAATGTCGGAATAACAATAAAATGACATCTTCATATTCTTCATGTTCTCAGAAGGCAGAACAATTGATGTTATTATTTAGCCTCTTCCGTATTTTCTGCTGTTGCTTTGGACACGTGGATGCGCATGCGCTTCTGAACATTTGTAGATGTGCCCATGCGTGCACTCCATGAGCACATGCATTTACATGTGCACATGTGAAAGTGAATATGGATGTAGGTGAGCATCTCAGCGCTCGTGCACACAATTATGCATCCCTTACATGTTTGCACATCCTACCCGGGTCCTATTGCTTCTGTTTCTGAGCACAGTTGTGCAGAACTGCATGTGCCTGGGGTTGTGTGGCTGTGTGTGCATCCATTTGTGTCCTCGCTGAGGTACTTAGACCTGTTTCTATAGAGCCTATATCCAGGGTGCATATCTCCTGTGTTTTGCATTAGCAACACTTTTAATTTTACCTGCGCTGCCAGGCTGTCTGGAGACAAAAGTGCCTCTGGGCATGTGCAGAATCTCATTTCCATGTCCCCGAATAATCGCATCTAAGACTGGGATTCATGATTTCCAGGTGGGAGGGGTATTATGGGGGGGGTGTTATCTGCAACCAGTGGCTCCTCTAATTTTGTCTCTTAAGTGCATGGTAGGAAATCATGATTCATTCTAAATATTTATGAGTGGGCATCTCAACAGGGCCTCCAACATAGACCTCAGAGCGAGGGTTCCCAAACTGCGGGCTGTGGTCTGCCAGCTTCATTCAGGTGGTCTGTGGTGTGTCTGTGGATTTGTGGTTGAAGACGGGAGACGGCACATGTGTCACATGAAACAGTCATATTGATTTTTGGCTGCATTTCTATGGTTCCCTGTATATATCTTGTATTGTATTTCATTGTATTACAATTTGAATTTTGTGGAATTCAAATCATAATACCAATATATAAGAAGTATCAGGACATGATACAACCAGGTAGCTATATGCTGCAGTACCTTTTACCTATTTTTATAAATATATATTATTTTATTGTTGTAACCTGCATCGGTACCTTACGGTGAAGGGTAGACAAGAAGTTTTATGAATGAAATTAAAAAAGAAATGGGTCCATCTTTACATGTTGTATGGGTTTGTTCAAGGGTGTGAACAGCATCGTCATCATCATCATCATTTATTATTATTGTTGTTGTTGTTGTTGTTGTTATTATTATTTTACCCAAAGTTCACTGTAAGGTCCCAGGATGGGTTACAGCAATTCGAAATTCAGTCTTAAAAACAGTTTAATGAGCATGCCTGGCCCTCTGCATGTGCACATAAGTCATGAACTTGGGTGAAATTGTGACATATGCATTTTTAGATATATATACCACCCTTGAACATGCATGCACATTTTCTGTATAGGCTCCTTTCTGTTTTCAAGCAGGCCACAAAACCGAGCAAAAGTATACATCGATGTGGCCACATGCCATGACCTATCTAATGTACATCTTTCTGTGTTACACCTTGGCTCACCTCCTGTCTCCTGCAAAATAAATTTTCTGTTCTGCTTCCTGCCGGAACGATATGATATCCATGGTATGTGTGGAAGATCTGGATCGAGGGAGCATGTGCGCATGCAATCTTGTGTAGTGGACCAGGGCGTGACAGCATAGTGGCCAGCCATCCTCCCCCTCCCCCCTGCTGCCCCCTCCTGACTCCACTTGGGTCCTTATCATTGCATTTTCTCTCCCATGTCTCCTGGAGACTGCTGTGATGTGATTTCAGATCAAACAGCCTAGGGTTCAATTAGCAGCACAAAAGAGGCAACTTGTAGCCAGGGACAAAGGTTTGGCTAAGGGGAGCCTCTGGGAGAAGGAGCTGCCTGTCTGTCACCTCCCTGGCTACAACCTTCCCTAACCTTATTATAGCTGCCTTGAACCAGGGACAGAAGACCTCTGCCACCCCTCCCACTTCATGGTCTTTTTGCTCTGCCTGCTGTCTTATCCTGTCTTCTCTTCCTTCCTAGGTGTGCGCTGAATCCAAGACGAGGGCAGAACGCAAGACCGAAGCCTCTCCGGGCTCTTATGGATGAAGCCAGAAGAGACACATAAAACAGGGACGTGCCTCTCCTGGTGAGGAGCTGTCCAGGCAACTGTGCCCCACTGGACTCAACTGAGAACTGCATGGTCCTTCCTGCCATTCTCATAGAGGAAGGTGCCCTTTCGATCTCAGGCCTGGAGATCACTTGCTTCCTGGGCTCTTTTGCTGCTCAGGGCCCAGCCTGCACTTTCAGAGATGTACCAGAGCTTAGCTATGGCAGCCAGTCATGGCCCACCAGCGTACGAAGGGGCCAGCAGCTTTATGCACGGCACGGCTGCCACATCCCCTGTCTACATCCCCACCACCAGGGTCAGCACCGTGATCCCTAGCCTGCCCTACCTCCAGGGCAGCGGCTCCTCCCAGCAGGGCAGCCCAGTCTCCAGCCACTCCATTTGGACTCAGCCCACAGCGGAGAGTGTGGCTTACAACCCGGGATCATCTCATCCCTCAGTGTCACCGAGGTTCTCCTTCGCCACCAGCTCCCCCATCCCGGCCACATCCTCCAGAGAAGCGGCCACTTACAGCAGCTCCCTCAGCATCACGGCCAACAGCAGGGAACAATATGCCCGGAGCTTCAGTGGGTCCTATTCCAGCCCTTATCCAGCGACCTATATGAGCCCAGAGCTGGGCACAACATGGACTTCCTCACCCTTCGACAGCCCCATGCTCCACAACTTCCAGAATCGGGGAACCCCAGGAGGTGCGAGACACGCCAACCTAGGTAAGATTCAGCCTATCTGTGGTGTTTTGGCCTCTGGAGGAAAGACCATGTCCAAGCCAGGTTGGTGGGTTTAAACGAGGCTGGATTTTAAATTGATGAACTGTGTAGCAGCTCGCCAGTGAATTAACTGGAAAAATGTCCCTGTCACATTGATCGAGCTTTCTCAAAGAAGAGGACATGGTGTTCTGGTTGTTGGTTTCTTTTCCCCCTTGAGTGTGAGTTAATGTAACACTTCATAAGCCTTTTCAGTAGAGACCTTGTCCCAGTTTGCGTCTGTTTTGGAATTGCTTTTCACAAAGATGTTTTTAAGATGTTTTATTTTTTAAATATTTTAAAGATGTTTTTAGTGCTTTGTTTTCCACCCTGGGCTCCTTCTGGGAGGAAGGACAGGATGGAATATAATAATAATAATAATAATAATAATAATAATAAT
The DNA here is from genome assembly GCF_030035675.1 of Rhineura floridana. NCBI lineage: Eukaryota > Metazoa > Chordata > Lepidosauria > Squamata > Rhineuridae > Rhineura > Rhineura floridana. Next base: position 204,198,371 of record NC_084483.1, on the reverse strand, counting down.
AATAATAATAATAATAATAATAATAATAAACACATCTACCACCCAAGGGAAAGATTTTATTATTATTATTATTATTATTATTATTATGTCTGTAATATTTCAGGAACATTGAATACTCCTCGTTACAGGAATGTAAACAGAGCTGCTTCTGTCTTTTTTAAATAAGAAGATCATGAACAATCAGTATTGTGAAATATCTGCATCTTTTTTAAAAAATCCAATTGATGTTGATTTCTTTTAGGGGGGATGCTCTCTGACTTCAGCTGTTGATTTTGGGGGGATGCTGAAATGTCAGTGTCATGGAGGTTTTATTGTTGGAAGGAAAGCTAATTATATGTTAGCCCTTTTGAGCACCTTGAATGGAAACTGCCTTCAAGTTGATTCTGACTTATGGCGACCCTACGAATAGGGTTTTCATGGTAAGCGGTATTCAGAGGGGGTTTACCATTGCCTTCCTCTGAGGCTGAGAGGCAGTGACTGGCCCAAGGTCACCCAGTGAGCATTGTGGCTATGTGGGGATTCGAACTCTGGTCTCCCAGGTCGTAGTCCAACGCCTTTACCACTATACCACACTCAGTGGGACTTAATATCCAATGAAGCTTGCACAGCCTTGTACTGCTAAAGACCCGGCTGTTCTGTGGTTGGGATCCCTTGTGCAGCTCTTGTCCTATTCCTGATGCTGAACTTTCACACTGGAGAAAGCAAACTTTCTGCTAGCTTAGGATACAAATGGAAAGGTACAGCACCCCTAGTTATTTCCTCATAAAGATGGAAGCAGAGGACATTTCCTGAGGCCATCACACTATCGGGTGATTTTTAATCTCCTACTAAAGTTCTTGTTGTTTTTCTTCAACCCCCTGCCCCCCCCGCTGTAACTTTAGAGTTTTAGTTGACATGAATTAAAATAGACACGTGTTGTCCAAATCTCCAAATACTTTGTTATCGCTGCAAAAGTTGCCAGATTGCTCAAGAAAATCAGGAAATGTATTTAAAAAATGTGGTTTATTAATTTTTCAGAAAAAGAATCTACAAGTAAAAACATGTGCTCAACATCTGACCCAGCCCTCAGGAAATGTCATATTCTTAATTTTTGGTGAGGAGCAAGCCTGCTATCCTCTTTCAGTGTTTCACTTGCCCACCCCGTCGAAAAATTCTTGTGAACACTCATGGGAGAACCCTTAGCCTTTCACCCATAGTCTGCAGACTTTTAAAAGGAGCGTACTCTAGACACCCCAATAAATAAACACATATATACATCTCACAGTGAATATTTGTTTTGCATGTTTGCAATTAATGTTCATTGGGACCTGGCGAATGGGCACTTGCCTTTTTTGTTTTTAAGTAAAATGCTTCGATCCAGTAATCTTTTGAGGGGGGTGTCCAAGTATGGTACAACAGAGTGACAGAACTAGGCAAGTTGGAAACATCCATGAGAGGTCACGTTTTAGTATCAAAAAGAGCTGATTCTCTCCTGCTGCTGCTGCTAATTGCTTTTCCTCCTAGGAGCTTAAGTTGGCACACCTGGTGCTTTTTTTTTTTAAGTGTTTTTAAGTTTGTATATTTGTATATTTGTTTTTAATGTTTTTAATTGTTGTAAACAGCCCAGAGAGCTTCGGCTATGGAGCGGTATACAAATGTAATAAATAATAATAATAATAATAAATACCCTGCTGTTTGTCATCACAACAGCCCTATCAGGTAGGTTAAGTTGAGAGACAGTGAGTCATCTGGATCATGTGAGGGCAGGCAGTGCCGCTCACTAGCCTTGCTTTGCACCATCCCTGAGTGTTTTTGCCCGGCTGGAAGGTGTCTGTGAACTCTGATCATGTCTCCTGCTGACCAGGGTGGGAGACAGATTGGGGTGTGTCAGTGTGTGTAGAAACTAGCCTCTTATGCAAAAGCAATATTTACATCCATTGCTCCGCCCACTTTTGCATCTGGGCCTGGCCACCACTGGCATGCGGCCCCTGGAAGGTTGCACAGAAGGGAATGTGGCCCTCGGTCTGAAGAAAGTTTCCCACTCATCATGGCTTGGGGTCAGCTGGTCAGCTTTATGGCTGAATGGGGCTCTCAACCTGGGCCTCCCCCACCGCCTAGTCCTGCACTTTAACCACAATGCCACACTACTGGGTTATTGGTTTTTTAAGCGCATTTAACAACTGCACAAATTCTCCATCAGACACCCCATACCAGAAATACTAATAGTAATGATAAAACTCAGCCATAAACTGAGTTCATTCTAACCTCATATAATTGGTGTACATGCTTGCTTTGACATTGCCTGTCACTTAATAGCTTAATAAACACATCTGCCTAACATTAATCACCACCATTTTTCAAAAGGCACATTATCGGCTTTCCAATGGCACATTTCCCCCAACTCCACAGTTTTGCGTCAGGCTGCTCCCTTAAAAAACAGAAAAACCAGCCACCTTGCCACCCTGATCCTTCCTGTTGATGAACGGAGCTGAGCTGAGCCTTTCTGCCTTGATCACAATTGTCCCAGGTATTTTCCTCTCATCTAGACTTAATTCCAGAACTGAAGGTAGATTCGTGAGGGCTAAGGAGTTTGGTGCCACACTGCAGAAGATAATCCAGGGGTGGTGCTGGGGGGGGGGGAAAGGATCCCGCTCTTCCCCCCCACCTTCACCCACTCTTGCCTTTACACAAATTAAACAAACCTCCATCTTGCTGTTAGGGTCGCTTATGTCATTTCATTTATTCGTTTCATTTTTTAGCAAATCCACCCTTCAGAAAACCTCACAGGACAGCGTACAGAATGTGTAGTGCAGGGTTCAAATCCCCACTCAGCCATATAAAGCTCACTGGGTGACCTTGGGCCAGTCACCATTCTTTCAGTCTGACCTACCCTGCAGGGTAGTTGTGAGGCTGAAATGGGGAGAGGGAGAATCATGTGTGCCACCTTGAGCACCTTGGAGAAAAAGGCAGGATGTAAATGTCATAACTAAATGAAAAGTCCATATAAAATCACATTTTCAAACAGAAACGGACTAGCACCACATTTAAATTCAGAGCAGACACAAGCTTATTAAAACCAGATCAGTCCGCATGCTGGAATGTCCAGGCAAATGTCTTCCCTGGCGGCAGAATGACATCACAGTTTTGTGCCAGGTGAGCCACATTGTGGTTGTAGGGGGAATGACGACATTTCACAAGCAGGGTGCCACGACCAAGGAGGTCTGCTCTCAGATGACATCTCCCCAGATTTCAGATTTCGGAGAGTGGAGGTGATCCAGTGGTGGAGAACCTCTGACAATGCATAACGCATTTGGACAGGCTGGAGTAGTAACAGAAGCTGGTCATTCTTTTATCTTGGGAGATAAGGGTATGAATGGCTATCAGCCACTATGGCTATGCACTATCTCCACTTTTGGAGACTGCATACCTTTGAATACCAGTCACTGGGATCTGCAACTGGGGAGAGTGCAGTTGCACTCAGGTCGTGCTAGTGGGCTTTCTGTAGCATCTGGTTGGTCACTGGGAGAACAGGATGTTATGTTAATGTTTATTTATACCCCACCTTTCGGCCAAAAGCCCCTCAAGGCGGCTTCCAGAAAAAGGAAACACAAATGTAAAAATACATCAATAAAGCAATGCATTGTACGAAAAAATAAATTAAATGTTGGACTAGATGGGGCACTCGCCTGATCCAGCTACTTATGTAGGCTCCAAAGCCCACAGAGTACTTAGTGCCTCGAGCACCGGACAGCGTTTGGCCCAGAGACATGTTAATAAGATTTACCTTCTTTCCTAGTTCTGATGGGGTTTGTGTTCAGAGTAGATGGGATTTCCCAGAATTGCCCTCCCCACACACAGAAACACAACATCTCTACAGGCAGTGTGGTGTAGTGGTTAGAGAAAGAACATAGAAACAGAAGAAGAGTGCTGTTGAAGGAGGCTCTGTTGAATGGGCCAACCAGTTAGCCATTATGGGAAGCTGGCAAGCAGGATCTGAGTGCTAAGAGCGCTACCCCCCCATGGTTTCCAGCAACTGGTATTCAGAAGCATACCACCTCCGGCTAGGGAGGCAGAGCATAGCCTAAGTGTCTGACTGAGGCACGGAAGAGTCCGTTTCAGTTCCCCACCCAGCCATGAAGCGTGATCTTGGGTCAGTCACAAACTCTCAGCCTCACCTACCCCACAAGGTTGTTGTGAGGATAAAATGAGGAGAGGGAAGAAGCAGGCACGCCATCTTGAGCTCCTTGGAGGAAAGGTGGAATATAAATGTAAGTAAGTACAACCAGTATAGCACAGTGGGGAGAAGAGCCTGGCTGGCAGTCCAGAGTCTGTGAGTTCAAATCCCTGCTCATGTCTCTGGGTGTGAAGGGCCAGCTCAGTTGCTTTTTTAAAAAATGTGTTTTTAAATTTGCATATTTGTTTTTAATGTTTTTAATTGTTGTAAGCCGCGCAGAGAGCTTCGGCTATGGGGCGGTATACAAATGCAATAAAATAAATAAATAAAGATTGCCCCACAGTGAATGGCTCAGGGGTGACATGCCCTGCCACCTGTGCAGCCGTGGGCAAGCTGCATAGTCCCAAGGAGCCCAGTTGCCCCCCAGCTGGCAGTTGCGGACAAGGAAGGGGCTGGCTTGTGCAGCTGTGGCAAGCTGAGCAGGCCCTCGCCAGCTGAGGAGGACTAGCCTCAGAGGGAGGCAATGGGAAACCCCCTCTGAATACCGGTTACCACAAAATCCCTATTCATAGGGTTGCCATAAGTCGGGATCGACTTGAAGGCAGTCTATTTCCATTTTCACATACAGAGAGAGAGAGAGAGAGAGAGAAGGAAGGGCCATAGCCCAGGGTAGAGCATCTGCTTGGTTTATTTATTTACTTATTAAATGTATATCCCGCCCTTCCTCCCAGCAAGAGCCCAGGGCGGCAGGCTTTGCATGCAGAAGGTGCCAGGTAGGTGTCTGAAACCCCGGAGAGATGCTGCCAGCCAGTGTAGACAGTCTTGAGCTAGATGGACCAATGGTCTGACTCGATCAGCCAGCTTCCCCTGTCCCTACGTATATCTGCCACTTTGCACTTTGCTGCCTAGCCTGATCGGCCAGACTTTCAAAGCAGGCCCAGCTAGGCTGCTTTCCACATGCAACAACACCCCCCCCCCAACACACACACACACTCAAGGATTTTGTTGATGTGAGGAGGGCAGTTTATTGGCTTGTGTGGGACAAAAGAGCTGAGGCTAAGGTTTGTCAAAGGAACATGCAGATGTTTGCTTTTGCCAGTGGTGAAGGAGAATGGCAGCCCCCACAGGGGACCTGCCTCCCTTTCTTCTGTCATTATACATATTGAAAGAGAAACGCCAGGAGCCCCGGAGGGTGTTGCTTGCAATAGGCGTTTGCTCTCTTCGGCAGGTATTTAAGCAAGTAGGGAAGGAAATGAGCTTTTGGTTTTCTTCCACTTTTTAAATGGGAAGCCGCTGATGTCTCCAGGGCCCTTTAAGCTTTAGACCTTAAGAGACTTGAAAGGGTTGCTAAGAGGTCTCCCTTTTTATACATTCTCCGCATTCGATTAAACTGAGGTTATCATACTTTGGACACATCATGAGAAGACATGATTCCCTAGAAAAGACAATAGCGCTGGGAAAAACAGAAGAGATTAGAAGCAGAGGAAGGCCAAACAAGAGATGGATTGATTCCATAAAGGAAGCCACAGACGTGGACTTACAAGATCTGAACAGGGTGGTTCATGACAGATGCTCTTGGAGGTCACTGATTCAGAGGGTTGCCATAAGTCGTAATCGACTTGAAGGCACATAACAACAACTGCATTTCAGGTGAAATGGGCATGGGTTGTACCTCATTGGGAGAGCATCTGATGTGGGCCAGGTTCGGTCTCCAGGTGATTGCAGGAAAGACCTGGATCTGTAACCCATTGAGAGAGATGGACCAATGGTCTGACTCAGGAAGGTTCCTGTGTCAATCAGAACACTTCTTTTAAATGCACCTTGGCCCTTCCCCTCCCACCCCCTGAAGGCAGAACAGCACATCTAAGGAAACTGGAAATCATCTCAGGATCTATCTACCTTAACAGCATGAAACAACCAACAATTTCCTGCCATTTCAAGGCACCCAGAATCAGCTGCTTCAGGCTGCTGCCTCAGGCCTGTCCTACCATTTGGCAGAGTGAAGTGGCTGCCTGAGCCAGCTGATTTTGGGTAGCCTGAAAGGGCAGCAAATGGTTTGTTTCATTTATTCTTTTGGTATTTTTACTTGCAGGGAGAGGCGCTTGTGGGATTTTCTGCCTCAGGTGCCAAAATAACTTGGCCAGCCTTTGGACTATTTTTTAAAAAATTATTTAACAAAATGTGTACACCACTTGATTGAAATAAAACCTCTAAGCAATTTACAAGAATATGTCCCTTGGCTAGGTGGGTGGGGATGTGTGAGATTTGGTGTTCTGCCCCAGGCAGGAAAGTATATTGGGATCAGCCCATGCCCAGTTAACAGTTGTCTTCCCTGAGTGGCTTACAGATAATGGAAATTTTAAAATAAGAATCACAAAACAATAAAAACAACAGTAACAAATAAAATAAAATAAAATTGCAACACAGACGTTCAGCATAACATTTTTAGAAGTGTGTGTTTGGAAGAGAGTGTAGTCTTTTGGAAGTTGCAACAACCATTAGGAACCAGGTTTTTAAAGAAACAAACTAAAAATATTAAACCTATCCACTTGATTAATCATCTACCTTTTTACCAATTAATTTTTGCATTGATTAAAGTTAAATGTATCTGCATATTTCCAAAGCCCCATTTCCTGTTATTGGAGGCAGTATATGATAAGTTATAATTTAATGATGAAAACTTACCATGTAATCATTTTTTTAAAGGCTCATCTTCACCATTTTCTTGCTCCTCCCTTATCATGGTTTCGCATCAGAACTGAAGTAGCTTCATCAAATAAAATAAATTGTGCGCCTGTAATGCCAGCCCCCTCCCATTCAAGTGGGCCCCAACCAGATAATAGTGGCGCTCATCTGATTGTTGATTAAATTATTAAAGTTTGCAGTGCTAATGAAAGGATGGTGATTTATAGAAAATCATAGAGCAATGTGGTGTTATTAGCTTTGTCCAATATACACTGCTGTGTAGAATGTTCTAGGGCAGTGGTTCCCCACCACCATCACAGACCACTTGAAAGTTGCTGAGGATCTTGGAGGGCCAGTTCATGCTCTTTCTGCCTGTTGTAGTCATTGTAATGTCTTGTGCTAAAATCGACACTGTATGATTTTTAATTGTATTTTATTGATGCTTTTATTTCTTATATTTTATTCACTTCGCATTCCCTAGAATTCAAATTGTGGTACAATAAAATGCAATATAAGAAATGAAATGAAAATATAATGCAAAATCAGTAAGAATATTTAATGCAGACATGCCATACACCACCTAAATGAAGCTTGCTGACCACTGGTCCACGGACCCCAGTTTGGGAAGCTTTGTTCTAGCGGCTGCTGTGATTGTCAGGAGTGGATAAACGGTTCCACTGCTTTAATATTTAAAATTCAAATAACTGCAACAGTGTGGCTGATACCTCTGATTATCCAATCATTGCAATTAAACCCTTCTGATGTCCTCCCCATGCTGTCCCACTGACGGCCATAAATGCTCAGGCTGGTTCATCATTTAGGAGATTTAAAACTGGCCATTTTAAACACCAACAAAACTGTAATGGGGGACTGGTTTGTTTTTAAATAACATCTGTTATAACATTTGTTAGGATTCTATGAGATTTTCCCTAGTTGCCTTCTATACTGGAATAAATCACGGTGAAATCCAGTTGAAGGGATTGAGGCTAATTGTCCTTAGAGTGATTCTTGTCTCAGTGCTGAACATTTAACAAATACCCAGCCTCTGACTCAGGCTCCAATCACCCTATTCTATAGCCTAAATACACCAGAATTTTAGGATTTAGCCAATATAGTTCCATGATCTGAAAATGCATGGATGGCTTTCTGGGTGATCCCTGTGCAATCCCCCATGTTTCCCTTGATTGTGGCAGATTCTAGGGAAACTGCACCCACAATCTTGGACATTGCTGCAACTGTCTCCACATCCAATGAGGTTCATGTGACTGTTCCTTCTTAGAGCTAAGTTCCTGTGTATGTGATCACACCGAAAAAATAAGTAGGACCTGCACGGAAAGGATTTTTTTTGGGGGGGGGTAGACAATTTCAAGATGAGATGACTTTTTCAAATGAAAGGTGCTGTGTTTTGAAGCAATCCCAGATGTGAGGGGCTGGATATAGTTACTCAGTAATTTACTAATTTACTGTTGATTCTCCTATTCCTGCCACTCCAAAAATGGGCCCACAGCTAAGGTCTGGACCACCTCAAATTAAATCTAAGGTGTTGGTCTTCAGCTGGTGGGCTGAGACCCACTATCAGGTTGCAGCAACCTGATTTAAGATGCATTGCAACAGCAGCACCATCAGCCTACAAATACATGGTTAAAATAAATGGATCCCTAAAGGCATGTTTAGGTTAAAATCCTGTCTGGGTCTGAGAAGGCTGAAGTCTTAGGCATATTTCAAATTTCAAATATAGTAATTGGTATATGAGTTGGGGAGATTTCCATTTGCTATATTCAATGGGTTGTGTTTTTTTTTTTTAAAGTTGCTATTCCTCTTAAGGGTAGAGTTAAAATAAATGAATAAATAAATAAATAAGCAAGCTGTACTTATTAAGAGAGAGCCAGTGTGGTGTAGTGGTTAAGGTGTTGGACTACGCCCTGGGAAACCAGGGTTCGAATCCCCACACAGCCATGAAGCTCACTGGGAGACCTTGGGCCAGTCACTGCCTCTCAGCCTCAGAGGGAGGCAATCGCCAGAAGTCGGGATCGACTTGAAGGCAGTCCATTTCAATTCATTATTAATAGTGTGCCTCCTGAGATATTTTCAGCTTAAGGTACTGTAGCTCCCATCACCCCTGACCATTGGCCATGCTGGCTGGGGCTGGTAGGAGCTGGGAGTCCAGCAACCTCTGGAAAGCCACAGGTTTCCCATTTCTGACCTACTTTAGCATGTGCTTTATACATTTTAGCATGTGTTTTATACTGTTTAAATTTTTAAATTGTGTTTTAAATTGTTTTTATTAGATCTGTTTTAAATTGTATTTGTTTTAATGTTTTTAGTTACTGTAAACCACCCAGAGAGCTTCAGCTATGGGGCAGTATACAAGCATAATAAAATAAAATAGATACTTGAATTAAATGGGGCAAGGGAGTTGTGATTAAGGTGGGCTAGTTTGCTTGCTCATTTCTAAATTGTATTCCTGAAAATTCTGCAGACATTGTAGTCAACTAATCAGCTGGGTTTTTTTTAAAAAAATTCTGTAAGCTGAGTCTTCTTAATATATGTGGAAGATCTTCTTAAAATATGTGGAAGAAAACCAAATCGGGACAAATATTTCAAATTAAGTCACCTGTGCTCTGGTGTATATAATATTCTGTAGTTGTACCTCATATGCTACAGAGAATATCCAAAATCTGGTGAACACTGGCATTCACATATGAATATAGGCAATCCCAGATGAATTTCTTAAGTATCTTGTTCCCCCTTTTTTGGACCATGCACCAGTAGATAACTGATGATCGCATCTGGGGAGCTGTTAACATTCTCTGGCGTGATTTTGGTCATTTGCAAAAAATTCTCTGGGATCATCAACAGCATGTGTAGATATTAACATTAAAATTTCTAGACATTTGCTGAAACATATATAAAGATTTACTTTTCTATTATTACATTTATAGACTGCTTTTCATATAAAATGTAGCAAGGCAGTTTACAGGATAAAATCAAAACAAACAAAATAGTGAAATGCTACCCCCCCCCAAAAAAATACACCACAGTTTCCCAGAATTTCCAATAAGGCAGCTACTTAAATTTGGTGCTGAAGACTCACTCACTTATGAGAATAGCAATGGAAACAGGGAACTCCAACATAACTGCCATGTGGTGCACATGTAGTCCAAGGCCTCTGGATTACTAGACAAACAATCCAGTAATACTTGGCATGCATTCATTTCAGTATATGGGACCTTTATAATTTCTCCCTTAAAGTGGGGAACATGACGTGTACCTCCAAAGGAAAAAGTGACTCCCACTAGCTAGAAAAGTGAAACTTGGTACATACGTAGCCCTGGACTCATCCTCAGCAAACGTGGCAAGTATCTAGCCCTCACTGTTCTGCGTCAGTTCTGTATGCTCTCCTTGCTTCGGGATCACTTTGAGCTTTGCTTGTTTTTGAACAAACGACCTTCTGTACTTCCCATGGCTGGAATCAGTTTAGTCTAGGAGAGAGTTCAGTCCTAAAGATAATGACAATGAAGTTCTGTTCATGTTGCAATTGCCTGTGCCTTTTGCCATTACTAGCCCTCAAAATAGAGATACATTTGAAATGTAAAAACTAAACTGGGGAAGAACCGAGGAAACAACAGAGCTGGCGTCCTCGCTTTTGTCTTTCAGGCGTCACTTGAAGACTTTTTTATACCGACACGCCTTTGCAACTGCTTAATTGTTATTATTTATTAGCCAGTCACCTTAATTATTATCTGTAATTAAAAACAAAATTAAAAGGGTGTTTCATGTTTTAGCAGTGTATACTACCTTGATATTTTAAGATACAGTGCTACAGAAATACTTATATAAATAAATGAAATGAAATAGACAGGTTGCAAAAATTCATTAAATTTTAAAGCTTCCGTGACGTTAAGTCCATAAACTTTTCAAGGGCTCATATTTGCAAGGCTCCTTGTGAGTATCCCATTCCGTCTGCCCCAGCAGACCCTATTTACCAGGGAAAGTTGGATATGGAATTCGCTGCTGCGGAGGAAATCGCTGTGGCAAAGGTTTTAATCGTTTCCAACGAGGGATTAGATATCAGTAGAAAATGATGTCAACAGTTCTCAGTTGATGATGCCAAAATCTACTTCAGCCCTACATTGCCATTTTGTGACTGAGGAGGGGGACACCACCACCCCGTTCTAAGTCATCCATGGCTAGGGGAAGGCTATGGCAATGGCCTTTGGTATGAGAGTGAAACACCTATTTTTATTAGGCTACATTCTGGAGCATATAAGCTCACCCTCCCCCCCAAAAAAATATCACTGGAGGATATGTTCTTCAAAAAGTTAATCCGGACATCCCTTCTAAATTAAGAATTAAAACTAATTTTCTGGATCTTAAGAATTTCCTTAAAATAACCTTTCATCAGCCAGGCTATTTCAGCGGCAAATCGGGATTGTTACTCCAGAAAAATAAAAACACCCATTGGCATTTTGCCATTAGGTACTTGGGTCGTGTCATACTACTGAAATGCATCGCTGCTATTCTCAGCCCCATGGGGATCCAAGACTGACTCTCTAAGTGTTGGAATGGAGCAGGCCAAAAAGTTGGAAGAAAGAGCTAGCAAAGATGACGGTTAAGAGGAAAAAATTGAACAGCTGTAAGGAATGAAGGATGCAAAACACCCTCAAGTAATTTTAGGGACTCAGACTGCAGGAAACGTATGGATAGAAAAAGGTATATTTACTTGTTTTTAAAATCCTCCTAAGGCATTGGGCGAGAGGAAGGGCTTCTTCTTCACAGAGTGCATAGTTAAACTGTGGCATTCTCTGCAAGGTGTGATGCCCCACCACTTAGGATGGCCTTGGAAGGTGATTTGGCAATTTCATGGAGGATAAAGCTATTAATGGCTACAACTCGCGATAGCGGTGCAACCTCCATGATCGGAGGCAGTGTACCTCTGAGTGTCAGGTGCTGAGGAACATGAATGGGAGAGTGCTATTGTGCTCATGTCCTGCTTGTGGACTTCCCAAGGACAACTGGTCGGCCACTCTTTAGGTTGTTTTTAAGTGTTTTAATTATGCGTTTTAAAATTGTTGTAACCTGCCGTGGGACCTCTGGGTGAAGGGCGGGTAATAAATTCTAATAATCATAATAAGGATAGGCCATTGGTCAGATCCAACAGGGCTCTTCTGATGTTCTTAAAAATGTATCGATTGCACATTAAAAGGTGGAGTGCAGTGACACGCATTTAGAGTGTTCTACAGATAGAGCCAGTGTGGTGCAGTGGTTAAGGTGCTGGACTATGACCTGGGAGACCTGGGTTCAAATCCCCACACAGCCATGAAGCTCACTGGGTGACCTTGGGCCAGTCACTGCCTCTCAGCCTCATGAAAACCCTATTCATGGGATTGCCATAAGTCGGAATCGACTTGAAGGCAGTACATTTTTACAAATTCTGATTGCACGACACAGGAGATGACTATAGGAATGAAGGCATTCCCATTCATGGAAGAATAGCCATGCCAACGGAAGTCAGTAAACAGGGCTTTCCTTCCATGAATGTGGTGGAAATGGAAGGAAGAAATTATAACTGGCTTATTTTCTTCTTTCAAATCCTGTCCCAAGATCTTTTTGTACCATGTGTCTTACTGTTATACAGTGTAAGCCAGGGGTTAGTGGAATGTTTTTTACTAGAACCTTGAGAGCCGTCACCCAGAGCCTGGTGCAAGTGAGATACACTTAGCATTAAAGGACTCTCACCCCAGGAATTTGCTCTGAGTACCCAAACTGAACACAATTCATAGTCTTTCTATGCAAAAATCCATTCCTGGTTTTCCCCACCTTTCTTCATTCCAGCAGTATACTTTAGGGCGATAGGAAGGGGAGTCTTTTCATTGCTGCTATTGTTATACAATTCGGAGTCAGAAATCCTTGCCAATCCAGTGCAAAGCGCCCCATGAACTACCAGTAGATCCAGATATACCTTCTGCACGCTCCTGCTGTAAACCACTTTGAGGGCTTGAGCTGAAACAGCTGTATGTAAAAACGTAGTAAAGAAATATGATAGGACACAGCCTTCTGAGTTGGACCATCAGCCTATCTAGCTCAGTATTGTTGACACTGACTGGCAGCAGCTCTTCAGAGTTTCATACAAGAGTCTTTTCCCTGTTCTACTAAAAATGCCTGGGATTGGACCTGGGACCTTCTGCACGTAAAGCATATGTTCTGCCACTGAGCTAGCTAATTACCTAATAGTAATTAGTATCATACTAATTTTCCCTTCTGTGTCCAGCCTTTGGGGATGTGTGTGACGGGGCCTTTTCTGCTGTGGATTGTAGAATTCCCTGTTCCATGATGTTGGCTTCTCTGCCACTTCTTTTTCAATGTATGTTTTATTTATCTGTTGTTCAGCAATGCTTTTTTGCTTATTTGTTGGCTCTTTACTGGGATTGCATCGGCTGGTTCTTTGTGTTGTTTTGTTTTTCAAATAATTGACCAATCAATTTTTGTTTGCTTATTTTTTAAAAACTGATTTTTAAAAAAAGTCTGTAAGCTATACTTCCGTTTTGGAATGCAAAAGGCACAGCATAAAGGTGGGATATACTTCTTCTAATAAATAAGTACTTCAGATGTATGGATTTCTAATTTCCTTTACATGCACAACCTTCATATATATATGAAGGTGTACAGCCATGACTGAAATAATCTCATCCCAGGGCAGGTGACTAAGGCTGCAGTCCAATACATGTCTACTCAGAAGTAAGTTCTATTAGGGTCAATGGGACTTAGTCCCAGGTGTGTAATACACATTTACCTGGGATTAAGTCCCATTAACCCCAGTGGAACCTACTTCTGAGTAGACATGTAGTGGACTGCAGCCTAAGGCTGCTTAAAGGTGTGGACAAGCATGTGTATAATCTGACTTCAGGACTAGAGCTCCGAAGTATTTGAAATGGGAGCTATGCTGTTTAATGAGTATTTGATGCTAGCGACATTATCTGTTCCTTGCTAGATCCAAGTGCTGTGCTAGATCCAGTGAGGTGGGCCAGCCAGATGCCTTTGGGAGCTCATTAGCAGGACTCAAAAGTAATAGCCGCTCCTTGTTGTTTGTCTTCAGCATGCAGTATTCACTGGTAGACTGCTTTTGCACATGGAAGTCCCATTTAGCTAACATCACTAATTCCGTGCTTCTAATGCGGCATTAGCAGGAGTCGGTAAAAGGCGAGAAGCGTGATAAATCAGATCCTCACACTCTTGTAAGACACAGTGACCGTCGTACAGTACGATTTGAATGTCCACGTTTGCATTTTTTGTGATGGTTAATTGGAGGCCCTCTCTTAATTTTGTAGGCTACCTCTATCTTTTCCTTATGTAATTGCTGTAGTGCAGACCTTCTCTGCAACTAACAGAGCAGTAATGAGTCTGTTCCTTGCCCTACCTCTTTGCCTTAGCCCAGCAGGGGATGGATGGGGTTTTGCCACTGAGCTAATAACTAGGGTTGAGTCTTCAAGTGTTAATGACCAGGCTGACCTGAAGGTTTGTTGAACCACTGTTAATGTTTGGGATGAAGGTGCCAGTCTAATTTAAGATGCAGGCGCCAACTGTTGTGAGCTTAACATTGCTTGAGGTGGGAATCCTAAATGTAAACTGTTAATTGGTACACAGTAGGTCTTAATTTGTAAGGAGAGAAGGGTGCTGGGGGTTTTGGTTCTTCCTATTCCTGGCTGGGTAGGAGTAGCTTGAGATGTGTGTGCGCGTATGTTGTTTTGTACATGTTTGGGTCCAGTTTTAGCTGTATTTTAAGCTACTTCTCCATTTCTAGGACTAAACCTTGAAAGCCAGTCTTAAAACCAAGCCTTGTTTCAAAGTAAGCCATGGAAGCATTAGAGTGTTGGACTAGGACCCAGGAAGGTACAGACCAGGGTTCAAATGCTCACTGGGTGACTCTGGGCCAGTTACCATCTCCCAGCCTAACCTACCTCACCGGGCTGTTAGGAACCGTGGAAGTTGCCTTATCCTGAGTCAGACCATTGGTCCATATAGCTCAGTGTTGTCTACACTGACTGGCAGCAGCCCTCAAGGGTTTCAGGCAGGGGTGTCTCCCAGCCCCACCTGGAGATGCCAGTGGGGATTGAACCGCATGCTCCAGAGACAGATTCAGACAGCAGTCCACGGTCAGTATCACAGAGAGCTGAGGCAAGGTACAACACAGCAGTGCAGGATGTCTATAATCAGGAATTCGGCACCAAGGAGCTCAAGATCTGTGCTGTTTCTAGAAACTGAACAGCTGAAGAGGGACGCCTTATATACCCTGGCCTCCTAAGCCACACCCTTACCACAGCTGCTGGTAGCAGAGCATCAAGGACTCCTTACTCATGGGTAAACATAAGAACATAAGAACATAAGAAGAGTCTGCTGGATCAGGCCAGTGGCCCATCTAGTCCAGCATCCTGTTCTCACAGTGGCCAACCAGGTGCCTGGGGGAAGCCCGCAAGCAGGACCCGAGTGCAAGAACACTCTCCCCTCCTGAGGCTTCCGGCAACTGGTTTTCAGAAGCATGCTGCCTCTGACTAGGGTGGCAGAGCACAGCCATCATGGCTAGTAGCCATTGATAGCCCTGTCCTCCATGAATTTGTCTAATCTTCTTTTAAAGCCGTCCAAGCTGGTGGCCATTACTGCATCTTGTGGGAGCAAATTCCATAGTTTAACTATACGCTGAGTAAAGAAGTACTTCCTTTTGTCTGTCCTGAATCTTCCAACATTCAGCTTCTTTGAATGTCCACGAGTTCTAGTATTATGAGAGAGGGAGAAGAGCTTTTCTCTATCCACTTTCTCAATGCCATGCATAATTTTATACACTTCTATCATGTCTCCTCTGACCCGCCTTTTCTCTAAACTAAAAAGCCCCAAATGCTGCAACCTTTCCTCGTAAGGGAGTCGCTCCATCCCCTTGATCATTCTGGTTGCCCTCTTCTGAACCTTTTCCAACTCTATAATATCCTTTTTGAGATGAGGCGACCAATAATTAGGAAAGGTATTGAAAATAAAACAGCCGATATCATAATGCTGTTGTATAAATCTATGGTACGGCCGCATTTGGAATACTGTGTACAGTTCTGGTCACCTCATCTCAAAAAGGATATTATAGAGTTGGAAAAGGTTCAGAAGAGGGCAACCAGCCTGGGCCTGAAGGTTTTGGCCCCGGCCCTCTTGAGCAGTGGGGGGCAGCTTCTCCTCTTCTGACAGTCCCAGGGTTCTTCAATGGGTATCAACCCAGAAGGCCCCCCAAGGGGATCTTCACCATTCAATTCAGGGGGCCCTGCCTGCTTGTCAAGGTCCTCAACCTCAATTCATCCTCTGAGGACTCCATGTCTGGTACCAGGTCCAGAGTTAGGCATGACACACTGGCCTTGAGGTCAGTTAATGTCTATGGCTATACATGCTGCTGGCATGCACCCGTGCCGTATTACTCCCAGAAAGAAGGTTGCCCAGGATTTTTGGCAGCTGAGGAACATTGTTCTGTTTGGATTATAATAGCAGGCACACCCAGTCACTCGTATACTTGGGGGGAAAGGGGTTTATTTCACCAAAAAAATCTGCTTGTGATTGGAGATTCTTTTGGAGGAGCAAATCCTTGCAGCTGCGCGGGAGGAGGAAAGGCGAGTGGGGAGTGCAGGATCCCTGAGGTTTGTTGCTGTTCATGCACGTAACACTAAACCAGGGCTGGGGAAGCATTTTCACCCTGAGGGCCACCTTCCCTTCTGGAAAACCTGAGGGCCACGTGGTAGTGGTAAGCAGGACCAGAGGCAAAAGTGGCAGGGTGGGAAGGTGCAACGAATACACATTTTACCTTTTGAACAGTCCACACCCCACTCTCTCCTTCGTTCAGGCAAGGAAGAGACATTAGAAGGATTGAAGGAAACGGTCCAGCCAGGCAGACACACTGAGGGTGCAAAGCAAGGCCAATGAGGAGTATAGCCTGGGGAGAGTCCTGGGGGCCAGACAGAGGACTAGAGGGCCATTTTTTAAAATTGTTTTAAATGTTTAAATTGTGTTTTAAATTGTTTTTAAAAGATGTGTTTTAAATTTATATATGTGTTTTTAATGTTTTTAGGTACTGTAAACCACCCAGAGAGCTTCGGCTATGGGGCGGTATATATATAAATAAATAAATAAATAAATAAATAAATAAATAAATGGGAGGTCTGCTGATTGCTGCTCTGAGCTCCTTGGAGGACAGACTTTTTGCAGTTTGGAAAGTGAGAGAGAAATGCCTTGAAATGCACTGGGATGAGCAAATGATTAGCGGGAAGATGTGGAAACAACCTGCAAGCAAATCAGGAAGAAAGCAGGATGAATTGTCATTGTCCAAATAACTGACCTGTCAACAAATCAGAACAAATCCTTAATGAAGTCTGCATATAATCTAATCTCTGTGTAAGCTTTTGCGCAAGCAAAGCATGATGGATGCTAAATAAGCAGGTTGTCTGGAGGTGCCCTAAGATGGGTCAGATTCCCATTCAGCCATGATGCCCACATGGTCTCCTTGAGCAAGTCTCCCTCTTCCTCTAACCTACCTTATAAGGTTGTTGTGAAGATAAAATGGAACAAAGAAACATAAGAACAGAGGAAGCTGCTTTATATTGAGTCAGACCGTAGATCCGTCCAGGTCAGTATTGTCTACACTGATTGGCAGCAGCTCTCTGGAGTCTCTCCCAGTGCTACATGGAGATCCCAGGGATTGGATTTAGGACCTTCTCTGTACATCACATATACATTGGCCACCATGAGAACAGGATGTTGGACTAGATGGGCCTTTGGCCTGATCCAGCAAGGCTCTTCTGATGTTCTTATGCCATGATGAGCTTTTGGCTCCTTGTGTGAATGGAGAATGCCCTCCTGACCCTTCTGCGCCAACAATCAACAGACCGGGCAATGTATACATGACTTATGGTCACATGGAAACGCCTTCTGGAACCCGCAAAGAAGTTTTTAGAAATAATCAGCTCGGCATAGGATGCAAACACGCCATACATCTAAAGCGTATTTAAAGCACGCGACTTCCCCTCAAGAGTCCTGGGAACAGCAGTTGACCCCTTAACATGGCTACAGTTGCCATCACCCTTAACAAACAGCAGTTCCCAGGATTATTTGGGGGAAGCTGTGTGCTTTAAACACATGCGGAGAGTGTGGCATTAAGAATGAGGTCTGCCTCCCTGAAATCCTGGGTGTTGCTGCTATTAGGAGCCATACGGCAGACTTGGCAGCGGTCAGGAAAATGTGAAGGGGCCATGTGGCATTCCGAGCACTGCTGTCATCAGCAATGGGGGCTTCTCCTCCATTTTGCTTAGTTCATGTTGACCAACAGAATTCCTGTGCTGGGAATGGTTTTCCAAAACGTGCCTCTTTTTGCCTCTGGTCTGCCTCCCCTTCTCCTTCCTCTACCCTCTTGAGCTGGGCCAGACATGTCGTCATGTTCTCCCTATAAACGCATGGCGGGATATACAGATTGCTCGGCTGGATTTGTTCATGAAGAGAGGAAGCGCACAACTGCCGTTGCGGCTGGCAAAGCCACAGGGCGACTCAGCGCATGACAGCTGCTGTGGGGGACACCAGCGTTATCTCAACAGTTGTCTGTAGGAAATGCATAACATGGGGACGTCATGCGTGTGCTCCTTTGAACACCCGTGAACGCCCATCTCAGAATCTTGGCAAAATAGGGCTAGGTGAGTGTACATGGCTGGCCCAGTCCAGTAGGCGGCACAACCATTGATTGGGGTTGATGGAAATTTAAGAGATCTTGAGACAATCTGGAAAACCTGAGAGAGGAGCAAGCCAGCAGCCCCCTGGGGCAAATGGAGGGGTGGCAGAAGATGTGAGAAACAGCCGTATCTCAGTGGCAGAGCATCTGCTTTACATGCAGCAGGTTCCAGGTTCAGTCCCCAATGGCATCTTCAGGTAGGGTGGGGATTGTCCGCTGCCAGTCAGTGTAGACAAACCAGATGCTAAATGGACCAATGATCTGACACAGTATAAGGCAGCGTACTCTGTTGTCTTCCCATGCTATTTCCAATTTCAGCCCCTTCCAGTCATTTAGTAAACATTGGGGGAAAGGGGTCATCCAACGAAGCTGGGAGATTCAGGCTGGACTGACAGAAGTACTCCTTCAAAGAGAGTGTAGCTAAACGAGAGTGTAGCTCCCGCAAAAGGCAGGGATGGCCACCAACTTAGACGGCTTTAAAAGAGCGTTAGGCAGATTCGTGGAGTATAAGGCTTTGTTGTTATGTGCCTTCAAGTCAATTATGACTTGTGGCGACCCTATGAATCAGTGGCCTCCAAGAGCATCTGTTATAAACCACCCTGTTCAGATCTTGTAAATTCAGGTCTGTGGCTTCCTTTATGGAATCAATCCATCTCTTGTTTGGCCTTCCTCTTTTGCTACTCCCTTCTGTTTTTCCCAGCATGATTGTCTTTTCTAGTGAATCGTGTCTTCTCATTATGTGTCCAAAGTATGATAACCTCAGTTTCATCATTTTAGCTTCTAGTGACAGTTCAGGTTTAATTTGTTCTAACACTCGGTTATTTGTCTTTTTCACAGTCCAAGGTATCTGCAAAGCTCTCCTCCAACACCACGTTTCAAAGGAGTTGATTTTTCTCTTATCCGCTTTTTTCACTGTCCAACTTTCACATCCACACATAGAGATCGGAAATAATCCTGACTTTAGTGTTCAGTGATACATCTTTGCATTTGAGGACCTTTTCTTGTTCTATCACAGCTGCCCTCCCCAGTCCTAGCCTTCTTCTGATTTCTTGGCTAATGGCCATGTTGCACTGCCTCCAGCATCAGAGACATTTGGAGAACATCATCATGGAGGGTTGCTCTTGCGCTCAGGTCCTGTTGTGGGTTTCCCATGGGCTTCCAGTTGGACACTGCAGTAACAGGATGCTGGACTACATGGGCTCCCTTTGGCCTCCTCCAGCAAGGCTCTTCTTATGAAATTCAGGTCAGTTTTCAAAGAGGAAACCCAATCTCTTGCTCTCCCCTTGTAGGAAGAAACATGAAAATGGAAATGATTCCGACTTATTGCAGCCCTATGAATAGGGCTGTCATGGTCAGCGGTATTCAGAGGTGGTTTTACAATTGCCTTCCTCTGAGGCTGAGAGGCAGTGACTGGCCCACGGTCACCCAGTGAGCTTCATGGCTGTGTGGGGATTCGAACCCTGGTCTCCCAGGTTGTAGTCCAACACTAACCACTACACCACACTTTGGAAGTGGCCAATTGCTGAGTCAAACCTTTGGACCCTCTAGCTCTACATCAGCCTTCCCCAAGCTGATGCTCTCCAGATGTTTTGGATTACAGCTCCTATTAGCCAATGGTCAGACATGACAGGAAATGTCTCCCAAAATGTCTGCAGGGCATCATGTTGAGGAAGGCTGATCTACACGGACAGGCAGCAGCTACCTTTCCCCCCCTTGACTTTAATTTGGTTTAACTGATTTTAAATATGGTGTTTTTAAATTGTTGCAACCCGCTCTGGGGCCTCATGATGAAAGGTGGGCAAGGAAATTTAGTAAATAATAATAAATACTGCTACCTCCACCCACCCACCCAGGGTTTCAGGCTGCTGTCTCCTCGCTCTTCCTTGGAAATGCCTGGGATCAAACCTGGAACCTTTGATTTGTTTGTTACACATGCATCCTACCTTTCCTCCAAAGAGCTGAGGACAGGGTAGTGGCTGTTCCCCACCCCCATTTTATCTCCACAACAACCCTGCGAGGTAGGTTAGGATGAGAGCGACTGGCTTAAGGTGATCCAGTGAATTTGGTAGGTGAGTAGGGATTTGAATCTGGGACTACCTAGTCCTAGTCAAACACTCTAATCACTTCACCTTCGCTCTTGTTCATGCAATGTGAGCTATAGATCTCCCTCTTCTGTGGGGTTCTGCAAAATTAATTTTCCGTCTGATGACCTAAACTAGCTCTGTGTGCTCCTTTAAACAGAGGTGTGTAATGATGTGGACAGATGTGCTCACGTGTTGAACACATTGTCCACAAATAGTGATGTATCATTGGGTTTTGTTTGTGGAGCAGTTGTAATGTGTGGAGAGCTATCCATTTTCTTGAAATCTCAAGTTGCTAGTCCTTAGAGTGGCAGACATAAATTTGGCTGTCTGTGGACAGTGTGTAATGAAAGCTGGTGTGTGTGTGTGTGTGTAGAGGAGGGCTGAGGAGGGGTTGTTTCGGCAAAATAGTGGGCTTCTGCAAAGCTCTTGTCATCACTTCCCACAGTAAGCAGCTACTGAATAAAGGACACATAAGAAAATATTTTAAGAAGCTGTGCAACAGCATTGGGGTTTGGGGAGCCAAAACTATAAATCATCCTATGTTCAGAAATCAGTGTATTGCTGCTTAAAAACAAAAACAAAAATTCTGCACCATGGTAACTCAAATTCTGCATTTGAAAGAGAGCTAAATTTTGTAATATGTACAGATTATGCTGGTGGGGGAAAGATGGTAGATTAACGTAAAAGGCAGGCGGGGGGGGGAAGAATGTCTATGTGTCTTTCATAGAATGATGCCTTGTCACTGGAAATTCTGCTTGCAAACTCATTGATTCCTGGAATTTACCAGGCATTTACAAGAGGATGAGGCGAGGACTGAGCTCAACTCCGTTGATAGAGCAGGCGCTTTGCATGCAGAAATCCCCAGGTTCAGCCCTTGAGATCTCAGCTTAAAATGCAAGCGATGGGAAATGCTTGAGAATGAAGAGAGCAGCTGCCAGTCAGAGCAGGGAACTCTGGATTAGATGGGCAAAGAGCATGACTTGGTGAAAAGGCAGCTTCTGGTTCTTGCAGCCAAAAGGGCTGTACATTTTAAAGAAAATGAATTCACTGTTGACTTGAAATCACCACGGTTACCCTCGGTTACCTCAGCATATCAGAGACTGTCCTGTGGTTGGAAATTGCAGATCAGTACCAGACCTCAAAAGACCCTCCATGGCGCAGAGTGGTAAGTGGCGGTAACGCAGCCGAAGCTCTGCTCACGGCCGGAGTTCGATTCCAACGGAAGGAGGAAGTCGAATCTCTGGTAAAAGGGGTCGAGGTCCACTCAGCCTTCCATCCATCCATCTGTGGTCGGTAAAATGAGTACCCGGCATATGCTGGGGGGTAAAGAAAGGCCGGGGATGGAACTGGCAATCCCACCCCATATATACGGTCTGCCTTGTAAACATCGCAAGACGTCACCCTAAGAGTCGGAAACGACTTGCACTATAAGTGCGGGGACACCTTTACATTTTTACCAGACCTCATGGTCATATTCCTTGTGCATATTTTAACCAATCTTCTCATTTATAAATTCTCAGTAAGTTTCCAAGGGAATTTTGCTGCAGCAGCTTCAAAGCACTGTCGAGGATGATCCCTTGTAGGAGGGGTAACTTTAGGCAATCTACTGTCACATAACCTCAGTTTGCTGATCTCTCAAATGGGTATAAAATGAGTATAACAGGAGTCCATATATCCCAAAACATTTATCTACTTATTTCAAAGTAATATATTACTTTTCGCCTCTGCAGCTCCTGGCCACATTCAGTTCTCCTCCCTGCCCATTCTCCCTCAGTTTTTCTGCTCCTCCCAAACGATTCCTCAGACCTCTTCTCTTATCATGTCTCCCAAGTCCCAGTGTTCCTTTCCTTTGCCCAGTGGTGCTTATCTCTGACTGCATAGGTTCTGCTTGGAAAGCACATTGATGCTATTTTCTTAAAGCTGAATAAGCTGAAATGTGACCCTTTAGCTTTTAATTAATATGCAAACAATCTTGCATAGAACAGCCACCATTTAAATGGCTAGCATGAAGATGGAACCCCATTCAAGAAAAGTAAAGAAGTACCCAGCCTCTGCATGATTATTTTCCTTTGACATCCTCTATGCTAATCTGTTGCAAACTATAGTAAAACTTGAAAGCCTTGTTATCACCTCATTCAGGGCCCAGAGCAAGGAAGGACTGCCAGTCACTCTGGTGCTCCAGCAGATGATGACATTGGTCCTGCTCTCAAAAAAGAAGAAGAAGAAGTCCTGGAGCTGTGCCCTCCAGTGTCCCCACCTCCACTACACCGCTGCCTATGCCCTTCTGCTTCTTTTGCCCAACCCCACTACCCTCTCAATCTCTTGCATGTTTGGTCTCTCCTTTCCTAATACTTTCTGCCTCTTTTATTATTATTATTATTATTATTATTTTGCCTCTCTCTGTGACAGAAGTAACTCAGCCAGTGGCAACCTTCTGCCTGCCCTGTCTCTGTGACATCAACCGATCACCGCCAGAGCATCACCAATTAGCCATCCTTCCCCACAGAATGTTCATTTAGCTGCTCACTAACTGGAGGGAAGCTCCAGGAAAGCCGGCCGCCTCATCCTCACCCTTCTTTTTCTTCATTGAGTCTTCCCCTTGAGCCGTGTCGCTCTCTCCCCTCCAAAACCATCCATCCCAACTTTGGCATTTCCATACTGAGACTTGATCAATAGAGGCTGGCATCCCAGGTTAATGATAATCACATAATAAACTCTGATGTTTCAAAGTTCACCCAACTTCAGCAATGTTTCAGATCCGCCACCCCCTCTCCGCACAAATATACCTGCTGACTGCCCTGCCCTGCCCTGCCCCGGACTGATCTGGATTTAAGACTGCTTTGATTCTCTTCCTTATCTGAAACCTTTTTGCCTATCTTATAATGTCTGTTATTTTAGATAAAAAGCCCAATCAATTGAGTCAGAAAATGGCAGGTTTTATTTTCCTCTGATAACTCCAGTCCCCGGCTGTTTTATCAGATAGGTCACTGTATTTTGACGAGATAGAAACTGACCTCTGCAGATACAGCTGTTGCTAAAAATGCATATTATTATTGTTGTTGTTGTTGTTATTGTTATTATAATAAACAGCCACTTTTGATCCACTGAACCAAATGCAGTGCACCAGCTATGAACTGGTATGTTTGTTGTTTGTTTGTGGACTTTCTGTGCTGCCTCCTAAGCAGAATTCCCTGGGTGGCCCGTACGTCAAAAGTACAAAATGTAACCCAGAAAACAGTAAAGCAATAACATATGAACAAAAAGAAATGGAGCGGGGGGGGGATCAGTAAAATCAAGTGATGCCATATTAGAAACTCTTGCAACTTAAGCAAAGCGAAAGCCTCCGAAAGGAGTCTTTAAAAGACCTGGTTGTCTTTACTGTTGCCAAAGTAGGAAAGTATGCTACCGCTGAGAAGGTCCTTTCAGAAGGACTTAGGAAGCTATTTTATACCAACTATTAACCCATCTAGCTCAGGATTCTCTGCACTGACGGGCAGCATTTCAGGGCCAGAACATCTGCTTTGCACGCAGAAGGTCTCAGGGTCAATTGTTGTCACTCCACGTAGGGATGGGTGAGATCCCTATCTGAAACTGTCCCACACCCAAGAGGAAATGTTTTTCAGATCTACTTTCAAGCATCTGTCACCATGAGCCCTAGAATCATGGCATAAACCAACCAAAGTTAAGACCCATTGATCTCCGTGTGGATATTGATTTTTCAGGCTATCAGTGGTTATTAGCCATGCTGAATATGTTCTACCTCCACTGTCTGAGGCAGGATACCTCTGATTGCCAGTTGCTGGGAATCACAAGTGAGAAGGTCCCACCTGTCCTGCTTGTGGGCTTCCCAGTAGGGCATCTGGTTGGTCACCATGACGCAGAGCTTGGAAAAGTTGCTTTTTTTGAACTACAACTCCCATCAGCCCAATCCAGTGGCCATGCTGGCTGGGCTGATGGGAGCTGTAGTTCAAAAAAGTAACTTTTCCAAGCTCTGACATGAGAGCAGGACGCTGAGCTAGATGGGCCATTGGCCTGATCCAGCTATAAGGCTCTTCTTGTGTCCTTAGAGATATTTAAGCAGGAGTTTTAAGTGTCCCACTGACATCCACAGGACTGAAAACAATTAGGATCTATATCATACAGCCATGAGAGTGGCTTTATACAAACACGAGAGTGGCTGTATACTATAGTCAGCATGGATTTTTTGCATTCTGCAGTGTTAAATTGAAAATTCCCCCCATGCCATTCTGATCCTTCCCATAAGCTCATTTCAAAACAAAACCTTACAAAATGTATAGTCCTGAACTCAGAAATGCTTGCTTAAAAACCCTCTAAATTTTCATGGTGATACACAAAACAGTCAGAGAGAATTGAGAGTTCAAAGTGTAAAAAGAGAGAGGAAAAAACCAGACCCCTTTTGGACTTTTTTCTGTCAGAGTTCTCATTTTGTTGTTGTTGTTATGTGCCTCCAAGTCGACCACGACTTATGGCGACCCTATGAATCAACAATCTCCAAGACCATCTGTCATGAACCACCCTGTTCAGATCTTGTACGTTCAGGTCTGTGGCTTTCTTTACGGTATCAACCCATCTCTTGTTTGGCCTTCCACTTTTCTACTCCCTTCTGTTTTTCCCAGCATTATTATCTTTTCTAATGAATCATGTCTTCTCATTATGTGTCCAAAGAATGATAACCTCAGTTTCATCAATTTAGCTTCTAGTGATAGTTCTGGTTTAATTGTTCTAACACCCAATCGTCTTTTTCGCAGTCCATGGTATGCGCAAAGAGTCCATGGTATGCGCAAAGAGTTCTCATAATCTGTTGAAGTTAATTAAAAATCAGCCATGTTCACAGAGGACCTGTAATCCTATTCCTGACCTTGCCCCATACTATGACCTTCATTTTTGCAGTTTAAAAGTTAAAAAAATGCCTGGCTGATTTTTAATTTTAAGAAATTTCACATGGAACTCAATGATAATGTTGGGCACGCTCAGTAAGAACCAACTGTCAGTGTTCTAAAAGCCAGACTCACAGCTGCTTTGCTTGGCTAATCAGGGGGCCACAACCACACCAGACCTTTATTTCACTTCAGACAGTCATGGCTTCCCCCAGAGAATCCTGGGAAGTGTACTTTTTGAAGGGGGATGAGAGAAAACTCTTATTCCCCTGACAGAGCTCCAGTGGCCAGAGTGGTTTAACAGTTAGCTGCTCCGACTGAAGCTCTGTGAAGGGAACAGGGGGTCTCCTAGCAACTCTCAGCACCCTTCACTAACTACACTTCCCAGGATTCTTTGGGAGAAGCCATGACTGTCTAAAGTGAAATAAAAGTCTGGTGTGGATGTGGCCAGGGACAGCTTTAGTTTAAATTTGGGTGGGAGGCTACATGTGCCTGCTGTAGAATAAAAAGGTGGGGGAAACCCTGAAAAGCAATGATACTGTTCACAAAGTTTTCTTTTTGGAAAGGAAAGGGGCTTCCCCTCTGCCCAGTGCCCACCCATCCAATCTCCTCTCCTCCCCCTTCCCCCTCGCCCTCCCCTTCCTGCCCTCCTCCTCCCTTCCCTCCCCCTCCCCCAGGTCAGTTTCACCTATCCTAAGCATGATTGCACAGGAGTAAATCCCACTGAACTCAAAAAGCATGCAAATGATCAGACCTGCCTTTCCCCTCCTTCCTTTCTCCTCTTCTCCCCTCTTCCTTCTTCCTCCTCCCCCACCCACTCTAGGCTTCCCTCCCCATGGTCAGTTTTACATATCCTAAGCATGATTGCACAGGAGTAAATCCCACTGAACTCAATAAACATGCAAATGATCAAATCTGCCCTCCCTCCTATCCCCTCCCTCTTGCCTCTTCCCTCTTCCTTTCTTCACTTCTCCCTTCCCTCCCCCTTCCCCTTCCAATCCCCTCTTTCCCCCTCCTCCTCCTCCTCTCCTCCCTCCCCTCCTCCTCCTCCTCCTCTCCTCCCTCCCCTCCTCCTCCCTTTTGCCCCTTCCCTCTCTCTTCCTTCACCCCTCCCCTTCCAATCCCCTCCTTCCCCCTCCCACACCTTCTGTACCCCTTTCCCCCTTCTTCCTTCCCTCTACACCAAATTCTTACAAGCTACACAGCAAGTGGATTGGATGTGAAAGACCAACCAAAATTGTGTTTGCATTTTGACAAATTGGTAGGGCAGTCCAATATCTCAGAGAGGAGTTCAGGTCTCCTGCTCCCCTGGTGCATTCACTATAGCTGCCCAATTTCCCTGCTTTTTAAAGTTTGATAGAAATAGCTGAGGGCTATAGGTACATTCTTAAACCGCAACATTTTTTGCCTATTAGTGAATAATAATATGTAGCATTTTATGTAGTGTTTTAGACTGCTCAGAGCACTTATATGTTATCTCAGTAATCTTTATAACAGCCCTGGAAGGCAGGCCATTATTTTTCATTATACCCATATTGCAGATGGGAGGGAGAGACTGAGAGGCAATAATTTGCTTACACCTACTTGGTGACTTCATGGAAGTGAGAAGATTTGTGCGAGGGGCTCCCTAAGCAGGGCTAGATCCATCTTTGAGGGGTCCTTGGCAAAGTGTCCTATGAGAGCCGTTACAGTGGCAAACCCCTGCAGGATTAACTGGTGGCAGCAAAGGCAGTAGAAGGATTCTAGCTCAGGGGCAGAACATCTGCTTCGCATGCAGTAGGCCCCAGGTTCAGTTCCTAGCATCTCCAGGTAGGGCTTTGAAAGACCCCTGCCTGAAACCGTAGCAAGCCCATGTAGTCAGCGCAGATGGTACTGAGCTGGATTCAGCTTCCTGTGTTGCTAACTCTTTAACAATGCACTACTATGTGTGGTAATGAACTCTAGAATGATAGGGTACCTTTGTTTCTATTCAAATCAACCCTATTTAAATCAGCATCAGAGGCAGGACACTTCTGAATACTAGTGGCTGGGAATCACAGTTCGGGAGAATGCTCTGGTGCTCAGGTCCTGCTTGTGGGTTTCCCTTTGGGGCATCTGATTGGCCAGTGTGAGAACAGGATGCTGGACTAGATGGGCCATTGGCTTGATCCGGCAGCCAAGCTCTTCTTATGTAGCCTGTTACTCAGAACCATGAAATAACCATGAATTGGAATATTGCTTGGTTTTGAGGTACTATCGCTCATCGGCGGAGCACATGGTTGGCGGGCAGAAGGTTCCAGGTTCAATCCGTGGCATCTCCAGAGAGAGCTGGGAAAGTTTCCTGGGAAGCAACTATGGAAGAAGGCTATTGCATTCCAGAAGCCTGCTTGTGGGCTTTCTGGGAGCATCTGGTTGGCTACTGTGGAAAGCAGGATGTTGACCGAGATCAGGGGCAGGCAGTTTGTAGCCCTCCAGAGGTTAATGGGATACAGCTCCCATCACCTCTGGCTATGGGCCATGACGGCTGGAGCGGATGGGAGCTATAGTCCATCAACATCTGGAGAGCTACAAGCTAGCCATCCCTGGAGTAGATCTGGACCCTTGTTCTGATCCAGCTTGGCTCTTCCTGGGTTCTTATGTTAAAAGGGAAGCCTTGACTCAGAACTCTGATAAGAATTGATGTAGATGGAAGAGAAGGACAAAACAATGGTCCATGGGATCTCTTTGTAAGATCTTAGAGATGAGCAGCCAGATAGCACGAATCTATGGTTTTGCAAAGCCGGCTTGCAAGACTGTAGATCTGAGCTATCTTGCAATGCAGAGTTAGTAACATTATGCAAATGATGGCCGACACGCAAATGAGCTGCAACATGTTGCTTGCTTACGAAGCCCCAAACAACTTGGGATCTAGGCCAGCCTGCCTCACCTACTGTGAGCAGGCTGAAGCCACTAGGTTCTCTCATTCTTGCTTGGGAACTTTATCTTATGCAGCAGTGCAAATCTGGAGGTTATAAGCAGCCCCGAACTCCTGAAGATATCTCTGCTTGCATTTCCGCTGCAGAAAGCTCACTGCTCAGAATGGGTGGGGCTGCAGAATACCACCCCCTAGCAGAGCCCCACCCACTTTCTCAGCAAGCGCCACCCAGACTCACAGGCCTAACTCCCAAACTGTACTTTCTTCCATGTCTTGCGCAGGATAGGCTCACAGGCAGGCATATGGGAGGGGATTTTCTTGGAAATGTTTTTTTTCCTCCTATCCCAGGAAGTCAACAGGATGTGATCTTTTGCCTTGGTCCTTAAGGGGATATGCCTCTTAGAATATGCGTTGCAGGGAAAGAGTAACTCCCCATGGAAGCCATCAGATGGGTCCTTCAGGCTGTCCTTGGGCTGTGGTCTTGCCCAGCATTTGTCCAGGGCGTGTAAGCAGATGAACAGTTTTGCAGCCGTTCATCTGCACTACGACAACAATGTGAAATTGGTGGTGAATATCCCCATTTTACAGATGAGAAAGCTGAGTCTGAAATACTAGTCCAAAGCAAGTCTGAGAGCCAGCCAGTGCATGCCGCTCCGTACATTCAGGGAATAGACGGGGACAGCAGCTCTCAATTATTCTGCTTTCACCCTTACTGGTGCTGCTGGACCTCATTCTTCCCTCCTGTGAACTGACAGCGCTCCCTCTAACTCACCAAAACACTCCTGTACCTACTGGCTGCAGGCAAACATTGGAGATCAGCAGCCGTGAGCCTGTGTGTGTGTGTTCTCTGAGAAAGCCTTGTCCTCTGTAATTGATTTTCACATTGAGGGGCTTACTCAAAAGCTCCCAAACAACACTCTGCGACCCACTTTGCCAACCACTGATCTCAGATATGAAGACAGAGGGGTCCATAGCTCAGGCTGAGGACCGTAAGAGCCCTGCTGGATCAGGCCAATGGCCCATCCAGTCCCGCACCCTGTTCACACAGTGGCCAATCAAAGGCAGAGTGGAAGCTCAAAGGCTGGACACAGGCGCAACAGCACTCT
Organism: Rhineura floridana; assembly: GCF_030035675.1. Lineage (NCBI taxonomy): Eukaryota > Metazoa > Chordata > Lepidosauria > Squamata > Rhineuridae > Rhineura > Rhineura floridana. Next base: position 204,168,812 of record NC_084483.1, on the reverse strand, counting down.
CCCCACTTGTGATTCCCAGCTACTGGTATTCAGAAGCATACTGCGTCCAACAGCAGTGGTAGAATGTAGCCATTATGGAAAGGTTGGCAGAGAGCAGGGGTGTAGCCCTCCAGGGTCTCAGGGATTTTTAGAGCCCCAGTATTTTTGGGAGCAGGGTCCCTGTGTCTCAGCATCCTACAAGCCAATTAGCCACTGAGAAGAGTCTTCTAACATGCTTTCTTGCCCTTTCCTGGTGATAGGAGCCAATCTGAGTGAAAGGAGGTGAGCCATCCACTGGAAGACTCTTCTCAGTAGCTAACACTCTCCTCTTTCATGCTTATTGGCTCCTAGGAATGTCTGCTACAGGAGATGGCATTAACAAGGATCTCATTCTCAACCCCACAGCAAAATTAAACCAGAACTGTCACTAGAAGCTAAAATGATGAAACTGAGATTATCATACTTTGGACACATCATGAGAAGACATGATTCACCAGAAAAGACAATAATGCTGGGAAAAACAGAAGGGAGTAGAAAAAGAGGAAGGCCAAACAAGAGACGGATTGATTCCATCAAGGAAGCCACAGACGTGAACTTACAAGCTCTGAACAGGGTGGTTCATGACAGATGCTGTTGGAGGTCGCTGATTCATAGGGTCACCATAAGTCATAGTCGACTTGGAGGCACATAACCAACAAACATGAAGGGACCCTGCCACTACACTACATTACACTACTAGGCTTTGCATATAGGAGGTTCCAGGTTCAGTTTGTGGCCAACTCCAGGTTTGAAATCAGATTTAAATTTTTCTTTTTTTTAAAAGTAATTTAAGCAGAGAAGAACCATAAGTCAGTGGCAGAGCCTTTGCTTTGCATGAAGAATGTCCCAGTTTCAATCCCCGGCACCTCCAGGTAGGGCTGGGAGAGATCCCTGAAGCCCAGGAGAGCTGCTGCCTGTCAGTGTAGACCATACTGAGCTAGCTGGACCAGTGGTCTGACTCCATATCAGGCAACTTCCTATGTTCCTACAGACAGTAAAAAGACAGTCGAAATAAAATAAAAACGAAAGAACTAAATAAAAGATCAAGGTTTTTATTCTGTTCTTGAAAGGCGACATACACATTTATAACGTAGATTGATAGACCACGTGCTGGCCTCCGCAAAAGTCCACATTGAAGAAGAGGTGGTTATCTAGGCCACTGGCTCCCATCTGGAGCCCTCCCAAATGGGGAGTCAGGGCCCTGATCGACTTTACAGGGTTTTTATAAGAATTACTGACATGACATATTGTATGTGAAGCCCTTTGAGCAGAGCACACTACGCCAATGCAAGCAATTAATTATGAGAGCTTCCGCATGTAGGCTGCAATCATACACTCATCTATCTAGGAGCAAGCCTGGGGGAACTCAGTGGGACTTACTTCTGAGTAGACATGCCTAGAATTGTTAAGGCTGCCATCCTATGCACCCTTTAACTGGCGTTGGACCTATTGAATTCAGGGAAACTTACTTCTGAGTAAATGTGCACATGGATTGGTCTGCATGATTTTTATTTTATTTTACTCCCCGTAATTACACTTCCTAGGGATGGTGTCTGCATTCCGAATCCCACTTCCAAGCCTAAAAAGGCGCCTTAGGACAGCTTACAACAATCAGTAATAAAACAGTCCCTGACCTTAGGTTTACAATCTGAAAGACATGACACAAAAGGAAAAGGCATTAAGAGGGAGGAGGGAAACAGTAAACTTAGGCACTAGTTCTTAGTTACAATGTTAGTTACAAACTGCTTATGTTCTTTCTGGTGCGGGGGTGGAATTTCTTATATAAGCACATACATAAATTGCAGAAGGCAAGTACCACCTCATGAGAGTCATTTCCCTTCTTCCACAGAAGATGTCTCCTGCAAAATGTTGCCTGCATTATTGCATGCATACACACTTCCTCTAAACAAACCTGTGTGCTTCTGGAGTCAGAACAATTAGGTTGTTGGGTTTTTTCCCCCAATTCTGCGTGTAGGATGGATGAATGAATAAACAAAAACATCCAATTAATCAATTAAGATTTCCTTAATCAGATGATACCTAAACTGTTATTCAATTGTAAACTGGAAGGACAAGCTCCTACAAAGGGTTAATAAGCCTTCCCCAACCTTCGGGTCCCCAGAAATTGCTGGTCTATAGTTCCCATCATTCCTGAACATAGGCCATGCTGGGTCGGGCAGATGGGAGCTGTAGTCCAGCAGCATCTGGGGACCCAAAGGTTGAGAAAGGCTGTAAGTTAATCCAGTATTAGCAGTGAAAAAGAAATCAGTCAGAACTCTTGGAGCACCCCCCCCCCGGGTCCAATTGTATGGCTGTGGGGCATGTACAGAGTGCCTCGAGAGTTGGTGGGCTCTCTGTTGCTGGGGGTATTTGAGCAGAAGCTGGCACGCCTTGTATCAGAAATGCTGTAGTTACAAGATTTCTGCACTGGTCAGGAAATGGACTAGGTGGCCTTCAGGGTTCCTCCCAGCTCTGACATTCTATGATTCCATGTAGGAGCACCCAAAAATGCAGAGGCACTGGGACACGTGACAGACAGGCCTAAATATGTTAACTATTCCTGATAAGGCCATCAAAGACAGACCCCACAAAAAGTAATCCTATTTGTTTTGCATACAAAGGCTGCAGACCCTTTGAGAAGGACTGCTATCGAAAGAGGCCTCTGGTCTGAGGTCCCGCCCACTCACACATTACTGGTCCTGGGTTGTGACATTCAGGAAGGCTCCTTCTTGCTCAGAGCGTCTCCCTGGGTGCTCTTAGTTAAATTTCAACTGCTTAAGCCTTCAGACTGACACTCCCCACCCCACAGATTTGCAGAGATCTGGCAAAGGGGCTTTGTAGAAAGCTTTAAAGCAATTGATTTGGATCAAGGGCTCCTAGTTCAAAATGCTGCCATGCAACATTTTCAGACTTTGGTCTCCTGCTCATCCACCCACCAACACCCCACCCCACAAAGTCCTACAATTACGTGACTGAATCTTAGCTTTCATCTAGTCCCCCCCCAGTCCATGCAAGTGAAGAACAAAGCTTAAAGGCTTGCTTAAGTGAAACTCTATTGACTTTGAAACTTAAAAGCATTCTTTAAAACAAAAACAAAAAAGGGAAGGAAATCTCATGATTCAAAAGCCAAGCTCTGGATTTTTGAATGCCCAGGTCACAGTGTTTCAGTAACACAGTGCTTGGAGCCACTACTGCCCTCTGCAGGACAAACTGCTAAACTGTGTGCCTTTGATAATTAAAATTAAGACAAACGCAGTTCTCAAAGGCTGCTTTCCAACCTGTTGCTATTTGCGGGTGGGATTCAGTCACAGAAGGTTAGAGATGGTAGGAATGAGGTTCTCGTGACAAAACTCAAATTTTGAGCTTTGCCTTAGCTATTACAGAAATTTTAAAATGAAGTAATCAGGGATGTAGTGATCCAGGGTCTCAGGGGGTCTTAGACCCTTTACGTTTTGGGGAGCAGGGTCCCTATGTTGCCAGAATCCTATGAGCCAATCAGCAGTGTTTTAGCCACTGAGAGGAGTCTTCTAACATGCTTCCTTGTCCTTTCCTGCTGATTGGAGCCAATGAGAGTGAAAGGAGGTGAGTCAGCCACTGAGAAGACTCTTGTCAGTACCTAACGGACTCTCCTTTCATCCTGATTGGTCCTAGGGACATCTGTTGTTGTGGGAGAAATTGCACGTGAGAAAACCTGAGGAGTGTGGAGATAATGGAGAGCAAGGGAGTGAGTGAGGGGGCGTGTCTGTGAGGGGATGTGGTGTGGCTATCATGACGGGACCCTGCACTTCTGAATTTGCGCTACGCTATTGGAAGTAATATACCTTTACTTCTTTTATATATTCTTGTATGTTGACGTTTCGTTTGACTTAGTGTGGTTTGTACAATGGACGGACCAGGAAGAACATGATCAAGTTCCTTTGCCAGCATATAGATGGATATGGTCCCTTTAAGTGGGTATTTCCCCCTCTCTTTTCTGGTTTATCCCATACTGGGCCGGTGCCAAGCATACCAGGGCACTTGGGCACCAGTCTGCCCCAGGCCCTGGTACATCTGTGAGGGAAAAAAAAAACACAATTCCCAGGATTCTTTGGGGGAACGTCATGTGCTTTAAAGGTGCGCTGGATGTGCTTTAAATGTAGAAAGAAAGAAAGCCCTGTCAGCTCACATGAACAGAACATTTAAACACCTATACATCCATTAACAACAACAAAACATCTATTTTGGTTTACACATATAGATCAGCATACGCCGTTCATAGGCATATGGTGTATCCAAAGGAAGTTGGTGTCTATAGAAAGTTCGCTCAAATGTAGCAAGGGTGTTTAGATCATCAAACCATTGCATAGTCGCTGGTGGGTATTCATCCTTCCAGGCTCATGGTATGAGTCTCTTAGGGACCATTAGTGGACGTAAAGTCCATGCTTGATGGCCTGCCATTAATCTTCATATAATAGGAATGTAATTTAAAAGTGCATTACTCAGTCTTGGCACAGCCCTGCTGTCATGATTGGTTTCCACTGTATTAATCTTTTCATTACATCTCTGTCATCAAAGTGACATGCATGCTCCTCTCCACATTTTATCTTCACAACAACCCTGGGAGGTAGGCTAAGCGTACCTGTCCCAAGGTCATCTAGTGAGATTTATGTGGCGAAGTGCAGGATCAGAACGCAGGTCTCCCCAGAGCCGAGGGTAGCATACACAATATCTCCTCATTTTTATCCTCACACCAACCCTTTGAGGAACTTCTTTTTTAAAAAATGGAGATGCATTCGATTCTGAGAGCCCTCTGAAGTGGTACAGTCCTGACAGAGGTTCGCTGTCTCAAGGAGGACTCGGCCAATAAGGGTTTGCTTTCCTTCATTAAACTGTAAGTTATTTCCCATGTCCTTCAGTATCTCAGAAAGGTATATTGCAGAAAGATATTTTTGTATGCACAAAAAGGATATCGTAGAGTTGGTTCAGAAAAGTTTCAGAAAAGGGCAACCAGAATGATCAAGGGGATGGAGTGACTCCCCTGTGAGGAAAGGTTGCAACATTTGGGGCTTTTTAGTTTAGAGAAAAGGCAAGTCAGAAATGACATGATAGAAGTGAATAAAATTATGCATGGCATGGAGAAGGTCCAGAAAAAAAGCTTTTCTCCTTCTCTCGTAACACTAAAATTCATGGACATCAATGAAGCTGAATACTAGAAGTTAGGGACATATTAAATCAGAAAGCCTTGCCCACTCACATCAGGGGAAATATTTTTCTCCCCCTCTCATAACACTCGCACTCATGGACATCCAATGAAGCTAAATGTTGGAAGATTCAAGACAGACAAAAGAAAGCCTTTCTTCATGCAGCACATAGGTAAACTCTGGAACTCACTCCCACAGGAGGCAGTGATGGCCACCAACTTGGATGGCTTTAAATCTGCAAAAAAGGCAAACACTATATTAGGCTGCATTAAGAGAAGTATAGTTTCCAAATCGCGTGAAGTATTAGTTCCCCTCTATTCAGCACTGGTTAGGCCTCATCTTGAATACTGCATCCAGTTCTGCTCTCCGCACTTCAAGAAGGATGCAGACAAACTGGAACAGGTTCAGAGGAGGGCAACGAGGATGATCAGAGGACTGGAAACAAAGCCCTGTGAGGAGAGACTGAAAGAACTGGGCATGTTTAGCCTGGAGAAGAGAAGACAGAGGGGAGATATGATAGCACTCTTCAAGTACATGAAAGGTTGTCACATAGAGGAGGGCCAGGATCTCTTCTCGATCGTCCCAGAGTGCAGGACACAGAATAATGGGCACAAGTTGTAGGAAGTCTTGAATTTATTTAATTCGGTCCAAGACCAGCAGTAGTTGCAGGAAGTCAGATTTCGACTGAACATCAGGAAAAACTTCCTAACTGTTAGAGCGGTACGACAATGGAACCAATGACCTAGAGAGGTAGTGGGCTCTGCGACACTGGAGGCATTCAAGAGGCAGCTGGACAGCCGTGTCAGGAATGCTTTGATTTAGATTCCTGCATTGAGCAGGGGGTTGGACTTGATGGCCTTATAGGCCCCTTCCAACTCTACTATTCTATGAAATGGGGGTTAGACAAATTTCATGGAGGCTACTAGCCATGGTAGCTGTGTTCTAGAACCACTTACGGAGGCAGCATACTTCTGAATGCCGGACGGAGTTAGATGGGCCATTGGCCTGATCCAGCAGCAGCTGGGCTCTTCTTCTGTTATGCAGCCCTATTTGACATTTTTGACACTTTTTATTTACATCAGCCCTTTAAATTGAGCATTGAGCAGGGGGTTGGACTTGATGGCCTTATAGGCCCCTTCCAACTCTACTATTCTATGATTCTATGAAATTGCACATTCATTTAAATTTAAACAATGAGTTAGTTAATTGGTTGGCAAGCCTGATAAAAACAGCAATGTTTGGTTTTTGTTTTTTCTGCCGAAACAACAGAAGACCAGGTATGCATGCATTTGATGCCTTAGCCCCCAAGCAGGGGGTGGCCTTGGCATCTCCCCCCCCCCCGTTCTCTTGCTTGACATTCATCTTTGCATAATTTCACATGATTGGTTTTGGCGCACCAATATATCAAGGCCGTCCCTTATCATAACAAATTGTTTTAGGACACCCGCTTTCTCCAGGGAGGGTGGGCAGCGTGGAAGGGCTCCTCTCGGGGTCTGTTTAGACGGTGCCTCTAAGTGTCTTCTCAGGGCCCAGAGGCACTTCTCCCATCTGACGAGGTGCTTTTCAAGCCTCTGGTATGTTGATATTAAATTTCCCTCTGTAAACAGAGAGTTAAGGACAGGATGACGGAAAACTCATTGCCATCTGGCAAATCACGGAAAAGGCTGGAGATGAAAGGCGCAGGGATGATAAAAAGGCAGTGATAGGAAGGCTGGCCCCCTCTAGGATGCACACCTTAAAAAGAAGGGGCAGAATCTAGATCCAACATCAGCCAGGAAGCAGATTGGCCAAAATATATTCAGTTGTTTTAATATTTTCTAACCCACCTACATCTCCAAGGTGGCTGACAAATTGAATTGCAAAACTATATAAAACAAGAAACCACCCAGGTGGCCTCAGTGGCTCAGAGTACCTACTTCTAGCTATGCCTTGTATACCAGCGATGAGCCCTTCTGGACAGGAATGACTTGGCCACTCTCCTCCATGCTCTGGTAGCCTCCAGGTTAGCCTGTTGCAATATACTCTATGTGGGCTGCCCTTGAAGATGCCTCGGAGGCTGCAGCTAGTGCAGAATGTGGCAGCTCAGGTCCTGGCTGGGATATCTGTCAGGATGAGTACAATGCTTGTCTTGAAGAAGCTGCATTGGTTGCCTATTCCTCTTTAGAGTCCAATTCAAAGTGTACACCTTTGTGTTTGAAGCCCAAAGCAAAGGGCGGGGAACACTTTTTTGGCTCCATGGGGCAGATTCTTATCAGATCCTAGCCCTGTGGGTCATATTTGACAGGTGGGCATCCCTCACAATGATGTCAAGTGATAGGGTACTTTGATATCCTGAAGCACCACACAGGGCTTGCAAAGAGCCCTTTACTTACTAGACTGCCTTCAAGTTGATTCTGACTTATGGCTAGGGTTGCCATGTTGCCCGGTTAGCCGGGTTTTACCTGGATTCTTTGCATGCCAACCGGCGCCCATTTAGCCCCTTAGGTGGCCCGGATTCTCAGCTTTAATTTTTTTAAAAAATTACGTTTCTAGGTGGTCCGGTTCCCTCAGATATACATAAAAACGTCAGCCACCCCCCCGACTGTTAAATATTTTTTTAAACTACTGTATAGCACTTCGTAGCTTTAACCCCGCCCATTCAGGATTGCAGCCAATCAGTGAAGTGTTTGGTTGACCTGTGGCAGTGTCTAGAAAACCTCATTGCAATGCCAGAAAATGGTGGTTTCCCCCCCTGTTTATCTGAAAATCTCATAAATTGGGTAAGTATATACATTTCAGTTTTTTCCCCTCTTGTGTGCAGGAGTCAGATCCTGGTCAGTGTTTTGAAAACCTTCCCAATACTTGCTTTTGTGGGGGTAAAAGCATTGCTAATCCCATATGTCCAGAGTAAATCCCATCGAATTCAACAGGACTTACTTTTGAGTAGACATGATTATGAATGTGCTGAAAATCAATGGGACTTTGGAGTGAATGTAAAAAAGAATTGTGTTTGTGTTCTCTTTCTGTCCCTTCTCCAGTCCTATTTTAAAGCAAGTAGGCAGGGCAGTTTTTATTCTGTAGGAAACTAATACTGATTTTTTAAAAAACTAATACTGATTTTTCTGCAATGACCAACTGGTTTGACAATAAACTATTATATGGGCTGTATGTATTTACACATCTGCAGTGTGTGTAGTCTTTCCAACAACCCTGTGAGGTAGGGCTGGAAACCAAGGCAGCTCACAACAAGAAATAAAGCCATTTAAAATCCAATAACCATAAAAACAAGTATAAACAGTTGCAAAACAGCGTAAAGTGGCATGATTCAGAATTTTGGGTTGTGTGAATGAAGTTGCTTATCACTTGAGGTTGCATTTCTGTCCCTGTTTGAGTAAGCCCCACTGAATACACTGGGACTTGCTTCTGAATAAATAAACGTAGGATTGCACTATAAATATATTTACAGTTTGTGTAAATAATAAATATAGTTGATAGCCATGCTTATATAAATATTTCTTCATTTATCATATTTTTGGTTTTTGGTTAGGAATCCTGACTGGTTGTGAGATGCTTAGTTTTCTGCCTTACTCATAGGAATCTTGTTGTGGTTGGTATGGTATTGCATTTAAGAAATCATGGTACGAAATGGCCTGAATTAGTATAAGGCAGATTCCTTGGTTCCTAAAAGTGGGAAGAGACTCAAGGGCCACAGTGACTCCAACATTTATTTATGTATTTTTATTTACAAGATTTATATACCGCTTTATTGTAAAAAATCTCAAAGCGGTTTACAGAAAGAATGAAAACAATAAAATTATTGGCAAAAGCGTTAAGGACAGATACTTAAAAACATTCAAAATAATAAAACCAACAATGAGTTAAAAACAGATTTAAAAACACAATAGCTTCTATATGCCTGGAGAGGCTTGCCTCAAGAAAACTGATTTTAGCAGGTGCTGAAAAGAGGCGTCTGCCTAATGTCAATAGGCAAGGAGTTCCAAAGCGTAGGTGCTGCCACTTTACTGGACTGATTTCTTACAAGAGCAGAACAGTACTATGTGGCACCCATAACATGGAAAGCACAGCTTGAACTTGGCCTGGTAGCAAATCGGCATCCAATGCAGATTTCAGAGCAGAGGTATTATGTGCTGATAGGATCTCACTCATGTCAGCGATTGTGCTGCAGCATTCTACATTAACTGCAGTCCCCAGGTCAGGTTGTGCTGCATGGGGATTTCTGTGACCTTGGCTGACGGGCTGCTAGGATTCTTTTAGTTTGGGTTTTTGGTTATGAATCCTGACTGGTTGTGGGATGCTGAGTTTTCTGCCTTATAGGAATCTTGTTGTGGTTGGTATGGTATTACATTTAGGAAAGTGTTACTGCCTTCTGTGTTTCCATCTCTGAAATATATCGTATATGTAATGGTTAACCGTACTGTTGCCCTGACTTACTTTATGTTTGTTGCTATTTTGTGTTTTTATTATGTTTTTATATTGATTGTGTATTTTTATTGTTTTTATTATATTTGTAAGCTGTCCTGAGCTCCGTTTTTAACAGCAGAAGGGGAGGATATAAATCCTCTTAATCAATCAATCAATATTCCATAGTGTTGGAAACTAGAGTCTAGGCATTTAAGGCTGAAAATGTTGTTTTTTTAAAAAAAGATTTCTCACATCTTTCCCCAGTTTTTGGTGGTAATTCCTAGGCACAAAAACAAAACAACTGGATAATCCAAATATTAACATGCAAATGTTTGCATAATATGCAAATTAGCCTGCCCGGATTTGTGGAACTGGAATATGGCACCCCTACTTATGGCACCCCTATGAATAGGGTTTTCATGAGGCTGAGAGGCAGTGACTGGCCCAAGGTCACCCAGTGAGCTTTATGGCTATGTGGGGATTTGAACCCTGGTCTCCCAGGTTGTAGTCCAACACCTTAACCACTACGCCACACTGGCTCTCATTGCAAAGAGCCCTACCTGCTACTTTAAAGCACCCGAAAGTTTCAACTTTCTACAGGCATCAGCTGCGTGAGTGAGCTCCCCTCCGGAAACTGCAGGATGCCGGTCAGGAAATTACAGTCTTCAGGAGAGGCTCTTTTTATGGTGCCACCTCCCTCAGACCTTTTGCATGCAAGGCTTGCGCTTGGCCACTGAGCAATGTCAAGGAACAACAAGCGCCAACAATGTACAGCACCGCACATGAGACCAAATAAACAGGCCTGCTTTTTTCTGCTAGTCTTGCCTTGGACTCTCCCTAATTTGGAGGGAGAGCCAAGATTCCCTGAAGTACCTCTTGTGACAGAAATAAATCTCCCCCCCTTCCGCTTCCAAAAGCCCTGAATATGGACTGCCTTCAAGTCGATTCCGACTTATGGCAACCCTCTGAATAGGGTTTTCGAGACACGCATAAATCTTTCCTGAATGGAATGTGGTTGCCTGTTGCAGCTATTGTTGTGGCGCTGGGCAGGAGTAGTTCAGACCTTTCACTGCCTGAATGTGTTTCCTTTCCGAGTTGTTGGGAAGCCCACAGGAAAGGGTCAGTGTCAAGAGGCCTCATAATGCCTGGATTTAGAGCCTTTAACTGGAGGCCGAAAGCTGTGAATCGAAATGCCTTCGGCTGCAGCTCTCCAGAGCGGGCACAGGGAACCAACCTCCGTAGCTATAAGGAAGCTGCCTTATACCAAGTGAAACCATTGGCTCATTAGCTTGGTATTGTCAACACTGGCTGGCAGCAACTCTCCAGGGTCTCTGCAAGGAGTCTCTCCCAGCCCTTCCTGGAGATATCAGGGATTGAACCTGGGGCCTTCAGCATGCAAGGGAGATGCTCTCCCACTGAGCTACGGCCCTTCCCCAGTCCTCAGCAACCAACAGGCACATGTGTCTGGCCCTATGTCTTGAAAAGAAGTGTCACCCACTGATATAGCAGAGCCAACCTTTGTAACAGGGAAAAGAGCTGGCCAATGTTACTTTCTTTGTTCTCGTCATTTGGGAACCCTTAAGTGGAGCCATCTTCAAATAGGGGCGCTTCGTAGCCTGTGGCCACTGAAAGGCTGGTGGCACTGTCTGTGTGCGTGCGTGTAGAAGAGAGTTATCCACTTGCAGAGCGAAAGATCCCCATCGCAAAATCCTCACCCCGAAGTGGGGCTTTGAGGGTGGAGTTCAGAGAGGTGGGATGCTTCTAAATACCCGTTGCTGGAAACCGCAGGAGGGGAGAGGGCTCTTGCATTCAGCTTCTGCTTGCAGGCTTCCCCCAGGCACCGTGGTTGGCCACTGTGAGAAGAGGTTGCTGGACTAGATGGGCCACTAGCCTGACCCAGTACCCAGGCTCTTTTTATGTTCCGATGTAGAGTCGAGGCGGGCAGCCAAGCCATTGGAAGGCATGTATGGGACAGAGCTCATCAGTAGCAAAACTCTGCATTTACCTGTAGAACAGGACAAGGAACCTTTGCCACCCTGAGGGCCGCATTCCCTTGCGGGCAACGTCCTGGGAGTCACATGCCTGTGGTGGGTGGGGCCAGAGATCAAACGAGGATAGGGTCATCATGGATGTGACTCCTACTTTTGTATCTAACAGAGTACATCCCAGCCATGCAAAAATCAAAGGTCTCTCTCTCTACATACACACAAACCCCTCCATCATCCATTTAGGCAAGAAAGAGGTATTATCTAGGTGCAAGAGCACAAACCATCATGAACACACAATCGAAAGGGCGTCTGGAGAGACTGTTGTTGTCCCACGTAGGCCAGTAGTGTCTACAGCAGGGATGGGGGCACCTGAGGCCCATCAGAAGTTGCTGGACCACAGCTGTCGTCACCCTTGGCCATGGGCCACACTGGCTGGGGATGATGGGGATTACAGTCCAACCACATCTGGAGAGCCCCAGAGCTTCCCCATTCCTGGTCTACGCGAAATGGCAGTTGATCTTCCAGGGCTCAGAGACGGAGATCTTTCCCGGCCCTCCTGCAAAGGAAATGGCCCAGGCCTCTTGTTTTTCTGGTTAGATGAGAAGAACCTCATTTTGCTAATTCAGTGTGAGTGATGATAAGAGCATAAGAAGAGCCTGGCTGCTGGATGAGGCCAAAGGGGGCCTGTCTAGTCCAGCACCCTGGTCTCACCGTAGCCACCCAGATGCCCTAATGAAAAGCCCACCAGCGTTACCTGAGGGCAACAGCACCTCTCCCCACTTTGATTACCCTGTAACGTATTCAAAGACATGCTGCCTCCAACAGCGGAGGGTGAACATAGCCATCATGGCTAGTAGCCATTGATAGTTAGTAGCCATTGATAGCCTCCATGCTATGTTTGTATCTGATGCAAATAGTTTTATTTGTGCCAGTTGCATGCCGCCCTGGAATCCATTTGGATACAGGGCAGTCTAGAAATATTTCAAAATAAATAAATGGCTATCCTTACTGAATCTCTATGCCATGAAAGTCAGACTCTCTCTCTCTCTCCCCCCCTTAATGAATCATGATTGAAAGCTGTCAAAGCTACAGGCCACCATGATCACCCCTCGTGATCACCCTCCAGAAGGTGCCAACCGACACCAATCAACACAGGGGCATTGACACTCAGGTCTGCACCATGTGACCCATCCCACGGAAAGGAATCCACCCAGCTATGACCTCTGACCTGCCAGGCGCTTGGCAGCCTGTCTGCATTTGCATTTCCAAAAAGTGAGCCAGGGGTGGGCACTGTTCAGTTTAGTGGCTCACCAGGCCTGGTTCACACCGTCATGGAAAGTAGAATGAGCCTATTCAAAAAACATCCATGCAGGGGGTGGAGGGGGTGAGATTTGATCTGTTGGAGCTTCCAGGAGCCAAGGTCTGCTGCTGTTATTTTTAAAACCCTCCATTCCTCGGCCAGTTTTTCCAGCATCTGCTTTGCAAGCGATTCCAGCTTCTGTCTGGCACGGCCAAAGCTGAATTTCTTCCAAAAAAGAAAAAAAATGCACTGCTTATCAAACCCGGGCCTGGACATCATGTATATTCTGTCTCGATATTCCAGTGTGCAACACAAACAGCCCTCTGTTCCTGCATGATGATAAATTCCAGGCCACCTCGGCGTGTGCCACATATAAATCCAGGACAAAGCAGACGGAAAGGACGCTTCTCCACACACACCGCCCCGCGCTCTACCCTGCTCCCCATTTTCACTTAGGATTCCTTCCCACCCACCCAGCAGTCAATACTTTTTAATGGATTGGTCATATTTCACAATCCCCATAATAAGCAGAAAACTCCTTATGGACAGAATTTGTGCTCTGTGTTGGGTGTGTGGTGTGAGACTTACCTGGCCTGCTGAAGGGCCAGAGTTTGGGTGAGTAGAGCGTATGCCTTGGGTACAGAAGGTCCCTGGTTCAATCTCCGGGTAGGACTGGGAATGTGCCCTGTCAAACCCTGGGCAGCCACTGCCAGTCAGTGTAGACAGTACTGAGCTAGAAAGGCCAGTGGTCTGACTCAGTATAAGGCAGCTTCCTGTGTTTTTTTGTTCCATTTTATCTTCACAACAACCCTGTATGGTAGGTTAGACGTTAGAGGGAGAAAGACTTGCTCAAGGACACCATGTGGGCATCATGGCTGAATGGGAATCTGACCCATCTTAGGGCACCTCCAGACAACCTGCTTATTCAGCATTCCTCTTGATTTGCTTGCACAAAGGTTAGTTTAGACTATATACAGGCTTTATTGAAGATTTGTTCTGATTTGTTGACAGGGCAGTTATTTGGACAATGACAATTCATCCTGCTTTCTTCCTGATTTGCTTGCAGGTTGTTTCCACATCTTCTCGTTAATCATTTGTTCACCCCAGTGCATTTCAAGGCATTTCTCTCTCACTTTCCAAACTGCAAAAAAATCTCTCTGTGTGTGTCTTTAAATGGATTTCTTGTGCTGGGAAGGCAGAGCACTTTGATCCACTTTCGTTGTGCAAAACTAAAATCCCCCAGTGTGCTTGAATCCTTCCTACAAAATATTGACAGTCTGGAGGCACCCTTAATCCTAATATCCCATGCACTGCACCGCGCTGGCTCTGTGGATGTGGCTGGTGAGGAGTGCGTCTGGCAGAGAGATGCAACCTCTTCTAGCTGAGCATTAAGGGTGGGAAAATCTGTCAGTTTCTCCTTTTTCCAATCTTAAATTCAGTTCCCCACATTTCTGCAATACTTTGAGATTAAAAAAAATCCTCATGAAAATCCTTCAGCATTTTAATGCTCATAAACACATTTTTGTATGCAGTTCTGATGAATGTACATATTTTTGCAAGCAGTGTCTCCTAATATAATGCATTTTTGTATTTTGTTTTCAGCAATATATTCATTTTTGTGTACACTTGCCCCTAATATATGCATTTTTATAAACACTGTTTGATTGAAGAACTGTGTTGCAAAATTTGGATATGTGCAAATTTCGGTTCTCATATTGTTTCGGGAAGGGTGAATTGGATCAATTCGACTTTCAGTGCGAACCAAATCAAATTTCTCCCCCATCCCTAATGGGCACTTATTTGATAAACCTATTCCTCGCTGTTCTTGCATTTCACTCTCGCTTAATTTGGGGGTTACTGGGCCACATAAAATAGTCCTGCCAGTTCTTCTGGTCTAGATTAGGACAATGCCTCCCTCTAGTGGCTGCAATTACTAGGTACCAGGCTAAATTAATTTGCACTGGGCTGCCCATTAGCCACCAGGCTAAGTTCAAGGTTCTGGTTTTGGTGTACAAAGCCCTATACAGCTTGGGACCAGGATACCTGAAAGATTGTCTTACCCCTTATATACCCAGCCGATCACTGCGCTCCGCAGGTGAGGGCCTCCTGCAGATACCATCTTATCAGGAGGTCTGTTCTATACAGCGTAGGAACTGGGCTTGTAGCATGGTGGCACTTATCCTTTGGAACTCCCTTCTATTACATATTACATAGTTTCATTATATTGATTTTATTATTAGTATAGTGTAGTGTAGTGCTGTATTTTTTTTTAAAGGCCTATAGTTTGCCATCTTGGGAGGGTTTGGCTTTTAGATTTTTAAGTGAAGAAATGTCTTGATTTGAGCCTCCTAGAGCTGTTTGCACCTCTCTTGTTTGGTTCAGGGGTAGGATATTAGGTCAGATCAGATTTGTCTATAATTCTGTAAAACCCTTCCATGGGCATGCATTGTTAGCCAAGCCTTTGATTTCTCCTTCTTTCTCCCTCCCTTTGGTATCTGCAGAATTTTTCGACGATTACTCCGAAGGCCGGGAATGCGTCAACTGTGGGGCCATGTCCACTCCACTGTGGCGGAGAGATGGCACCGGCCACTACCTGTGCAATGCCTGTGGACTCTACCACAAGATGAACGGCATCAACCGTCCACTGATCAAGCCCCAGAAGAGGCTGGTAAGGAAACGCCTGCACCAGTCTGGCATGTGATCTTGGAACGTGATCCTGAAGCATGATCTCAATTGCTGATTGCATTTTATTATTATTATTGTTGTTGTTGTTGTTGTTGTTGTTGTTATTGTTATTATTATTATCGTCCTTTACTCTAAGATCCCAGGGCAGGTTATAACAATTTAAAATACAACATTAAAAACAGCTTAAAACAAATTACAATCATAAAAGTAGGGTGGGTCCTAGAAATATCGGGTGGTATAGTCCATGCTAGTCCTACTGAGAGTAGACCCACTGAAGTTAATTGGCAAGACTAACTGAGGTTCATTAATTTCAGTGGATCTACTCTGAGTTGGATGCGACCCATGCATTTCAGGTGTCAAAGGCCCAGGTAAAGAGGTGTGTCTTCAGTGCTCACTGTAAATTGTATCGTGAAGGTGCCAGGCGCATCTCTATGGGGAAGCAGTTCCACAACTTTGGGGCTGCCACGATATTTTATATTATTTTATGATTTATTGCATTTCTAATGTTGCACACTGCCTAGGTATTCTTACAGGATAATGGCTTGCCCGAGGCCACTGGTGAGTTAACAGCCAATTCTTCTTGCTTTGGACTGTTGTCCCCACAGTCGGCTTCCCGTCGGATTGGGCTCTCGTGCGCGAACTGCCATACCTCTACAACTACGCTGTGGCGCCGGAATGCCGAAGGAGAGCCCGTCTGTAATGCCTGCGGTTTATATATGAAGCTGCACGGGGTAAGAGTAACCAAACAAAGCAGAACAAGCTCTTTCCAGTCTGTCTGGAATGTGGAATGTGTTATCTATGCGGCATCAGGGGACAACTCTGGCTGCTTAGCTTTTTCTGTGGCGTGACGTGTTTTGAGGAACTTGTTCTTTGTAGTCTTTGGGTGCAAGAAAAATGGTGGTGGCAGCAGCTGGGGTGTGTGTATGGTGGGCACAGGCAGAAGATCAGCAAGGGCAGAGCTGTCAAGCACCCCATTCATGCCGTATTTGCACAGCTGGGCCAATGGCAAGAGGAAGAACCCAATCCTCTGCTGGCTCGAGACCCTCTGAGGCCTGATGCCGTCCACAGACCACGCTGGGAAAACAAAGACAAAGCATAATCTGAGGAGCATTTGAGCCCCATCCAGGCATCTCCCACTCTTAGGATTTATGTGAGGGGGAGAGAAGGGCTGCACTTTCTTTCTGGCCATAACTCACCCCCACCCCCCAGTGGTGGCTGGTGCCCATTGGGACAGACAGGTAGGGCAGAAAGCAGGGAGCCCAACAGTAGGAGCCAGAGCCAATTGGGAGGCAGAGCCAAGTAATTCTATCTTTGTTCCTCTCCTTCCTGTTGAGTTCTGCAAGGACAACACTTAGACTGAGACTGAAGAAGAGGAAACTCACAGGCAGGAAACCCCGCCCCCCTCGGCTGGTTATAAGAAGGAGAAGGAATGCAAATGGGAGGTTGGTGGGGCAGCTCACTATTAGCCCAGTGGACCAGCCTCCACTGCCCACCCACCCACTGTTCAAGTATTGGGGGCATGTCTGAAGAGAAGAGGCCTGCAGAACACACACGGGTACTCCCCATGATCTGGAACCCCACACGGGCAAAGTTCCCCCATTCCAGATCACACGGAGAACTTACATGCATTTTGTAAGATTTTCCTCTGCAGTCATGCAGAATGGGGTTCTGGGACCAATATGAATCCCTAAGAGAAGACAAATCGTAGATGAGGGTTTGCTTTTCCTTAAGCTTCAGGGCCAGTGCCTGCATTTTTGGAGCCTCTCTCTTCTTTGCAACAGCCAGTTGCAAACTGGTGGCTCCATACCAGTGGGCCAGTGGAATTTGCTCTGGGTTTTAGTCTAAACTGTCAAGGACTAAAACCTGGAGAGGATTCCACTGCCCCACTGACATGGAGCCAAGAGCCACCACACGCAACGGCCCTCTTTCCGAGCAGAAGCTGATACATACATTCAGCGTTCTGCCCCTCAGCTCTTGAATTTGAAGTCCAGGCCCCAGCCGTGATCTTTCTTGGTCTTGGTGGGGACTTCTTGTGGAATGGATTTACGTGCATGTTATAAAAGGTTGCTCTGCAATGTGTCTTTTTAGGTCCCGAGGCCCTTAGCGATGCGAAAGGAAGGGATCCAGACCCGGAAGCGTAAACCAAAGAACTTAAACAAATCCAAGACATCTGCGGGTGTGTATACCATCGTTTGTTTGTTTTACAAATTTGTAAACTACTTCTCAGCCAAAGGCTATTAACATGGTGTACAGCAGAATGCAAATTCTTACAAGAATTGAAATTATTTTGTACAAGCTCTAATACAGTAAAACCATCCATACAGATGTACAGTTAATAGAACAAAAACTCCTGAGCCATACCCTTGGGAAAGCCTTCTTAAACAACAATGATTCTGGGTGCTTGTCTAATTTCACCTGGGAACCAGAAGGCTAGAGGTGCAACACTAAAAGACCAATTTCAAGTGCAAATGTAAGTGCACTTCTGGAGCATGTGGTACTCTCAGCAGTGCCCCATTTGAGGATCACAGTTGCTGGGCAAGGATATACAAGGACCTTTGTATTTTTAAAAAGCACCACTACCTCCTCATGCTCAGAAGACGATCCTGAGATCTGCCAAGGCAGGGGAAAAAATCTTCCTTTAATGCCTAAATCCACTTTCATCAAAGCATTTCGATTTCATAGAATCAAAGAAATATAGAGTTGGAAGGTACCTGGGAGGTCATCTAGTCCCTCCCCCAGACAACTGCTTTTCAGAGGTATACTGCCTCTGGACTTGGAGGTTCCATTTAACTTAGTGATAGGTCTGCCCTTTATACATTTGCCTCCTTCTATTTTAAAACCAGCCAGTCCCAAACCTGATTACATTAAGTGTCACCTTCCATACAGGCTACCCCCCACTTTAAGATCTGCCCTGGGGGCCCTCTCTTTGCTATAATTGCAAGTGACCAAACAGCTAGGGAAACCAACAGGGCTTTTCCAGTTGTGGTGCTGTGACTGAAATGCCTTCCCAATGGAGATCCATCAGGCTCCTGCTTTGTTATTTGTGATACCCTGCTTCCCCATATCCCTGACTGCAACAGCACTCAATGCTATATTTTTTGCCAAATTCACAGGAATGACCTGGTCTAACACTGTTTTTTTTCCCCTTTGTCCCTTCCCATGCCCAGGATCAGCCAATAACGAAAGCCTTACCTCAGCCATTAGCTCGGCCACCTGCACCAGCACCACGACGACCACTGCCACTGTGGAAATGCGCCCCATCAAGACAGAACCGGGGATCTCATCTCATTATGGGCACCCGGCCCCTGTTCCTCAGGTGAGGAATAAAAGAAAAGGGAATTGCGTGGGCCCAATTTGTGATGTTGTTTGTTTGATGTTGTTCATCTTTCCTCAAGAGCTCAAAGCAACATATCTAAAGTTTTCCTCATTTTTATCCTCACAACAACCCTGTGAAGGAGGCTAGGACAGGGTTGGGCTAACATTTCAGCTTTGCATGGTTTACTTTTCAATAGAGCCCCTCATGAGCCACCCACACATTTGAAAATGGCAAAGGAAGAGCTCACAATCAGGATCTTTTAGCCACTAAGACATATGTGGGCCACCCATGACCCAGATCTGGCCCTCCAGGGTCCCCCATGTGGCCCCCCAAAATGCCTGTCACTACCGAAAGCATTACTGCAACTGGACTAACCCCATTGCCAGAACAGCCAGCAGATGCAGAAAGAAGGAGGAAGGCTGGCTGGCTGGCTGGTGTGTGTGTGAGAGAGAGTGAGCCTGTACACGTGAGAGACAGAGAGGGGAGGGAGAACAGAGAATTTCCTCCTCTTTGGGATTTGGCCCCTCCCACTTCTGGCCCCTGATCAATTTCCCCTGAGGGAATGTGACCCTTGGACCCGAAAACGTTGCTGGGCACATCCATGAAGGAATACTTAATTTGCACGAAGTGATCCTAGTGAGCCACTCTGGCTTAACAAGTTTCTTTCTAGACCTGAGCAAGGTCCACCTAGGTCGAACCTTCTTGGCAAGATCCCAGCAACCAGCAGCAGCTCTGTGGTCCATTGGAATTTGGCCAAGCAGAGGACCATGGTAGCTTCTTAGGTTTAGATGGAGAAAAGTGACTGGCTCTCCTCTCCCCATCACTGTGGCTGCAAAATCTGTTATAGGGTTTTTTCCCAACCCTCCCGAGCAGATTTTGGGAAGTCATAGAGGACAGGTGGGGAAATGTTCTATTGCGTTAAGCGGAAATCCTTGCACAGATGGGACAAGTTTGTTGGAAACTGCCTAGGGTGGTGGTGGTTGTTGTTGTTGATGATGATGATAATTCTCCCGTTGTTTCATTGATCATCCATATCTTTCTTTCTCTTTCCCCTGCAATCTTTCCCTCCAACCAGGCATTCTCAGTCGCTGCAATGTCCGGACATGGATCTGCCCTTCACTCCGCCATGTCGGCCCTCAAACTTTCCCCACAGAGTTACCAGGCAGCTATCAGTCACTCTCCCCAGCCTAGCTCCAAGCAAGACTCCTGGAACAGCTTGATTCTAGGCGAAAGCCACGGAGACATCATCACGGCATAACTGTCCTCTGCCCTCCCTGGCGGCTTCGGGCTCCGGATCTCCGAAGGCAACTTTCCGACTATCGACCAAAGCCAGTTTTTTTTCTCTTCTTTATTTTGTTTTACTTATTTCTCCACCCACTTTCTTGAAGGGTGCAGATCCTGATCCTTGTAGAGCCATTCCAAATTGTGCTGTCGAGAGTTTTGTTTGTTTGATTGTTTTCCTGAAGTCAAAAAGCATCATCTTTGAATGACTTTGAATGACTTTGAATCTCCGTGAAGATCCCACCAAGCTTTGAACAAGTAAAACCGATTTAGCCAGTTCAAGGCCTCAAATGACAACCACCTTAAGTAAAACGGACAGAAAGCCCATTTATAATAATAATAATAATAATAATAAATATTTGGTCCTGACGTCTTTGACAGTGACTTTTGTCATCTATTCAGTTCCCAGTGCTGGTCCAGCAGGATGGGAGGACTTTCCCTTGCACTGATCTTTCTTTGAATAGTTTTGTTGTTGTTATGTGCTTTCAAATCGATTACGACTTATGGTGATCCTATGAATCAGCGACCTCCAAGTACAGACTTTGGCTTTTGGGCGGATGGACTTTCCATACAGCTGATCCCCATGTGCCTTCCGTTGCTGGTCAACCATGATGCTAACACCTCCAGTGGAGCCTTCATCTTGCTCAATGTCCGTCTTCTCTCCCTGAATGTGACGGTGGCTTTTCACACATCCGGCTGTCGGCCACTTAAGTAATCAAGTGTTGAGAACACAAAGCGATGGACACAGATGTGTGAAGAAGCCCGTCAGATGGGGCAAAGTGGGACGAAGAAAACTAAAACAGGAGAAGAAGAGATAACACAAGGACCAAACAATATCTAGAAATTTTTGAGTGAAAGGGATCGGTGACTGCCAGCCTCTGTACAAAAATCTGGCTTGCTGAGTGGTAATATCTGTCTAGGCTAGTTGGGATTTTGGCCCTTCATTCCCCCATTTGATTGTTAAAGTGGCCCTTTCCTCACCTCCCTAAGCTTGTTGCTGACCATGAATCTTGACTCATTGTTCCTCATGGCCACAAAGCTGAAAGAATTTTCCTGAACATTAGCGCCTGGCTTGCTTCATTTCAAATGAAGGTCGGCATTCCAACAAGACGGTTTGGATAGCAAATCCGACAAACGAACACAAAGCGGAAGACTTCGGGAGAGGGGGCTGGAAAAAGACAAGAGCTGTTTTCAAAGGTGTGGACCAGAATCGTCAGTTTCAAATATTGCTGTGATCACGGCTGGTGGATCCCACTGTCGCACAGGACGCTTGCGAATCCAGCGATTGTACGACTGCCCAAAGCATGCCACTGTGACTTTCATCGCTTTTGCTCGCCTTGATTATTTCCTTTTCCTTCCCCCGCCAGCCTTGGTTATTATCAATTAATCTCAATTTTCTTCCTTTCAGAGCCGCCCCAACACAGTTCCTGCCCGGCATTGAGTCAAAAGAGGGACTTTCTACTGTCCTTAGGAACACAGGCAGCTGCCTGAGTCAGACCATTGTTTCATCTAGCCCAGTCTTGTCTACACTGACTGGCAGTGGCTCTCCAAGATCTTCAGACAGGGGTCTCTCTCAGCCCTACCTGAAGATGCTGGGAACTGAGCCTGAGACCTTTTGCATGCAAGGCAGATGCTTTGCCACTGAGCTATGGCCCTTCCCAAATTAAATCTTTGGACATTCTCGCATGAAATCTCTTGATTTCTTTTTTTTTTTGTTATGCAGAGCTGAAATTTGGGGACAGCAAGAGTTGGTGTGTACCAGAATCGTCAGGCATCAGATTCAGGGCACAGCAGATTTCCTGGGCTAGCAAAAAACTTCACTGGAGTCAAAGCTCATCCTTCCCACCAGAACAAAGCCAGAGCTAAATCAGAGTTAAACGAGACTTCTGATATGTATGACCCACTAAGCTGAACACAGCCTACTTGCAGGATTGCCAGTGTTTTAACCAGGCCCTGCTCCTGTGCTTTTAGTATCCTCTACATCTGCAGGCTGATCATACTGTTCTCCGCCCACGTGAAGAAAAGCTTTGCCTGCTAGTTTCTGCGTAGACCAAGCTGCCGTTGAAAAGCACGAGAGCAAGGCAGGCCATTGTTCTGGTCAGGTGGCAGCACTCATCCCATCTGCCATGTTTGGTGGCTTGCCAGGGGTTTTGCAACCCCTGGGGAGGGATGGCAGCTCAGTGGAAGAATTCATAGTTAGTCCAGAAGGTCAAAGGTTCAATCCCAGCAGGCACGTAGCCAGGCGGGTCTAGGGGGGCTGGCCATGGGCGTGAATCCCAGGCACCCTCCACTAAAAGGTGGCAGGTAGGACTGAAGCTTAGCGTCAGACAGGGCTGGATTATCCATTAGGCTTAGTAGGCTGAAGCCTAGGGGCCCGGAGCTCTTGGGGGCCCATGGGGCACTGGCCCGAGGGCCCCTGGAGCTACAGGGGGCCATCCACTCTCCTTCCGCGATCCGGGGAAGCATCCGCAGATCGCCATCGCAGAGCTTGGAAAAGTTACTTTTTTTGAACTACAACTCCCATCAGCCCCAGGCAGCACCATGCTGGCTGGGGCTGATGGGAATTGTAGTTCAAAAAGTAACTTTTCCAAGCTCTGTGCTATCCCCCCACTTTACCTATCTTTCCGTTGTTTCTTGCAGCTTGCAAATTTGCCATCAATAAAGATGGCAGCCGAGGTTTCCTTAAGGAGCTGAAGCCTCTGCTGCCATCTTGGCTGATGGCATGCATGTGTGCTACACGTGCACATTGCTGCCATCAACAAAGATGGCAGCAGAGGCTTCAGCTCCTTGGGGAAACCTCGGCCGCCATCTTGATTGATGGCAAACCTGCGCGCCCTGCAAAAAACAACGGAAAGGTAGGTGAAGTGTGGGGATAGGGGCCCCCAAACACCAATCAGCCTAGGGGCCCTACTCAGCTTAATCCGGCCCTGGCGTCAGAGTATCCACTTTCAATACAGAAGGTCCAGTCTTTGGCATTTCCCGATAGGGCTGGGAAGATTGCCTGCCTGAAACCCTGCAGAGTTGCTACCAGTCAGCGTCAACAATACTAAGCTAGATGGCACAATGATCTGACTCGGCATAAGGCAGTGTCCCTACATCCCTAAAAGGAACAGTATCAGAACTTGCTCTGCCCGAGAGCTCCTGCAAGTCAGAGTAGGTTAAATTGGGCTTGATGGACAAACGTATGGATGTTTCCTGAGAGCTTCGATAGGTGGGCTAATCTCGGTAGGTCACAAATGGTGCGGTCCTGGATCCAACAGCAGCTTCGCAGGCAGAGAAGTGATTGGCTTTGTTTTTATATGATGGTTGCCATCGTTTAACAATGTTAATCCTAATGTTGATCATGTGTTGCTGTTTAAGGCTCCTGCAAACACAGAGGAGCTATACAGCCCTTGAGCGGGTTTAAACAAAAACAAACACAGCCTTGCATATCTCAGCACAGACAGAAATGGCGTTATAAAGCTCAGTCCTCAGAGCTTCCCTCCCTCCTCTGTGCATTTAACACTTGACCTCATCCTTGGCTCTCTTTTGCAAGTCTTGCAGTTAAGGCTCTAACCAACTGACTGAGGAGATTCATCGGCTAAATCTTTAGCAGCAGATTAAAATGGTTCAGTCCTCGTTGGCGTGTTCTGCATGCCAAAGGCCTCAGGCTTGACCCTCGGCATCACTGGCTGAGTGAGTCAGAGTGACAATGGAGAAGGTGGGTCTGCGAGCCTACATCAGCCTTACCCAACTCTGTGCCCTCCAGATGTTTTACACCCCTGCAACTCCCATCAGCTGGGCTGGCTGGGGCTGATGGGAGTTGTAGTCCCAAACATCAGAGGCACCAGGTTGGCAAAGTCTACCCTTGAGAGCTGCTGCCCGTCAGACAACAGGGGTCCAAATGAGCAAATCACCTGTCTGTCAGAGGCAGCACATCTCTGCATACCCAAATCACCTTTCCACTTAGAATCTTTTGCTGTGCCTGGGAGAAAACATTTGCCAGGCTCAAATTGTTATAACAGTTTGGATATTTAGCCCAGGCTTGTGTGTCTCGCCTAGCCAAATGCAGACCGGCGATCCTCCACCGGCCCAAAACAATGGGCCACCAGTCAAGCTGAATGCAGAGGTCAGCTTTAGCAAGCCACAAGCTGAAACTACTTGGCCCTTGGGATTAACTGACAGTGTGGCAAGGGAGCCCTCCTGCCCAGCCCTCCCATTGGGACATTTTAAAATTGGGAAGCCCAGGCAACTGAGGAGGCGCAAAGCAAAGGAGAAAGATCTGAAGGGAAGAAACATAGAGACCACCCAGGGACCCAGTAGTGTAGTGGCAAATTTGGAAGTACAGGGTCCGTTCATGATAGTCACAGCTACATCCCCTCCCCCCTTTTCCCTGCTGGGTTAATACCTTCTCTCAACAACAGATGTTCCTAGGAGTGAATAAGCATGAAACGGGAGTGTTAGCTACTGAGAGGAGTCTTCTCAGTAGGTGACTTGCCTTCTTTCACTCTGATTGGCAGGAAAAGACAAGGAAGCATGTTAGAAGACTCTTCTCAGTGGCTAGCACACTCTGCTTTCGTGCTGATTGGCTTGTAGGATGCTGGAGACAGGGATGCTGCTGGGACCCTGCTCCCAAAAAAGTAAAGGGACTAAGCCCCCTGAGACCATGGATGACACCTCTGCATGGGCCCTTGCAATTATAAGATCAACCCGCACCCAACAAACTTCCAAAGAAATGCAAAAACAGCTTGCGAAAGAGGCAGGAAAGTGCAAGCTTTTACAAAGGAAAACAACTTTTGGGAAATTGGAGGACAGGTTTAGGCACAACATTAGCTTAAACTTGGACACATGGTGGCAAGTCAAATGAGGAGGCTGCCAGTGCAGTTCCCTAGAGCTGCAGCTGTGCCTATAGCCTAAAACTTAAAAAAAATGTAGCAGAAAGGGAAAGCGAGTTTCCCCATTATTTTGATCACTCTGTGTCAAGCAACGCTTCCCCTGCTAAATTTCCAAGGTTTTTGTTTTTGTTAAAAAAGAAATGACAACCAAATTTGTATGTGTTTCAGGTTATACTCTTTGGGCTACCTCTTACTGAGGACATCAACCTGTATCTGGGGCTATACCACTTCAGGCTGTAGGAGGGAGTTCATATTGGGCAACACCACACCACACCGTAAATAAATAAAAAACACCCTCAGAAAACTAGCTTTTCAAGGAGAGGGCTAGAAGGGACAACTGTTCCCTGATTTGCTAGTTTTCTGTTTGCAGGATTGGAGCATTCAATGAAGTGAGTCCCGCCTGCAGTCTGAAGTAGTATAGTCCAGATACAGGCTGACCACCTGAGGAAGTATTAGGGCTTAGTTCACCCTAGTTGGCAGCCCTAGAGCGATAGCTGGAGTCAGTGGCCGCTGAAGTCAGACACGTGTCAAGGCCCATCTCGGGTTTAGCAGCCCACCGATATGGCCTCCATCTTTGAGCCAAAAAATGGCTGGTAATCTTAAGTGGCATTAATACATTTTTTAAAAAAATCAATCCATGCATTTTTAGCGTGATACATTTGTGTGCAAAGGTGCCGTTCAAAAAGATGCTTGCTTGTATGGTGGAAGGTGTGGCAGGGACCTGAACAAGTTTAAGATTATTTAAAGTTATAATATATATATGTGTGTGTATGTATGTGTATATATATATATATATCTTATGATGCAATATGACTACCAATCTACATACTGACTTCACCCATTAGAATGAACGGAAATAAAACATAGGCGTTAATTTTCAAATCAAGAACACATTCCTTTTTTTTTCATTCATTTTTAAATCTGATTGCAGTTATGAGAACAGGAGACCTAACAGGTACCTGCAGGGTTCTCTGTACTGGATGGACACACAGGGTTGTATTCAACTCAGTCCTACTCTGAGTAAACCTATTGAAAGTAATGAACCTAAGTTAGTCAAGTCTGTTAACTTCATTGTAAGACTAGCACAGAATGCTACCCAGAGACACTGAAAAGATCAACATAACATGCAGCAAATTTTGCCCCAAGACAAAATGAATTCTGCACTCTGAGTCAATAATGCAAATTCATACATAATCGATACCATATGGCTTCCCTGCTTTTTGCTGTCATGCATAATTCATTCCAGCTCTTTTGCATAATTTATTCACAGGGAGGAATTATGGAGGACTTGCTCAAAACTGTCGGAAACCTTTCCTGCTACCCCTCCGAAATTTCGGCAGATGTTTCGCATGTGCTTTGCAATAATAAGGGCTAGAAACCTAGTTTCTTAAATAAATAATGGAAAGCAGAGGTGCACAGTAAGCTCGATCCTGCGTCCAACAGCACATTCTGTACTCCTGCAAAATTACCATAAGGATACATAGTTCTAACTATTGGGGACCTGTTGTAATCCTGCCCTGGGACCTCAGGGTGAAGGGAGGGTAATAACAACAGCTACTACCCCAACTATTACTACTTCTGCTACTAATACCGATACATTATTATTAATTAATAATGATCAACAATTATTCTGAAATAGCAATTTATTAATTCAGGGGAAGAAAGAAACTAGGATGGGATGTGTTCGTTCCTGACACAGAACAGCTTTGCGGTTTAAATCAAGCTGCAAGTAAACAGACTAATCTCTGCCACCATGGCTGTCCTCATGCTAATCTTTTCTTCTGCCTCCTCCCCTGTCAACCAGAGATATTAATTAGTTGCTGGTTGGGCAGCTCTGTGGGCTAACTGTAGAGCTGTGTAGGTGAGTGTCTCTGATCTGTAGCAAGTCAGCTGTAGATTTGTACTTGTATTTTTTAAAAGTTCATTTTATTTTTGCATTCCTACTCTGCCTTTTCCTCTAGGGAGCTCAAGGTGATGCACGTGATTCTCCTCTTCCCCATTTTACCCTCACAACAACCTTGTGAGGTAGGTGGCTAGGCTGAAAGGTTGTGACTGGTCCAAGATCACCAAATGAGCTTCCTGGGTGAGTGGAGATCTGTAACCTGGTCTCCCAGATCCTAGTTCAATACTCTGAACATTACACTGGATCATCGTCTTTCCTGCCTATAATGCACTGCTAGATCCTGGCCCAGAAAAGGCTGGGTTGTAGCAATGACCACTACTACAAAAAAGACTTTTGCCAGGTGCATCTATTCTCACAACAACCCTGTGAGGTAGGTTATATTGACCAGCCAAAGGTCACTCAATACGTTTCATGGCAGAGTGGGGCTTTGAACCCTGGTCCTCCCAAGTCCTAATATAACACTCTAACCACTACACCATACTCACACTGGTATATGTACATGCTGGTTATCCCAGTGTATGGTGTACAATGGAATGCAATGAATCGTTTGGCTTCATCCCCTGAGCCATTATTCTGCATCTGGCCCCACACACTGGGACACTATTTTGCACCTGGCTCCAGTTGGTCAGATCTCAAGGTGGACCTGCGGAATCCAGTAAAACTAAGATCCCGCAAGCTCAAACTTTGTCCACTTCTGGTAATTCAGATTTTTTTAAAGTCTGCAATCCTAAACACTCATTAGGGAATAAGCTCCACTGAACATAGACTTACTTCTGAGTAAACATGTATAGGATTGCTCTGTCAGAGTTGACAGCACCCCGTGGTGGTAGCAACCTCTCCCATTGCTTCTGCCAGGCCCAATTCCCAGACTGCAGCTAGACACTTCATTTGCTAATCACAGTTAAAAGCCCACACATTTGGGCTTTGGGGGAGACAATTTTAGGATGGATTGGTGTTCTATAACACAAAAGAAGGTTCTTTTCATGACAGATTGAAATATAACATGTTATTCACACTCTGTATGGAGTTAGTAAAGGGAAAGCCTCACCTGTTGAATATCTGCCTGGCAACATAGTTTTTTTTTAAAAAAAATGCTGGAGAGTTGCCAAGGTTAAAGAAAACAAAAGGAAATTCCATGTCTTCCCTGTAGCTATGCAGTCACAATCCCTTCTTTTAGCACAATAATGGGAAATATTTTTTTCAGCTTGAGGGCCACATCCCATTATGGACAACCTTCCAGGGGCCACATGCCACTTGTGGGTAGGGCCAGAAGCAAAAGTGACAGAGCAACACATATGACTCTTACCTCTTGCTACATCCCAGACAAAAGTCATGTTCACACACACAAGCACCTGAGGGCGTGGGGCAGGGCCAGTGAGGCATGTGTGAGTAGGGGAAAGTCCTGAGGGTTTGACTGAAGGGCCTGAAGGGCTGCACACATTTGGCTGCCTGGGCCTGAGGTTTCCCACTCCTGTTTTAGAAATTATCCAGGTGGGGGGAATGAATAAAGGACTGTCAAGTGGGCAACATTTTATCCATCTGAACCCATCCAGTTGCCAGATGTAAAGGAGTGGAAGGAGGAAATAAGTTGCGGTCAGTCTTTTCTTTTTGTTTTATCCAAGCTGTCTAGATGTATTGTTTGAAAAGGGGGAGATGTGGCAGCACTCTGCACATGTTCAGAAACCCCTCTCATCAAATTCCCTTAAATGTTGCTTCCCATCAAAAGAAAAAAGCAATCTGCACATTTTATTTGTTTATTTATTTATTGA
This sequence comes from Rhineura floridana, assembly GCF_030035675.1. Classification (NCBI taxonomy): domain Eukaryota; kingdom Metazoa; phylum Chordata; class Lepidosauria; order Squamata; family Rhineuridae; genus Rhineura; species Rhineura floridana. Next base: position 204,140,097 of record NC_084483.1, on the reverse strand, counting down.
ATTTATTAGTCGCCCATCTGGCTGGTTATCCAGCCACTCTGGGCAATGTACAAAATAGACATACAAATACATTAGACATTAAAAATCTGAAAACAATGATAATAAAATCTAACCCACCCCAAATGCCAAATGGTCAGGAACACTTTAGTCTTTTTTTTTTTTTAAAGGCATCTTTATCCTACGCAGGGAAAACACACCTTGCATGTGCTCAGAGGCACTCAAGCCAAGGTGCTAGAAATTTTGGAAACGAAAGAGGACAGCAACCCTGAAGTGGGGTTATCCTGACCTCTAACTGGGACTTTGGAAGAAATCATCTGCTCACAATGACATAATCATGAACAGCTGCAAGGAGCTGGCTCTGAGGCTAGAGCCAAGAAGCACACAGTGTGCCCAGAGATCGATTGCTCTGGAGATGTGCCATTCGGTGCTCCACTGAGAGGATCTGCCGGTGCAGCAACTTTGAGAAAGTGCTTCTCCCAAATAAAAAAATTGCATCAGTGAAAGGATGAGAGAGTCCAGATTCTTGGAAGGCACATTGTGATCAGAGTTCAGAAGCCAAAAAGAGAAACCAGGTTGGCTGAGCTGCAGAAAGCTCATGGGGTGATTCACACGTGCATTTGCACCCTCTTTTACATGTGACAGCTCTGAGCTGCAGTGTGCATGTGAGAACTGCTTCCTTTGGGCAAGCATTGTGTCTGAGAGGAGGCATGTTTGCTGACCTTTGCCATCGTCAAGCGTGAACATGCGTGTTTGACATTTAGCCTTTCCCGATGTGCTAACCATTGCTAGTGTTGGTACCAAAATCTTTGGCTTGTTGAGTTGGCTGCTGAGTGCTTTTCCCTCTTGGAGGACAAAGGCTGTGTAAAAAAAAAAAGTGATAAAAAATAGAAATGTCTCAGATAGAGAAAAGTGCCTGTTAAGCATGTGCAGAGTGCCTAGCTTTGGAAACCAGCCATGTTTTAAAAATGGCTAGAGGGACTGGGTGCATCTCTGGGCATCTGGAGAGTAGATCATACATTTAAAGCACATCACTTCCCCCTAAAATCCTGGAAACTAGTTTGTTAAGGGTGCCGGTAACTGTAGCGCTGCGAGAGGTAAACTACAGTTCCCAGGATTCTTTGGGGGGAAGTAATATGCTTTAAATGTATGGTGTGTATGCAGCCTAAGTCAGGATGGGCACAAGAGGGCGCTCTTGGCTGACACAGTTCACATGCGGTCCCTCGCCCTTTCCTGTCTCTGTAAGACGACCAGATATTATAAAATGAATAGCCATGATAATACTGTAGAGTTGGCAGTAACCAAAAAGCCAACTTCTGATGCCTCTCTTGAAACAGAAAATGAATGGAGATGACTCCACCCCAATCTCCATAAGCAAGCCAAGCCTTATCTTGCAGAGAGATACTGGCCAAACGAAAAAGCTCCAAGGGTATTCAGACTGCATCCACACCATATCTTTAAAGCACATTATTTCCCCCAAAGAATCTTGGGAATTGTAGTTTACCCCTCACAGAGCTACACTTCCCAGCATCTTTAACAAACTACAGTTCCCAATATACATTTTTGTGGGGGGGGCTGCTCTGGAGGCCTGTGCAGATAAGTAGTTGAAGAGCTGCTTAACCTCTGCCTGGTCAAGAAGTTGTTCATAATGAAGGGGCAGGCCAGAATTAGCACCTTTATAGAATCTGGTAGAAGCCTATTGGCCTGTTGTGTTGTGTCACCTGATCTTGTTGCAGTACCACCTTCTGGCCTTTGGCAATGGGGGTGCTGCAGAGCAGCCAAGGAACAGCCCTGTAGCGCTTTCCGCCAACAAAATGATTGGGACAATTCAGAGTGGCACACCCCCTGCCTTAATTGACTTGGGTCCCTGGTTCAAGACCCCTAATGCAAGGCACCCCAAGAGCCAGCTTTGATAGCAACATTTTTGGAGGCACAGGAGGCGTGGCGTGTAGTGTGAAATTCTCTGTCACTCTGCATGGAAACCACACGATGCAACCTGTGCGTTGTCGGGTGAATTTGGTGGGGGTGGACAAGCTTGTCTTTTTATGTGAGTGACTTTGTGACACGTGGACAGAAAGAGGTAGCCATTTATATGATTACAGCAGCTAGGATACTCTATGTAAAAAAGTAGAGTTTGTGTAAAATACCCTCAATAAAGATCTGGCTCAGTAAATTATGGGACTAGGCTCTTGTGGAGACGTTGACATATTACATCAGAGCGAGGGAAGGCAGACAGACTAGGAATATATTTATTGGCAACAGGGAATGTTTTATTGATACATCTGTTGTAAACTGGCACACCAAAATATGCTATTTTGTTTTTCCTTAAATTAGATTGATTACCGGTAGTTTGCACTGGGGGGGGGGAGGAGGCGGACCAGGCCCAGGGGCTGAATGCAGCCCTGCAGTCCCCTCTGTCTGGCCACACCCTATTTCCCTAGGCCACGCCCCTCACTGGTCCTACTTTGCACAAAGCGTTTTCATCTGGCTGGAAAGTGTCCTTGGACTTTGTTGTAAGAATTAACACTTAACAACTGTGATAATACTTCTCGCTTGCCTGGATGAAGGGCAGTGAGCTGTGCGTGAGTGTGCGTGTGTAGAAACTAGCCTACTAGACAAAAGTAACATTTACATGAATTGCTCTGCCCACTCTTGCCTCTGGCCCTGCCCACCACTGGAGTGCGGCCTGGAGAGGTTGCCTACAAGGGGATGTGGCCCTGGGGTAGAGATGTGAAGGCTCAGAAAAAAAACCCTGAAAACATTAAAATGGGAAGATCCCCCCTTTTTTTAAACCTTTTTTGTTTTTTGTTTTTCAAAAAAACTGAAGAAGAAAAATCTGGGGGGAAAATGGGTTTCCCCCCCTGACTTTTTCTGGCTTTCCCCCCAGGCCTTCACATCTCTACCCTGTGGCTGCAAAAGGTTCCCTGCCCCAGCTTATAAGGAGAAATATGAAGCTATTAAGTTATTCATGTAACTAGAAGAATTTTTTTTGCTTTGCTTATGGAATAGTGGCTTGCAATTTTTATGGAAACCTTGGAATAATTGAAGTTATTTTGCATATATTGTGAATATATATATATATATATATTCACAATATATGCACTATATATTCACAATATATTCTATATATATATATATATATATATATATTCACAATATATGCACAATATATATATTCACAATATATGCACAATATATGCAAAATAACTATATATATAAAATCATCTCGTCACCAAGAAACACCAGCAAAGCTTTCAAGGCATTTTGTCCTCAGAGTACCCAGATATCCAGTTCAAAATCCATGGGGATGCTCAATAGTGCACTGTGAACCTTCCTGATATAATTTTTCCAACAAGTAGACTAGAATGTCTAGCCCTGCACGGTTTTGAACAGGCTGGTGTTAAAATTGTTATGAGCGATGCCATAACCAGTCATCCCTCTGCAAGGTCCCAGTTCTTGCACACAAATCTTGGAAAGTTCCAGCAGTATCTTTTCAGGATACTCAGATGGATTGCTCTTGCTCAGAACCTCTACAAAAAGGGGAAAAAAAAAAAGGAATAAGCCACAGCCTCGCTGGCTGCTGCTCCTCGATAATGCCACATCTCCAGTTTTCTCCTCCCCTGTCCAGCAGTTAATGGCTGAATGTGCTTTACCATGTTAGGCAGCAGGCAGAGCGCCAAAAAGTTTGCCTCACTGCCATTTCTGCCTGGCCGGCTGCCCACACTAAGCCCCTCAAGAAGATGATATATTTTCTGTACTGAGGAGTGAACATGACACAACTTAATCTTAGTGATTGCCTTTGTACTGCAGGCTCTTTGATGCCTGTTCAGGTCGCATGCTTGGATGAAGACCTATTGCTAGAAATTCCGTTGGACCGAGTTGTGTTTTTGACTTTTTGCTTGGGAGGGGGCCACTCTTCCTCATCGTTCAGCTTGACTGCCTTCAGTTTCAGGAATTCTGCTGCTATCTTGATCTTTAAAGTAATGAGATTCCAGCTTCTGTGCTCTCCCTTTGTGAGGCAGGCACTGGTCAACATGGTGGGAATCCCAAAGCAAATGAACCCAGATGATCTGAAGACAATGGCACTGTCAGACACTCAGGTGAGTCATGGACATAATTGGCACCCAAAATTTATTTATTTATTTAAAATATTTCTATCCCACCCTTCTACCCTACAATAGGACACTCAGAGCGGCTACAGTAAAATAGCACACATATATAATAAAATACACAATAAAAACCCAAATTAAAATGTAAATTAAAATGCATAAAATACTATTAAAATACATAAAATGCATTATGCCTACACATACAAACATACATACATGTATATATGTGCAAAGCATGAGAGTAAAAGAGCTTAAAAGATTAAAAAAAGATAAAAAACTTTAAACAGTGTCAGGCTGACCCGTCAGTCCCAACCAAAGGCTCTCCGGAACAAAATAGTTTTTACAAGTTTCTGGAAGACCATCAGGGACGGAGCAAAGCGGGCTTCTTGGCAGGGTCGGTTCTAAAGGGCGGCTAGGTGGGGCACTGGCCCAAGGGCCCCCGGAGCTACAGGGGCCCCTCCGCTCCTCTTCCGCGATGCGCGGAACGAACCGCGGATCGCAGGACAGGAGCTTCCAAGCCGCCCGCCATCCCCCCGCTTCACCTACCTTTCTTTTCGCTGTTTTTTGTGGCTGCGCGCACTGCGCGCACAGGGTTGCCATCAATCAAGATGGCGGCCGAGGTTTCCCTAAGGGGCTGTAAGATAATATGGATGTAAGTGGTCCTTTAAGTACACTGGTCCAAGGCCATTTAGGGCTTTAAAGGTCAAAACCAGCACTTTGAATTGGGCTCGGAAACAAATTGGGAGCCAGTGGAGTTGATAAAGCACAGGGGTGAAATGCTCCCTGCGCCATGCTCCAGTTAACATTCTGGCTGCTACATTTTGGACCAACTGTAGTTTCCGAATCGTTTTCAAAGGCCACATAGAGTCCATTACAGTAATCAAGTCTCGACATCACCAATGCATGCGTCACTGTGGCTAAGTCAGCCGCTTCCAGGAACGGACACAGCTGGTAGACCACTCTGAGATAGCCAAAAGCACCCCTGGCTACAGCAGCCACCTGATATTCCAGCAGAAGGGCAGGATCCAGAAGAACTACCAGACTGCGGACCTGCTCTTTCCAGGGGAGTGCAATACCTAATGTTTGTTTGTCCTCGTCTACGCTATACCTAATTTGGATTTTTAAGTAGGTAACAGCATTAACAATAATATTAAGTACCTAAATAACATATCTCCCTGTATCAACCATCTCAAGCCGTATGATTGGCAAGAGAGGCCCCGTTGCTGGTGCCGGTGCTGGGGACTGCCTAGATGGTGCTGCTTCTCAGTGGTGGTTCTCCACTTGTAGACTTTTTTTAAAGAAGAAATTTGCTGTGAGAATATATGACTGTTGTTAAATGGCTTTAGATCTTCTTAAAAGGGCAACCAAAATGAACAAGGGGATGGCGCAGCTCCCCTGTGAGGAAAAGTTGCAGCGTTTGAGGCTTTTCAGTTTACAGGAAAGGCGAGTCGGAGGTGACACGACAGAAGTGTATAAAATTAGGCTTGGAGAATATAGATAGATGTTTTTCACCCTCTCATAACACTAAAACACATGAGGTATCCAGTGAAGCTGCATGTTAGAAGAGTCAGGACAGACAAAAGGAAGGATTTCTTCACGCTGTGCATCATGAAATGATGGAATTTGCTCCCACAAGAGGCAGTGATGGCCAGCAACTTTGTTGTTGTTGTTATGTGCCTTCAAGTCAACTACAACTTACGGCGACCCTATGAATCAGTGACCTCCAAGAGCATCTGTTGTGAACCACCCTGTTCAGATCTTGTAAGTTCAGGTCTGTGGCTTCCTTTATGGAATCAATCCACCTCTTGCTTGGTCTTCCTCTTTTTCTACTCCCTTCTGTTTTCCCCGGCATTATTGTATTTTCTAATGAATCCTGTCTTCTCATGATGTTTCAGTTTCATCATTTTAGCTTCTAGTGACAGTTCTGGTATAATTTGTTCTGACACCCAATTATTTGTCTTTTTCACAGTCCATGGTATTCGCAAAGCTCTCCTCCGACACCACATTTCAAATAAGTTGATTTTTCTCGTATCTGCTTTTTTCACTGTCCAAGTTTCACATCCATACACAGAGATCGGGAATACCATGGTCTGAATGATCCTGACTTTAGTGTTCAGTGATACATCTTTGAATTTGAGGACCTTTTCTAGTTCTCTCATAGCTGCCCTCCCCAGTCCTAGCCTTCTTCTGATTTCTTGACTATTGTCTCCATTTTGGTTAACGACTGTGCCACAGTACTGATAATCCTTGACAAGTTCAATGTCCTTATTGTCAACTTAAGGATTGGACAACTTTATCGAGGGTAAGGCTATCCCTGGCTACTAGCCACAATGGTTATGATCTACCTCCATGGTGGGAGGCAGTGTGCCTTTGAATACCAGGTGCTGGAAACTGCAGGAGAGGAGAAACCTCTTTTGCTCAGGTCCTGCTTGCGGATTTCCTACGGGCATCTGGTTGTGAGAACAGGATGCTGGACTATGTGGGCCACTGGCCTGATCCAGCTACAGGGTTCTTCTTACGAATCTTCATCACTGGTGATCGGTCAGCATCCTCCACCCCACCTGGGGGCAGCAGGGCGACTCAGGAGGTGGAGGGTATGCCATATCGCGTGCACGCATCTCCGTTCTCCAACACCTCACCGCTGTGTGTTGCCTGCCCTCCACCTGAGGTGGCTGCCTCACTTGGCTCCATAGGGGGTAGGGATGGGGTTCGCTGCCTAGTTCTGATCCGCTTATATTCTGATAGTCTGATCCCAAATATTTTTTTTTTGCCCTTTTTTTGTTCCTGCTTGCTTTGGCACTTGCCGATTTAACGTGCTGTGGGGGTTTTTGGGGGGGCGGGCGGGTGATTCGAGCCGGGTATTTTTTTGTTTTTTGGTGGCGAAAAAAAATTGAATATTTTTTAACATACTGTAAATACTTATGAAAATTATCACAGTGTTTGTTTATTTATTTATTTATTATTAAAACATCATAAAAACAGACCTTAAAACACATTAAAACAAAACAACTTTAAAAACATTCTTTAAAAAAGCTTTAAAAAACATCTTAAATAAAAAGGGTTAACAACATATTGTTTAGGGGAAAAATGTTTTTTAAAAAACATATGAAAAGCAATTCCAACACCGATGCTGTTCCACGTGGTTCCCCCCCCCCCGTGGTGTAATGTCTTTTTAAGATACTTGAATTGCTTGCTAAGCACAGGTGAGAAGTATTCAATCAGCCAAGTGCCTTGTCTAGCATTCCTTATTTAAGTGTATGTTCTGAGCTTTTCATAAAACCTGTTTCCCGTATGCAAGACTGGAGTGTCTCTTTATGGAGTTTGTCAGAGTGGACTTTGATAGCCAGCTATCACACAGACACCCATTTACATATCAGTGAAGTAGATAATTGGCTTTGAGTCTGTCTCTCGCCTCGGGCTAACTGATGTGCTGCTTAACAATTCCCCTCCCTTACGCTATTCTTGTTTTGTTTGCAACACCTGTTCTCCTGCTAAATTTTAAGCTTTCTTAATAAAAAAATGTTACAGGAAATTACAAAGATAATTACGTAAAATGGGGGGGGGGGATTTGGGGAAAAAATTCGTGACGATTGTAGTTGCGCCGCAAGAAATCGGAAGCGGTCTGAAAAGATAGTGAACTGTCGAATTCAGCCGAAATCCAGCACTAGGTCCAATTTAGTGGATCTTCTTCCCAACTGTATGATGGGGACCATCCCTGCACACAGCGCAAGAGAAAGAAAAGAGGCAGGCCCTGGACACCTTACAGTCTCGGTTATCCTTAAATTCCTTTTATGGATTTGGGGAATTGGCTCAACCGGGTCCCAAAGACGGAAGCATCCTGGGCTCGTTTTGCTGGAGCTCCATACGGAAGGCTTCTCTGTCTGGGGTTCCTCCTGACAACTCAAGGCTTGCCCAGAGAGTCCTGCCTGTTTACACGTTGTGTATGTAGCTTCACTTTCTCTGCTTTTAAAACTACATTGAAATTGCTTCCATGGCCGTTTGCCTCTTCCGATCTAACTTGGCTTGTGCAGGAACAAGGGCCAGAGGGGGAAAACAGTTGGCAACCTGAATCTCCGGTACAACTCTCTCCTTCAAATAAAACTTGAGGTTACTCATGGGCATGGGGAAAAAGGGAGATAACTGGCTGGTTTTTTTTCCCCCTTAAAAAATACTTTTAGGTCCACGGGAAGAACTTTTTCCTGGCTTTTGGTACCATTCAGAAGGTAGTGCCCAGTTGCGAAAGCACATCTCCAGAAAGCCTGAACACAGGCCATGTGATAGCTGCTAGCAGGGACAGTTCTTTTCTCCTGACTTGTGAAGGAAATGAGGCTGATGCTGGCGGTCCACAGCGACCCCTGCAGTAGGAGCAGGAATCAGATTTGCCATTGCTTGAAGATGCTGCTGCCAGGCCTCCTTAGAAATGGTTACGCTTCCACTTTTGCCTCTATGGAAGGATCTGTACCAATGAGTTTGCAAGAGCCAACAAGGCAAACAAAAGAAGAGACTGGAAAGATCCAATTCCCAAGTATGAATGGTGAGATTATTTTATTCTATTTATTATGTATTACAGTTATACCCAACCTTTCCTCCAAGAAGGTCAAGGTGGCATGCATGGTTCTTCTCCCCATTTTTATCCTTACAGCAACTCTGTAAGGTAGGTTAGAGACTGTGCCTGGCCCAGGGTCACCCAGTGAGCTTTCTCCAGTATTTTTGCATAAGAATGTCATCACGTAGCAGTTTGCTTGGCTGCCAACAGGTGGTGCTGCAAACTACATCAGGCTGACAGACTTCTGAGAGCTGCTGGGCCAATGGAGGAGGGAGGGCGGCAAGTCTAAAGGGAGAGGGTGGCTTTGGTGACCTGTAAAGGGAGGGGTTAGGTGGCTTTTTCGAGAGAGAAAGGGAGTGGGTGGGTGGCCTGTAAAGCGAGGGGGTTTGGTGGGAGGTAGACAAGGTTGGTGGGAGGTAAGCTGGGTTGGTGAGTGAAGTGAGCAGGGGAGAAGCCCCTAGTAAGAACATAAGAGCATCTTAGTGCAGCATCTTGCTCTCGCAGTGGCCAACCAGATGTCTATGGTAAGCCCACAAGCAGGACTTGAACACAAAAGCACAACAGTTCCCAAGATTTAATAGGGGGAATGTCAGGCTTTAAATGTATGGTGTGTACACAGCCTCTTCCTTGCCTGGAAGGAGGATGGCATGTGTGGATGGCGTGTGTGCATCTATCTCTGACTTTTGCAAGGCTGGAATGTGCCCTACTGTGCAAAGGTAAGAATCACATCTGTTGCCCCACCCACTTTTGCTCTTGGCCCCTCCTACCCCTGGCATGCTGCCCCCAGTAGGTTGCTCATGACGGAATTTGGCCCTCTGTCTGACAAAGGTACCTCGCCCTTGCCCTGTGATGTCAAGATTACCCAAGTGGCATTTCCTGCTCTCCCTTGTAGGTCTTCCCCCGTGTTTTCATTTGGCCTCCACCAGCTAGGTAGCAGAGCCCAGCGATGACCTTTCAGTCAAAGTTGTGGGGCTGAGGAGCTGGAACTCACTCGGCCTTCAACAATGACCGGTGGAAAAATGCAGGCTGCATCTTTCTTTTGGGGCTGTTGGGAACAAAATGGAAGTGGGGGCGTGGTGATAGACGGCACCCAGCAAAACAACACCACACCACACATGTGGAAAACAAGACCAACAACCCGCCCACACCATGCACTTCAGAAGATTCAGAGTCAGGTTACATAAGGTTTTATATTGGGTTTTCTTCCCTTGTCAGATTATATGCAAGTTGGGAAAATCCAAATTTAGCAGGGGGGAAGTATGGGCTGCCCCTTGGATGAGGACCTCGTGTGGACACCACACACAAACACACAAATAAACAGAGGCAAAAGCAGCTTGAAATCCAGATTAAATGCCAGTGTGGACAAATCCAGTGTCTCATGCAATACTAGGCACTGAGGGCTTTTTCGGTTGCGGCTCCCCAGTGAGGTCTACTTAGCACCAGGTAGACTTACCTTTTCCCCTGGGCTTTTGATAGACTAAGATCGACTAACTTGGTAACAATCGACTAACAAATCTAAATAAGTAAATAAATGGCAGCTTCCAGATGCACAGAGCTATGAGCAAAGGTTCTGATGTTCTGCTTGGTTCCAATGCACCATGTGTGGGGAACCCTTGGCCCTCCGGATATTCCTGAACGACATCATCCCAGGCCACTGGGCATGCTTACTGGGGCTGATGGGAGTTGTAGTTCAGCCACATCTAGAGGGCCAAAAGCTCCCCACACCTGTAATAAAGGTTTTCCTCTATTGTGGCTTTTTGGATTATGATTATGATTATTTAGATTTATTAGCTGCTTGTTACCCAAAGGTCTCCAAGTGAATTAAAACATGGTTAAAAACCAAAATAAAAACATTGTATTATGAACCAAAATAATAAAACGGCAGTCACCCCCATACAGCTACAGAAAGATTTGGCAGCACACTAATACCAGCAACATCATCTCAGTCTATCAAATGCCTGGGAAAAAAGATCTCTTTATTATTTATTTATTTGTTACATATATTCTTTGCCTTTCTTTCACCCTGAAACCCAAGGCTGCATATGCATGTGGTTTCCAGGCGGTCTCCCATCCAGGCACTGACCAGACTCAAACCTACTTAGCTTCAGCAAGATGGTGGCCTTGTGTGTGTTCAGACCATAGCCTGGGACCATGTCTTTACCTGGCCCAAAAAAAGTCAATGAAGGTGCCAGGTGGATCTCACTGTGGAGCGTATGCCACAGATGGTGAGCCACCACTGAAAAGGGCCTGTCCCTTGTCACCACCCTTCGGGCCATCCTCAGAGGGGGGACCTGGAGAAGAGCCTCAGAAGAAGATCTATGGGTCCAGGTGGGTTCTTATCAGGAGAGGCACTTGGGAAGATATTGGGGTTCTGAGCCATAAAGAGCTTTATAGGTCAAACCCAGCACTTTGAATTGGGCTCGGAGGTGTACAGAGGAGTCCATCACCACCACCACCAAGTAGGCCAAGATAGCTGGCTGCACTTTTCCGAAATCAGTAAGATATTCTTGTTTTGATGTCCAGGCTGGTTCTGCATTTGGATGGCGGGAGACTCCTTGTCTTTTACGGCTGCCAAATCCAGCAGTGTTCTTCTCCTGTTGCTGAGCCGGCCACTGACATCCTGAGCCCGGAGTTCAACCAGGAACAGGTTATGGAGGCCCTGCGTAAAGCCACATCTGTGTCGTTGACTCCTGGATCAAGGGGAAGTCTTTGGGAAGAGGAAGGAGGAGCAAGAGGGGATTAGGGAGGTTCAGAGGGGAACGGGTCAGACTGGAGCCCAATATACTGAGACTTAAGTACTTAAAGCTGTTCTAGTTTGAGTGCTTGGAGTTGTTTCTAAGAAAGTTGGGCAACAACACATGGTGGCATCTCAGTGGATTCCTGACACCCACAGCTTTGGTGAAGGGAAGGATAAAGGAAAAGACAAGGATCCAAGCAGGGTTGCCAGGTGGAGCCCTGGCTGACGGCCCCTGGGGCTAAAGGGCCCCCGAGGGGCCCCTCTGCTCCCCTTCTGCGATTTGCGGCAGAATTGCTGCTGCAGCTTGATCGGTGAGAGCTTTGGAGCTCCTGCCATTCCCTTGCTTCAACCTACCTTTCTCAGCTGTTGAGCGGTTGCCTGCGCAGCACTGCCCTTAACCAAGATGGTGGCTGAGGGTTCCCTAAGGGGCTGAAGCAAAGGAATGGCAGGAGCTCCAGAGCTCTCGCCGTGTGATCCACAGCAGCAATCCTGAAGTGAATTGTGGAAGGGGAACGCCGGGGCCTGGGGCAGACTTGTGCCCAAGGGCCCCGGCAAGTCTGGGGCTGGTCCTGGAGCCAAGGAGCTTGGGCCTGCACCAGGCTGCTCAGATTGGAGGTGAGTGTGAATAGCCACACTGTCTGTGGCAAAGGGGACATGCCTTTCAGATCTTCCCATCACATTTGTTTCCGTTCATCTGGACTCAGCTGGAAGGAAACCAGAATATCCTCTGCCTGGTCTCCCAGGATGTTTGCTTCCTCTTCTTCAGGTTTATTACTTAGTCCAAAGGCTATCCTGAACCGCTGAAATCTGTGCCTCCATCCAGGCCAGTCTGCTGAGGTTGCAAATGCAAAAGGCTCAGGAGACTGAACCTGAAGAGAAACTGCCACCATGTCCCCTTTGCCACAGACAGTGGATGTTCTCTCTCACCTCCAATCTGAGCAGGCTGGAGCAGGCCCAATCTCCTTGGATCCTTGTCTTTTCCTTTATCCTTCCCTTCACCAAAGCTGTGGGTGTCAGGAATCCACTGAGATGCCACCATGTGTTGTTGCCCAACTTTCTTAGAAACAACTCCAAGCACTCAAACTAGAACAGCTTTAAGTACTTAAGTCTCAGTATATTGGGCTCCAGTCTGACCCGTTCCCCTCCAAACCTCCCTAATTCCCTCTTGCTCCTCCTTCCTCTTCCCAAAGACTTCCCCTTGACCCAGGAGTCAACGACACAGATGTGGCTTTACGCAGGGCCTCCATAACCTGTTCCTGGTTGAACTCCGGGCTCAGGATGTCAGTGGCCGGCTCAGCAACAGGAGAAGAACACTGCTGGATTTGGCAGCCTAAAAGACAAGGAGTCTCCCGCCATCCAAATGCAGAACCAGCCTGGACATCAAAACAAGAATATCTTACTGATTTCGGAAAAGTGCAGCCAGCTATCTTGGCCTACTTGGTGGTGGTGGTGATGGACTCCTCTGTACACCTCCAAGCCCAATTCAAAGTGCTAGTTTTGACCTATAAAGCTCTTTATGGCTCAGAACCCCAATATCTTCCCAAGTGCCTCTCCTGGTAAGAACCCACCTGGACCCATAGATCTTCTTCTGAGGCTCTTCTCCAGGTCCCCCCTCTGAGGATGGCCCGAAGGGTGGTGACAAGGGACAGGCCCTTTTCAGTGGTGGTTCACCATCTGTGGCATATGCTCTGCAGCGAGATCCGCTTGGCGCCTTCATTGACTTTTTTTGGCGCCAGGTAAAGACATCTTTTCCCCCAGGCATCTGATAGACTGGGATGATGTTGCTTGTATTAGTGTGCTGCCAAAGCTTTCTGTGGCTGTGTGTGGGTGACTTCTGTTTTATTATTTCGGTTTATGATAACAATATTTTTATTTTGGTTTTTAAGAATGTTGTAATTTGGTAAATTGGTAAACTCAGATTAGAACAGCTTTATTTAAGTATTAGTACACAAGGAGCCAAGCTGATTCATTCCCCTCTAGGCCTCTCTAATCGCCTCTTGCTCCTCCCCCCTCCTCTCACCTGTAGAATGTAGTGATCGAGTGGGTATATAAGGGGTAAGATGGTCTTTCAGGAATCCTGTTTCCACAGTGTATAGGGCTTAGTATACCAAAACCAGAAACTTGAACTAAGCTCAGTAGCTAATAGGTAGCCAGTGCAATTTGTTCAGCAGCGGGGTGACATGCCGGTGATACCCTGCCCCAGTGAGCAGTCTCACCACCACATTTTGCACCACCTGTAGCTTCCAGACCAGCCTTTAAGGCAGCCCCATGCAGAGTGTGTTACAGTAATCCAGCCTGGAGGTTGCCAGACATGGGGTCCCAGAGCTAGTCAGGAGTGACAGCAGACCTCAGTTCCTCCCTCTTAAGACTTCAGAATTCCAGAGATTTGGACAGGAATATGGGTTTCAGCACCAGATATCTAGACCCAAGTTCCCTAACTAACAGCAGTGGGTTTGTGGAACCAGCTGTTAAAATAGTAAAGATGCAATTGAAGAAGAATGCTGACCCACATAAGGCACTGGTGGAATATAGGGCATCTCGTCTCTAAAATGGATGCAGCCCATCAGATTTGCTTATGAGACATTGTATCAGAACAACATTACCAATAGTCCCACAGCAGTCACTCCCCCAACAGGTGGATATGGAGGAACTGACTAACTGGGAAAATCAGAGAAGACAGAGACAAAAGATAACTGCCATGGAGTCCAACCCCGTGATGAACGGGAGCCTGGTGAAGTAGTTTGGGTTCGTGATAAAATTATATTAAAATTATAATTTTTATAAAATTATAAAAAAGGATTATAGCTGAAAAGGCTCACACTCCAAGATCATATTGGATTGTTGTTGTTATGTGCCTTCAAGTTGATTGTGACTTATGGCGACCCTATGGATCAGCAACCTCCAAGAGCATCTGTCATGAACCCCCCTGTTCAGATGGGCAGGTATGATGGGAGTTGTTGTTCAGCAGCATCTGGAAGACTGAAGGTTCCTTATCCACACTGCATTAGGAGCAGAACTTGTAGCTATATTCTCTTTACTGATTTAGCCAGGAAGAGGTCAAACAGCTTGAAGGAGGGGAATTTGGTGGATGCTCTATGAGGATGTAAGCAAGTGCTTAAAGCTTCAGCCCGGGGTGGGTGGGGATGGGAGAAGCAGGGTTTATGTTGTCCAACTATGTGCTTAGGGAGAAGAACTTGTTTGTGGAGTTGAGATGTCGTGTTTAGCCTAGGCGATAGCCAAGAACAGGTTCTTCTGTTACAAAGAAATCTACCTTGAAGTTTGGGAAACCAAAATTGGTAATACACCCTGCTTAGAGATGTTTGTAATCAAGTGTTCTATACATCTTTAGAACCGCCCTGGGCACCTTCTGGGAGGAAGGGCAGGATAAATTTTAATTATCATCATCATCATAATCTTTGTGCAAATGAATCAATAACAATATTGGCACAAACCCAAAGGTGCTCTCGTTGCATTCAAAAACGGCCAGAGAGGGAGATGGGCAAGTCCTCAGGTTTGTGGTGAGAGTTCCTAACCCAAATAGGCCTAGATTTTTTAGGTCTTGTTCCAGAAAAGTAGCCTTTTTCTAGGTGCTGCAGAAAAACATCAGCGTGACCCGCGCTTCTTCTAAAGACTATTTTTATTTTACCACATAGAAATGCAAATTTAGTGATTTTTTATATTTTGATCTCATCTCTTCTTCCAAGGAGCTCAAAGCTGCCACTATGGTTCATACCCCTTGCTGTTGCCACAACAACCCTGTGAGGTAGGCTAGGCTCAGAGAGTGACTAGCCCAATCAGGTGGTGAGGGGAATTGGGTTTCTGACACCATAAAAATGGAAATGGGCTGCCTTCAAGTCAATCTTGACTAATGGCTACCCTATGAATAGGGTTTTCTTGGTAAGCAGTACTCAGAGGGGGTTTCCCCATTGCCTCCCTCTGAGGCTAGTCCTCCCCAGCTGGCGAGGGCCTGCTCAGCTTGCCACAGCTGCACAAGCCAGCCTCTTCCTTGTCCGCAACTGCCAGCTGGAGGGCAACTGGGTTCCTTGGGACTCTGCAGCTTGCCCACGGCTGCACAGGTGGCAGGGCACGTAACCCCTAAGCCACTCACTGTGGGGGTGATCTTTAGCTGGCCCCTGACACCCAGGAGACACGAGCGGGGATTTGAACTCACAGACTCTGGACTCCCAGCCAGGCTCTCCTCCCCACTGTGCTATGCCAGCTGTTTCTGACATCATAACACCTGAAGAAATGGGAACATTGTCAAAGTGTGTTCCTGTTGGCATTTCAGCCTCTTCTCTAAATTTCCTGGGACAGTTTTGTGGAGCAACTCTACTGGTAACCTGCCACAAGATGGGTGATCCCCACTGGGTTAGATGGCCCTCAAAGGTCTATTAGTCATGAAGATTAAGTGGATCTCTCTGCCTACGGAAGCAGTATGCCACTGAATACCAGTTGGTATGGAACCCACAGAGGATGGACTATAGCAGTGGTGGGCAGCTCAGGCACGGGGGGGCTGAATGTGGCCCTCCAAGCCTTTCTATCTGGCCCTTGGAACTCTCCCAGGGCCACATCCACTCTCTCCAGGCACCGCCCTTCGTTGGCACTGCTTCGCACCTCAAGTGACATTGCCTGGCTGGATATGTTTTTGCTTGCTTGGATACAGAATTCCGAGGTACAGGAACACGTGTGGGCACCAGCTTTCCCAAGGTAAAATTTACACTTACACTTCCTTGTAGGCTTCCCATTGGCATTTGATTCTGCAGGAAACAAAGGACTATTGGTCTGATCCAGATTTAGGGCACTTCCTTATGTTCAGTTCTAAGAGCGCAGTTTGTGATAACCCTGTGGTGCAGAGGTCAATCCCCTAGCATCTTCTAAGATTTCAACAGTGGGAACAGTCGTCTTCACTCTTTGATGTCCATTTCCATCGCCAGAGTTCTGGTTTTCTCAGCCTTGAGGATACATGTCATGGCCCCGTCAGAGGACTCATCAGATGAGGATGACTCGGGAGTAACAGCAGCAGACCCAGAAGGAGAAATGGAGGAAACTCCTGAGAACCCAGCTCCTTCTTCCCCTCAGCTGCAGAGCACCCCAGACACAGCTGAAGCCCTTCAGCCAGAAGCAGACAGTGAACAGGATACTCCCCCCTCACCTGCAGAACGTAGACAACAGAAGGTCAGGCAGAAGAGGGGCAGGCCTGTCCACTTAAGGCCAAAATGCTGATGGCTCACACCTGCTGACAAACCTGCTCCTTAAAAGTCAAACCTTGGCTTCAGCTTGTTGCTGACTACAATGTCAGGCCCACTGTGTGTCTCAGTCTCAGGTAAGTATGTTTAGCAGCCTTCCCCAACCTGGTGCCCTCCAGATATTTTGGAGTACAACTCCCATCAGTCCCAGCCAGCTGTTTGTGATGTAAGCTTCTGTGGACATAATATTGAGAGAAGAAATAATAACAATTATGAATATAGGAAGCTGCCATAAACCAATTCAGACCATTGGTCCATCTAGCTCATTTTGTCTACACTGACTGGCAGCAGCTCTCCATGGTTTCAGGGAGGGAGTCCCTCCCAACCCTACCTGGAGATGCCAGGATTGAACTTGGGACCTTCTGCATGAAAGGCAGATGCTCAACCACTGAGCTAAGGCCCTTCCCCAAATTATGTGTGTGTGTATTTTTCCATGTTGTTGTTGTTATGTGCCTTCAAGTCGACTACAACTTATGGCGACCCTATGAATCAGTGACCTCCAAGAGCATCTGTCATGAACCACCTGGTTCAGATCTTGCAAGTTCAGGTCTGTGGCTTCCTTTATTGAATCAATCCATCTCTTGTTTGACCTTCCTCTTTTTCTACTCACTTCTGTTTTTCCCAGCGTTATTGTCTTTTCTAGTGAGTCATATCTTCTCATGATGTGTCCAAACCTCAGTTTCATCATTTTAGCTTCTAGGGACAGTCCTGGTTTAATTTGTTCTAACACCCAATTATTTGTCTTTTTCGCAGTCCATGGTACGCACAAAGCCTCCAACACCACATTTCAAATTAGTGGATTTTTCTCTTATCCACTTTTTTCACTGTCCAACTTTCACATCCATACATAAAGATCGGAAATACCATGGTCTGAATTATCCTGACTTTAGTGTTCAGTGATACATCTTGGCATTTGAGGACCTTTTCTAGTTCTCTCATAACTGTCCTCCCCAGTCCTAGCCTTCCTCTGATTTCTTGACTATTGTCTCCATTTTGGTTAATGATTGTGCCAAGGTATTGATAATCCTTGACAAATTCAATGTCCTCATTGTCAACTTTAAAGTTGCATAAATCTTCTGTTGTCATTAGTCTTTTTGATGTTCAGCTGTAGTCCTGCTTTTGTGCTTTCCTCTTTAGCTTTCATCAGCATTCATTTCAGATCATTACTGGTTTCTGCTAGTAGTATGGTATCGTCTGCATATCTTAAATTATTGATATTTCTCCCTCCAATTTTCACTTCTCCTTCATCTTGGTCCAGTCCCGCTTTCCATATGATATGTTCTGCAAATAGATTAAACAAATCCACTTCCTGTGTAGCTTGGAAGAATTTGGTAACATGTGCCTCTGAGCATATGAGTAGTGGCAATACCTGTAATCAGGACTCCATCTGCAAAGATGGAGAATTACATTTTTTGTATTGTGTTGGTGTTCTTCTTACTTTGCTTCTTTCCTGTGTTACTGTTTCTACAGAGCATCTGACTTAGAAAATTATATTTCTGTCATTATTCATCTTAGGAGAGCCAGTGTGGTGTAGTGGTTAAGGTGTTGGATTACAACCTGGGAGACAAGGGTTCAAATCCGCACACAACCATGAAGCTCACTGGGTGACCTTGGGCCAGTCCCTGCCTCTCAGCCTCATAAAAATCCTATTCATAGGGTTGCCATAAGTTGGAATCGACTTGAGGCAGTACATTTACATTTTGTAATTCATCCTAGAAATCTGTGCCAAATTTATTCTTCATTCATTTCAAAGCCTTTTTATTGGTCAATGTCATATGATGGTGAAGACAGCCTTTTGCGTTTCAAATTGGAGGTTATGTTCTATTTCTGTTTTGGGTACATTAACAGTTGAATGTGAAACTGCAGTGTGATATAAAATCAGACGGATAACAATATGTTGCTACTTAAGCAATGGCTCTAGCTGTTAGAAGGACAAACTTGGCCTGCCCTAGATGCATGTCTTCAGCCTGCTTAAACCACTCAAGGAAAGGTGGGCGTGGGAAATTAAAAATATAGAGCACACCTAGAAATTTGCTGGAATATGTCACCTCCCACTGTTTTATCTTGTGCAAACTGATAATTATTTTGTGCAAACTGATATTTCCTCATGTTAATTGGAAATGATTCTGCAGAATAGTCAGTGCCATTATTCCACAATTATGTTTGGAGTTTTTTTAGTGTAAATTTTGCAAACTGTTGCTGTACTTCACATATTCATAGAAATAAAAGCAAAAGGAAATGATTTCCTATAGGAAACTTCACTAAACTTGCAAAGTAAATCAGACATATTTAAAGTGACCATCTGAACTATATCAACTGTCTTAATACTGTTGCTTCCTCCCTGCTAAAACAAGATCAGCACAGCACGTCTTTTCTATTATTTGGGCTGATTCCAGGTGTTGCCACCACTCACCATATGCTCAGAAGCACATGTTAGCAAATTCTTCCAACCTACACATGAAGTGGATTGGACTGTGAAAGACCAACCCAAACTGTGTTTGCATTTTGACAAATTTGTAGGGCAGTCCAATATTTCAGAGAGGAGGTCTGGTCTCCTGCTCCCCTGGTGCATTCACTATAGCTGCCCTATTTCCCTGCTTTTTAAAGTTTGGTAGAAACATCTGTGGGCTATAGGTACATTCTTAAACCGCAAGGTTTTTTGCCTATTAGTGAATTTCTTTGCTTTTTAACCTGGGAGGTAAGAAATGGGATCCTGTGCAAGTTTGCTGAGAATGGATTGATCATTTTCATGCTTATTGAGTTCAGTGGGATTTAGTCCCCTGCAATCATGCTTAGGATAGGTGAAACTGACCACAGGGGATGGGGAGGGGAGGAGGGAGGAGAGGGGAGGAAGGGAGGGGAGGGGAGGGGCAAGGGGGAGGGGATAGAGAGGAAGGGGGAGGCGGGTTTGATCATTTGCATGCTTTTTTGAGATCAATGGGATTTAAACTTTGTACAATCATGCTTGTTGTTATGTGCCTTCAAGTCGATTACAACTAATGGCAACCCTATGAATCAGCGACCTGCAACAGCATCTGTTATAAACTACCTATTCAGATCTTGTAAGTTCATGTCTGTGGCTTCCTTTATGGAATCAATCCATCTCTTATTTGGCTTTCCTCTTTTTCTACTCCCTGCTGTTTTTCCCAGCATTATTGTGTTTTCTAGTGCGTCATATCTTCTCATGATGTGTCCAAAGTATGATAACCTCAGTTTCATCATTTTAGCTTCTAGGGACAGTTCTGGTTTAATTTGTTCTAACACCCAATTATTTGTCTTTTTCGCAGTCCATGGTATCTGCAAGGCTCTCCTCCAACACCACATTTCAAATGAGTTGATGTTTCTCTTATCCACTTTTTTCACTGTCCAACTTTCACATCCATACATAAAGATCGGGAATACCATGGTCTGAATGATCCTGACTTCAGTGTTCAGTGATACATGTTTGCATTTGAGGACCTTTTCTAGTTCTCTCATAGCTGCCCTCCCCAGTCCTAGCCTTCTTGTAATTTCTTGACTATTGTCTCCATTTTGGTTAATGACTGTATTGATAATCCTTGACAAATTCAATGGCCTCGTTGTCAACTTTGAGGTTACATAAATCTTCTGTTGTCATTACTTTAGTCTTCTTGATGTTCACATGTAGTCCTGCTTTAATGCTTTCTCTCTTTAATTTTCATCAGCATTTGTTTCAAATCATTACTGGTCTGTGCTAAGAGTATGATATCGCCTGCATATCTTAAATTATTGATATTTCTCCCTCCAATTTTCACACCTCCTTCGTCTTGGTGCAATCCTGCTTTCCGTAGGTTATGTTATGCAAATAGATTAAACAAATTTATTGTTATGTGCCTTCAAGTCGATTAGGACTTATGGTGACCCTATGAATCAGTGACCTCCAAGAGCATCTGTCATGAACCACCATTAAACAAATAGGTTGATAAAATACACCCCTGTCTCACACCCTTTCAGATGGGGAACCAATCAGTTTCTTCATATTCTGTCCTTACAGGATAGGTGAAACTGACCTGGGGCAGGGGCCCAGGTGAGGGAAGGGAGAGCCACTCTCATGGCTCTATAATTACATCTGCCTATCTCTGTATCAACAGATATCCGCCACAACTCGTTCAACCAGTGGGATACGGTTATCCCTGGATATAAACTATATAAACTATATAAACTATATCGGATATAAACTATAAACTATATCGGAAGGACAGGGAAGGACGTATTGGTGGCGGAGTCGCTCTATACGTGAAAGAAGGCATTGAATCCAGCAAGCTCGAAAGCCCAAAAGAGGCAGACTCCTCCACAGAATCGTTGTGGGTGGTGATACCATGCCCCAGGAGGGACTTAATACTGGGAACGATCTATCGTCCCCCTGATCAAAATGCTCAGGGAGACCTTGAGATGAGATATGAAATTGAGGAAGCATCCAAACTAGGAAATGTGGTAGTAATGGGTGACTTAAACTACCCGGACATAGACTGGCTGCATATGTGTTGCAGTCATGACAAAGAAGCAAAGTTTCTAGATATTCTAAATGACTATTCCCTAGATCAGTTGGTCATGGAACCGACCAGAGGGACGGCAACCCTGGACTTAATCCTCAGTGGGGACCGGGACCTGGTGCGAGATGTAAGTGTTGTTGAACCGATTGGGAGCAGTGACCACAGTGCTATTAAATTAAACATACATGTAACTGGCCAATTGCCAAGAAAATCCAACACGGTCACATTTGACTTCAAAAGAGGAAACTTCACAAAAATGAGGGGATTGGTAAAAAGAAAGCTGAAAAACAAAGTCCAGAGGGTCACATCACTCGAAAATGCTTGGAAGTTGTTTAAAAACACTCTATTAGAAGCTCAACTAGAGTGCATACCGCAGATCAGAAAAGGTACCGCCAGGGCCAAAAAGATGCCAGCATGGTTAACGAGCAAAGTCAAGGAAGCTCTTGGAGGAAAAAAGTCTTCCTTCAAAAAATGGAAGTCTTGTCCGAATGAAGAAAATAAAAAAGAACACAAACTCTGGCAAAAGAAATGCAAGAAGACAATAGGGGATGCTAAAAAAGAATTTGAGGAGCACATTGCTAAGAACATAAAAACCAACAACAAAAAATTCTATAAATACATTCAAAGCAGGAGACCATCTAGGGAGATGATTGGACCCTTGGATGATAAGGGAGTCAAAGGTGTACTAAAGAATGATAAGGAGATTGCAGAGAAGCTAAATGAATTCTTTGCATCTGTCTTCACAGTGGAAGATATAGGGCAGATCCCTGAACCTGAACTAACATTTGCAGGAAGGGATTCTGAGGAACTGAGACAAATAGTGGTAACGAGAGAGGAAGTTCTAAGCTTAATGGACAATATAAAAACTGACAAATCACCGGGCCCGGATGGCATCCACCCGAGAGTTCTCAAAGAACTCAAAGGTGAAATTGCTGATCTGCTAACTAAAATATGTAACTTGTCCCTTGGGTCCTCCTCCGTGCCTGAGGACTGGAAAGTGGCAAATGTAATGCCAATCTTCAAAAAGGGTTCCAGAGGGGATCCCGGAAATTACAGGCCAGTTAGCTTAACTTCTGTCCCTGGAAAACTGATAGAAAGTATGATTAAAGCTAGATTAACTAAGCACATAGAAGAACAAGCCTTGCTGAAGCAGAGCCAGCATGGCTTCTGCAAGGGAAAGTCCTGTCTCAGTAACCTATTAGAATTCCTTGAGAGTGTCAACAAGCATATAGATAGAGGTGATCCAGTGGACATAGTGTACTTAGACTTTCAAAAAGCGTTTGACAAGGTACCTCACCAAAGGCTTCTGAGGAAGCTTAGCAGTCATGGAATAAGAGGAGAGGTCCTCTTGTGGAGAAGGAATTGGTTAAGAAGCAGAAAGCAGAGAGTAGGAATCAACGGACAGTTCTCCCAATGGAGGGCTGTAGAAAGTGGAGTCCCTCAATGATCGGTATTGGGACCTGTACTTTTCAACTTGTTTATTAATGACCTAGAATTAGGAGTGAGCAGTGAAGTGGCCAAGTTTGCTGACGACACTAAATCGTTCAGGGTTGTTAAAACAAAAAGGGATTGCGAAGAGCTCCAAAAAGACCTCTCCAAACTGAGTGAATGGGCAGAAAAATGGCAAATGCAATTCAATATAAACAAGTGTAAAATTATGCATATTGGAGCAAAAAATCTGAATTTCACATATACGCTCATGGGGTCTGAACTGGCGGTGACCGACCAGGAGAGAGACCTCGGGGTTGTAGTGGACAGCACGATGAAAATGTCGACCCAGTGTGCGGCAGCTGTGAAAAAGGCAAATTCCATGCTAGCGATAATTAGGAAAGCTATTGAAAATAAAACAGCCGATATCATAATGCCGTTGTATAAATCTATGGTGCGGCCGCATTTGGAATACTGTGTACAGTTCTGGTCGCCTCATCTCAAAAAGGATATTCTAGAGTTGGAAAAGGTTCAGAAGAGGGCAACCAGAATGATCAAGGGGATGGAGCGACTCCCTTACGAGGAAAGGTTGCAGCATTTGGGGCTTTTTAGTTTAGAGAAAAGGCGGGTCAGATGAGACATGATAGAAGTGTATAAAATTATGCATGGCATTGAGAAAGTGGATAGAGAAAAGTTCTTCTCCCTCTCTCATAATACTAGAACTCGTGGACATTCAAAGAAGCTGAATGTTGGAAGATTCAGGACAGACAAAAGGAAGTACTTCTTTACTCAGCGCATAGTTAAACTATGGAATTTGCTCCCACAAGATGCAGTAATGGCCACCAGCTTGGATGGCTTTAAAAGAAGATTAGACAAATTCATGGAGGACAGGGCTATCAATGGCTACTAGCCATGATGGCTGTGCTGTGCCACCCTAGTCAGAGGCAGCATGCTTCTGGAAACCAGTTGTTGGAAGCCTCAGGAGGGGAGAGTGTTCTTGCACTCGGGTCCTGCTTGCAGGCTTCCCCCAGGCACCTGGCTGGCCACTGTGAGAACAGGATGCTGGACTAGATGGGCCACTGGCCTGATCCAGCAGGCTCTTCTTATGTTTTTATGTTCTTATTATCTGTAACGATCTCCACCTAAAGATGCCACAAAGAGCCTTTGCTCTTTTTAAACGCGTGCCATTCTAGCTATTGCGACATCAGCACTACCGTTTCTTTTCTGCACATATTTTTGCCAGCGGACAAACTGGACCTGCAGCATGACGCAATGCCATTCCTTGCAAAGGTTTCACGCAGTCTTTTGCAAATCGTACGTGGAAGTGGAGCGGGGCGCAGGTATGGGGGAGGAAAGACCTAAAAGGTGCTCGGCCCCTTTAAGAAACCCGGCGATTGCGAAGCTATCGTGCCCTTTCGTGCCGTCACTGGGCCAGCGCGAGCCAATCCGGAAGCACCCAAAGGCTGTCACACTAGCCCTGGGACGGCCTCATTGGCCGGCGCCTTCCTGGTCCGAGCGCCGCGCGGCTTCCGAGCTCCCTATCAGCCCAGAGAGTCAGGTATAGTGTCCACTGATTGGCTGCTGCTAAGGGACGCCTTTAGGGGCGGGAGGGGGAAAGAAGAGGAGGAGAAGAGAGACGGTTTTAGGTTGTTAGGAGCATCTTATAACAGAAAGGCTTGTAGAAGAAAGGGCACCATCGCAGATAGGTATAGACAGAGGTCCTCAAAGGGACTAGAAACTCTGTCTGGGGAAGGTAAGGAAGATAGAAGGGGTGAATTAAGCCAGGAGACCGGGGGAAGGGGGGGGAGAAGAGAAAAAAATAAGATATATAGGAAGGGGAAGACCTCAAAGGGACTAGAAACCTCTGGAGTAAAGAAGGGGACTTGAGGGGTTGAATTAAGCCAGAAGACAGGGGGAAGAAAAGAATACTGTCAGAGGGGTAAGGAGAGGACCTCAAAGGAATTAGGAGCCTCTAAGGAGGGTAAGGGGAATAGAGGGAGCAAATTAAGGGAAGAAAGTGGGGAAGTAGGCTCAAAGTAGGGTGACTGAGGACCTCAAAGGGACTAGAAACCTCTAGGGCAGGGTAAGGGGAAAAGAGGGGCCAAATTAAGTCAGGAAAGAGGGGAAGTAGGCTCATAGATAGGGAGAGGGTGGATCGAGGACCTCAGAGGGACTAGAAACCGCTAAGGAGGGTAAGAGAAAAGAAAGGTGCCAGAGAGAGCAAATTACGCCAGAAGACAGTGGGAGGTGAAGAAATAAGAAATTGGAGGGGGGATCTTGATTAGTGGGGATAGGAGAGGAAGAAACGACAAGGATCCGGAGAGCGTGGGGAACAGGAAAGGCTGGGGTGGGGTGGGCTTCATTAAAGAGCATCACTATCTACACACACACAGGTGCAAATAGACAGGAATGGAGCTGTTCAAGAACTGGCTGGGTCACCCAGAGGAGCTCTACAACCTTGTGAGGTTTAAGATGGGAGCCTGCAAGAAGGTGATGCCCAAGATGGATCAAGTGAGTGAGCAGCGGTGCATTTGGTCAATCAGCCCAATCGTACTGCTTTTAATGTGGTCAGTTGTAGTTGCTGTTTTGTTGTTAGTGTTTGTGTGGAGAGCCCTGTAGCTCAACCATAGCGCATCTCCTTTGGGTGCAGAAGGTCCCAGAAAGCCTGGAGAGTCGCTGCCAGTCAGTGTAGGCAATACTGAGCTAGATGGACCAACGGCCTGACTCAGTAAAAGGCAGATTCCTGTGTTTTCATGGCAATGTCTTCAGAGTAAACCTGCCTTAGGGATATGGGAGATACAGCCCAGCAACATCTGAAGGGATGAAGGGTGGGGTGGGGGAAGAAATGGGGACTCTGCAGGGCGGGCATCAGCACCCTTGGGCAGCTCCAGTGCCCAAACGCCCCAGCATGGATGCCTATCTTAGCTCTCCCAAACACAGGTTTGTCTGGCAGCAGTGGCTGTGCCTGGGAAGCATATCTGTCCATACAGAGATTGTTGTTGTTATGTGTCTTCAAGTCGATTATGCCTTATTTTATTGATTGATTGATTGAATTTATTAGTCGCCCATCTGGGAGGTTGTCCAACCACTCTGGGCGATGTACAGCCAAGAATATACAATTACATTAAACAGTAACATAAAAACATTAAGAGATTAAAATCACAACAGATCTTTACAGAGCCAACAGAACCTAACCCATCTCAAAAGCCTGTTTGAACGGCCAGGTCTTCAACACCCGGCAAAAACTCAACAGAGAGGGGGCCTGGCGGAGGTCATTTGGTAAAGAGTTCCATAAGGTGAGGGCTACAATTGAAAAAGCTCTCACTCTAGTCCTCACCATCTTAGCTACTTTGACAAGTGGGATAATGAGTAGACCTTTGGAGGCCGATCTTGTTGAGCGGCACCCATAATGGTGCTGAAGGCGTTCCTTTAAGTAAGTTGGACCGGCACCATATAAGGTCTTAAAGGTTAAGGCTAATACCTTGAATTGGGCCCGAAAAACTACCGGTAGCCAGTGCAACTCCTTCAGCACTGGAGTGATATGATCTCGGCGGCAGCTGCCTTTAATCAGGCGAGCCGCGTTCTGTACCAATATGGCGACCCTGTGAATAAGCCACCTCCAACACCATCTGTCGTAAACCACCCTGTTCAGATCTTGTCAGTTCAGGTCTGTGGCTTCCTTTATGGAGTCAACCCATCTCTTGTTTGGCCTTCCTCTTTTTCTACTCTCTTGTTTTTCCCAGCATTATTGTCTTTTCTAGTAAATCTTGTCTTCTCATTATGGGTCCAAAGTATGATAACCTCAGTTTCATCACTTTAGCTTCTAGTGATCTGGTTTAATTTGTTCTGACACCCAATTATTTATCTTTTTCGTGGTCCATGGTATGCGCAAAGCTCTCCTCCAACACCACATTTCAAATGAGTTGATTTTTCTCTTATCCGCTTTTTTCACTGTCCAACTTTCACATCCATACATAGAGATCAGGAATACCATGGTTTGAATGGTCCTGACTTTGGTGTTCAGTAATACATCTTTGCATTTGAGACCTTTTCTAGTTCTCTCATAGATGCCCTCGCCAGTCCTAGCCTTCTGCTGAATTCTTGACTATTGTCTCCATTCCCTGATGGACTCTTAACCCTAGAGCCAGCCTTGGGATTCAGCAGGCTTTTGCTGGTAGAACTTATACGCTAAAGCAGGAGTGAGGAACCTCAGGCCTGGAGCCAAATGTGGCCCTCCAAGCCTCTCTAACTGGCCCTCAGGACTCTCGCCAGCCACACCCCCTCTCCTCAAGCCTCACCAAGCCTGCCTTGCCCCCTCCTTGCGTGTCCCCCCTCCCCTGGAACAAATGTGTCCTTGAACTCTGATAATGGATGGAGGTCAGACAGGGGTCTGCCACTGTACAAAGGTAAAATTTCCATGTATTGCTGTGCCTACTTGTTGCCTCTGGCACTGCCCACCTCCGACATGCCCCCCTACAAAGGTGCCCAGGGGCAGTGGCACCTGTGGCAGCTTCCTAAGGAAGAAAGGCTGGATATACAAAGGAAATATAAAAGTACCAAAAGCCAGCACAGGAAGCTGCTGCAGACCTGCCTGTAGCTTCAGAAGTGTGGAATTTTATTTAATTTCTATAAAACATTGCTGTTACTGCTTGTGTGCCTTTGTTCCCACCCAACCCCTTCCAAATCCTGCATGTCTGACATTAGAAGGCGGACTTTGGGAAACAGTTTTGATCCGCTGTTTCTGGCTGAATGGCAGAGGCAAGTGTTAAATATGTCTGAAAATAATAAGCAGATTTTCAGAGTCCGTCCAGCCGTCCTCTCCTTTGAAACTATGATCTCTCTTTTCCTTGATAAGGTACAGCCGTGGAAGGGGAGGAATAGGGTGGGAATAGAGAAAGTCAGACTCCCCCCCTCCTCTAGCCAGCATCGCCGCAGGCCAAACAAGAAGGCCAAACAAGAGATGGGTTGATTCCATAAAGGAAGCCACAGATCTGAACTTTCAAGAGTGGTTCATGACAGATGCTCTTGGAGGTCACAGATTCAAAGGGTCTCCGTAACTCATAATCGACTTGAAGGTACATAACAACAACAAAAGGAACCTCACCACCAATCCAAAGAAAGTACAAAAGTTATGAATGATAAAAACACCATAGCACGAAGATGCCTTACACCAAGTCCATCTAGCACAATATTGTCAACACTGACTGGCAGCGGCTCTATGAGGTGTCAGGCGGGGGACATTCTCAGCGCTAACTGGAGATGCCAGGGGATTGAACCAGCAACCTTCTGCATGCAGAGAAACTGCTCTGCCACAGAGCTGCAGCCCTTCTGCAAGCCAGCATGCACCGGTGCTAACTTAGCAGATACAGAAATCCTGCTGGGGACAGATGGCAGCTTTATGCCTTCTTAACCTGGCAATAAGCCCCAGGACACTCAGTGGGACTTGCTTCTTAGTAGACATGCGAGTGGGGAGGCCAGTGTGGTGTCGCCGTTAGGGTGTCGGACTACGACCTGGGAAAGCCAGGGTTCAAATCCCCACTCCACTATGGGCCAGTTTCCAACTCCCACCCTCGCAGGGTTGTTGTGAGGATAAGAGAGTTGGAGGAAAGACGGGCTACAGCGATGCAACAGTAAATAAAATGGACAGGAAAAAAATGTCTAGGATTGCGCCGCCAACCTCACTGCGCTTTTCTTCCCACCGCTTCTGGCGCCTGGGATTGGCTATGCAAAACAAAAGCACCCCCACAAAAATCCTGGGAACTGTAGTTTGCCGTTCACAGAGCTACATTTCCCAGACCCCGTAACAAAAACTGCGGCGCTCAGGATTCTTGCTATGCAGGCAGTACAAGACTGGTGCGTCCGAAGCCCAGTCCGGAGTTTGGGACCGGCGCGGTCCTCGGTTGGTCTGCAAGACTCCTGGAGCGCACGGGGTTAACGCGCAGGGCTCGGGGCGGCCTTTCCCTCTGCGCTGCCCCCGGGGAGGCGTGCCTGGCTACGGGGAGCGCGTAGGGAAGGAAACCGAGGGGGAAGGGGCGGTGGGTGTGCCTCCCCCCCCACGAGCACCACTTCGCTAGCAGGGGGAGGGGAAGGCTCCGCTGCTCCTGCCAGACCTCTTTCCCCGCGCCCTATGGCGGGCCAGCCCGCGGGCGCCCTACTGGCCGGCTAAGCCGTGCGCCTCGCCTCTTCATGGCTAGCTGCACCTCCAAGGCCGCCGCGTCCCTGTTCAAGCGCACTCTGGCCCGCGCGGGAGGAGGTGCTGGTGGTGGAGGAGGAGGATCTGGAGGCGGCGGCGGCGGCTGCTGCTTAGGCGGGGGCCGGGCGCGTCCCGGATCCGGCCCCCAGCGCCTCCCCCAGCCGCCGCCCCCGGCCTCTCGGCCCCGCTTTCTGACCGCTCCGCCGCCGGGGGTGCCGGCGCCTGCTCTCCTCTTGCAGGACTCGCTCAGCGACAGCCTCCGCGTCTGCTACAAATACTTGAACCAGACCAGCCGGAGCTTCGCCGCCGTCATCGAAGCGCTCGACGGGGAGCTGCGGTGAGTCGGAGGGGGGCTTCCAGGAAGCTGGGGGGCGAGGGAGAGCCAGGAAGCAGAAGCTGCGTCTGGCCTGGAAAGGCAAGAGCTAACGGGGTGGAAAGAGTTAATCGCTCCAGATGGAGTTTTTTAGGGAGGGGGAGAGGAATGAAGCACGAAGCTGCCTTCTGCTCCGACTGGGCGGGGGAGGCCTTCTGGGAGTGGCACTGCCCCAGCTCTAGCCGGAGATCCCAGGGGTCGAACCTGGGACCTTCGGTGTGTGTGTGTGTGCGTGTGCAAAGCCTAGCACCGTGTGCTCAACCGGGCGACCTCCGGATGTGGCCGGGTGTAAAACTGCCATCGGCCCAGACCACTGAGCCTGCTGGCTGATGGGGAGTTTGGACCCCCAGCGCACTTTGGAGGTGCCAGGTTCCAAAACACTGGCATAGAATATAAGAATGCACAGTGGCTTCCACTAGGTCAGGTTGTTTGCCCACTGGTTCCCCCAGGGCTGTCTGCTCTGACCGGCAGTGGCACTGCAGGGTCTCGGGCAGAGAACGATCTTTTTGCACCTCCCGCTACCTGGCCCGAGTGAGGGTGGGGATTGGACTGGGCCCTTCTGCTTGCAAAGCGCCTTCACCACTGAGCCCTCCTCCCGAAAGGATGTGCTCCGCCAATGAGAGATGGCTCCTCCCAAAAACAAGGCACTGGATTGGCCAAGATGGGGGGGCGGAAGAGAGTGTTTTCTTCCTGTGGCTTTTGGCGTGCAAAACATGTGCTCTGCCCCTCAGGGGTGGCTTCTTGCTGCCCTTGTTATTTTGACTTCTGAGGCTCTTGCTACGAAAAAGTATCTGGAGCAACTTGCAAAGGGTTAAGAGCTGCGTGCATCTGATTGCTTTGTTCCCCAGACAGAGAGAGGTGTTTCCTAGTTCAGCTGCCTGTGATTTTAGGAGACTGAACTTGGCGCATTCATAGCAGGCGTGTATGGGCTCTGCCACTGACTGATGGACCCATGCCTTTGCCAACCTGGTGCCCTCCGGACTCCCAACTAATGGGAGCTGTAGTCCAAAACATCCAGAGGGCACCGGGTGGTTGGCGATGGCTGGGCAAGAGTTTCTTTTCCCAAGTCTGCATCGTGGGCAGAAAATAAATAGGTAAAGTTCTTCTGCAGTCCCCCACCCCCAATATGTAGAATGAAGGTGCAACAATGAGAAAAGAGCATTTAAAATAAAGTGCCTGTATGCCACACCTTTTTTTATCCAATGGCACAATAGCCCTTTTATGTCCAAGATAAAGACATGGCATAAGCAGGTTTTTTCCTCCTTAGAGCAGAAGCTCGTATCTGTCTCCGAATTTGGCTTCTTGGCAATGCCCCCTTGTTGCCTTTTTTGTTATTTTTGTGTTGCAGTTCTTTAGTTCTGTGATTGTGAAGCAGCGTTAGGAGATATCCTTTGAACATTAACAGCTTGAGAGAAGAACAGCTCTCATAGGAGCTCACCCTAATATAAGAGTGTGCATGAGCTATTGTCATCCATAGTTGTACTTTTCAAGTCTCCTTTCTGCACGTGCGTTCATTTTTTCCCCTTTTCAATATATCAGTAGCCAATTAGCTCTTCCTTGTTTGTTTAAAAATGTCTGTGTCGCTTTTGTTTTTTAAAGTCCAAAGCAGTCTAGAAAGATAAAAATTTTGAAGCACATAAGACCGATTGGAACAAGAGTCAGTGAAGCAGAAAACAAACAGCAGGTCAGTAGACTGATCCGCTGGTGAAGAGAGCCCTTGACCCTCCTTTGACATGAGAGTGGGAACGGGCCATGTGAACCACACGGGGGGGGGGCGGTGTATTCCAACGGACTGGGGCCACAGTGGAAACTGCAGGTATGCCTATGGGGAGGGAGGGCTTGTGTGTTGCATGGTTCCCGTGGGGAACCTGGTGTGTGAGATTTCTGCGTGCAACCACACACCAATGACCTTCTTGCCAATGACAGCCCACCTCACTTTTTTGGCATTGCCGATTGATACGGCAACAGCAGCTACGTGCCCTGTGCTTTTCAAGAGGCCAAGGTGCCTGCCTGAAGAGGCTTACAGTCGAGGATTTGACACATGCATGGCATTCCTGCAGAGGACAAGATCCCTACCTTAAGGAGCGATAGCAGACAAATAGTTGCAAAACCGTCTTCAAGGCAGACCTCAGTGGTAGAGCATCCGCTTTGCATGAAGAAGGCCCCAAGTTCAATCCCTAATGGCATCTCCAGGTAGCGCTGGAAGGCAGTCCCTGCCTGAAAGCCTGGAGAGTTGCTGCAATGTGGAGTAGACAATAGATGGACTGATCGTCTGACTCAATATAAGGCATCCTCATATGTTCCCATCTTCTCTCCTTGTTGGAACCCAAGTCACAACTAAGCCCTCTTTTCCCCGTCCTCCGCAGCCATGCGGTATGCATCTTCTATTTGGTGCTCCGAGCCCTGGACACAGTTGAGGACGACATGACAATCAACCTGGAAACCAAGGTCCCCATGTTGCACAACTTCCACTCCTACCTGTATCAGCCGGACTGGAAATTCATGGACAGCAAAGAGAAGGACAAGCAAGTCCTTGAGGATTTCCCAACAGTGAGCAATTGCCAGACCTCGCGTTTATATATTTTTTAAAAAATTCTGCCGTGTGTCCCTGTGGACTCAGAAGTTCAGATGGTATAGTCTAAAGCAGCCTTTCCCACCCTTTGTGTCACCAGGTGTCACTGGACTACAATTCTCATCATTCCTGACTGTTGGCCGTGCTGGCTGGGGCTTGATGGGAGTTGTAGTCCAACAACATCTGGGGACCCAAAGGCTGGTCTGTGGCGACTCTGCTCTCACTTGGGTTGTTTGATACTGTCCTTGTACAGTAGGGCCCTGCGTTTTGGCGTTCTGCTAATACGCCGGCTTTCAATTAGAGTAAGGCCCTACTGATACAGCGCTTGTTCACCTTTTACGGCATTTTTTGGGCGTCAGGCGGCATTTTATTGATGTCCCTCTTTTCGGCGGGTTTCGCTTTTCGGTGGGGGTCTGGAACGTAACCTGCCATATGAGTGGGGCCCTACTGTATCTGTAGAATTGGCATTTGGCTGGCAGTAAATAGGAGCCTGATTTTTATTTCCGTATTTCTTTTCTGAGCCACCTTTTCTAAAGGTGGTTTGGCAGCTGTGTTCACAGAAAGAAAAATGACAATGTTACACCCAAATTAAATATTTCCAAGGACTCTTCGCTCTGCCAGGGATAGCGAATATCGCACACTAGTTTTCTCTTTGGAAAGTTTCGTTATGTGTTTGGACACCCCTTAAGATATTGTCACCAAATTTTGCGTGATGGTTCCTGAAATCAAAGGAAGAGGTTTTCATCTGTATTTGGACACGGATGCTTTGAATCAAGATGGTGGACTGGACCTTTTCAAACTGCACTGATTTCAAAAGTGCAATGGTTTCTTAAAATTCCCGAGCAATGCCGAGTGTGAGGGTGCCAGTTCCCTAGAAGCAAAGTTATTATAATTCCTGCACTCCTAAGGTGGTATTCAGTGCTAGTCCCACTCAGAGTAGACATGGCTAATTTAGGTTCTTTAAGGTGTTGGACTATGACCTGAGAGACCAGGGTTCGAATCCCCACACAGCCATGAAGCTCACTGGGTGACCTTGGGCCAGTCACTGCCTCTCAACCTCAGAGGAAGGCAGTGGTAAACCACCTCTGAATACTGCTTACCATGAAAACCCTGTTCGTAGGGTTGCCATAAGTTGGAATCGACTTGAAGGCAGTCCATTTTCCAATTTCAATGGGTCTTAGGTTCAACGTGATCTTAGGTGTATTAATTTCAATGGGCCTACTCTGAGTAAGATTTAGCTGAGTACAACCTGAAGGCTGCAATCCCATGCCCACTTTCCTAGGAGTAACCCCAATTGAACTCGGTGGGACTTGCCTTCATAGAATCATAGAGTTGGAAGGGGCCTTGTAGGCCATCGAGTCCAACCCCCTGCTCACAGCAGAAAATCCACAGCTAGAGCATCTCCCGCAGATAGCTGTCCAGCCTCTGCTTGAAGACATCCAGCGAAGCTAGTAGTTGTTTGGAGGATTGCGCTGTCAAATCGGTTTGGTTTTGGCCATGGAGAGACAAGTGTAGATCTGTTCCCCTTAACATTTGTGAGTTTCATACTTGCCCCTCTCTTTGGATTAGCTTATTTTTCTTGTCGGTTTGGGATTATTGCCTTAGATCTCCTTGGAGTTCCGCAACTTGGCAAAGGTCTACCGGGATGCGATTGCTGAAATTTGCCACAAGATGGGACTTGGGATGGCTGAGTTTTTGGAGAAGAAGGTGGATTCTGAGAAGGAGTGGGACAAGGTGAGTGCGATCAGAAAAGGATGACGTTCCCCAGCTTGTGGTTGTATAACCTTTGAATTCAGTAAACGGGCCAGAATGATCATCATGAGGTGATGTTCTGTTTGATGTAGTATGAACTACCCGCCCTGTGCTGTTGCAGGTAGGAAAAAGGTATCCTAATGTCAGTAGAAACCGTAGTTATTATTATTTTTTTTTAAAAAGCATACTAAAATAAAAGTGCACGTTAAAATTTATATGTATGTGTGTGGAGCGTTGTCTCATCAGTTCAGAGGGGTTTTGATTTCTGTGAGGGTTTGCTCCCTGTGGGGGTTTGATTTCTGTGAGGGTTTTGCTCATGGAGAAGAAGCGGCTTTCTGTAGAGTTCTGTTACTGAGTGTTTCTTGCTAGGAGGAAAGTGAAACTGCTTTGTAAGCGTGCATGCCTTAATGTCCAAGTAAAGGACTCTTAAACTATCTCTTGCCTCTGGAGTTTCTTGACCGTCTCAATCTCAAGTGTAAGCTGCGCTGATCACGCAAACATCCTCAAACACCAACAGTATTTGTGGAAGAACTTATAAAAGTGAATGGCTCCCTCTGACTTCTACCAGATTTTGTAAAAGTGTTTCAGCTGGAAATTCCCAGACTGGCGTTGGAGGCTGGTGTCTTTGGGCAGCTGCTGAGGCCCCTGTATCCTGAAGGGGCCAGCTCCTGTTGATCTTTGCCGCTTTCTCTGTGAGCAAGCACTTGGCCAATGGACAAGCAAGCAAGCTCTCTGGGCACATTCAGAAGGCAGCAGCTTCTGAATGTCAGCTGCTGGGAATCACAAGCGCTGATGCAGAGGTGCGAGCTTTGAGCTTTGCTTTTGGACCCAATGCCCTTCTAGTGTGTGATGATGTGTGCAGTCTTGGCGGAGGGCGTGGGTAAATGCAAACTATCTGAAAGAGCGCCTCCAGCATCATTAATGTTGCCGCCCAACAAGATCAGCCTCAAAAGACCTTCTCTCCGTCCCCCCAGTTAAAACAGCTGGTGAGAACAAGGGAGAGGGCTTTTTCAATTGTGGCACCCACTCTATGGAATTCCCTCCCAAATGACATCCGCCGTGCCCCTTCCATGATGAGCTGCCGCCGGACGCTGAAAACCTGGCTCTTCAGGCAGGCCTTTGGGGTGGGTTAGATTTTAGTGTTATTGTTGGAATTTTAAGGGTCTAATGTGAATTGTATGTTTTTATGTTGTGTGTCGCCCAGAGTGGCTGGACAAGCAGCCAGATGGGCGACTAATAAATTAAATAAATAAATAAATAAATAAAACAAACGTGGGCCCATGCAGGATCACTAGCCATCCTCTGTCACGTGCACCTTCGCTCACTTGCTGAAGTTGCCTGGAACGTAAGAAGAGCCCTGTGGCTGGATCATCTTGTTCTCACAGTGGCCAACCAGATGCCCTGGGGAAGTCCGCTAGCAGGACCCGAGGGCAACAGTGTCTCCCCACTTGTGATTCCCAGCAGCTGGCGTTGAGAAGCTTCCAACAGGAAGCTCCCCTTGGATTAAAAGTGCCTGCTTGCCACCTCCCTCTGGCGTGGAGCACCTTAAACAGCATGCTGCAACTTCAATTGGAATGTAACCTGTAGTGGTGAAAATACAGGAATGATCCTGCCTTGGGTTAGGGGCTAGGCATGCATGCCAAAGATCTGGGGGGTGAGCTTGCTGCTTCTGGGTGAGGAGGACAGGAGGTCTCTCGTTGCTAGAGCTGGAATCTTCCTACACTAGCATCCACCCATCAACGCTCACAGCATCAAGTAATAACAAATCTGCAAAACAGCGGCTGCAGATCAAGCGCTGCATGGTAGAGCTTTGGCACAACTGTTTGAGTTTTAAGCCTGTGTGTGTGTGTGTGTGTGTGTGTATATATCTATATCTATATATATCTATATCTATATATCTATATATATCTATATATCTATATCTATATCTATATCTATATATCTATATCTATATCTATCTATCTATCTATCTATCTATCTATCTATCTATCTATATATATATAGCTGGTATAGCACAGTGGGGAGGAGAGCCTCGCTGGGAGTCCAGAGTCTGTGAGTTCAAATCCCCGCTCGTGTCTCCTGGGTGTCAAGGGCCTGCTCAAGATCACCTCCAGAGGGAGTGGCTCAGGGGTGATGTGCCCTGCCACCTGTGCAGCCCTGGACAAGCTGCATAGTTCCAAGGAGCCCAGTTGCCCCCCAGCTGGCAGTTGCGGTCTTGGAAGGCGCTGGCTTGTGCAGCTGGGGCAGGACTAGCCTCAGAGGGAGGCAATGGTAAACCTCCTCTGAATACCTCTTACCATGAAAACCCTATGAATACAACCAAAAAAAAGATTCATAGGGTTGATAAGTTAGAATTGACTTAAGGGCATATAACAACAACAAATATATGAGTATACATGTAACTGTGATTAACAAAACAGGTTTTGATTGTATTACTAAAATGTTTCGTCTTGTGCCTTCGTCAGCTGCCAACATACAAATGCTGTTACCAAGGTGGCAGTTATAGAGCTTTGAGGATGGAATGCTCAGAGGTGATGCTGGTACTGTCCTCCAGGTTCAGGCCATGAGATGCCAATGTGTCCAGAGAGTATATCCAAAAGTTCTCCCTCTTGGGCAATGCTGCTGGATCTGTTGGCATCTCTATAGCTGTTGTAGGCAAGTCTGTGGCCCTCAGTGTTGAAATGTCTTACAACTGGTTGCTCCACTTTTTTAGTCAAGATTGCTGATTTGTGGTTTCTGAAGCGCGTGCATAAGTCAGTTGTGGTTTTTCCTACATATTGGATATGACATCCTGGTCTTCTGCATTGGATGACATAAATTATATTTATGTCAAAACTCTATCTGTAAATATATATGTGTGTGTATGTGTATATATATTAAATATAGTATATATATATATATATATAGAATATTGAATATTGAGTATGTATATATTCAATTCACTCACTGCTGGTAGCCACCAAGTGACACGTGTGCTTGGGAGCCCTCCTTAGGCCTGTGCTAGGCTGGTCTGGCATGGGCTCTCAAAAAATGTATTTTTGTCTTGTTTTTAAAAAACCCTCCCTAGTATTGCCATTACGTTGCTGGCTTGGTGGGGATTGGTCTTTCCCGGCTCTTCTCTGCATCCAACCTGGAAGACCCCATTGTCGGCCAGGACACGGAGCTTGCCAACTCTTTGGGGCTTTTCCTGCAGAAAACCAACATCATCCGGGACTATCTGGAGGATCACCTCGAGGGCCGAGAGTTTTGGCCCAGAGAGGTAAGGGAAGTGGTGATGTGGAGGGTGGGTAGTGACATTTGGGGGGCATGGGGATAGCAGATCCTATAGAGAGCCTGCTTTGCGTCCAGGTGGCTCCCTGGCATGTGCAGTTCTTCTTTTGAAGAAAAGAGGCTGCAGTGTCATGAAAGGCCTCTGCATGAGTCCCTGGACAGCCGCTGCCAGTCAAGAGTCGACAGTACTGTGCTAGGTTGGGGGAGAGATCTCTCAGAAATGCTGTAGAATGCAGATCCTGTGTTGATTGGACTAGATGACCTCTGCTGTCCCTTCTGCTTCTATGAAGTAGCATAGCATCCTTGGCTGCTTCCTGCAGAGAACAGGGAAGGGCCATAGCTCAGTTGACAGAGCATCTGCCTCATGTGCAGAAGGTCCACGCTTCAGTCCCTAGCCGCTCCAGGTAGGGCTTGGTCCGTCCCCTGTCTGAAACCCTGGAGGGCCGCTGCCACTCTGTGGGTAGACCAGGTGTTCCCAAACTGTGGTCCGTGGCTTTCATTCAGGTGATCCACCGTATGCCAGTAAAAATACAGTTAATTTTTGGGAACCACATGGACTTGATAGAAGACGACTTCCTATGTTCCTAATGCCATTGTTTCTTTTAGTACTCACTCCTGCAGTCATGAGGACTAGAAGCTTGTTGGTTTTGTTCAAGGAAAAAAAGTGACAGGAGGGTTCCAATTTCTAGTGCCATAATTTATGCATCTCTTGTACTTTCAAACTTGGCTCAGCTCCACCCTTGAAATAATTGAGTTTCTCCCCAGGCCCTGAGGTTGGTAATTGGAACAGAAGCTGGCTGTAACTGATCCTCAACCTGTTTCTTTCACACTCTGGCACAGTTATATTCTGTCAGTTCTTGCAACATTTACGCCCGCAGCCATTCTGCAGAGCACAGGATATGATTTCTTAATCCGGGAACGGCAGCGGGATTTCCGGAACACCAGCTTCTGCTGGACGATTGAAAGTTTCTTGGACTGCAGCATTGCGGGGGGCGGGGGAGTGAAAATAATCAGGCAGGGTTCGGGTTGCTAGACACCAGTGGGGTACATGGGCAAAGCTGCTGTGCCTCCTCCTTCCCCAGTTGGGTGAGGTTCAAAGCTTCTTTTCCCAGTCCATGACAAAATAGTAGGATCAGAGTTCTAGTTTTCTTCCTTCTCGTTGTAGCTGCCTATGTGGCTCTTGGCTAGCAAGTATAGAATGTGGGTTTTCCCAACGGTGTCGCCTAGTTGATAGTCAGGCTTCTGCCAGCAGAACAGGTACCGACGTTCAGCAGTTGCCCCTCCCCTGAATCTGCAGTGGAGGGCCCTCCAACCCTCTGGAGCAGATTTTGGGATGGGGGGACCGCAGAGAAAAGGGGGAATTGCCAGAAATTACTTCCTGTCCCTTACAGTTAACTGAGTGATGCTGTGGGATACAACCCTGCGCGTGTGTGAGTGAGCGGGGAAAGAGAGTCCTTGCTACAGAGTTGCAAAGGTGCCCTCAGCAAGCCTGCCTTGTCTCCTTGGTGTTCCCAGGTTTGGAGCAAGTATGTGAAGAAGATGTCTGATCTGGCTAAGCCAGAGAACCTCGACAAGGCCGTTCAGTGCATGAACGAGCTCATCACCAACGCCCTGCATCACGTTCCTGACGTCTTGACATACCTGTCCCGCCTGAAGAACCAGAGCGTCTTCAACTTCTGCGCTATTCCGCAGGTGGGCTGAATGGCTGGCCAAGTTGCCTCTACGTGGAAGGGCCTCTGCTATTTCCCTCAGAACGCCCTTGAGGCAGAGAGGTCATAAGGTCACCGGGGGGGGGAACGAGGACATGTGCTTTGCATCCAGAAGTTAAAAGACTGCAGATGACAGGAAAGCGCTCTGTCTCTCCCTCCCCAAAATTCTGGCCAGGCATGGTACCCAGTCCGAGGCTAGATTGACACATAGGCACTTTGTTATTTTAAAGTTAGCTCACTGGGTTGCATCCAGCTATGTCGCTGCACGGGCAGAACAACTTATCCCCCCCATGTGCTCTCCTGCATCCCCCCCAATCCGCTGTGAGAGTTCCCCCAACCTTCCAGAGCCCAGTTTCCAGGCATTGCAAAGTGAGGGACGGGAGGTGCTGTTGCGCAGGTGAAGTTGTGCAGCGACTCTGCGTTTGGTCATTCCCGAGCGGTAATGGTAAAGAAACTCAGAGCTGGCTCTGTAGATTCTCGGCTGTCCCCAGTGAGGCTTATGGGGAAGGCATGATACGGGTTGTAACTTCAGGGGGCCTAATGTCTGTGGGATTTTATTTTCTTTCCTGTGCCAGGCTGCAAACAGCTAGCTTGGTGATCATGGAGGGCTGGGGCAGACACTGTTCCACATTTCTGTTCAGGGCTGGTGCTTGCCCCACACAAATGACACAATCTGGTGTTGGGAGAGTTGCGTCTTGAGAATCCTGGCCATAATTTTTCTTTAAAATAAAAGGAATGTGGAACAAGTTTCTCATTCATATGTTTGTGTGTGTGTGTATGTGAATAAACTTTGTGGCAGAGCAGCTTTTAAACTGACTGAGGGGGGAAACCCGACAGGAGCTGAGAAAGGTCCGGTTCGGAATAAACCTCCCCCCTGGGATAAAAACCAAAGAAATGATGAAATTTTAAAAGGGGTAGGCCTAGAAGTAGGCATTGTGAGAGCAGGGGCACAGGATATAAATTCAGAAGAGCAAAATTACCGCAGGCCTAACCACAAGTGCCAAAGACACTTGAAGAGAGACACTGCTTACAAGTGCCTGTACGCTAATGCTAGGAGCCTCCGAAGCAAGATGGGAGAACTGGAGTGCTTGGTCTTAGAGAAGAGCATTGATATAGTGAGCATAACCGAGACCTGGTGGAATGGAGAAAACCAGTGGGATACGGTTATCCCTGGATATAAACTATATCGGAAGGACAGGGAAGGACGTATTGGTGTCAGAGTCGCTCTATACGTGAAAGAAGGCATTGAATCCAGCAAGCTCGAAACCCCCAAAGAGGCAGACTCCTCCACAGAATCGTTGTGGGTGGTGATACCGTGCCCCAGGAGGGACTTAATACTGGGAACGATCTATCGTCCCCCTGATCAAAATGCTCAGGGAGACCTTGAGATGAGATATGAAATTGAGGAAGCATCCAAACTGGGAAATGTGGTAGTAATGGGTGACTTCAACTACCGGGACATAGACTGGCCGCATATGTGTTCCAGTCATGACAAAGAAGCAAAGTTTCTAGATATTCTAAATGACTATTCCCTAGATCAGTTGGTCATGGAACCGACCAGAGGGACGGCAACCCTGGACTTAATCCTCAGTGGGGACCGGGACCTGGTGCGAGATGTAAGTGTTGTTGAACCGATTGGGAGCAGTGACCACAGTGCTATTAAATTAAACATACATGTAACTGGCCAATTGCCAAGAAAATCCAACACGGTCACATTTGACTTCAAAAGAGGAAACTTCACAAAAATGAGGGGATTGGTAAAAAGAAAGCTGAAAAACAAAGTCCAGAGGGTCACATCACTCGAAAATGCTTGGAAGTTGTTTAAAAACACTCTATTAGAAGCTCAACTGGAGTGCATACCGCAGATCAGAAAAGGTACCGCCAGGGCCAAGAAGATGCCAGCATGGTTAACGAGCAAAGTCAAGGAAGCTCTTAGAGGCAAAAAGTCTTCCTTCAGAAAATGGAAGTCTTGTCCGAATGAAGAAAATAAAAAAGAACACAAACTCTGGCAAAACAAATGCAAGAAGACAATAAGGGATGCTAAAAAAGAATTTGAGGAGCACATTGCTAAGAACATAAAAACCAACAACAAATAATTCTATAAATACATTCAAAGCAGGAGACCATCTAGGGAGACAATTGGACCCTTGGATGATAAGGGAGTCAAAGGTGTACTAAAGAACGATAAGGAGATTGCAGAGAAGCTAAATGAATTCTTTGCATCTGTCTTCACAGTGGAAGATATAGGGCAGATCCCTGAACCTGAACTAACATTTGCAGGAAGGGATTCTGAGGAACTAAGACAAATAGTGGTAACGAGAGAGGAAGTTCTAAGCTTAATGGACAGTATAAAAACTGACAAATCACCGGGCCCGGATGGCATCCACCCGAGAGTTCTCAAAGAACTCAAAGGTGAAATTGCTGATCTGCTAACTAAAATATGTAACTTGTCCCTCGGGTCCTCCTCTGTGCCTGAGGACTGGAAAGTGGCAAATGTAATGCCAATCTTCAAAAAGGGATCCAGAGGGGATCCCGGAAATTACAGGCCAGTTAGCTTAACGTCTGTCCCTGGAAAACTGGTAGAAAGTATGATTAAAGCTAGATTAACTAAGCACATAGAAGAACAAGCCTTGCTGAAGCAGAGCCAGCATGGCTTCTGCAAGGGAAAGTCCTGTCTCAGTAACCTATTAGAATTCTTTGAGAGTGTCAACAAGCATATAGATAGAGGTGATCCAGTGGACATAGTGTACTTAGACTTTCAAAAAGCGTTTGACAAGGTACCTCACCAAAGGCTTCTGAGGAAGCTTAGCAGTCATGGAATAAGAGGAGAGGTTCTCTTGTGCATAAGGAATTGGTTAAGAAGCAGAAAGCAGAGAGTAGGAATCAACGGACAGTTCTCCCAATGGAGGGCTGTAGAAAATGGAGTCCCTCAAGGATCGGTATTGGGACCTGTACTTTTCAACTTGTTCATTAATGACCTAGAATTAGGAGTGAGCAGTGAAGTGGCCAAGTTTGCTGACGACACTAAATTGTTCAGGGTTGTTAAAACAAAAAGGGATTGCGAAGAGCTCCAAAAAGACCTCTCCAAACTGAGTGAATGGGTGGAAAAATGGCAAATGCAATTCAATATAAACAAGTGTAAAATTATGCATATTGGAGCAAAAAATCTTAATTTCACATATACGCTCATGGGGTCTGAACTGGCGGTGACCGACCAGGAGAGAGACCTCGGGGTTGTAGTGGACAGCACGATGAAAATGTCGACCCAGTGTGCGGCAGCTGTGAAAAAGGCAAATTCCATGCTAGCGATAATTAGGAAAGGTATTGAAAATAAAACAGCCGATATCATAATGCCGTTGTATAAATCTATGGTGCGGCCGCATTTGGAATACTGTGTACAGTTCTGGTCGCCTCATCTCAAAAAGGATATTCTAGAGTTGGAAAAGGTTCAGAAGAGGGCAACCAGAATGATCAAGGGGATGGAGCGACTCCCTTACGAGGAAAGGTTGCAGCATTTGGGGCTTTTTAGTTTAGAGAAAAGGCGGGTCAGAGGAGACATGATAGAAGTGTATAAAATTATGCATGGCATTGAGAAAGTGGATAGAGAAAAGTTCTTCTCCCTCTCTCATAATACTAGAACTCGTGGACATTCAAAGAAGCTGAATGTTGGAAGATTCAGGACAGACAAAAGGAAGTATTTCTTTACTCAGCACCTAGTTAAACTATGGAATTTGCTCCCACAAGATGCAGTAATGGCCACCAGCTTGGATGGCTTTAAAAGAAGATTAGACAAATTCATGGAGGACAGGGCTATCAATGGCTACTAGCCATGATGGCTGTGCTCTGCCACCCTAGTCAGAGGCAGCATGCTTCTGAAAACCAGTTGCCGGAAGCCTCAGGAGGGGAGAGTGTTCTTGCACTCGGGTCCTGCTTGCGGGCTTCCCCCAGGCACCTGGTTGGCCACTGTGAGAACAGGATGCTGGACTAGATGGGCCACTGGCCTGATCCAGCAGGCTCTTCTTATGTTCTTATGTTCTTAACTTTGAAGTGTGTTCATTGATGAAATCTCAGCTAGTTGTGGGGTCTGAGCAGTGGGGTGAGAAGGAGATACGGGTCTTTCGTACTCTTCCTACAGGTCTCTGCTGCATCCCAGCTACAAGTAAATAAATTAGGCAGAGTCAACTGTTTTTGTGGTTGGTTTTTAAAAATGTTACACTGTTTTATGAGTTAATTTTTCTTTTCGTTGTGACTTTTTTTTAAAGATAATTGTCAAAGGCCAGGGTAAAGAGATGGGTTTGTGAACCACAGAGTTAAATAAATACTTTGCACACAGTTCTGGGATTTTATTTTGCAGAGCAGTGGGGAGGGCGCCTCTTGATTTGATGTGGCTCTTGCTGTTTACATCACGGGTGAGGGCCTCCTGCAGATACCATCTTTTCAGGAGGTTCGTTCTGCACAATATAGGAAACGGGCCTTTAGTGTGGTGGCACCTACCCTGTGGAATTCCCTCCCTTTGAATATTAGGCAGGCGCCATCTCTGTTGTCTTTTCGGCGCCTATTGAAGACCTTCCTCTTTCAACAAGCCTTTTAAGTTGAGACCGATCCCAGTCTGCGTCTGTGTTGGAATTGCTTGTTAATATCTTTTTTAAATAATGTTTTTAACCCTTTTTTGAAATACGTTTTTAAAGCTTTTTTAAAAAATGTTTTTAACATTGTTTTGTTTTAATGTATTTTAAGGTCTGTATTTATGATGTTTTAAAGTGTGTTTAGTGCTTGTTTGCCTCCCTGGGCTCCTGCTGGGAGGAAGGGTGGGATATAAATCCAACAACAAATAAATAAGATAAAAAGGGCCCTGCTGGGTCAGACCATATGTTCATCTAGTCTAGCATCTTGTTTTTGCAGTGGCCAACCAGATCCCCCAGTGGGAAGCCTGGAAGCAGGACCTCAATGCAACAGCAGTCTCCCCACGTGTGATTCCCAGGCACTGGCATTCAGAAGCATATGGCCTCCAACAGCAGAGGGAAAACATAGCCATTGTCGCTGCTAGCCATATGATAATAGCCTTACCCCTCCATGAATTTGTCTAATCCTCTTTTAAAACCATCCAAGTTGGAGGCCATCACTGCATCTTGCAGGAGCAAATTCCATAGTTTTCCACTATGCGACGTGTGCAGAAGGACTTTTGTCTATATGTCTTGAATATTCCAACTTTCAGCTTCGTTGGACGGTGCCAATTTCTAGTGTTATGAGAGAGGGAGAAAAACTCTCTGTCCACTTTCTCCTCGCTATGTGTAATTTTATGCTGCTCTGTCATGTCCCCTCCCCTACCTAACTTGACCCCGTAAATTCCTATCTCCTTTGATAGCTCAGAATCAAGGAGGATTGCTTTTGTGACTTCTCTTCTTCCTCCCTGGTCCCCAGGTGATGGCCATAGCTACCTTGGCTGCCTGCTACAACAACCAGCAGGTCTTCAGAGGCGTGGTGAAGATTCGGAAGGGACAAGCCGTCACTCTGATGATGGATGCCACCAACTTACAGGCTGTGAAAGCCATCATGTACCAGTATGTGGAAGAGGTGAGTTGGGTAGCAGGACCCTGAATAATTGGGCATATCTGAAAGGTAGGTGCCCCTCAGTGGGAGGGTCTTGCTGTTCAGATCTCACCTCCAGACATAGAAGTTACTAACCACAAACACCTGCCTTTTGGCCTCATCTCTTGCATGCAGGCTCTCCACATATACATATACACCCCTTGAATGTGGGAAGATAACACTGGCC
Source organism: Rhineura floridana (assembly GCF_030035675.1). NCBI lineage: Eukaryota > Metazoa > Chordata > Lepidosauria > Squamata > Rhineuridae > Rhineura > Rhineura floridana. The sequence goes on along the minus strand of NC_084483.1, from coordinate 204,095,878 downwards.
AGTGTATGATAGGCTGGACCAGGGAGACCTCTTTTCAAATCCCCGTTTGCACAGAGTTCAAGGCGTGATCTTGGGCTAGTTGTGTGCTCTGTGTTGCCTACCTTGCAGGATTGTTGCGAGGATAAAGTGAGAGCAAGCCAGTGTGGTGTAGTGGTCAGAGTGCTGGACTAGGACCTGGGAGACCAGGGTTCAAATCCCCACTCTGCCATGAAGCTTGCTGAGCGACCTCAGGCCAGGCACAGCCTCTCAGCCTAACCTACCTCACAGGGTTGTTGTGAGGATAAAATGGAGAAGAAGGAGAATCATATGTGCCACCTTGAGCTCCTTGGAGGAAAGGTGGGATATAAATGTAATAAATAAAATTTACTTATTAACAGAATACATAGAGTGGTAGAGCTTTGGCTCTGCATGAAGAAGGTCCCAGGTTCAGTCCCCAGCATTTCCAAGTTGGGCTGGGAGAGCCCCCCCCTCTCAAATGCTGGAGAGCTGCTGCCAGTCAGTGTAGGCACTACTGAACTACATGGACTGAAGGTTTGACTCTGCATAAGGCAACTCCATATCTTATGCATGGGTGGGGACCCGGATCTGGCCAGTGGATTGGATCCTTACTCTCCCTATTCCCAATGGGCCAGCTTTGACAGTGGGTGGGGCTGCCCAGCTGTCAATCACTTGATGTCACAGGGAAGTCAGGCGATCTTTCCTCTAGCCAGGCATTTTGACATCAAACCATGCAGGCTTTGCAAGCACCACCAATTAGCTGATCGTTGCCCCTTGCAAAGCCCTGCTGTGTCCTTGCAAGCACCGCCAATCAGCTGATCATCAGCTCTTGGAAAGGGACAGGGTTTGGGCACTGCTGACTGGCGATGTCTGCAAACTCCGTTTTCAGCGGGGATCGGCATCTTTATCTGTCCCACACCTGACATCATATATGACAGCAGGTGTAAGGCAAGTGAGCGTGGCCTTAGGCGAAAGGGCCTCATGTGTTACGACATGTGCTCTTGGGAACCTGAGTGTGTGCATTTGCCACCCTCATGTCCCATGAAACACACCTCCTTGAGAGGAGGGGATCTTTTGCTAAGGATAAAAACAAGTGCTTTGCCCTGAAATGTGCTTAAATGGTGTATATATTTAACCCAAGAAATGCAGGTCCAAACCAAAATAAAGCAAAGCTTGATTTTATTGAGAGAAAGAGTAGGAAAGCATTACAGAATTACTTGGGTGCGTGGCAGCATTTATCATTAATATCCTAACCCATTCATAACTTTAAACTAAAGAAATCAAAGGACCCTATTACTATAAGAGGTGAAAGGTAAGAGAGATTTCCTATCCTATGCCCGGAATGGGCGGTTGAATACAGCTGAAGCTATGTGGAAGAGCTCTGATCCAAAACCAGGAAGGAATCTCCTGGTCTCAAGGTTTTGCACCGAGACCCAGAGTCTCCCTGGTTCTGTCCCTGCAGTCCTTGATGCGTTCCTTGAGAGCGTAGTACATGTGTGTGTGAGCTCTGATGTTCCTCAGCCCCCCTTCCTCTTTCTTCCTCCCTTCTTTTTCTACCTTCAAGCCTCGGTTTTAAAATACTTTTTCCTCTCTCCCCCTCCTGCCAAGGAGGGTATGAAAGTCTGGTGATGTTGTGTATGTGTGTGTGTATCTGTAACTGACCCTGAAAACTAAGGCTCCTAACAAACAATGGGATTCACTGTGGGTGAGGGAAATTTGCCAAAGAACAAGATAACAATTATGCAGAACATTTATGCCGTAGCTTTAGTTTTGAATCTTAATTTCTGCCGTTGTTACTCTTCGCACAAAACCTCGTGGGAAAGCATAACCAGCCATACCATTAGGTGTGGGGTGTGGGGTGGGAATTGTAGTTTAGCAGGCTCCATGGCCCTGCCTCGTAACAATCTCCCCCTGTTGGAAAGCATCTGTATATACTTATTCAGATGTCTTTTCACACCTTAGACTTCTTAGTCTTGCCTTGGCTCTAATGCATACTTCCCTCTGGTATATCTGTGCCATTTGGGATCGGATCCATATTACAAGGGCCATTAAGACGAAGACCAGAATTATTTGAAACATCAAAATCACCACAATGGGGTGCATTATAAGGGTTAAACCTCCTTTGGCGCCTTCTCCCCAGCCAAAGAGAGAATCCCACCATCTATGTGCCCCTATCTTTTTAATTTTAGCTGCGATATTAGTGATTGCATGACGATCATGTGTTATCTGGAGTGTAGCTTGCTCTCCCATTTGTTTAACTGCTTCTAATTGTCTCTGCAACATAGGATGAGAAAGTAACTTCTGAAGATCAGCTAGGCCATAACCTAATGCAATGGGTTTGAGGTGTTGAAACAAATCTGGATTAACTAATATTCTCTGGATCGTCCATACAGGGACTTTAAATGAAAAATCACATCCTACTATTTCCTCAATACCACAAAAGCATCTGTTGATATATCTTAGCATAGGTTGTATATAATACTTATCAATAACAACATAATCACAAAATGTTCTAAGGAACATGCACCCATGTCCAGAATATACAATAGTTGAACTTGATTCATTTCTTAGCATGAAAGAGCAATAAGATACATTAATCATTTTGAGAGAAAAGCAATCTTGATGGGATTCCAAACTATCATCTTCACAAACAAATCCTAGATTCTTATGGTGTTGACATCCTTTCACATTAATTGTTACTCATCTTGCATACTTAATTATAGCCCACTGGTGCACTTCCTGGGCATAAAGAACTAAATCTTGATCTACAGTGATTCCCAATGGAATAACAGGATAAACAGTAATAATTTCAGATGTTTCTACCATTACAATAAACAATCTTAATGCATGATCTTGCCTATCATATGTGGCATTGACAAGGCTCCACCAATCTTCCAATTTTCTTTCCCCCTTGGACACCTGATGTCGAATTAAGGACCTAATTTCCCTGGGTATGAACCCACTATCTGTCATGTGAATAAGTTCCAAAGCCACTGTATGGGCCCAATTCTGCATTTGGGTGCATGTAATGGCCAAGGAAATATTCTGTTGTAAGGACTGCATGGTGTTTACCATGTCATGATTATCTTTTTCCATTCCCTGTTCCCACATTGGGAGTAAGCTTGCTATAATTTTAGGAGTTTTGGTAGCCTTATCCAGCGCCCTGTTGATAGGTTCTGTCATTTTACTTATTTCTTCAGTGGTATAATGCAATTTGTTGGCTAATATTTCAATATTGGTAGCATCCAAAAAAGCAGCTCCAGTTCCCAGCCACCCTGACAAATCCTGCTTATTTCTCTTCCCATTCTCTCCCTCCCATAATTTAACCCAATTATCCCATCCCCTATTGCTCATCTCTAAATAGGATGCACAGACAGGGAATTCCTTTGCAATATTTAATTTCTCAAGTGAGACTACCACTTCCTTAAGTGCAGTCCCTGGTTTTATCAATAATTGCTGGGGGTGGTTCAATTTAATCACATGAGATCCAACAAGAGGGCTTCTCAAATGGCTTAATTCATTTACCTTTTCAATAAGAGGATTCAATATTATGATTTTCTTAAATGACAAACCTACTTCCAACCTATAAGACCCTGGGGTGCTATATTTCTCAATAATAGAAACATAACCTATTGACTTAAAAGGAATATGATGTTGTCCATAATGGCAGTACTTTTCCTGGATTGGCATTATCCAGTCTGGAGGACCAACAGTATGTATTTTGGTCACATCCATAAGGCCATTGAACCTCTTCCAATGCGTTATAGTTCTGCGATATTCTTGCCCTTTTGATGAAATCAGGACAAGAGCCAGTTCATCGGTGGTTCTTCTTTTCTTGGCACTTGCCATAAAAATCTGGAAGTGTAAAGGTGATCCCTCCCCCCAAGTGACCATAGAAATCCATAAAATGTTGCAAAATTCTTCATGTATCATGTCGCTGCTTTGGGACATTTCACCAAATTGTGGGGTGCAAGAAATCTTGGTGTCAACAGAAGAATCATGGCAAAAATGAACTTGCTGCTTCTGGGGACCTTTGGTGCATTTAATTAATCGTGACTCCTCACAAGCTGCACTCTGTGAGACAGGTGGCTGATGGAGGATATCTTTTTCCAACGTTGTCTCCTGGAAGCATTACTTAGTAACCCTGGAAATCGACAGGCCATCTCCACCTCTGGGTCCTGATAACAGATCCAAGCATTTGTGGGGATGGGCTCGATGCCAGTATTCTCCAGGACACCTGCTTTCCACTCTGCACGTGCTCCTAAGATTCCACATACCATCAACAGGAGAGTGGGCATGTTCTGGTGCTTTAAGAAAATAACACAGAAATTATTCTTTTCCCTCCCCCTCCCATTTTCTTTCTCTTCGCTTTGCTAGATGCTATTTCTTCCAGTCTGTAATGCGCAAGAATGTAAGATGAAATAGGTCACCTTACTGAGAAGCATTTGGAGGCTTTCCTTTCCATTGCTTCAACTGAGAGCAGTGAAAATATTTCCTCCAGGGCTTTCCATTTTTCCCTTGAGGAATTTCCACCTGATATACTGCAGGACTAACTCTGTTTGTTAGTCTTACCGGACCTTCCCATTTGTGAGCCAAAGCATGTTCTTTGACTGAGAATTTTTGGTACATTACAGCTTGTCCTACCTCCCACAGACAAGGGTTACGAACCCACCCCAGTCTCTTGTCCACTGCTTGTTGAGCCAGTCCCAGGTTTATGGCTGCTTGTTTATGGTATTTGGCCAATTCCTCGACCAAAGACTGCACCCATGCGTCAGAGACAACCTTAGCTTCCCAGGAATTGGGCAGTTCTACTCCCAGCCACCAGACTTCTGGCATTCTCATCTGCCTCCTTGTCATGATTTGAAAAGGAGAATACCCATGCACTGCTTTAGCACTGCGCATAGTCATTAGAATGAGGGGCAATTTGTCATCCCAATCCTTTCCTGATGCCTTAATCTGTTTGCGTAAGGAATCTTTCAACACCCTGGTAACGCGTTCGACGCCCCCTGAAGAGGCAGGATGTCGTGCAATATGATATCGTTGTTTGATCCCCAATGCCTTACGTAATTGTTGCATAACCTCCCCTACGAAATGGGAGCCTAAATCTGAGTCTATGATCCTGGGCAAACCCCACCTGCTAAAAACATTATTAAATAATATTTTTGCAGTAGTGGCGGCAGTTGCATTTCTGCAGGGAATGGCTTCCACATATTTACTGAAAGCATCCACAATGACCAGACAAAAGCGATTTCCTCGGGTTGACGTTGGGAGTGGGCCAATGAAATGAATCTGCAATCTCTCCCATACCCCAGTTATTCTCTGATGTTGGATAGGAGCCTTAGTGCCTCCCTGATCTGCATTTACCATAGCACAAGAGAGACAGTTCTCACACCACTGATCTATATCCTTCTTCATTTGAGGCCACCACCCAGTATCCTTAACTCTGACTAGAGTATCTGCCTTGCCTTTGTGCCCCTGTTCGTGAATGAACTGTATAAGATCTCCCCGGGTAGTTTGGGATACGATCCAATGTTTCCCTTGATTTTCACCCACAGCCCACCAAATGCCATCATGCTGTTCTATTTTCAATTTTCCTGTAGGATCCTTCCCCTGTTTCGCTAGCTCTTCTATCTCCTTATCTCCTTCCTGTAGTACAGCCAGATCTAACATAGTGACATCTATTCCCAGTTGTTCCCCACGTGTGATTACAGGTGAGATGGGCTCCTTAGCAGCTTGCTTGGCTATAGAATCAGCTAGCTTGTTCCATTTTGCTGGTTCATCCCATTTTTTAGAGTGGCCTGGGACATGAGCAATCCAAGTATCTGCCTGCCTGGATTGTATTCACTGTAATATGTGTTCCCACTTAGCTACGTGTGCTGCTGGTTTCCCATCAGCTGTGACCATACCTCTGGTTTTCCAGATTGGGAGCCACACAGCTACAGCCCGTGCCACCCAGTCTGAATCAGTAAAAATAGCTAAGGGAGTGTCAGGGGGTTCCGCTTCCAACCCTTCCAAGATTGCCTGTGTTTCTGCAGCTTGGGCCGAATGTGGAAGAGCAGGCCCACTCAGGATCTGGTTATCCTGCACACGTACTGCCCCAAACCCGGTCATAAAATGAGCCATCGGTGTACCACACGGAAAGTCCTTCCTGTATTGCCACTGAGTGTGATCTACCCCACTTTACTGGCCATTCCTCATATTTGGTAATAGGGAGAGGGCAAATATGTTCCTCTCCTTCTACCACCAACCCATATGGAACCGGGGGAACCTTGGTTTCTTTCTGAAAGCTAACTCCCCTATTTACCAATGCCAATGTCCACTGAGCGATCCTGGGATTACTAACTTGTCCATCCTGAATCTTCCCAGAAATGATGTACTTTAAGGGAGAATGTGTTGTCTGGACAATTACTTTAGCGCCACCTATGATGAACTCCCAGTGTTTTAGACTCCACACTAATGCCGGGCATGCCTTTTCACAAGGGCTGAACCCTTGTTCTACGTCATCCAGAGTTTTGGATGCATAGGCAATGACTCTTTTTGTTCCTACCTGTTCTTGCAACAAGGTGGCACCCACACAGGTTTCTGAAGTAGCCAATTGAATAATGAAGGGGACCTTGAGATCAGGGTATGCTAGAGCAGGAGCTGAGGCCACATCCTGCTTTAGTGTCCTAAAAGCCTCCCTTTGTTCTGTTCCCCATTCCCACTTTCTATCCTTCTTGAGCAATTTTTATAAGGGCTTGGCCTTTTCTGCAAACATTTCAATGAAATTGCGGGAAAAGTTTAAAGTTCCCAGCAAAGCCCTTAAAGAGTGCACATCTGTGGGAGCAGGAAGTTTTGAGATTATCTCTACCTGTTGAGCATCAGGAGAATGTCCTTCTTCCTCTAAACAGACTCCAAGATATTTCACCTTGGTCGATACTAACTGAGCTTTTTCTCGACTAGCTTTGAACCCAGTGTCTTGTATGATGGAAAGCACTTCTCGTGTGATCTCCCTAGTTAAGTCCTCTGTGGGTGAATGGACCAAAACATCATCCACATAAGAAAGCACATGACTCTGTGATTCTGTTTTTAGCTTCTCCCACATGCGTGTCACATAGGAGTGGCAGATGGAAGGTGATGAGTTGAACCCTTGAGGGGTCCGACTAAATGAAAATTGTTGCCCTTTGAAACTGAAAGCAAATTTGTACCAACAGCTTGGGTGCAATGGGATAGCAAAGAAAGCATTGGCCAAATCAATTACTGAAAACCAACGGGATCCTGCTGCCACGGCGGCCATTATTTCATTATATTTGGCCACTACTGGTGCAACAGGGGGAGTATAAGAATTCAAAATTCTATAATCCACCGTGAGACGGTAAGTGGGGGTGGAATCCATGGTTTTTTTCAAGATGGGCCGCAGGGGGGAGTTGCATACTGACTGCATTTTTACTATCACCCCTTGCTCCAATAAGGCCTCAATGGTTTTCTGAATGCCTATTTCCGCCTGTATTGGGTATTTATACTGGCGTTGAGGGGGAGGATCAGCCCCTTCTATCAATACACTGGCTTCCACGTTTCCACACTCCGTTTTATTTTTGGTCCACACCTGTGGGAAATCCCATATCCAAGGGTCTTCTTCCACCAAAGCCAGTGGGCATGGGGCCTTAATGGCTGCACACCGTTGACTAGCAGACATTTCCAGTGGACCATTCAAAATTTGCCATAAGATTCCATTAGCCAGGTCCACTGTCAGATGATGTGAACGTAAGAAGGGGACTCCCAAAATGCCTCCCTCTCTACCCCTGTGCACTGCACTCTCCATTTTTCCTTTTAATGTTCCTAATGTAAAAGGAACATCTTGCCAGATAGTTGCTTCCTCTGACTTTCCCCCATATCCAATGAGATTTATTTTTTTCTGTGTGGGCCTGCCATTCGTAACCCAGTCTGGGTCTAGTATATTTACAGAGGCCCCTGTATCAATTAAGAGATGGGCTTCACATCCTGACTCTCCCACTGTAGCCTTCACACTGGGTCTACCCCATTCATCTGGCACTAATTTAGCCACAATTTTTGAGGGGCCAGTGGATGTTTGTGCATGTTCTTCTTTAAGTGCATTAACAGGACTTTTCTCAATAACAGGAGCCCTTTTGGTTCCAACTGTTTCTGGAGTTTCAACTTCTTTAGTCAAAGAAATCTTTTCCTGTGGCGCTCAAGATGGTTCTGCACTGTGATCCATGACACACTGTTCTAGGAGAGAATCACCTCCTCCCGTAGCTACAAAATTTGTACCAAAGACCTCTGGTTTTTGCAGGCTGGATTCATTCAAAAAACCCAAGCCTGGTTTTCTGGCCACTGTTCCCAGTTCCCAAGTGGTAGCCTCCACATTCATTCTGCCCCACAAAGCTGGCGCTAACATTGACACAGTTGTGACTGGAGCAGCAGGAACTGGGCAGCCCAAGGTTCGATCATGAACATCTTGTATGGCCTGCCTCTGCTCTTCTGAGCGAAGCTGGATAGGAGCAGTAGGAGCAAGGGGGGCAGTAGGGGGGGAAACAGAAGCAGAGGTGGAAGGGGCCTGTGTCTGTGCTCTCTTGTTTAAAGCATTCAGCAAAACTTCAGTGGGTTGCTTGTGAAATTGATCCATATTTTCTCCCAAATTTCTAAGTATGGACCAAAGCTGATTACGGAAGGGATCCCCAAAATCCACCAGTTCATTCCCCTGTTGGGTTTGAGTAGGGCCTTGATGGGAGGGAGAAAAGTTGCTGTGATTGTTGCTGGAGTTATTGAACCCAGATCTCCTGTCTCCCCCCGTTGATGTGAAATTACCCCGATTGGAACCAGGGGCTAAAAAAGGGCAATAGTTTCCTCTTCCCTGGGCCCCCCGATTTGCATTGGGTACAACAGATGAATGAGGCCCCTGATTGGTAATATGGATTGGGCTAGGTGGGCCCCTTTAGGCCCACAAGCCACAGGTTCCCTTTCACGGTCCTACGTGTGCTGCCCTGAGCCCCTCGGAAGAAGGTGTGAGAGGAGAGAGAGGGTAGAGTACAAATGCCCTCTGGATTCTGTAATAAATTGTGAGGATAATGTATTGCATTGGTTCCCAAACCTTTTTAGTCCCTACGGACCACTTGAAAATTGCTGAGAGTCTTGACGGACTCCATTGCTTTTTCTGTCTGTTGTAGCAGTTGTAATGCACTACCCTCGATGCTGTTAATATTTTTAATTCTATTTTATTGCTTCTTTTACTTCTTACATTGTATTGCAATGTGCATTCCATCGAATTGGAAGTGTAATGCAATAAAATACAATATTTTATCACTGGAGGCCCTTCGACATGTGCCTCTACCATGGGAGGTTCGAGGGTGGCAACACGAGAAAGGGCATTTTCAGTAGTGGCCCCCCTGGCTGCGGAATCCTCTCCCCAGGAAGGTGCACCGTCTTTATCCATCTTTAGGCACCAGGCAAAGACCTTTTTCTTTTCCCTTGATGTGTAGCATCTTGGCTATGGATGACCTCTTCTAGTCGGGCGGGACCTTTATACCTGCCCTTTGTTTGTAGTGATAGTGTTTTAACTGGTTTTTACTTGTCAGAAGTGTTTTTAGGTTTTATTGACTCCGTTGTTTTTGACTTCTTAACGTAAGCCGCTTTGGGTCGACTTGGTGAGAAAAGTGAGCAACAAATACCATAAATGAATATGAGAAACGAAAGAAGCAATGAAATACAGTTCAAAATCAATATGACAATTTAATGCAGATACGCGTTGGGCCATCGGAATGAAACTTGCGGAAACACTCGTGGCCCACGGATGTAGTGTGCTTGCTCTTTGGACTGGCGCATGGATTGCTGGTCTCCAACTCCTGTCAGACCCACCCAGCATGGCCAGTGGTCCAGGATGAGGCGAGTTGAGTTGCAGTCCAACAGTATCTGGGCTCTGTTCCCAGACATTGCTCCTTGCACCTGGTGAAAAGGGGCCGAACTTATAGAAATTTGGGGTGAGGGAGGGAATGGCCAAAACTCAGTGTCACAGCCCATGTTTTGGATGCAGAAGGCCCCATGTTCAGTTCCTGACATCTCTAAGCAAAGCTGGGAAAGACTCCTGTCTGAAACCTTGCGAGAGCTGCTGCCGGTCAGAGTAGGCTGTTTTGAGCTGCAGTTTGACGGAGCATAAGGCACTTTTCTGTCTTCGGAACAGAGGTATAGTGGTCCAGGGTCTTGGGGGATCTTAGACCCTTTTTGGGGAGCAGGGTCCCTGTGTCTTCAATGTCCTATGAGACAATCAGCATGAAAGGGGAGTGTGTTAGCCACTGAGAAGAGTCTTCTAACACGCTCCCTTGTCCTTCCCTGCTGATTGGAACCAATTGGTGTGAAAGGAGGTGAGTCAGCCACTGAGAAGACTCTTCTCAGCAGCTAACGTTCTCCCCTTTCATGCTGGTTATCCTAGGGATATCTGTTGTTGTGGGAGAAGGCATTAACAAGGATCTCATTCTCAGCCCAGCAGCAAAAAAAGGCGTGCGTGTCCGTGACTAACATGAAGGGACCCTGCACTTCTGAATTTGCCACTGTACTGCTGGTTTTGAAGCATTTTGAGCACATCAGGACACTGCTCTTATAAATGAGAGGTTGGCAGGCCTCAAGTGGTTGATGGATTGGTGGGGATGGAAATCAAGGGTGCACCAATTTGAGGTTTGCCTGTTTTATTTGTTTTGAGGCTACTTCGTTTCCTGTGTATTACAGGCCACACCCACAGCATATATTTAAAGCACTCTTGTGCCACTTCAACAGTCATGGCTTCCCCCAAAGAATCCTGGGAACTGCAGTTTGTGAAAGGTGCAGAGTGCTGCGAGGAAACAACCTATTCCCCTCGCAGAGCTACAGTTCCCAGAGTGATTTAACAGTCAGTCTCTCTTCCCAGAGACACTCTGGGAATTCATTTATTTATTTATTACATTTATACCCTGCCTATATTTGTTCATGGAACCCAAGGCGGCTTACATATGGTTCCCAGGTGGTCTCCTGTCTAGGCACTGACCAGACCTGACTGTGCTTAGCTTCCGCAGGGAGCTGGCCTCATATGCTGTCAGACCACAGCCTGGGAGTTGTAACTGTGGAAGGAATAGGGGGTCTCCTAACAACTCTCAGCACTCATAAACGACACTTTCCAGTATTCTTTGGGGGAAGCCCTGCCTATTTAAAGCAGTATGATGATGCTTTCAGTGTATGGTGCGGATGTGGCCACTGTAATTAAAATAAGCATGGAACAGCACTGTAATTAAAATAAGCATGGAAGCATGCACATATGATCTCGGAGTGAAAAGTTGGTTCTTCTCTCATCAGATCCACCAGAAGATCCCAAGTACGGATCCTTCCTGCAGCAAAACTCAACAGATTGTCACCTCTGTCCGATCCATGAGCTTACCCAGCGGCGCCCTGGTCTCCCGGATCCATTTCTCTCCCATCTACCTGTCCTGCGCGATGCTTTTGGCTGCATTGAGCTGGCAGTATTTGAGCACCGTCTCAAAAGCAGCCGAGGAATATGTGCACACTGGCGAGAACTGAGAGCCCAGCTTCCAGGGACATCGTGCCGTTCTGAAGGGGAAGGGTCTGTTGCTGGTGCTGGTGTTTTTTCCCCCCCCCCAATCCCGTCCTTGCCCTTTTGGAATGGGTGAATTCATCTATATCCCAGGACTGTTAGGAGCAGAGCTCAGAATTGTTAATTGCAAGATTTCACTAGCAATTGCTGCTAGCTTTGAAGCATCTAACAAATAGCAGTTTCCAGATGAGTCACACATGCACACAGTCTCCCTGCCCCCCTTTTGGATGAACTGGTTACAGACAAGTCTCCTGTTTGAGTCTGTCTTAATATTCCCCCCCCCCCGGCCAGGTTATTTTCTGCAGTCTGTTTTGATCTGCAAAGTTTTTTGTTGTTGTTGGGATGTTTTAACTAGGAAGTTTAAAGGTGCCTTTATTGCTTGTAAATGTTGAAAGTAAAACATAATAATGCTGTGATTAAGCCTCCTGCTCTCTCTTTCTCTGCTTTTTAATTTGCTCAGATTCAACAACCAAAGGAGATGACTTTTGTGTTGTTCCATAGATAACAAAGTCCAAGGTGATGGTGGTATCTCCAGCTGGGCTAATTTAGAAGCAGAAACAAATGTGAACAGACCTTCTGACACTTTTTTTCTCCCCAAAACACTCCCCCGGCAAACTTCAACACAGTGACAGCAAAGGTTAGATTTCTGTATGGTAACAAGCTAGGTAAGGGATTTTGTGGTAGTCATGTCAGTGAGTGGCTGAGTGGCCTTATTTTCAAAAGAGGTAGGGGTTGAAGGACCTTCCACAAGCTGAAGTAAATAATGGTCACCAAACTGAACGGCTTTAAAAGAGGAGTAGACAAATTCATGGATGGCTATGTTTTCCTCTTCCCCCCTTATCCCTTTTCCTTTTGTGGCATGTCTTTTTGTTATAATTGTAAACCTGAGAGCAGGTGCTGAAGTTTTTAAACTGCTCTGGTAGCATTATTTGTCTGAAGAGCAGGATATAAATGGTTTATATTATTATTATTAATAATATGATGATGATGATGATGATGATGAACTTGGTGCCATGGAATGTGGAGGCAGGTGTCACGGGCCTAAGATGGCTTTATTTATACAGCCACAAGAGTGGCTGTATACTATAGCCAGCATGGATTTTTCACATTCTGCAATGTTAAATGGAAAATATCCCCATGCCATTCTTAACATTGGCGTCTATGACAAGCGCAGGCATGCTCAGTAAGAACCAACTGTCAGTGTTCTAAAAACCAGCCTCACAGCTACTTTGTTTGGCTAATTGGGACCACACCCAGGCAGCCATTTATTCCACTTTAGACAGTCGTGGCTTCCGCCAAAGAATCCTGGGAAGTGTATTTTATATGTTGTATTTTATCCTACTATGTACGCCGCCTAGAGTCGCCGTTAATTCGGCCAGATAGGCGGCTAAGAAATAAATTATTATTATTATTATTATTATTATTATTATTATTATTATTATTATAGTGTTTGAAGGGTGCTGAGAGTTGTTGTTATGTGCCTTCAAGTCGATTGAGTTGTTAGGAGACTCCTGTTCCCCTGGCAGAGTTCCAGTGGCCAGAATGGTTTAACAGTCAGCCCCTCTCCTGGGGATTGTTGCTCTGTGAGGGGAACACGCATCTCCTAGCAGCTCTCAGCATTCTTCACAGACTACACTTCCCAGGATTCTTTGGGGAAAGCCATGACTGTCTAAAGTGAAATATAGGTCTGGTGTGGATGTGGCCAGGGACAGCTTTGGTTTAAATGTAGGTGGGAGGCTACATGTGCCTGCTGTAGAACAAAAATGTGGAAACGCTGAAAAACAATGATACAGTTCGTAGTGTTTTCCTTTTGGAAAGGAAAGGGGATTCTGCCCAGTGCCCACCGACTCACCTAATCCCCTTCTCTCCTCCCCCATGGTCAGTTTCACTTATCCTAAGCATGACCGCACAGGAGTAAATCCCACTGAACTCAGTAAGTATGTGAATTATTAAACCTGCCTGCCTGCACCCATCCCCCTCCTCCTCTCCCATGGTCAGTTTCACCTATCCTAAGCATGATTGCACCTATCCTAAGCATGAACTCAATAAGCATGCAAATGATCAGTTTATTTTCAGCAAATTTGCACAGGATCCCATTTCTTAATTCCCGGATTAAAAAGCAGAGAAATTCATTAATAGGCAAAAAAGCCCCTTGTGGTTTAAGAATGTACCTATAGCCCACAGATATTTCTATCAAACTTTAAAAAGCAGGGAAATTGGGCAGCTAAAGTGAATGCACCAGGGGAGCAGGAGACCTGACCTGCTCTCTGAGATATTGTACTGCCCTACAAATTTGTCAAAATGCAAACACAATTTGGGTTGGTCTTTCACAGTCCAATTCACTTCCTGTGTAGCTTGGAAGAATTTGGTAACATGTGTCTCTGAGCGTATGGCGAGTGGTGGCAACATCTGCAATCAGCCTGAAAAGGAGAAACATGACATGTGCTGTGCTGATTTTGCAGGGAGGAAGCAACAATATTAAGACAGTTGATATAGTTCCGATAGTCACTTTAAATATGTTTGATTTACTTTGCAATTTACTTAACTCAGCACATAGTTACACTAGAGACTTCCCCCCCATAAGAGTTAATGATGGCCAGCCATCAACTTGAATGGCTTTGTAAGAGGATTAGATACATTCATGGAGGGTAAGGCTATCAGTGGCTAGGTTGTATCTCCACTGTTGGAGGCAGTATGTCAGTTGCTGTGTATCACAGGTGGACAGAGATGCTGTTGTGCTCCTGTCCTTGCAGGTTTCCAGTTATGTACTGGCAAATTCAGAAGTGCAGGGGCCCTTCATGATAGTCACAGTCCCCCCTTTTTTCTTTTTCTGCTGGGTTGAGAATGAGATCCTTGTTAATGCCTTCCCTAGAGTTGACAGGTCTCCGGTTTTCGCCTGGAGACTCCAGATGTTGGTATTCTTTCTGGGTGTCCGGAGGTGAGTCATCTCAATCTCCAGACTCTCAGCTTTCATTTTAATTTTTTAAAAAAAATTCTAGGTGGTCTAGTTCAAGATATATACTCCAAAATGTCAGCCACCACTCCCCACAACTTCTGTTAAATGAGCTCGTAGCTGGCTGCTCTTACCCGCCCTTTCAGGTTTGTATCCAGTAAGTGAAGTCGGGGTTGTGATTGACAAGGGATTTGTTGACCTCCAAGCAGTAGCTAGAACCCATTGCATGTCCAGGAAACTTGTTTTTTCCTGCTTGTCTGAAAATCTCATGAACTGTGGAGGTTTATAGCTTTCAGCAATAGTAAAAGTCTCTCTTTTGTGTGCAGGAGATCTAAATGCCATTATAATGTTTTATGCTTTTCTAATTAAGAGGAGTCAAATAAGTTTAGATTTTCCTGGGCTGTTGAAGAGGGAGTTGTTTTGAAAACCTTCTCAATATGAAGCTTTAATCCTGTACTCGCTTTTCTGGGAGTAAAGCTGCGATGTTAATCCCACATACCCGGAGTGAACCCCATTGAATTCAGTAGGACTTACTTTTGAGTAGACGTGGTTCGATTGTGCTGTAAATTAATGGAGTTTTGAGTGAACATAGCAAAAGATTGTGTTTGTGTTATAAATCTTTCTCTTCCCCCTCCAATCCTATTTTTAAAGCAATTAGGCAGGGCTTACCTAAGGTGTCACTGCTTTTATTTTGTAGGAAACTAATACTAATTTTATTTTATTTTTTAAAAATGTTCTGCAATGACCAACTGGTTTTGACAATAAACTATTATATGGGTTGTATGTCTTTTTACATCTGGGTGTATGTAGGTGTGTGTAGGTACGTAGTCTTTCCACATCCTCCTCACAAGGCTCCTCACAAGAAGAACTAAATCCCTTTAAAATCCAGTAACCATAAAGACAAATATAAAACAGTTGCAAAACAGCCTAAAGTGGCATGGTTTTGAATTTTGGGTTGGGTAAGTGAAGTTCCTTATCATTTGAGGTTGCAGGTCTCTGCATGCTTCCCTATTTGAGTAAGCCTCATTGAATACATTGGGACTTGCTTCTGTAAACATGCATAGGATTGCACTATAAATATTTGAACAGGTTGTGTAAATAATAAACATCTTTTGACAGTCATGCTTATATAAATATTTCTTCACGCTATGCCCCAATAAACACCTGATTTCACACTATGGTCGTACATGATTACTTTCTCTACATTTTAAGTGTGCCCTTCTTCCTTGGGGTGGTCATGGTTCCTCTCTGTTGTTTTCATCCTGAGGGGCAGATAGGCTGAGAGTAGCCTATAGTCACCCAGTAAACTTTGTAGCTCATTTCCATTTTTTAAAAAATAAAACAATTTACATGCAGGCAAAAATTAAGTAGATCCACACAATACATTTAAAGTACATGTAACTCACATTTAAAGCACATGACTTCTCCCAAAGAATCCTGGGAAGTGTAGTTTTCCCCTCACAGTTATAGTTCCCACCACCCTTAACAAACTACAGTTCCCATGATTCTGTGTTGGGATTCATGTGCTTCAAATGTGTGTTGAATGTGCTTTAAATGAATGGTGTGGATCTGCCCTATAGGTATGGTGTGCACTCATTAGTGAATTTAAAAGTACAATTTTAAAATGCATGTTTTTAAACGGAAAGGGCTGTAGCTCAGTGGCAGGGCATATATTCTGCATGCAAAGGTCCAAAATTCAATTTCTGGGGGAAAAAACGATTGCCTGGAATTCTGGAGAGCCAATGCTAGTCCATGTCATCAGTACTGAACTCTATGGTACCAAATGGCCTGAGTCACTATCAGGTAGATTCCTTTGTTCCTAAAAGTGGAAAGAGACCCAAGGGCCACAGTGACTCCAAAATTTATTTTATTTACAACATTTATATACCGCTTTATTGTAAAAAAAAAAAGGCAGTTTACAGAAGGTATGAAAATAACATTGGCAAAAACAGTTAAAGACATTTAAAAACATTCAAAATAATAAAACCAACAATGAGTTAAAAACAGATAAAAAAACATTAATAGCTTCTCCATGCCTGGGTAGGCTTGCCTAAACGAGAACGTTTTTAGCAGGTGCCGAAAAAGACTACAACGAAGGCTTAACATAAGAAGGGCCTGCTGGATCAGGCCAGTGGCCCATCTAGTCCAGCATCCTGTTCTCACAGTGGCCAACCAGGTGCCTGGGGGAAGCCCGCAAGCAGGACCCGAGTGCAAGAACACTCTCCCCTCCTGAGGCTTCCGGCAACTGGTTTTCAGAAGCATGCTGCCTCTGACTAGGGTGGCAGAGCACAGCCATCACGGCTAGTAGCCATGGATAGCCCTGTCCTCCATGAATTTGTCTAATCTTCTTTTAAAGCCATCCAAGCTGATGTCAATGTCAATAGGCAGGGAGTGCCAAAGTAGGTACTGCCACACTAAAGCATTGATTTCAAGAGCAAAACAAGTATTATGTGGAACACAGAACATGGAAAGTGCACCTTGAACTTTGCTTGGTAGCAAACTGGCAACCAGTGCAGATTTCAGAGCAGTTATGTGCTAATAGGGTCTCGTATCAGCAATCATGCTATTCATGCGTCATTGCTCCTACCTTATTTGCTATCTTCATTGCTATGATTCTACACGCCGTCCAGTGGAGCTTTTCCATATTGTCAGGAGTCTGTTGACATCAACGTCAGGAAATGGACCCTTGCCCTTCTTGGCTTCTTAAAGCTCGCCAAGGGGGGTTGACCGAGTGGATCCAGGGTGTGGTCAACTCATCATTGCAGGAGGGAGTGGTTCTGGGCGCCTTGAAAGAGGTGGTGATCTGACCACTCCTGAAAAAGCCCACCCTGGACCCATTGGTTTATGACAACTACTGACCGGTTGCAAATACCCCCTTTTTAGGGAAGGTGACTGAGAGGGTTGTGGCGCAGCAATTGCAAGTATTCTTGGATGAAACACATTATCTTGACCCATCCTAGTCTGGGTTCAGGCCTGGGAATTAATTGGCCTTGGTTGCCCTGATGGATGACCTTTATCGGGAGAAGGACAGGGGAAGTGCGACCCTGTTATTCTTAGGTGATCTCTCTGAGCCTTTTCATACCATTGACCATCGTATCCTTCTGGGCCGACTTGGTGAGATGGGTATTGGAGGAACTGTTTTACAGTGGTTCCGATCCTATCTCCAAGGTCACTCTCAGAGAACAGCATTGGGTGACTGTCTTTCGGCCCCCTGGCAGTTGTGCTGTGGGGTGCCGCAGGGTACCATCTTGTCCCCTATGTTGTTTAACATCTATATGAAGCCCTTGGGAGCAGTCATCAGGAGATTTGGGGCAAGGTGTCAGCAGTATGCTGATGATACCCAGCTCTATTTCTCCATAACATCTGAATCGGGAGAGGCCGTGCAAGCCCTGGACGGCTGCCTGGACTCGGTGGTGGGCTGGATGAGGGCCAATAAACTGAGTCTGAATCCTAGCAAGACGGAGGTGCTGTGGGTTGGTGGTTCCCGAGTTTGGATAATTGGTCAGTTGCCTGCTTTGGATAGGGTTGTACTCCCTCTGAAAGAGCAGGTCCATAGTCTGGGGGTGCTCCTGGATCCATCTTTGTCGCTAGAGGCCCAGGTGACCTCTGTGGCTAGGAGTGCCTTTTACCAGCTGCAGCTGATAAAACAGCTGCGGCCGTTTCTCGACCAGGATAGCCTGATCACGGTTGTCCACGCACTGGTAACCTCCAGGCTGGATTACTGTAATGCGCTCTATGTGGGGCTGCCCTTGAGGTTGGTCCAGAAGCTGCAGATGGTGCAAAATGCAGCGGCGCGACTGCTCACTGGGGCAGGGTATCGCCAACATGTCACCCCGCTGCTGAAAACTGCACTGGCTGCCCATTTGCTACTGGGCCAAGTTCAAGGTTCTAGTTTTGGTGTACAAAGCCCTATACAGTTTGGGACCAGGATACCTGAAAGATTGTCTTACCCTTTATATGCCCAGTCGATCCCTGTGCTCTCTAGGTGAAGGTCTCCTGCAGATACCATCTTATCAGGAGGTCCGTTCACAACAGAGGAAACGGACCTTTAGTGTGGCGGCATCTACCCTGTGGAATTCCCTCCCTTTGAATATTAGGCAGGCGCCATTTCTGCTATCTTTTCGGCGCCTATTGAAGACCTTCCTCTTTCAACAAGCCTTGTAAATTGAGTCCTATCCCAGTCTGCGTCTGTGTTGGAATTGCTTGTTAATATCTTTTTTTAATAATGCTTTTAACCCTTTTTTAAAAGATGTTTTTAAAGCTTTTTAAAAAAATGTTTTTAACGTTGTTTTGTTTTAATGTATTTTAAGGTCTTTTTGTGATGTTTTAAAGTGTTTTTAGTGTTTCTGTTTGCCGCCCTGGGTTCCTGCTGGAAGGAAGGGTGGGGTATAAATAAAATAATAAATAAATAAAGGAAACAAGTTAGAAGACTCTTCTCAGTGGCTAACATACTCCCCTTTCATACTGATTGGCGACACTGACATTGGGACCCTGCTCCCAAAAAAGTAAGGTGTCTAAGAACTCCCAAGACCCTGGATGATTACACCCCTGCAAGCTTCCCATTGGTACCTGGTTGGCCATTGTGGATATTGGACTAGGCCTCATCTGCAGTATCCCTGAGAGAATCCTGGGAACTGCAATTTGTTGAGGCTGTTGAGAGCTGTTAGGAGACTCCTGTTCCCCTCGCAGAACTACAATACCCAGAGCTCCCTGAGAAGAGGGACTGACTGTTAAACCACTCTGAGAATTATGCTTTTGGCCTGATCCAGCAGAACTCTTCTTAACTTCTGCCTCTGAACCTGTAATACCAGTTGCTGGAAGAGTTCGGGGGAAATGCCACTGGTATCAGCTTTACGAGGGTCCCTGGGTTGCCACTACTGGAGGTAAGAAAAAAGAGGTGAACATCCAATTGTGAAAAGGGTGTGTGTGTGTGGCAAACAATCATCATCAGATGTATAGGAGAAAGCTTTGCACCTCTTTTGTTTTGAATTCTTGAACATAATCGCTCTCAGACATAGCCAGTGTGGTGGCATCTAGATGTTGTAGACCAAGTCTTGCCATCCCTGGTCTTCCTAGCTGTTCAGGCTGATGGGAGTTAGCATCTGACAGCAGCATCTGGAGTGCATTTCCTTGGCTATCCTGACTGATCCCCAGGAGGAAAAGGTGCTGAGCACCATTGCCTCATTCTAACGCCTTATTTTGCCATTTCTTAGGCAAGACCAAAATTTGTCAAGAAATATGGAAAACTAAATGGCACACAGACTGGAAGCATTCCATATACCACCCAATTCCAAAAAAGGGGATAATGCAGTAATTATCGAACTATTGCCTTAATATCCCATGCAAGTAAACTAATGCTCAAGATTCTACAACAACGGCTCTTACCATATATGGAATGAGAAGTGCCAGCGTCCAAGCTGGATTTAGAAAGGGAAGAGGCACCAGAGATCATATCGCAAACATACGTTGGATAATGGAACAGAGCAAGGAATTTCAGAAGAAAATCACCCTGTGCTTTATAGATTACAGCAAAGCCTTTGACTGTGTAGATCATGAAAAGCTATGGAATGCCTTAAAAGAAATGGGGGTGCCACAGCATCTGACTGTCCTGATGTGCAACCTATACTCCGGACAAGAGGCGACTGTAAGGACAGAATATGGAGAAACCGATTGGTTCCCCATTGGAAAGGGTGAGAGCAGGGCCGGCTCCAGGCATGCGGGGGCCCTTGGGCATCAGCTTGCCCTGGCCCCCCGGTGTGTGTGTGTGTGCATGCGCGTGTACGCATGTATGCACGTGCACATGCCCCCCCGCACATGCCCCCCGCGGCCACCCTACCTGTCTAGTCTTTACCAATGCCCTTAATGAAGATGGCGGCCGCGGTTTCCCTAAGGGGAATGAAGCCTCCACCGCCATCTTTGTTGATGGCACACGTGTGTGCTACGCGTGCACATCTCTGCCATCAAAGATGGCGGCAGCGGCTTCAGTACCTTAGGGAAGCTGGGGCCGCCATCTTCATTAAGAGCAATTCTAAAAAGCCGGCTGACAGGTAAGTGGGAGGGCGTGGATCACGGAAGGGGAGTGGAGCGGGCTCCTTTAGCTCCGGGGCCCTCAGGCCAGTGCCCAACCTGGCCACCCTTTAGAACCGGCCCTGGGTGAGAGACGGGTGTATTTTATCACCCTATTTGTTTAATCTAGACACAGAACATATACAGAAAGTGGGATTGGACCAAGATGACGGAGATGTGAAAATTGGAGGGAGAAATATCAATAATTTAAGATATGCAAACAATACCATACTACTAGCAGAAACGAGTAATGATTTGAAACAAATGCTGATGAAAGTGAAAGAGGAAAGCACAAAAGCAGGACTACAGCTGAACGTCAAGAAGACTAAAGTAATGACAACAGGTCAATGGGGACATTGAACTTGTCAAGGATTATCAATACCTGATTGTGCCCTCTAGTGCAATGAGTTTCTGGAGCCTGTTGGCACATTCCAGGAAACGAAATATACCTGGGTGTGGGCCTTGCGTGTGTTCTTTCCATTGTTGCACAGTCTGGTGTTTGGTTGCAGAAGTCAGCACTGATTTCCTTAAGCTTCTGCAGTGGCATGGCTACCTAGAGGGAACGGATGGCGCAATAAGCCTGTAGCAATCACAGTCGCTGAGAATGGCTTCAGTTCCTTGTGTGGGAAGTCGCTTAGTCCATTTGGGAGGTGGAACTGTAGATGAAGCATGTATGAGTTCAAAAACAGTTTGCAGTGGTGGAATCCTTTGGGGTAGATCTTTGACTGCAAAATGTACACTACCTCAAGGAAAGATCTTCAGTTCTGGCTGGTGCCAAAGTATACGAGTTTGAGGATTAGTCTTTAAGAGGCAAACTCTCCTGTGTCTCATTTCGTTGTTGACATACTCGTAAAGCATTCTCTTATCACCTCACCTGTAGAAGAAACCTCTACAGCAGTACTTCTCAAACTTTTTTTCCCACTGGCCCCTTGCGACTTGCTGGAGGTCCCAGTGGATCACTTAAGACTTCCTCTTTTCAGGACCAACATAACTGTCAAATTTCATATGTCAAAATCAATGCTGTAGCACGGTTTTGTAGGACCTGTGATTTCCTACAGCAGACTGCTAGGAGAGGGCACTCTAAGTGATATATATCTCTGGTAGGGGAAGGAAAAGACTGCATCAACACTATTATGAAAATCATGGACTCTAGGATCAGGGCTGTTAGCCTGCTCAGTTACAGTAATACCTCAGTTAACGAAGTCCATGCATTCCTGGACATTACTCCTTTAACAGAAACTTTGGTACCAGAAGTAGGAATAACATGGAAAGAATAGGGATAGATTCCTACACCACAAAGAAGAGCAGTTCAACATATTTCAGCAAACTTTTCATTCAGAACGAACAATGCGCATGTCTGAAGTGAAACAACCAGGTCGGGTAAGCCTTGCATACAAACCACTTGAAGGCTTCTTCCAAAACGCATCCCGGGATGCCTGCCTTGCCTTTTTTCTTTTATGTAGCATCTTGCTATCGCAATCTCAAGCCTTGAGCCCAGTTCTCCTCTCTGTACACTTGACCAGGCAGGCAAGGGGCAGCCGCCACCACCACCCTGCACTTGGTCTCTGCCTCTGCCACCCTCCCCTACACTCAAGCAGACGCGTCTGCAGTAAACACTGCTTCCAGGGCACCCAAAGCACTGTTTACTGTGGAGGTCCCTGCGCCACTTGGCAAGGAGCACCATTTCAACCATGCGTGAAAGAGCTGCTTGCAGCAGCTGCAGTCCAATAGGCAAGGAGCCAAAAAACACTTTGTTAAAAGGAGTTTCTTTCTTGGAGGATTTGTTAACGGAGGTATTACTGTATATATGCATGCAGGGCAAGTACAGATATTCTGCAGCCTTACTGCAGACCACACAGTTTGAGCACTTCTGCTTCATATCTTCCATTCCAGGCACATGCAGCTGTTTTGTACTACAACTGCCGTCATGGCTGTGGTGGTTGGGGTTGAAGCAAGTTGCAGGTTCAAAATAGCTGGAAGGCTGCTGTAGAGGAAGCTCTCCATCAGATGTCATTGGACTCCCAGCAACTCCAGCCAACATGGCCAAATGATCAGGCAGGATGGGAGTTGTAAGCCAGCATCCAGAGAGCCCTCTTGTGGGCTGAAGATGATCTAACCTGGTCCTGATCACACTTAATGGCTACTTGCGTTCAGCTTTTTTGACTGTTGCAACTTTATTTTTTTTTAAGGGGGTGGTAGGAAGAGTACTGAAATCAGTTTCTCTCTCCCCAAAATGGGGGATCAGATTGTTAAAGCTGGCTGCCGAAAACTTGACTGATTTGGCCAGTTTCCCAGAACTTAAATATCTGCTCTGTATACCTTATCCCTATTTTCAAAACAAAATGGGAAGCACGCAGTTCTCCAAAACTTTAAGGTGCTTTTGATGACCAGCCAGGTAAAAGATCTTCTGTAATCTTTAATGGTTTAGAATCGGAAGTTGCATAAGGGAAAAAGCTGTAGAGTTGCATAGATGGTGAAAGAGCTACAGCCACAGACCTTGTGACATTGAAGGAGTTGCCTTTGAATGTAATGCTACCTGAGTCTTGATTTTTATGGCCCATGAAGGGCAATGGGCAAGTTAAGAAATTTAAGCTTAAGCGTAAACAGACTGTTGACTGTCTTGTCTGCTGGGATTATTGCAAATAATGCTGAACCAAGCAACCACTTATCTGTTCCCAACTTTTGTTTACATCATATACAGGGCAAGTGGCACCTGCAACAAAATGTTGCAGCATGGGGATGCTGCTGTTCAGGTTTCCAGTCATTACATTCTTCCTTCGTTTATTTCATCCACCCCAAAAGTCAGTATTACATCAGCATGTTAAGCTTGTTTTTTAATGATACTATTTTGGCTTACTTCTAATTTCCTAACCCTAGCCATAAGTTCAGTGGTAGAGCATCTGCTTTGAATGCTGAAGGCCCCTGGCTAAATCTCTGGCCTCTCCAGCTAGGGCTGGGAGGGACGCTTTGTTTGAAACCCTAGCAAGCCGCTGCCAGTCAGTGTTGTCCAAGGGTAGCCAACATGGCACCCTCTCTAGCTGGTGCTAGACTTCCATCTCCCACAATCCTTGAGGTCTGTCGGCCATAGTGGATGGGGCTGATGGGAGTTGTAATCCAGCAACATCTGGTGTAGGCAATGCTGAAGTTATGTTACCAGGTGCAGTTCAAGCTTTTGCACTTATAGCCTTGAACAACTCGGGGCCAGGATAGCTTAAGGAACCACCTTGCCCTCTATCTCCATGACCACTAACTGTGCTCCTCAGATGCCAAGTACCATCAACTGCCCCAGAAGTCTGCTTAGCCTATAGTAGAAACCAGGCTTTTAGTGTTGCAGCTCCAGCCGTTTGGAATTAATGACCCTCCGGAATCAGGCACCAACAGAATACATTTTTGTTCAGGAAGGCTTTTGCCTACGTGTAGCCTATGGAAGATAAATTCTATGTCTAATAAAATGGTTTCTGAGTTTGTTGAACTGCATTTTTCTTTCTTTTTAGAGTTTGTGTTCATGCGCTCTATCTTGTATGCCACTTTAATGGCTTTATGCTGTGAAGCGGTCTATAAACTTTTACAATAACAGATGGCCCAAATGGCATGAGACTGCTTCCTGCGTTTTCCCCCAAACCTACTTCCTCCTCTTGTGCATGAGACAACCACACATGCAGGCAGAACCTTAGCAACGAAAGGGAAAGGAGTGGCACTCCTGGAGTGCTTATCTGTAAGCAACTGTACTTGCTTTTTGCCTTCTAAACTGAAAGCAAACAGCCAGCGGGCACAGGGATTCAAGCAAGACAAAGACTAACCTGGCAGAGGGAACGTGGCCACTGCTTAATGAGAACACACAGAGATCTAAAACGGAGGCTGCCAATTAACAGTCAAAACGCCAGTGGCTGCAGCCTCTTCACTGTATTTACTGAACAGACTTGGTTTTTGCTTGCGATATTTTGAGTTGTTCAGCCTCTGCCAATCTGCAGCTGTCTGGGACGATGACTCCCACCAGGCCCAGCGGGAGGTGTATTCCAATATGGCTCCAGGTTGGCTTAGTTCATTCAAGAGCCTTCTAGGCAAAATGCAGGCAAAAACCCTGCTTGAAGCACGAACTATATTATTCTGCGTGTATGGAGCTGCCGCCACCATAGCCCCCCCCCCCCCAAAAATCCTGCAGCTGTGAACATTCAGGAGCAACTTCCTCATGCCAGAATTTATTAACATACCAATTGCTGCACCTGCACCAGTTAACTGGGCAGATACACGCCCAGGCAAGTGTGCCTGAACATTTTAGCCCAGAGTTGCTGCTGAATGCGCAACTTCCCAGAAAAATACCACAATGCTATTTCTGGCCACTAGGGGGAACAGTAAGAGACCTTACTATACAGTCAATTGCTGAGGCCTTTATTGATGACAGAAAAGACATTGATAAAAGTTGTGATTGCAACAGCACCCAAATCTAAGGACCTTTTTGCATTTAACAAGAACCACGTTTTTGAAATTGGAAGCCAGTGAAATAACCGAGTTGCATCTATTTGCTTTATTCCCTAACGGCAGGCTGCATGCTTGGATCATATAGGCTTTTATTTAACTATTGGCTGGTCATATACCAGCTCTCCTCACAGAATAGGAGGATAAGAAAAACAAATTGAATGTCATCACAGAGGTCTTTGCTTTTTTTTTTTTAAAAAAAGGGGCAGACACCTTTGGTTGCTGTCCGTTCCTGCATTTGTTAAATGCAGTTATGACAAGTTGGTTTCAGACACCAGTGAACATGATGTCACTGCACTCCAATAAAGCCAAACTAAAATAAGGAACTCAAATAAGAGTTTAACACAGAGGCAGTCTCCGCCAGAGAAGCAGGAGTGTGCTTGCCTGTCTGTTGCACTGTTGGGGTTGGATCAGTTTAAAAACAAGGCCCTGCTTTGAAACCTCTCCTGTCCTTCCTGTGCTCAATTCAGGCACATGTTGAGACGGAAGAAGAGGACCAAGGATATGATGTTCTGCCACTTGGCACTAGGTTATACAGCCGACCAAGGAATTGCCACTCATGGGATCAACTATATTGGCTCTGCAGCATTACTTAACTCAAGAGAAACTCCAGAGGATCATGGCAATTAAGGCTTGGAGGAAGCTTCAGGTATCACAGAGGTGGTACAGAATGACTGGGGGGTTGTATTCGCTTCCACTCATAGAAGACTCCTTGATACCTTTTGAAAACCATCCCCAGTCACCCCTGCACACGGCCTGCCATTTGGCCTAGCAGCCCTGGAAAGGTTTGTGTTGAACACACGCATCTCACACTTCTCGTGCAAAGGCAAACTGCTAGAGGGGGCAGGGCGACACAAGGTGTGTCTTGTTTTGCTTTTTAAAAAATTTTTTTAGAAGGCTTTAATGAAAAGCTGAAGTCTAAAATGTCTTGCATGGAACTTTTGCAACCGCAGCTCCACAGTCTCCACAGGTATGATTATTTGTAGGACAGGCAACTGGCTGGATTTAGAACAGTGTTACAGCTGCTTCCAGTATTGGCTTGTCCGAGGGATTCCAGCGACGATTTCAGATTCAATCCCACAGTGATCCTGCCCACGGAGGATTCTGAATAAGCCTAGGAGAAATGGAGAGGAACGCCTTAGTGAAATTTCTCCAAGCCTGGGAGCTCTTGGCTAGGCAAACAAAGGCAATAATTTAAGCCCTCAAGCCTTTTCATGCACAAAGAGGTAGACTTAACATTAGCAGTGTTTGCTAGTAAAACCAGACCTGCATATGCTGGATCCTGCAGGATGCAACACTCTGAATGGAAGCTAGCTCCAAGGATTTCAGGTTTTGTTGTTTTTTAAAAATCACCCTGTTAATTAAGTCAAGTTTCTAGTCCTTATGGACTGCAAAGAGTTGTTTATATAAAAAAGGGGGAGGCAATACCCACTGTGATTTTCAGAAGTCATTGAGTAGCTGTGTTTCCACTGACAGGCACTTGTGTTCTGTACAGCTCTTGGCTCCATCCAGGAAAATGCCAAAATTATGCAAAACAACTGTGTAAATCTGAAGTAACTGACACAATAACTTTACAGTGCGAAGTTTACACACAGATGCCAACATTCCATTTGTGTTGGTGCAGGGTTTGAATTTTATTTATTTGTAAAAATATTTGTATACTGCTATTTCTTTAAAAGAGAGCCAGTGTGGCGTAGTGGTTAAGGTGCTGGACTATGACCTGGGAGACCAGGGTTCGAATCCCCACACAGCCATGAAGCTCGCTGGGTGACCTTGGGCCAGTCACTGCCTCTCAGCCTCATGAAAACCCTATTCAGAGGGTCGCCATAAGTCGGAATCGAAGGCAGTACATTGACATTTTGTTTTGTTAAAAACATCAAACGTTTAAAAAAACCAACCATCACAGAATAAAAACATTACAAGTACACTAAAAAACAAAGGTCAACTGTTGCAAAAAAGGCACCTTCTTAATTAATTGATTTATTTATTATTAGATTTTTATCCCGCTCTTCCTCCCAGTAGTTGCTCTGGGCAGCAGACACATTGCCTGGGTGCAGACGTGTTGGCACCATGGATTCAGGCCGAAGCTCTGGCAGTTCAGGATCTGTGGGCCAGGCATTCTCATAATGGTCTTGGGCACTGAACAGTTTATAAGGAGTGGGGTACTAAAGACCTCCCTTTGAAATTCAGCCTAAGTTTGTCTCCGCACACACACGTTAGCCTCTGCAGTACATCGATCTGGCAACAGGTGAGACAACCCTGTGGGGTTAGTGTTCTCAGCGCAGAGAGCATGGGTCTCTTTCATGGATGGGAAACCTGTGGCCCTCCAGATGATGATGTTGGAGTCCCAACTCCCATCAGCCCCAGCCAGCTTGGTCCATGGACAGGGATGCTGGGAATTGGAGTCCAGCAACATCTGGAGGGCCATATGTTCTCCCCATCACTGGTCTACACGTACTTGCATATATCTACACTGTATGCTTTAATCTGGATTCCTGTATTGAGCAGGGGGTTGGACTAGATGGCCTTATAGGCCTCTTCCAACTCTATGATTCTATACAACGTAATCGCCTTAATTAGCCAGCCCTAAGCTGGCCACCTACCATCCTCGCCCCAGTCTGTGTTCCAGGAATTGGCTACCAGCCAGTAGGGGGTGCCATTGTCAACGCCCCAGCCAAGGATTCGGATTGCGTGACCTCCGACTTCCTCTCCGGAGACATGTTGGTAGACACCTGCAGCGAAGAAAAGGAAGAGAGCACCAATGGCGACGTCGAACGACAAAAGGGGCGACCCAAAATGATCAAAGGGAAAGGAGCAACTCCCCTATCAGGAAAGGTCACAACATTGCAGGGGGTTCAGTTCAGAGAGTAAGAGGAGACCGCCCCCTCCCCTGCAGACCCCCTCGGGTGCAGAGAGGGCCGTCTTGGCAGCTCCGCCACCCTCCGAAACTCAGGGGTGGCAGCCTGGGAGAGGGCTTTCTCTGTGGTGGCCCCTAAGTTGTGGAACTCCCCACTGAGGTGCGCCTGGCAACTTCACTGTACAACTTCTGGCGAATGCTGAAGACGCACCTCTCCACCCCGGCCTTTGACACCTGAGACGTGTCGTTTTTAGGACTCACCCTATTTTCTATGATGTTGTTTGAGTTGCTTTTAAATGTTTTTAATTATATGTTTTTAAATTTTTGCGACCCACCCTGGGACCTTTGGGTGAAGGGCAGGTAATTCTAGTACTACTGCTATAAGAAACAACGTAAGAAGAGCCTGCTGGTTTAAGCCAATGGTCTATCTAGTCCAGGATATAGATGCCTACCAGACTGTGCATGGTGTGCAGAAAGGGGAGAGACAGAAGCTTCTCTCCTCACGCTAGAACTCATGGACATCCAACGAAGCTGAATGTTGAAAGAGTCCGGGCAGACAAAAGAAATAAAGGACATCTTCACACAGCACAAAGTCATGCTGTGGAATGTGCTCCCACAAGAGGCAGGGACATCTACCAACTTAGAGGACTTTAAAGGAGGATTAGATAAATCCGCAGAGGGCAAGGCCATCCCATGGCAAGCAGCCACAAGAGCTACTGTCGGAGGCCGCATCCCTCCGAATACCGTCTGCTGGGCATCACAAGTGGAAAGAGCTGCTGTTGCACTCAGGTCCTGCTGTAAAGAAATAGCGTGCGGCATCTGGTCGGCCGCTGGGAGAACAGAGTGCTGGACTTTTGGCGTCATCCAACAGGGCTCTCATGTTCTCCTGTTATTTATTCAAGTTATATCCCGCCCTTCCTCCCAGAAGGAGCCCAGATACTAAAAGCACTCTAAAACATCTTAAACACAATTTTAAAAAAAATATATTAAAACAAAACATCCCTCTTTTTTAAAAAAATAAAAACATCTTCAAAAGCAATCCCAATACAGATGCAACCAGGATGAGGTCTCTACTTAAAAGGCTTGTTGAAAGAGAAGTCTTCAGTAGGCACTGAAAAGATAACAGAGCCTGTCTAATATTTAAGGGGAGGGAGACCCATTCCTGTTGGAGCCCCCATTCAAATGAATATGCCTACACGGGATGGGACCGCAATACGTGGTAGAACGCCTCTCCCAATATGAACCTACCCGTACACTGCGCTCAACATCTAACGCCCTCCTCCGGGTGCCATCCCATCGAGAAGCCCGGAGGGTTGTGACTAGAACTAGGGCCTTTTCGGTAGTGGCCCCCGAACTGTGGAATAGTCTCCCCGATGAGGTACGCCTGGTGCCGACGCTGCTATCCTTTCGGCGCCAGGTGAAAACCTTTTTATACTCCCAGGCATTTTAAAGTGTATTTTAAATTGTATTTTATAGTGTATTTTATCAGTATTTTCATTATTGTTGTATTTTGACGTTGTTGGTTCTTTGTTATTGTTTGTTTTGATCTTTGATTTTGTTATACTTATTGTATTTATATATTGTGCTTGTTTTATCTCTTATGTACACCGCCCTGAGAGCCTTTTTGGCTTAGGGCGGTATATAAATTAAATAAAATAAATAAATAAATGAATATCAGGAGGGCAGGGCCAGTGCCTAGTGTGTGTGCGGGGGGTCAGCACAGTGCCAATGATGGCCTACTCATCAGCCATGTTTTCTGGGGCTGATGAGCACTGTAGTTCAGCAGCAGCATCTGGAGGGCCAAAGGCTCCTGAGACCTGCTCTAGCCAGTCAAGCAAGAGGCACCATCAGAGTTCAAGGAGACATTTCAGCTAGGCAAAAACACTATGGGTGCAAAGCAGAAGCAGTGAGGGGGTGTGGCCTGGGAAAGGGGGTGTGGCTAGTGAGGTGTGGCCTGAATAGACTCCCAAGGGCCGCATAGAAAGGTTTGGAGGGCCACATTTGTTCCCCACCCCAGTTATAAGAGCTGAAAATGTCTGGAAATCCACGGCATTTTTCACATGGGAGTTTAATCTTAAAAAAAAAAAAAAGGAACAGCTAAAACCAAAATAGGCTTACCTGACTTGTACATGAGGAAGTCTGAGAAAACAACAAATGCTCCTTCCACGGGGCCGTTCTTATAGATTTCAGCCATTATCTCCTCCTCGCTGCGAGGGACACTGTAGGAGGTCACTCCTGTACAGACAGAGGAAGTGAAGTCAGCAAGCGTTCCAATGATTTAGAAGTCACCAGATATGCTGAGTTCCCACTAGGCTCTGCCTCCATGGTCCAAGGCAGCATCTTCAGAATACCAGCAGCTGGAAACCACAGGAGAAGAGAGTGTTTTTTGCAGTCAGGGCCTGCTGGCCACTGTGAGAACAGGATGCTGGACTAGACGGATGACTGGCCTGATCCAACAGGCTCTTCGTATGTTCTCCCTTCTTCAGATGGCCACATAAGCAATGGTGTAACAGCTTTGTTTTTAAGCCTTTTTAAAATCACAGGGACTAGAAGCACATTTAAAAAAAAAAAAGGACAGGATGCCAGGGATAGCCAACGTGGTGTTCTCTGGAAGTTGTTGGATTGCAATTCCCAATTCCCATCAGCCTCAGCCAGCATGGTCAATGATGGGACAACATCTGGAAGGCACCAGATGTTGGCTACCCTGGCCTATGGACTGCATGTAAGATCAGCTGCTCACCATGCAAGATTGTGCCCCGAAGGGGGAAGCCCACGTGAGCTCTAGCTTTAAATTAAAACTTCAGGTTTTGTAATAATTGACAACTAGTCCACATTAGGAAGACCAAGTTCTCTTCCTCGGGCTGCTTTCATTTTGAATAAGCTGCCCTGCAAATCTATCCAGGATCCTAAAATGGGATACAAATCTTATAAAGCATATTGCACCCCTTTAAAGCTGCCGTGCCTCTTATAAAGCCAAAGCATGCCATTTGCAAGAGCCTTTTTAAGTTCCCACCATCTCTGCTGAGACACCAGCTATTTTTTTTTCTTTTTACTTCCTCTCCTTTAACTCCTTCTATTCCAGCTGGTTATTACAAGAAATCTGCTAAGAACTAGAAAAGTCTGGCCTTCCTTTCTTCCTCCTCCCTCCAAACCCTTTTCCTTTTGTGCCATGACTCTTAGATTTCAAGCCAGAGAGCAGGAATTGTATTATGGATTTTTGTTAAGAGGAAGCCCAAATGAATGTTGTTACCGTAGTGTTTGTCATCCTGATAGGAGGGAGAATAGCCCGCTTCACATTGTTTTGTGCATTTTGGGGTATCACCGCCTTCTCCAGTGCACGGGGGTCGAGTTCCATTGGTGTGGTGCTCACAGGGAGGGATGGAATAAGGCCTACAGCCTGTTGGGGGCAGGAGGAAGCCAAGACATGAGAATCAAAGACCATACAAAAATACCTTTTCACAGGAGAGTAAGCCAAGAAGCCTGCAGAAAGTACACCTGAACATCTTCCATTTCATGCACATCTATAGAATTTTTTTCCCGTCCCTCGATTCCAGATCAAAACCATATTTTTGGCAGAAAACAGCAGAACAATTTGTTTTTAAAATATTTATAGCCCTTCCCTTAATAATAATAATATTAAAAAAACAGCCAACAGTACGTTAACAGATAAATAAAACTCAAGAGTAGTTTAACAATCAATCCTTCTTCCTAGGGAGACCATGGCCATGGCACAGTCAATCCTCAAGCAATCGTTTGTGACAAATGAAGGGTCTGGTTTCCAAGAAAAATCCCTGGTAGCATTCAACGTCATTTATTACCTCTAGTGGCTGGAGAAGCAGTATACCTCTGAACACCCATTTGTTGGAAATCACAAGTGGAGAGCACACAAGAGGGAGAGAGAGGAGGGACAATGACAGACCCGGGGTAAGGTGGAGGGCTACCACAAGGTGCCACAGAGGACATTCAAACCCCACCAAATGCCATCTTGATATGGAAGACCACTTACCGATGTGCGAGTCATAAAGTCCACCAGATACCAGGCCCTTTTCAGTCCAATATCTCCATGCAGCTGAAGGGTAGCCCCCATTACACCTGCAAGGAAACAAGGATTACCTGCAAAGCTACCCTCAGAACGAGCGGGGAAACGAAAGGCAAGGTGGAGATTGTCAGCGATGGAGGTCTGCAAAATGTTTGGGGGGGGGAGGGGAGGGCAGGAAGAGAATGTCCTTTCAAAGGACCAGGATGCTGAATGACTGGTAGAGGGCTGTTCTGTTTTTGTTTTGGCCAAAGACTGCACATCCCATGCCCATCGTACTTAATGTACAATTAGTCATCCTTCTCCATGCTTGTGTCCTTAACAAATGGCTGAACAGAGAGACTTGGGCAAACTCCTGAATGGAGAGACTTCTGATGCAGAGGGAGGCCTGGGTCACTATTCTGAAGAGTCAAGACGCAGGGGCCACTTACCCCATCCCGCACTCAAAGCCGCAGCAGGACAGCAGGTCTTCCGCAGAGATTTCCACATTTACTTTGGTGTTGGTATGAATGCAAACCCGGTCTGAAATGGCTTCCACTGCACCAAATGCCTAGAGATCGCAATCCAAAGCGTAAGCTGTGGCACAGGCAGCTCCGGAAGTACAACCCCTTGTGCTTCACCCCAAAACCAGACCGTAATTAAGCAACTGCAATTGCATCCATTCTCCATTACTGTCACCTCTCCTGTCCCTCTCCACTTCTCATTAGAAATTTCTCAGGGAGAGACTTATTTTTGCAGATGTACACAGATGCTGCGTAAGGAGCTAGGATCTGTTCCAAGGGTAATTACGCACTTGTTAAAGCACCACTGGCCATAGAAGAGTACAGTTGGAAGGGGCCTATAAGGCCATTGAGTCCAACCCCCTGCTCAATGCAGGAATCCAATTATTATTAGGAGAGGTTCAGCTGGCACTTACCCTCCCCAAGTCAGATCTATGGAACTTTATAAAAATAACTTCAGTTTTGTTTGGACTGTACCCAAACAAAGTACTAGGGAATTAAATGAAAGTGGTGTTTTCTTAAAAAATGAAAGCGCAGAGGCCATGTTGTACCACACGCATCTCCAAGGTTCAGTTCATGCACCAACTTCTGTCTCCAAGGCCATCCATTAATTTCTATGAAATCTGAAGAAACCACTTTGTTTTCAGCAAACATTTTAAAAGAACGCAAGAAGAGCCCTGCTGGATGGGGCCAAAGGCCCATCTAGTCGGGCACCCTGGTCTCACTGCGGCCAACCGGATGCCCTGTTGAAGACCACCAACCAGGCTTGGGCACAACAGCGCTCGCCCCTCTTGCGATTCCCAGGAACTGGTATTCGAAGGCATACTGCCTCCGACCGCGGCCTGCAGACTCCATGAATTCTCTCTTAAAAGCTATCCACGTTGTGGCCATCAAGTAGATAGGCCCTTGGCCTGATCCAAAAGGGCTCTTCTTGCGTTCTGACCCAAACGACTTGCCCTTCAGCAGACAGGGGAGAGGCAGACCCTGCTGCTAATCCTTCCAACCTCCTGTCTGCTGTCCTTGAGGAAGGCTGTGACAGGACCCTCCAGGCCAAACTGGACATTCATGCACATCAGCAATTGTGTGACTAGCATTACTTTTAGCTTTTTAACCCATCAGCACAGCAGAGGACCAGAGAGAGAGAGTCCCGTCCCCCAACACAGACTGGATGGATGGAGTTGGGAAAAGGCAGGCTCCTAAAGGAGAAAAATACAGGCATACCCTGCTTTAACGTTCACAATGGGACCGGAGAGTATACTTTAAGTGAAAATCTACTTTAAGTGAAGCAATTGTTTTCACTTGTACTGCACGCAATCACCAGTAGATGGCAGCGGCGTCACGCCAATAAAATGTACCACACACAAAACCAGGGACATTTACTTGTATCCAACTAAATCCTTACGCTAGCAGAACTAATGCAAGAATGTAGAGCCCCTCTCCCAAAAAACTTAGCAGAGATTGGGGGGGGGGGTCTTTAACACTTGGCCTTACCCAGCAGGAGCCGCAAGATCCCTGGTCTCTGATCTCACTGATGGTTGGACAGCCTGGCCACTGCTTCCGCGAGTCAAAGCTTTTGGGTAAAACCAGGTCGTCAGCAAAGTTGAACCTTTTTGCGTTTCAGGATTGGGAGCGCAGGAAGAGAAATGACAGATTAATGCTCAGGTTCAGTGTTTGTTGCTTTTTCCAGACCAAGCCACAAAACGGTGTGATGCTGTACCACAGTGGTTCCCACCCCAGCCACCCCAGTCCACATGAAAATTGCTGAAGGCTTTGGCAGACCACTTCAATGATTTTTCTGCCTGTTGTAAGAAGTGGGCTCCTACTAGAAGAAAGGGCGGGGCATAAATCTAATAAATAAATAATCCAAAGAATTCAGGTCATAAGACAATAAAAATACAATGTGAGAGATAAAAGCAGCAATAATATACAATTATTTCTCCTTTTCATCTTCTTCAGGTGAGGCGGTCAATGTGCTGAACCGGTGCCTGGCTGCGACAATGGACTGGATGAGGGCTAATAAACTGAGGTTCAATCCAGACAAGACTGAGATGCTGTTAGTGAGTGGTTCTTGTGGATGTCCAACCTGTCCTGGATGGGGTTGCACTCCCCCTGAAGGAGCAGGTTCATAGCTTGGGGGTTCTCCTAGAACCATCTCTGTCACTTGAGGCTCAGGTAGCCTCGGTGGCACGGAGTGCCTTTTACCAACTTTGGTTGGTAGCCCAGCTACGCCCCTATCTGGACAGGGATAACCTGGCTTCAGTTGTCCATGCTCTGGTAACCTCCAAGTTAGATTACTTCAATGCACTCTCCGTGGTGCTGCCTTTGAAGACGGTTCGGAAACTGCAGCTTGTGCAAAATGCAGCGACCAGATTGGTAAAAGGGACCAGACGATTCAAACATATAAAACCGATTCTGGCCCACTTGCATTGGCTGCCTGTATGTTTGCGTGCTCGATTCAAGGTGCCGGTTTTAACCTATAAAGCCTTACACGGCTTGGGACCACAATACCTGATGGAACGCCTCTGCTGATACGAACCCAACCGTACACTACGTTCAACATCAAAGGTCCTCCTCCGGGTGCCTACTCCAAGGGAAGCTAGGAGTCTGGCAACAAGGTAAAGGGCCTTTTCAGTGGTGACCCCCAAATTATGGAATGATTTCCTTGACGAGGTGCGCCTGGCACCCACAGAGTTATCTTTTCGGTGCCAGGTCAAGACTTTCCTCTTCTCCCAGGCACTTTAGCATGTGTTTTAAATTGTTTTTAAAAGATGTGTTTTTAAAATTTGTTTTTAATGTTTTTAGTCATTGTAAACCACCCAGAGAGCTTCGGCTATGGGGCAGTATATAAATACAATAAATAAGTAAATTAAAAATCAACATGAATATTTCACGTGATGGATGTGCTGTCTCTTATCGCCAACCACAAATCCACAGGCATGCCACAAACCTCCTGCACACAGCGCAAGGACTACTGGTGGCCTGTGGACCACATTTCGGGAACCCCACCCCTAGCAAGTCACATCAAGGCTTTCAAGAATGACTTCCTGCACATGCAACCTGCCTTCAGAACAGGGTTGGTGAACCTGCTTTCCCTCCAGATGTTGTTAAGACTCCCAACATCATCTGGAGGAGCACAGATGTTCCTCACCTGTGCTCTAAGAAGAGCCTCCCCAGATGTTTCTAAAGCAAGAGCGGCTCTCCAGATTATGCCTGTTACTCCAGCTTGTAAGCATGGCCAATAATCAGGGACGATGGGAGGTGTAGTCTAGCCACATCTGGATAACGTTGTCGCACTGCAATTCCTATCATACCTGACCAATGCTAAGCTGGCTAAGGATGATGGGAGTTGTAGTCCAACAACATCTGGGGACCCAAGGTTAAAGAACACTGGCTTAGACATTTTCTGTCAAGTAAGTGGCATCCAAGTGTTAGCAATACCGGCAGTTTCTTATTTAAGAAGACAGTTTTCTAGAACTTACTAAGTGAGCAACATGAAGTCGCTGAGAGAAGCTGTTATTTTTTACATCACCACACAGTTTTCTATTAGTTGAGATTAGCTACGCTGACATCAACTATGTCTTTAGAATTCACTCCCAGCAATCTGTAAAGCCAGGAAAACCCAGGCGGTTCCCCCACCCAACCGTTAGGGTAAAGGGCCGCAGCTGGGTGGCAGAGCATCTGCTGTGTGTGCAGAAGGTCCCAGGTTCAATCCCCAGCACCTCCAGAGAGGGCTGGGAATGTCTTCTGCCCGAAATCCTGGAGCGCCAATGCCAGCCAGTGTAGGCAATCTAGAGCTAGATGGATCAAAAGGTCCGATTCTAGGCAGCGTTCCTATGAAACCGCCCTACAGAGTCAAACAATTGGTCCAACTAGTCTAGTAGGGTTTATGCCGACTAGTTTCCTGCACTGAGCAGGGGGTTGAACTCGATGGCCTTAGAGGCCCCTTCCAACTCCACTATTCCATGACGGGCAAGAGCTCCACAATGTTTTGAGCAGGGGTGTAGTTGTGTAGGGTCTCTGGGGGTCTTAGACCTTTTACTTCTTTGGGAGCAGGGTCCCAATGTCTCCAGCATCCTACAAGCCAATTAGTCACTTAGAAGAGTCTTCTAACATGCTTCCTTGCCCTTTCCTGCTGATTGGTGCCAATCAGAGTGAAAGGAGGTCAGTCACACACTGAGAAGACTCTTATTGAACTCAATATTGAACCAGCAAACAGCTTCGCTGTAATAAATGCCTGTCGCCCTTTTGCCTCTCGAGAACTGCCGCCCCTGCTAACACCACCTCCTCTTTCTGGCGGTGCAGATAATGATCATGTTGTTTCCATTTAATTTAATTTTTGTATATTGTATTGTTTATATTGTATATTATTGTATTTTTATACCTGTGTTTATTTTTCTTGTAAGCCGCCTTGAGGGCCTTTGGCCGAAAGGCAGAGTATATATAAACTAATAATAATAATAATAATTCTCAGTAGCTAACACTCTCCTCCTTCATTGCTTATTGATTCCTAGGCATTATTTATTTATTTATTTATTTCATTTCATTTTTAAACCGCCCATAGCGAATAGCTCTCTGGGCGGTGTACAAAAGATTAAAAGTACAGAAATACAAAATATCACAATAAATAAACTGAAACAAAGAGATTTAAAATTGTAACATTAAACGCTTTAAAATGCCTGGGGGCATAGCCAGGTCTTAACCTGGCGCCGAAAAGATAGAAGCGTCGGCGCCAGGCGTATTTCTTCGGCGAGGCTGTTCCACAATTCGGGGGCCACTATAGAAAAGGCCCTAGATCGAGTAACTGTCCTCCGGGCTTCCCGATGGGTTGGTACCCGGAGGAGGGCCTTAGAGGATCTCATTCTCAAACCCACAGCAAAAGAAACCGGCAAAGGGGGCATGGCTGTGATTAATAGGAAGGGACCCTGCACTTCTGAATTTGCCACTACACTACTGGTTTTGAGACAAAGGATCTTGCCCGGCACTACCTGGGAGATGCCATGGATTGGATCCTGATGTTTTTGCACGCAACCCGTGCTCTACACCACCGAGTCGTTCACCAAACCTCCAGCAGTAATTTAAGAAGATGGTAGCAATCAGGAAGCCATCTCCAATATAGACGCTGCCTGGAAAAGTCCAGAATTGCAGTGAACACACGCAGCAGGATTAACAAGAGCAGCAAAAAGAAATCTCCTCACCTTTCTGGTAGCCTGGGGCCATGCATGAACGTGCCACACAGTTTTTTCACGTAACTCATATCCACGTTGTAGAAATTGTGCCCCGCCTTTAAGCAAAGAAAAGGTACAATTAGACCCACAACACATGCCGGCCCCGCTGGAAGGTTTGTCAGACAGACCTTGCAATGGGGACACAGCCCACCTCTCCCCCCACCCCCAAGTTTAATTCACAGTTGAATATTTTGTGGAAGGGCTGGTATCCTTGACCGAGAAGCCTCAGGACTCTGGAGAACAAACCTTGCAGCTGGCTGAGTCAAGGTTTGTTTTTCAGCTCAGCCATGCAGCCTTTCAGATGTTGTTTGACTCCAGCTCTCACCAGCCCCAGCCAGAGGGACCAAAGGTCAGGAATGATGTGAGTCGTAGTCAAGCAACATCTGGGGAGGGGGGACTCAGATGTTCCCCATCTCTGGTTTAGCTATCAGCAGTCATAAGAACATAGGAAGCTGCCTTACACTGGATCAGACCATTGGTCCACTTAGCTCAATATTGTCTACATTGACTGGCAGCAACTCTCCAGGGTTTCAGGCAGAAGACGTTCCCGGCCCTACTTGGAGACGCTGGGAACTGAACCTGGGACCTTCTGCATGCTAGCCAGGGGCTCTGCCCTTGAGCTGTGGCCCTTCCTTTGCTGCGGGTAGTAGAATTAACACTGCACCGACCGTAACCCCAACGCAAGATCCAGCCCACCACAGATGAATTTAACTAGACAGGGAACACAGTAACATAACCTGCCAGCTAAGCAATTAGCTTCACTTCTAATTTAGACCTTCATGCACACAGAAAATCACAAGGCACCCACAACAGATCACACCAGCTATAAGCTTTACATATAGTTTGTCAAGCGGCAACTCAGCATCATGTGTTAACTGTTCCTCTAGGATAATCTATGGCAGGGGTGTGCAGCCTCGGGCCAGTGGCCAAACCTGGCCTGCCAGGCTTCCCTAGTTAGCCCACATGGCTATTTGGGGTAAGCCCCACCCACCAACCGTACATCTGGCATTGTACATGGCATCAGGTGTGGGGCACGGCTTGGCTGAACGGGGCTTTACAAAGTCCCCTTGTGCACCTTCTGAAGCACTGAGCAAAGATGTGAGGGGAGGCCAATCCTCCTCAGTTCAGGTGCACAAGAAAGGTCCCTGCAAGGAACCCTTTTGTGCAGCCAAGCCAAGCACAAAGCAGGATGGTAGCCCCTGCTTAAATGAAGGCTTTCTTCCTTTGTTTTAGCAGCGGTTTCCATGAAACCTCCTTCCTGAAATCCAGCTGAGTTGGTCACGCTTTGAAGTCCTGAAGTCGGGACTTCAAAGCACCTCAGAGGCAGCACAGCAGCTGTTCCAATGCAATCCCCTTTCAAGACCAGGAGGAAGCTGACCACCAGCACGCTGGACTGGTTATAAGTAAAGAGGAAGGTAGGTGGGGGCAGGATGAGGGCAGAATGAGGCTGGTGGGGCAGTGCCCCATTCACTGTAGTGGCCCAGCCTTCACTGGTTGAGAAGTAACAGCTAAAGAATGGAACACTTGACTTGTTATCCCACTGGACAAATTAACATCTCCCTCGCCCTCTCTCACCATACACCCGGCCCCCACTGGCCAGCCAACAGTTTCTACTCACCTGCCAGGTGGTGTTCAGCTTATTGATGTAGTTTATCATGTCGTGAGAGAGAGGGGGAAAGTTGTGTACATAACGGGCACTTGTGAGGGCCACCAGGAGACACAGAGAGGCCACTGACTGCCACATTTTGGACTGGATCCCAAAAAGCTACCTGGAAAAAAAAAAAGAACAGAAAAAGACTTTGATTTCTATAATTGCAATAAGTTGCCAAATATGTGTTAACAAGAAAGCTGTAAACTCCTACTTTTATAGAACTGTATTTAAATATTAAAAAGTCATCGCTGACAAGTGGAAAGCACCCCATTTTGAGTAAAGCTTTGCTGCCTGGGAGCAGTTTTAGATATTAAAACCAGGCAAGCGAGTGATCTTAACGATTATTTACTAGCCAGAGTTTTCAGCTCATTTAAAGCAAAAATGCATCGTGTAATTTGGACAGGTAACAGAGCTTTCATTTTCGTAGGTTTAAGAAAGGGTCCAGAACAAGACAGTTCTAGGTTCTTCAATAATGCATCCAGGAAGCCAGCCAGACCAGCTGAGAAAAAAAGTGATGTCAGATCAAGACGCCCCTCTGGCCTACAGAAGGTGTGCATGGCAAAGTATGGCTTTGTTTGCTCTTCCTGCCCAGTGCTTGATTTGCACTGGCTTCGCCTCTGCTACAGTGAGCACGCCCCCTCAAACATGCCCACATTTCAATGGATGCCATCGTTGGATACCTGCCCTCCCTTTCGTTCTGAACAGAGGAGAGGTTGGGTGTGGCAGTGGCTGATGCAAGTGCCGATCCCCACCCCGCCACTGATGGGAGGTGTGCCTGTGCCATTTTGTGGCCCTGCCTCTTCCTGCTCTTGAGGACATGGCAGCCATTCTGTGTCAGGCCACGGCCCCAGAGCCACCATGTCGTGTTACGCCACACAGCACTTCTTGCAAGAGAAGGATGCACAAGGGTGCTAATCCTCTCTAGTGCTGAGCTCTGAAGCAGAATCTCACCGCCCCCAGAAACAAGTGTTTGCCCTCCCTCCCTGCGAAGACACCAAGAAACACTCCAGCCACTCAGAATACTTTTTGGCTTGAGGGGTTCTCTTCCATCAATTTACATTTCACAGAAGTTATATGCCACTTAGTAATCAAAACCCTTCAGCAGGATACATAAAATTGCTGATAAAAATCAGATGTTAGAAGAACGTTAACCTAAAAATGCCCTGTAAAATAAAATTACATATTAAAATCAGTGTCAAGTTTACATGTCTGGGTAGGCTTGCTTAAAACAAAAAAAGATTCTCAGCAAGCGCCAAAAACAATTCAACGAAGGTGCCTGCCTAATATCAATGGGCAGGGAGTTCCAAAGTGTAGGTGTGGCCACACTGTAGGATCAATTTGTTTAAAAAGTGCCTGTTCTACAGATCAGAGCAGCATATATAAGGGTAAGATGATCCTTCAAGTTAACTTAAAGAAGATAGAACATTCATGTACATTTCAACATTAATTTTAAAAAAAATGGACTGTACACCTGAAATGCAGGAGGAGTTCACATGCAATTATGTTATTCTGCACCCACAGGGCTGGTCAGGGCTGTAGCTCAGTGGAAGAGCATCTGTCTTGCAGGCTTGACAGTCCCAGGTTCAATCCCCACTGGCATCGCCAGGTAGAGCTGGGAATGTCCCCTGCTTGAAATCCTTGGAGAGCTGCTGCCAGTCACTGTGGACAATAAGGAGCTAGATCAGCCTTTCCCAACCAGTATGTCTCCAGATGTTGTTGGACCACAACTCCCATCAGCCTCAGCCAGCATTGCCAATGGTCAGGAGGATGCGAGTTGTGGTCCAACAACATCTGGAGGCACACTGGTTGGGAAAGGCTGAGCTAGATGGACCAACAGTCTGGCTGAGTGTAAGGTGGCTTCCGATGTCTCACTTCCAAAGAGCAGATGGGGGCTCATGTGACTGAATGCTCCTCTACACACAAAAAAACTCTCCATGTAGGGAAAAAAGCCAGCCACATGCACCAAAAGGCCTGTGGGCCAGAGAATTTTGTAGGAAGGACCATTCAGTTAAGCGAGCCTCCAGCCCAGAATGGTTCAGCTGAGACACCGATTTACAGCCTCAGCGATAACAAGGCCAAGACCACTCCGCCATGGGAGTTCTGTTTGACCAGCCAATTCTCACGAGCATTTGAGCATTTGTAGTCAGGCAGCAAGGAATCTCTTTCCCACACAAGATGAGGTGCGGTCTTGCTTGTCTGGCGTAGGGACCAGGAAGTGGTAACTGCAGGCCTCGTTGTGGCCAGAGACGCTCTTATCTCAAAGGCAGGCACATTTTGCAATTCCACCGGCTATCAGCTGAAGCACCTTGGGCTTTGTGTTATCGCAAAACCCAAGTCACATGCAGGAAAAGAGCCTCTTTTTTTTAAATGTCTGACTTGACTGTACCTGAATGTAAGTACAGACACCAGAGACCAGTTTGGATATGACGCAGGTTGTATGTTTTCAGCACTAGAGGGTCTCAACAGTAAATGGAACATGCAACACCTGTGCCCGCCATGCATGCTTTTCCATGGCTTTAAAGGCATTTCTGCCTTGAGCCAGACTAGAAGTGAGCCTGGTGGGCGAAAGATGCCTTAAAAGAAGTAGAGTCCTGGGGGGTAATTTGGGGAGGGTTTCCCGGTGCCCCCCTGCACGTTCTGCTTAGTACTGGAACTTAGCCCTCACCACCTGTACTTCACAAGCAACCGGCAAGGGAACGCTTCAGTGAAATGCAGACGTCTGGTTTTGGCCGTTCAGTTTTGCACCCCTATTAGAGCAATGGGGTCCAGAAGTGCCAATTCCTCAAGTACTTTACCGCTGGGGTGGGGGAGCCTGTGGCCCTCCAGATGTGGGTGGACTCACAACTCCCTCTGAAAAACTCAAACAGGCTCTGTGACATATCTCTGAGAACACCTCAAGGATTAAATGTGATTTAAATATACAATAGCTAGCAATCATAAAAATAGAAATAGCATGCCTTCAAGTCGATTCCGACTTATGGCGACCCTATGAAAAGAACTGTCCCTGCTAGCGGCTATCACTTGGCCTGTGTTCAGGCTGTTCTGGAGATGTGCTTTCGCAACTGGGCACTGTGATGTCCCTGTATATGGAAATGGACAGCCTTCAAGTCGACTCCGACTTATGGCGACCCTATGAACAGGGTTCTCATGGTAAGCAGTATTCAGAGGGGTTTACCATTCCCTTCCTCTGAGGCTGAGAGGCAGTGACCAGCCCAAGGTCACCCAGTGAGCTTCATGGCTGTGTAGGGATTCGAACCCCGGTCTCCCAGGTCGTAGTCCAACACTCTTACCACTACACCACACAGGCTCTCAATCATAAAACATTATTAAAAACCATCATATATGGCAATAAAATATTCTTAATACATCCCTTGCATTTTATTTAGGATAAAATAAGTAATTCTATTGAATTTGAGAGGCCTGCATCATCAAGGGTTCTTATTATACATTCATCAGTCCAAATTAAAAGACTGAGCAAGATACACATCTGTACAATATATGGTGTAGATCAAATTTATTATTTACCAAGATCTAAAAATGCCAAAGGATCTCAGGAACATCCAGCCAACAGAAATCCAAAGTACCCACTGAAAAAGACCTTTACAAGTTGAAACATGTTTGGGAAAGATCTAGTACAAGATTTGAATTCAAGGAATGTATTAAGCACATTTTATTGCCATAGATGATGGCTTTTAATAATGTTTTATGATTGCTAGTTATTATATATTAAAATTACATTTAATACTTTAGATGTTCTAATACAGTGCTTCCCAACCTGGGGGCCGCGAAGTAATCCAGAGGGGGCCGTGAACAGTAAAGAAATGAATTATGTATTAATTTTTTTAAAAAAGTTTTCACTCCCTCGACACTGTCTGCTTCCCACTGCCGCTGCAGATGACACCTCCCCCTTGCTCCAAACGAGAGGGGAGGCCTTTTCTGAAGCTCCAGAGCGTCTTTCAGGAGCACTAAGGGCAGGCATCTGCCTATAAAATACATGGCAGGTGCCAAAGGAGGCTCAGGGTGGAGCTACCAGGAAGAAGAGGGGATTACTATCACTGATTCCCGTCTCCTTGCACTGCCACTACTGACAACGCCCTTGCTTAGAATGAGAGGAGAGAGCTTCTTGTGAAGCAAAAAGAAGCAAGCCTGCACAGAAAGGCTGCTTTCCCCCTTCCTTCCTGGCAGCCAGCCTGCCTCCCTGGGGGGAGGCGGTCACAAAAAAATTTCAGCTTATAAAGGGGGTCCCGTGCTCATAAAGGTTGGGAACCACTGGTCTAATAGATACATTACTGAGCCCATTTGAGTTTTCCAGAGGTTGTTTAGGTTGGTTTTCTACCCTTTTTGGTTGCAGGACTCACAACTCCCATCAGCCCCAGCTGTCTTGCTCAAGATGGTCAGGTGTAGCCACTATCAATTTCCCCATTTGCCACACGTTAATGAGCTACGGTACCGGGGGGGGGGGGACACCTCCGCAAGCAGCCAAATAAAAGAAACTCTCTGGCCACAAGATCAAGAACATGAAAGTTGTACAGCCTGCCAGTTTCATTTCTTCTTTGGAGAGGAAATCTTCTTCCTTTTTCTTAAGCTAGGGACTTGCTCAACTTTGCTATGATACTTTAAGCAGCCAAGATCCAACACAGATGGAGAAACTCTGGCTGTCCAGAGGTCATTGGGTGCCATCCTTGGTATTAACGAAGAATCGTCACCAGAGGTAAAGGGGGCTACTAAGCTAGCTTTAATTGTTACAAAAAACTAAACACCTCTGTGGTTTGGTGGGCAAGAGCTTTTTTCTCATCTACCCACCCCAGATCTGTGCTAACTCTTGCATAGCTAGACACACAGCTGCCAGCTGTTTCATCCACCCACATCCCTGAAAGCTAGATTCTCATGACTAAAAAACCCCCACACTTTAATGTCACGCAGGCTTACCCTTGCACCATGGTCCTGAATGTGCTTACAAACAAGTACGTTCACAATAAAACCAGTAGTTGCATTGGGAGAGTGTCTTATCCAGGCGAAACAGGTATGTTTCGAATGGAGGCCCCAACTTAATTCTCACCTTCCTCAAATGAAAAGGCAACCTCCATCCCACATTTCTACCTAGGCCTTCCCCCCCCCATCAGCCCCCATCTCTCTCTCCTCTTCCACAGTATCTCTACTGCCTGACTTCCTCTCCATCAGTTTCTGTGTCACACAACTAAACCACGATTCACGAGTACTAGAAACTTGTCTCCCACGGTGCGCTAGCTTGATTTTCTCTTCCCATGCTGTACACGTCGAAGACGCAACATCTCTTCACCCTGGCTTTTGACACTTGAGAGAGGCACATTTGTAGGCCCCTATCTAGTTGCAACTACGACCATACTACCCTGAACATGCCCGATCTCGGAAGCTAAGCAGGGTTAGGCCTGGTTTGTACTTGGATGGGAGACTGCTTGGGAATACTGGG
This sequence comes from Rhineura floridana, assembly GCF_030035675.1. NCBI lineage: Eukaryota > Metazoa > Chordata > Lepidosauria > Squamata > Rhineuridae > Rhineura > Rhineura floridana. The sequence continues at coordinate 204,051,096 of NC_084483.1, read as the reverse complement.
TGCCGTAGGCTTAGAAGAAGGCAATGGTAAACCACCTCTGAATACCTCTTACCATGAAAACCCTATGAATATATCCAAAAAAGATTCACAGGGTTGCCATAAGCTGTAATCGCCTCGAAGGCATGTAACAACAGCAGCAACATCTAGCTGAGATTCCAATTTGTTTTAAACTGTTTTTAATAATGTATTTTTATATTGTCTTGACCAGGCCTGGGACCTACTGATAAAAGACAGGTAATAAATTTAATCATAATCATCTGGACAGTCACCTGTCGAGGATGCTTTAATTTGGATTCCTGCGTTGGGCAGGGGGTTGGACTCAATGGTCCTGTGATTCTATTATCATCGTCTCAGTAAGTATTGTATACACCTCAATTACAATATTCCATGTTAATATAAAGAAGACTCTCTCACCTTCCCTGCCCCCAATTTCTGAGTTCTGAAGAATGTTTAAATCTTGCGTGTAATGCCCAACTCAAATCCTTACTCCCAGAGAAGGGACCACCCACCATCTGCTCCACTCTGAAGTCTTCTCCCTCACCTAGCCAAGAAGTCTGAACAGAAGGTGACAGCTCCCTGCTTATCTAGCCATCACAGGCTGTAACCTATGAAGCTTAACAGTCTTCCAGGCACATACAGTGCTCTACAAGAGACCCAGATGACCTCTGTGCTTTTGCTGTCAGCTTGGCACTCCCAGAGCGTGGTTTGTCAGGAACCTGGTAGACCTCAGAATTCACCAACCTGCTCTTCCAAATACCTCCCATTTCTGTGTAGGGCGGGCTACATCTTGCATGAAATCTGGATCCAAATCCCACCTTAGCCGACATTCAAAGATGGTTGTCTCCTAATCTGTCCTGCAGTATGCAGGGGGAAACTAGTGATCACATGAGAGGCAAGTAGCTATGATCTGAAGGTTCCCCACACTTGCACCCTACACTGTATTGCATGGAAGAGTCCCTAAGCCCCACCTGCACTACAGATTGAAAGCAGCAACATACCGTTTTAAAAGCCACGGCTTCCGCCAAAGAATCCTGGGAACTGCAGTTTGTGAAGGGTGCTGAGATTTGTTAGGAGACCCTTGGGAAGAGGGAACAATTGTTAAACCACTCTGGGAATTGTAACTTTGTGAAAGTTTGCCCCAGCTATGATGAACTTCCGTCGGGCCTTGAAGACCTGGTTCTTCAGACTGGCTTTTGGGGTTAGGTTTTATTACTACTGTTTGAGATTTTAATGTATGTGTATGTCCTTATTCTGTACGTCGCCCAGAGTGGCTGGACAACCAGCCAGATGGGTGAATAACTCTAATAAATAAATAAAATAAAAGGAACAAAGGCCTCCTGATAACTCTCAGCACCCTTAAACTTTAGTCCCAGAGAGAAGCTCTGATTGTTACTGCTTTAAATGTATAGTCCGGATGTGGCCTACCTGTGGGCTCCAGAAAAGTCTCACCCTAACACACTAACGCATCACCGGGACCTTTAGCCAGTTTGTTAAGCGTTTAGAGCATTTGTTAAGCATTCCGAGTTCATCATAAACATGTACTTGGGATGCCCTCTTTTTGCACACAGAAGTGGTCAAGACCCATCCAAAGCTGCACCAAAACAGCAGGAAAGGGCTGTGACTTGGTGGTTCTGCTTTGCACGCAGAAATTCCCAGGTTCAATCCCTGGCAACTCCAGGAAGGGCTGGCAGTGTCCCCCATCTGAAACTCTGGAGTCAGCACAGACAGTAGCAAACTGGATAGACCAACGGTCTGATTTGGTACAGGGCAGCTTGCTAAATGTATTATTTGCCAATGCCCACCGATGAAAATAATGCAATCAGAACTCAAGGTCATTTTCTTAAAAAGCTCCAGTTATATGCAGGGCTGCCTGTGGCCATACTACCCTGAACACGCCCAATCTCATCTGATCTCAGAAGCGAAGCAGGGTCAGGCCTGGTTAGTACTTGGAAGGGAGACCACCTGGAAATACCGGGTGCCATAGGCTTAGAGGAAGGCAATGGTAAACCACCTCCAAATACCTCTTACCATGAAAACCCTATGAATATATCCAAAAAAGATTCATAGGGTCGCCATAAGTCATAGTCGACTTGCAGGCATATGACAACAAAATATGCATAGTTAACAGGGTTGAGGTGGGATGGGGGGGGGAGTTGGGACAAGAGAGACAAGACACAAAGCTTTTTTTAAAAAATATGTTTTGGTTTTAATACACTTTAAAGTCTGTTTTTAAGATGTATGAGAGCGTTTTTAGTGTTTTCGTTTGGGGCCCTGGCCTGCTTCTGGGAGGAAAGGCGGGATATAAATTTAATAAATAAAATAAATAAATAACCATCAACACAAGCCTCAGGATAAGGCGTGCAAAGCCTCACACAAGGGATCCAGGAAGAGAAGCAGTGCAGCACACGCCACAAGGACTCTCTCTTCAAACCTCATTCCTCTTCCCAGGCTCAGTCACAGCCAACTTGTGACTCTGCCACAGACAACAGGAGCAAGAAAACTTTGGACTGTGCTTGCAGTTGTGGGTGATCCTTCCAATAAGGCAGTTGAAACTGGTCTATGCAAGCCTCTCTCTTCCCTACTCCATTAAAAAAAAAGAGCATAAATCCTTCTAACACACACACACAAACACACAGAGAGAGAGAGAGAGAGAGAGAGAGAGAGAGAGAGAGAGAGAGAGAGAGAGAGAGAGAGCTCTTCAGAAAGCAGACTGAGCTGGAAAGGCAGCCAAAAACTGGGTCAGAGTCCAGACCAGAGGCCCTTGGAGACTCTCATAACAAGTTTGTTCCCTACCCCACCATAAATTTATACGATGCCATTATGATATCAGCAGGTTTATTTTCAATACCTTCACAGGGGTTGATGGGGGGGGGGAAGACCTCTTGGACTACGACCTGGGAGACCAGGGTTCGAATCTCCACACAGCCATGAAGCCCACTGGGTGACCTTGGGCCAGTAACTGCCTCTCAGCCTCATGAAAACCCTATTCATAGGGTCGCCATAAGTCGGAATTGACTTGAAGGCAGTCCATTTACATTTTACCTTCATGGGGATTGATGGGGGGAAAGACCTCTGACAGTCTCAGCAGACAATATTGAGCTATACAGGACAATCAGCCTGGCTCGATATTACGGTATCCCTGGGTACAGTTCCTATTAAGGGATGGCATAGAAAGCACCTTAAGTTGATGCCCGCAGGCATTAAACACAGATCAGCATTGGCCTTCTGTTGTTTTTTACTTTGCTGTGGGAAGCTCCAGCCAGACTTTTTGCAGATAACATCCCCCACACTTTTCACGTGCACTTCTTGGAAAATTACATCACAGCTTGTGTGCTTGGCAGAGGACCAGATCTACCCCTAATTCAAGTCTCTTTAGCGCAAGCAAAGACAGGCCACACAAACTCCCACTTAGGACACAGGAAGCAGAGTCAGATCACCGGTCCATCTAGCTCAGTACTGTCCACACTGACTGGCAGCAGCTCTCCAGAGTTTCAGAAAAAGACATTCCCTGCCCTACCTGGAGATGCCTGGGACTGAACCTGTGACCTTCTGCAAACAGAGCAGATGCTCTACCACTGTATGACAGCTTCCCCCACCCACCCCCACTTCTCCCCTACTTATCAGTCCCTTGCAAAACTTTCCACAGAGGGCAGAAGCATCTCTTAACTATATTGATGAAAAGCTGACATAAGCTCCTCTTCCCCCATATACTTCTGTTGTACCCATCTCTAACACCAGCCACCAGAGTTACCTGCCCCTAGAAGTACCATGCAAAGGGTTACATCCCCTTTGGCCTGCATTTTTTACCCTGGCTGTTTATGGGGAAACACCTGGCTGGGAATCCAGAGCCTGTGAGTTCAAATCCCCGCTCGTGTCTCCTGGGTGTCAAGGGCCTGCTCAAGATCACCCCTACAGTGAGTGGCTCAGGGGTTACGTGCCCTGCCACCTGTGCAGCCGTGGCAAGCTGCATAGTCCCAAGGAGCCCAGTTGCCCCCAGCTGGCAGTTGCAGACAAGGAAGGGGCTGGCTTGTGCAGCTGTAGCAAGCTGAGCAGGCCCTAGCCAGCTGGGGAGGACTAGCCTCAGAGGGAGGCAATGGGAAACCCCCTCTGAATACTGCTTACCATGAAAACCCTATTCATAGGGTAGCCATAAGTTGGGATCGACTTGAAGGCAGTCCATTTCATTTTCACCATGTGGACTAGCATGCCTACTTTGCTTTTAGCTTTACAACATCAAGAGCGGACAAGGTTTTTCCATCTCCACTATTAACTGTCCTGCTGGCACATATGAAAGAGCAACCGAAAAGTTCTTGAAGGTGACATAGGGACAGAATTTGGTTCTCAAAGTTAACCCCCCCCCCAAAAAAAATAAGGACTGCACTGGATAAGTAAAGACAACTCAATCATCTGGCTAGAGTTGCAAGCCTACAAAAGCTTATCAGCACACGGACAAAACACCACTGAGACCTTCTTGTAAGTAGACCCATTTAGGAGCAGGCCCATTTGTTGCACATTCAGAAACATAACAAGCCTCACCCTTGGATAAATTTCCCCTTCTTCCTTATTTGAGGAGGACAGGAGTCACTTTTCCCTTATTAAAGCATCTCTCTCTCCCTCTCATACCCCTTGAACACACATCTTCATAAAGAGAGCCCTCTGTGACAATAATGAAAATCCAGTTTGTTTGTTTTTCCATCCAAACATGCCTTCATTTATTTATTCATGGAAGTGTACGTAGGGAGTGGCACTAGTGACCTCATCTAAAACCAGCTCACACAAGCTGATTACGGGGTCCCTGCCTGCAAGTTGAAGACCGATGCCCAGAGCAGTGGGGGCTGTCCAGATATTGCTGGATGCGCAAGTATGAGTTGTACTCCCGCCACATCTGGAGGGCCGCTGCCTGTGGTCCACAGGCAGAAAGGACTTCACAATATTGGTGGGATGCGGGTAAGCGAGGCAGGCATGGAAAGGTAGGCCACGAAGGACAGCCAAGTTGCACAGCCTAGGGTCTCACCTACATCATCCTTTAGCAGCCGTGGCTTCCCCCAAAGGATCCTGGGAAGTGTAGTTTGGGAAGGGTGCTGAGTAGGGTTGCCAGGTCCATGGCCTGAGACTGATCCTGTATCTTTAGGAGAAGAGAAAGTCAGCCAAGTGCATGTGTTCTTGCAACTCTGTAGTGAGAAAAACCACAAGGTGGAATTCTCCCTTCCCCCTGCACAACTTTTAAAGATACAGAAGTCCTCTTTGTTGCCAGGCCCGGCCTCTAAGAGATCTTTTATATCTTTAAAAGTTGTGCAGGGGGGAGGGAGAATTCCACCTTGTGGTTTTTCCCATTACAGTCTTGCAAGAACACGTGCACTTAGCTGACTTTCTCTTCTAAAGATATAGGATCAGTCTCAGGCCATGGACCTGGCAACCCTAGTGCTGAGAGTTATTAGGAAACCCCTATCCCCCTCAGAGCTACAATTCCCAGAGTTCCCTAGGAAAAGGGATCACGTCTTAAACCACTCTAGGAAACAGGGGCCTCTTAACAACTCCCGGCACCCTTAAACTATGGTTTCCAGCATTCTTTGGGGGAAGCCATGGCCATTTAAAATGGAATAATAGTGCTTTAAATCAGTGGTTCCTAAACCCTTTCCTCCACAGACCACTTGAAAATTGCCAAGGGGTCTTGGCTGACCATTTAATATTTTTTTCTGCCTGTTGTAGGAACTGCACTGCACTGTGGTAGCGGTGGTACAATTTTTAATAGTATTTTTACATACATACCGCAGACCACCTGAATGAAGTACACAGACCGCCGGCGGGTCCACGGACCACAATTTCGGAACCGCAGTTTTAAATATATGGTGGAGGTGGCACATAGAAACCTGTGGCCCTGCACAAGATGCCACTGGACTCCCAACTCCTTTCAGCCCCAGCCAGCATGCCTAATGGTAAGGGACGATGGGAGCTGTTGTCCAACAAATATGGAGGACCACAGGTTCCCCACCACTGGTTTAGAAAATGAGAAGGTTCATGTTATTATGAGCATCATAAACACTCCTTTAACCAATTGATAGGTAGTAGAGTAGGACTGGCCCCACCCATTCAAGATTAGGTACACATGTATGGACTGCGTACACACCATGCATTGAAAGCGCATCATTTACCAATAAAGCACCCTGGGAACTATAGCTCACCATTCACAGAGGTACAATCCCCATTGCCTTGAACAAACTACATTTCCCAGGATTCTCGCAGGGGAGGATCCACATGCTTTCAATGAGCTTTAAGCGCATCGTGTTCTAAACAGAAATCCTGGCAGACGAGAGCGCCTGGAAAGCCAAGCCTGCTGTGTTCGTGCGCCAGAGTGGGTCGTTATTCCAGATTAGTTGCCCCCAGGCCGGAGAGAATCATCCGGACCCCAAGCGCCCCGCTCTCTGACCCATCCCCCAGATCCGTCGAAACCTGCCCCACAACTCAATTGTTTCCTCTACGGAAGGAAGCCGCTCGGATTCCGCAAAGCGCCTGCAACTGTTGCAAGCAAAGAGGGCTTCCGATCGAGACAGGGAGCCTCACGCCGCCTGGCTCAGGTCCCGAGAAACGCACCCCAGGACCGGTTTTGGTCTGGCCACTCCCGCGGCGCGATTGGCATCTTCAAAAGGTCACCGATCCACGCCCAGGCTTTGCCAGTGAGCAAAGAAGCGTCCTAGGAGAGACCTCACCGGGGCTCGCTTGAGAGAGAGAGAGCGCGCGCGCCAGAAAGGCCCGATTCTGTGCGCAGTGGAATGCCCTTCCAGATGCCAGCCAGCCCGCCCTCCCTAAAGGGTAGGAGACTGCTCCCTGACGCCCGGCGAAAGCGCTTGGAATCCGAGCCAGGCGCCCGCCGTAAAGGTGCAGCCTCCTTACCTGAGATGAAGCAGCTGTCCTGCCACGACCCTCTGGCCTCCGTCTCCGAGTCCCCCCCCTTTTATGGACAGCATCCGTCAGCAGCCTGGCGAGGCTCCTCCTGCTGACTCACCCCGCGTCAGTGCGCCTCTCCCCACCAGCTGCAAGAGCAGCGGCTGACCCAGCACCACGTGACTTCTCTCCCCCCCCCCGTCCCATGCCCTGCCCCTCCTTTCTTCCGCCCCCCCTTCCCAATAGCTAAAGCTAAATCATGTGATTCGTTTCCCTGGTTGGAAAGCCGAGAAGAACCAGACCACGGGGTTGGGCTTTTTATTTTACTCCCAAGTAAATCCTGATGTGTGCAGAGAGGTTTGCTTGGAGGGAGAGGCGAGGGGTTGCAGCTGCGGAGCCCGATCCGAAGCATTCCTCCTTCCCCTCCCCCCCAGCCTTTTTAAAATTTTATACATGCATTTATTTCTTTATTTCTTTGGTTCCGTTTATGAATCACTTCCCATAAAATAGCTCAGAGATTTCCTAGCAAAAACGTCTCTGCAAAAACGATTCGATATATAAACAGCAGTGAAAAAGAATCCCAGATATACAAAGGCTGCAATGTAATACACAAGTAACCTGAGAGTCAGTCCAAGTTCTTCTGAGTAGACATGGATTGCAGCCAAAAATCACATCCATATTTACAAACGCAATTAATGCTTCCATGAGCAACAACAATTTCAAATCCAGTACAGGGTGGGCTAAAGGTCTCTGCTTACAAGGCTTGTGGGAGGTAGACTGCAAAAAGGAGAATGAATAACCAGTGGCCTCCTTTGAAAACTGGATGATGATATATTTCAAGGCTTGTTGGAGATGGAAGGCCTTCAACAGATGTGGAAAAGACAATGTAGACGGTTCCTGTCAAATAATGTGAGGTGGCTTAAAAAGCTAGGTTCTGCCACTACAAACTGAAGGCCTGGTTCTGGACATCTTACAGAACAGACCTCCTCAAGAGATAGTATCTGTCTGTCTGCGAAGGATGCAGTTCTGTAGGCACAGTTACTTGGGAGTAAAACAACTTGTATCCAGGAAAACTTACTTCATGAGAACATCAGCAAAGCTCTGCTGGGTCAGGACTAGGATTGCCAGGTTCAGGGCCTGAGACTGTATCTTTAGGAGAAGAGAAAGTCAGCCAAGAGAAAGTCCCACAAGCAGGACCTGAGCGCAAGAACTCTGTCCCTTCCTGTGGTTTCCAGCAACTGAGATTCAGAGGCATTACTGGAATGTAGCCATTATGGCTGGTAGCCATTGATCATCTTAGGCTCCATGAATTTATCTAATCCTCCTTAGATGGCCACCATTCCATCTTGTTGCAGGGAGTTCCAACTATGCCCTATGTGGAAAAGTCCCTCTTTTTTGAGGTCCTGAATCTTCCAAAATTTAGCTGCAGGTAAGACAGCATGTAGCTGCCAGGGACTTACTTGCAGCATTTGCCTATTCAAAAGTACGGCTCATTAAGTTCAATGGGACTTACTGCCAGGTAAGTGACTGCTGTATAGGATTGCAGCTTTCACTTACTCCTTAGCAAGGATGTGTGGAACCCAGTGCATGTTTACTCAGAAGTATGCTCCACTGTGATAAATGGGTCTTATCCTCCAGCAACTGCACTCAAATTATTAATTTTTAGGCTGTATGCTGATTAATTAGCTCCATATCTTCTTATATATATATACACACAGGCTTGAACTGCAAATTATTACAGTTATTCCTCCCAGGACACAGAAGTTAATCTCCATTTTATTCACACTTTCTTGGCAGTAAGTGCCACTGAACTTAATGGGACTTGTGTCAGAGTAGACATACAGAGGATTTGCACCGTTGTAGCGCACTCCTGTTGAGCTCAGGGGGACTTACCCCTAGGTAAGCGGATACAGAGTTGTTGTGTAACCTTAGCCTTACAACAACCTTGTGAGGTTGCCTGGGCTGCAGTACAGCAGCTGGCCCAAGGTCACCTTGTGAGCAACTGGGGAAATTTTATCTCAAGTCTCCCCAGTCTTACCTAGTACATCACATTGTCCCCAAATTGAACAGGTTTTTATTCCCTGATAAGATTGTGTAGCATTGTGCTCTCCTGCAATCTGTTTGCCTGCCACCCCCTCTGCTATCCTCTAGACATGAGGTTTAAACTCTCTGCAAGCTTTTGAAGGGATGTTGCGACACAGAATTGCTTTATTGTGTTCAGTGGCTGCCTATTGTGCAGTTTCACCTGTTTGTGGCTTTCTTTTTATCTTAGATTTATTTTAAAGCTGTTGTTTTTTATCGTTAACTTACTTTGACATTCATTTTAGCATGTGTTTTATACTGTTTAAATTTTTAAATTGTGTTTTAAATTGTTTTTATAAGATCTGTTTAAAATTGTATTTGTTTTAATGTTTTCAGTTACTGTAAACCGCCCAGAGAGCTTTGGCTATGGGGCGGTATACAAGTACAATAAAATAAATAAATAAATCTGTAAGCCACCTTGAAGACAGATTGGTGGAAAGGACTGACAAGGTGGTGTGGGTGTGTGTTAGACATAAATAAATGAAAATACATCAGATTTCCTGGATCTCTTAGGCTGCAATCCTGTGCACATTTATTTACCTGGAACTACCATGGAACTCAATAAGGGCTTACTGCTGAGTAGAGTAGACAGGTATAGGATAACAGTTGGAAACCATAGGAGGGGAGACTGCTCTTGTACTCAGATGCCCATTGGGGCATCTGGTTGACCACTGGATTGACTGGATTTTTTCCCTCCTGGTCAGGACAATAATAACAATATTTGTGGCCACCATTTTTGCAATTTCCCTCCTTTCTGCACTATGTGCCTAAAAAGGAAATGATTCTACTTTGCACATGCCCAAAGGTATTTTGTCCTGAACTGATTCTTCATAAAGTGCCCCGCAGGGGAAAGGAAAGGCACTCTGCATATGGTCAGGAATATCTGTGGTAGTTCCACTACCCTTAGAAGCTCAGGGGGTGGCAGGAGAAGGGATTCCCTGTGACATCTGCTAAGCGGTGTAATGCCTTCCCCACAAAACTATGAAAGCTATTCATTGTACAACTTTCATAATACTCAGTAGATGCTTCTCTTTCTCCTGGCCTTCGATATCTGAGAGAGATATTTTTAGGACTCAACATATTCCCTTGATTGTGAATTGTTTTAACGGATTTTAATATTGTGCTGTTGCACTAGCGTGACTTGCCCTGAGACCTTGTGGCGGAGAGCAGGTAAGAAATAATAAATAATACTTTGTTCCTTTCAAACAGATTACACTCCTGCAAAGCAAACTGGGAAGCACTCAGTAATCTGACACGCTCAGAATTTTGGAACCCAAAAAGTAGCATCCATCCGAGCATCTCCTTGAACTCTCTCCCCCAAATGGATACTGTGTTGCCAACTGGTCCAAACCCATCATGGTCCTGTGTCTTTTAAGAGCAATTTGATAATACAGAAATGGAATCCTTGCACTAAGTAAGCCATATTGACCTTGGTGGGGGCTTGTTTCTGAGCTGGCAAGCACAGGATTGCTCTGTGAGCCTCATTTGCGCAGCACGTGAGACTGTTTGTGCAAATACGCACTTCCTGCTGACCTAGTAGAGTGCCGGCATGTCTTTCAGAACATAAATGGAGCAGTTATGACCTCAGCAAGGTTCTGTTCACACCAGCTATTTCCTACAAGAGCTGTCCTTTCCTGGGGGAGACTCTGCTGTGGTTAAACACGGGGTCAAGGAAAGGCAGACTCCCAGGGCCCCACCAAGTGGACTATGTTCCATTTAGCAAAGCATAATAAAATGTTCCTCCAGCTGGTATAGCACAGCAGGGAGGATAGCCTGGCTGGGAGTCCGGAGTCTGTGCGTTCAAATCCCTGCTCGTGTCTCCTGGGTGTCAAGGGCCAGCCAAAGATCACCCCTACAGTGAGTGGCTCAGGGGTTACGTGCCCTGCCACCTGTGCAGCCGTGGGCAAGCTGCATAGTCCCAAGGAGCCCAGTTGCCCCCAGCTGGCAGTTGCGGACAAGGATGGGGCTGGCTTGTGCAGCTGTGGCAAGCTGAGCAGGCCCTAGCCAGCTGGGGAGGACTAGCCTCAGAGGGAGGCAATGGGAAACCGCCTCTGAATACCGCTTACCATGAATACCCTATTAGTAGGGTCGCCATAAGTCAGGATCTACTGGAGGGCATATAAGAACAACAACTCTTTAAATGATGGATGACACTACTTTATGACTCAGCAGAAATTGGTTTTGCATTCAAAGTGCAAAAGGCCATGTGATTCCTTTGTAGCATTTCCACACACATGGGCGTGTACATCCCTTTTCTATTTTCAAATTTTTTAAAAAAAACCAACGTTTTGTAAGACTTATTTTTCAACTTGTCCCTCTAGCTATGACTTTAACATGGCAGCCAAATGTTTTGTCTCTGTACTGCAGATCGCTTCATCTGCGGATCTCTGCAGACCGAACTGCTGCTGAAAGCACATAAGCAGCCCTGGCTGGGTGTGTTGAAGGGTTGCCTGGCAACCTGATGTCAGAAGAGCAATACCAACCCTGGAAACTGCAAGGGCAATTAGTTTCTGTTTTGGACTTTAGAAAGAAAGAAGATTGTAACTGAGGCTGCAACCCTTCACCTGCTTACCTGGGCGTATAAAATGGAAATGGACTGCCTTCAAGTCGATCTCGCATTTGAGGACCTTTTCTAGTTCTCTCACAGCTGCCCTCCCCAGTCCTAGCCTTCTTCTGATTTCTTGACTATTGTCTCCATTTTGGTTGATGACTGTGCCAAGGAATTGATAATCCTTGACAAGTTCAATGTCCTCATTGTCAACTTTAAAGTTACATAAATCTTCTGTTGTCATTACTTTAGTCTTTTTGAAGTTCAGCTATCCTGCTTTTGTGCTTTCCTCTATAACTTTCATCAGCATTCGTTTCAAATCATTACTGTTTTCTGCTAGTAGTATGATATCGTCTGCATATCTTAAATTATTGATATTTCTCCCTCCAATTTTCACACCTCCTTCATCTTGGTCCAATCCTGCTTTCCGTATGATATGTTCCGCATGTAGATTAAACAAATAGGGTGATAAAATACACCCCTGTCTCACACCCGTTCCAACGGGGAACCAATCGGTTTCTCCATATTCTCCTTACAGTAGCCTCTTGTGCAGAGTATAGGTTGTGCATCAGGACAATCAGATGCTGTGGCACCCCTATTTCTTTTAAAGAATTCCATAGTTTTTCATGATCTACACAGTCAAAGGCTTTACTGTAATCTATAAAGCACAGGGTGATTTTCTTCTGAAATTCCTTGCTCCGTTCCATTATCCAACGTATTGTTATGAGCATGGGTGTTAGAATGGATGATCTCTGGATGATCCAGCCCCTGATTTGGAATCTTATGCCTTGTAAATGAGGAACTCACTCTGCTGGTCAGATGAATCTCTCCTCTGTTAAACAAATAGAGTGGCCAGGTAAGATAATGGGCCTATGAGTTGCCCAGCAATGGTGAATGGGCCAGGAAGACCCTTTTGTCATTGAAACTCTTCAGGAGAGCTGACCCCCCCCTCCTGGAGCCCAGGAGAGGCTTGTAGTTTTTAGTTGTGACTGGAGAATGCTTGGAGACTGGAGGCAGGCAGAGAGGCTGGCTCTCTGTATCATGGCTATAGGATGCCTCCTGTAACACTGCTGGAAAAGCTGGATATTGGATTGCTGATGCCTTGAACCCCTCCATCCTAAACTCAGGTTGGAATGTGTGTAAATAAATAAACCATATTTCATAAAGACACTGCAGTCTCTGCTGACCTTTTTCCCAAAGGAAACCAAACCCTGGAGGAGTGCAGGGACCCCTGAAATCTCACCGCTTGGAGATTGGAGAGGCGCGCAACAGTGTGTTTGCAATATGGTCTCTGGTGCCCCTTCCCTTTCTAAATCCAGCTTGGACTCTGGCATTTTTCACTCCATATATGGTAAGAGCCTTTCTTGTAGAATCTTGAGCATTACTTTATTTGCGTGGGGTATTAAGGCAACAGTTCAATAATTACTGCATTCTCTGGGATCCCCTTTCTTTGGAATTGGGATGTATATTGAATGCTTCCAGTCTGTGGGCCATTGTTTGGTTTTCCATATTTCTTGACAGATTTTTGTCAAAATTTGGACAGATTCAGTCTCTGTAGCTTGTAGCAGCTCTGTTGGTATGCCGTCTATTCCTGATGATTTGTTTCTTCCAAGTATTTTAAGAGCAGCTTTTACCTCAGATTCTAAAATTACTGGTTCTTCATCATATGGTTCTTCCATGAATGAATCTGTCATCCTAGCATCTCTTTTATAGAGTTCTTCAGTGTATTGCTTCCATCTTCCTTTTATTTCATCTCAGTCAGTCAGTGTGTTCCCCTGTTGATTATTCAACATCCCTACTTGTGGTTTAAATTTCCCTTTCATTTCTCTAATCTTTTGGAATAGGGCTCTTGTTCTACCCTTTTTGTTGTCCTCTTCTATTTCTATACAATAACTACTGTAATAGTTCTCTTTGTCCCTGCGTACTAGTTGCTGTATTGTTGCTTTTAGGGTTCTGATTGTTTCTATCCCCTTTTGCTTTTGCTTTCCTTCTCTCTTTAACCATTTTAATAGTTTCTTCAGTCATCCATTGAGGTCTTTCTCTCTTTTTAACAAGAGGTAAATTTGTGGATAAGGAATTGGTTAAGAAGCAGAAAGCAGAGAGTAGGAATAAACGGACAGTTCTCCCAATGGAGGGCTGTAGAAAGTGGAGTCCCTCAAGGATCGGTATTGGGACCTGTACTTTTCAACTTGTTCATTAATGACCTAGAATTAGGAGTGAGCAGTGAAGTGGCCAAGTTTGCTGACGACACTAAATTGTTCAGGGTTGTTAAAACAAAAAGGGATTGTGAAGAGCTCCAAAAAGATCTCTCCAAACTGAGTGAATGGGCGGAAAAATGGCAAATGCAATTCAATATAAACAAGTGTAAAATTATGCATATTGGAGCAAAAAATCTGAATTTCACATATACGCTCATGGGGTCTGAACTGGCGGTGACCGACCAGGAGAGAGACCTCGGGGTTGTAGTGGACAGCACGATGAAAATGTCGACCCAGTGTGCGGCAGCTGTGAAAAAGGCAAATTCCATGCTAGCGATAATTAGGAAAGGTATTGAAAATAAAACAGCTGATATCATAATGCCGTTGTATAAATCTATGGTGCGGCCGCATTTGGAATACTGTGTACAGTTCTGGTCGCCTCATCTCAAAAAGGATATTCTAGAGTTGGAAAAGGTTCAGAAGAGGGCAACCAGAATGATCAAGGGGATGGAGCGACTCCCTTACGAGGAAAGGTTGCAGCATTTGGGGCTTTTTAGTTTGGAGAAAAGGCGGGTCAGAGGAGACATGACAGAGGTGTATAAAATTATGCATGGCATTGAGAAAGTGGATAGAGAAAAGTTCTTCTCCCTCTCTCATAATACTAGAACTCGTGGACATTCAAAGAAGCTGAATGTTGGAAGATTCAGGACAGACAAAAGGAAGTACTTCTTTACTCAGCGCATAGTTAAACGATGGAATTTGCTCCCACAAGATGCAGTAATGGCCACCAGCTTGGACGGCTTTAAAAGAAGATTAGACAAATTCATGGAGGACAGGGCTATCAATGGCTACTAGCCGTGATGGCTGTGCTGTGCCACCCTAGTCAGAGGCAGCATGCTTCTGAAAACCAGTTGCCGGAAGCCTCAGGAGGGGAGAGTGTTCTTGCACTCGGGTCCTGCTTGCGGGCTTCCCCCAGGCACGTGGTTGGCCACTGTGAGAACAGGATGCTGGACTAGATGGGCCACTGGCCTGATCCAGCAGGCTCTTCTTATGTTCTTAGGTATTCTTTTTGCATTCTTCCGTGATAATGTCTCTGACATCACTCCATAGTTCTTCTGGTTCTTTGTCAACTAAGTTTAAAGCCTCAAATCTGTTCCTTATTTGATCTTTTTATTCTTCTGGAATGTTATTTAAATTGTATTTTGGCATTATGATTGCTTTGTTCTTCTTCTTTAGCTTTACACTGATTTTTGATACGACCAGTTCATGATTTGTACCGTAGTCTGCTCCTGGTCTTGTTTTTGCAGAAAGTATGGAACTTCTCCACCTTCTGCTACCAATTATATAATCAATTTGATTCCTATATTGACCATTTGGTGATGTCCACGCGTACAGTTGTCTTTTTGGTTGCTCAAAAAATATGTTTGCAAGAAACAAATTATTGGCTTCACAGAATTCAATAAGTCTTTCTCCTGCTTCATTTTTGTCTCCTAGGCCCCATTTTCCCACAATTCCTTTTTCTTATCTGTTTCCTACTTTTGCATTCCAGTCCCCCATGATTATCAGAACATCTTGTTTTGGTGTGTGATCAATTTCTTCCCGTACTTCTGCATAAAATCTTTCCAATTTCTCTTCTTGGTCCGCCCCCGGAGACTCATGGATCCAGATGGTTTCCTGAATGCTCTGGGGGATATTCCCAGCATGGCTGACGATACTGCCGAAGCCCTGGTCAATCTCTGGAATATGGAGGTGACCCGGGCGGTGGACACTATTGCTCCAAAGCGTCCTCTCCCACCAGGAAAGGCCCATAATACACCTTGGTTTACGCAAACCTTGGGCCTGATGAAACGGCAGGAGCGACGATGGAGAAAAACTCAGTCCGCTTCCGATCAAACACAGGCTAGAGCTCATTTTTGAGCCTATCATGTGGCGGTGATGGCAGCGAAGAAAGTGCACTTCTCTGCCTCCATTGCGTCTGCTCAGTGTTGTCCGGCGATGCTTTTCCGGGTGGTCCAGGGTCTTTTGGGCTCTGGCCCTACATTAGACTCTGAGCCCTCAGTCGCTCGCTGTGACATGTTTATGAGGCACTTTGCAGATAAAATTGCTTGCATTCGGACTGATTTGGACTCCTCATTAACTACAGTTGTGCCAGATGTCCTCGAAGCGTCCTCTGGTCATTTTTCTATGGATACTTTTCAGCTTGTAAAGCCTGAGGAGGTGGACAGGATTCTGGGAGAATCGAGGGCCACTACTTGTTCCCTTGATCCTTGCCCATCCTGGTTAATCAAATCTGCCAGAGGGGGAGTGGCTGACTGGTTGGCATATTAACACCTCCCTAAGGGAAGGTTCTATGCCAACATTGTTGAAGGAGGCTGTGATAAGACCTTTGTTTAAAAAGCCTTCATTGGACTCTGTGGATCCTAACAACTTCCGCCCAGTCTCTAATCTCCCCTTTCTGGGCAAGGTGATTGAGAGGGTACTGCCCAGCTCCTGGATGAATTGGATTATCTAGACCCTTTTCAATCAGGCTTCAGGCCTGGTCATGGGACAGAGACTGCCTTGGTCGCCCTTGATGACCTACGCCATGCATCAGACAGGGGGAGTGCATCCCTGTTGGTGCTGCTGAACCTCTCGGCAGCCTTCGATACGATCGACCATGGTATCCTTCTGGGCCGTCTAGCTGGGATGAGATTGGGAGGCATTATTTTACGGTGGCTCTGGTTCTACCTGACAGACAGGACCCAGAAAGTGGGAGACTACTGCTCGACCACCTGGCCGTTGGCCTGTGGGGTACCGCAAGGTTCCATTCTGTCTCCCATGCTCTTTAACATTTATATGAAACCGCTGGGAGAGGTCATCCGGAGATTTGGAGTACAATGTCATCAATATTCTGATGACACTCAGCTCTATCTCTCCCTACCCACTGATTGCAGGGAGGGAGTGCTCATCCTAAACCGGTGCCTGGATGCTGCGAAGGGCTGGATGTGGGCTAACAAACTGAAACTTAATCCAGACAAGACAGAAGTACTGCTGGTCAAGGGAAAAACTGCACCAGGGACGGGGTTGCAACCTGTTCTGGATGGGGTTGCACTCCCCTTGAAGGAGCAGGTCTGAAGTTTGGGAGTCCTCCTGGATCCTGCCCTGCTGCTTGAATATCAGGTGGCTGCGGTAGCCAGGAGTGCTTTTGGCCAACTCAAACTGGTCTACCAGCTGCATCTGTTCCTGGAGGCAGTTGACTTGGCCTCAGTGACACATGCATTGGTGACATCAAGGCTTGATTACTGTAACACACTCTATGTGGGGCTGCCTTTGAAAATTACAGTTGGTTCAAAATGCAGCAGCCAGAATGTTAACTGGAGCACGGCGCAAGGAGCATATCACCCCTGTGCTTTATCGACTCCGCTGGCTCCCAATTTGCTTCTGGGCCCAATTCAAAGTGAGCATCCTTGATTGGCCTTGCTGGGCCTCAAAAGCTGGCCCACCGTGCTGTTTGGAGTCAATGCCACCCACTTTTCCTGTGCCTGATGTCACGTGTCCCTGATAAGGCCCATCAGCTAATTAGGTCCCCCGCCATTGCAGTAAACAAGCCTTTTAAAAGCACCTCATGTTTATTTTTCTATCCCAAAGCACCACAAGTATTTAACATGAAATGTTTGTGGTTAAAATAAAAATAAAACAATGTGGTTTAAATGTTTTGTAGATGTATTTATTGGAATACTTGTTAAAAAAATGTTTAACATGTACTTCGCTGACATTGTTTAAATGTAAGAGTTTATACCCGAATAAGGCGTAGGCTTGTTGAAAACAAAATATGACTAGACTGTGAAGTGCAACGAAGTGGGAAGCATGTTGATTGAGGCTTTCATCCGCTTGAAAAGACAGCGAGGAAAGAAAGCATAATTGTATGCCATGACTCAGTGTGAAAATGCACCTTCAAGAGCCAACTTGACATTCAATACATATTGGACTGTCTTCACTCTTCATTTTTGACTGATGTCTCTTGGTGCATAAGGAGGCTGGATTTTGAAGCCACAGCTCTGCTTGCCAGCTTTCTGTGACATCATAAACTCAACCAATAGCTTAAAGGCACCAAGGTAACTTTCTGGCCATGTTTCCTGTCATTATTTGGTTCAGGTCTATGGAAAAATGTTTTGGCATGCTTGCAAAACCAAGCTGATTGGCTGGAGATTCAGGACAGAGGAAAGGACAGGGAAAAAAAACAAGGGTAGCCATGTTCATCCACAGTAGAAAATAAAAATCCATATTAGGGCAATACTTTTACAAGGCTATGCAAAATATCACAAAGTAGTGTGTAAGCTTTCAGGTTATCCAGAACTCTTCATCAGGATAGATGATAAACAGCACAATTGAGGGTGGAGGCAAAAGTGTTTGGCGGTTGTTGTTGAAACTACAGAGAAAAGAAAGCCTTTCTTCACATAACCCATAGTTAACTTGCAGGATTTGCTGTTGCAACATGTGATTGTTATTAATTTAGACAAATCAGTGAGGGATTAGTCTATCAATGGATACATAGGGATTGGGGACAAATTCAATTCAGCTGGCATTTAACAGTGAATTTACCTAATTTGCACTTTCCAAAGCAATATGAGAAGTGAAACACAGCCATCCTTCAGTCTTCACACGTCCACAAATTTTGCAATTTTGCAAAGAATGTTGTACAAAACTGCGGATATGTAAAGTGTTCACGCAAATTGCATTTATTAGTGAAAATAATATACAAAATGTATGATATGAGGGAGAACCGCTTTGGAAAAAAATGTATGTTAGCCAAAACTGCGTGCAAGGACATGCCTGCTAGGAGAAAGTTGCACCAAAATGCGAATTATTTTTTAAAAAAAATGCTGACTGATATGGATATGTGAACTGAATTTAAGATTGGGAAAGCGAGGAAGGGAGACAGACTGAAACTGACATATTCTCCCAGCATAGCTCCTGGTCATGACACCCATATGCTACTTACAAGACCAGAGGCAGCTTGCCTATACCAACTACTGAGACACAGCAGCAGGATACGGCTCTAATTTATTTTTATTTTTATTTTATTTTATTTTATTTATTTATTTATTTATTATTTGATTTATATCCCGCCCTTCCTCCCAGCAGGAGCCCTGGGCGGCGAACGAAAATGCTAAGTACGCTTTAAAACATCATGACCTTAAAATACGTTAAAACAAAACAACATTAAAAACAAATTTTTAAAAAAGCTTGCCCTCTTCTCCTTCTCACAAGCTTCCTGTAGGGTGACATCTGGTTGGTCATGGCGGGAAACAGAATGCCAGACTGGACCGGACACATCTTTGGTCTGATCCAGCAGATATGCTCTTACGTTCCCTTGGAGGCCTCATTCATATATTGGCGACAACAGTAAGTGCCTTAAAATGGGGCTCACAGTATAAACCCCAGGTCTGTTCCATCTGGGCATATCCTCAGTGGTTTCTTTATCCTTTGCTAAAATTAATGGAAATGCGTTTCAAGGTTAGTTCTTTGTAACTCCTCCTGTGCTTCTATGCCCTGAAACTAGGGGAAGGAATTACTGAATTGTGTATTTGGAGGGTTTTTTGTAGGCAATCTAGTCCAACCTCCGCTCAGTGCCCCTGCCAGAAAATTAGAGCTAGACCATCCCCAACAGATGGCCCTCTGTCTCCTTCCTGTTAGGCAGTGAGGTTTTAGGGTAGGAAGGGGAAGATGCACAGAAATGGAGCATGAAATGGCAAAGATCCATGCCATATATTTATAGCACATTTAAAGCACATGGCTTTCCGCAAAGTATCCTGGGAGCTGTAGTTTGTTAAGGATGCTGAGAACCATAGCTCTGTGAGAGGGTAAACCACAGTTTCCAGCATTCTTTGGGGGAAGCCATATTTGTGTAGTATCCTACTTTGTACACACACACACACACACACACCCCTCTTTCCTGCATCCACACAAACAACGCAAGATTGCAACACCTGGCCACCCATTAACTGACAATGTCAAACAACCCTGAGAGGCTACTTTTCTTCAAAGCTAAGCACACCCATCCAGAGTTTTATGATCCCTTTCAAAGAAGAGATCATCTCCACCCCTTTTTGTTTTTCCAGAACAAAAAAAAAAAAACACTTCACGCAGAAACACGGAGGACGCTTCCAGGCTGTCGGTATTTTGCCGAAGGGATGCAAGCACATGCCAGGAAATTTTGGGTTGCAAAATTAATTAAAGCTCACTGTTGCCCCAGTGCAACAAATCCACTAAAAAAAAAAGAAAACCCAGACTTTCAGCGGTTAGGAAAGTGACGGGGAAAACTATTGAAAAGTGCAAGATGAGCAAATGATTAATGGAAAATTGTATAAGCACCCAACAAGCAAATCAAGATGAATGCAGGATGAATGCTCATTGTCATATGTGACCTCCCTGCAAACAAGTTAGAATGAATGCTCAGTGCAGACTGGATATAATCTCACCTCTGCATGAGCTTTATGCAAGAACATCAGGATGAATGCTCAACAAGTAAATAAATAGGTCATCTGGAGGAACCCTGAATTTTGTTTCTTCATGCTATACCTTCTGGGGATGCTATACAAATCAGGCACCCAAAGTTACCAATGCTGTACTCCTGTTAATTTGGAAATCGTGCTAGTTTCTTGACTATCTCAACCAGACTGATAGCAGTCTATTGTCCAGGTAAAATACAAACAGAGACCACAGAGGGAAGAGTAAACCTTGGTGTGGAGAAGTCCTAAGTCCAGCATCCTGTTTTCACTCTAGTTAACCAGATACCTCTGGGAAGCCCAGAAGGAGGTCACAAGCACATTAGCTCTCCCCCCCACCACTTGTGACCCCCAGTGGCTGGTATTCAGAAGCATAGTGCCTCCGATACTGGGAGTAGTGAGCAACCATCATGGCTAGTAGCCATTGATGGACTTAGCCTCCATGAGTTTATCTAAACTCATTTAAAATGAGTTTAAAATGGCTGCAAAAAAGGCAAATGCTATATTAGGCTGCATTAACAGAAGTATAGTTTCCAAATCGCATGAAGTATTAGTTCCCCTCTATTCAGCACTGGTTAGGCCTCATCTTGAATACTGCATCCAGTTCTGGTCTCTGCACTTCAAAAAGGATGCAGACAAACTGGAACAAGTTCAGAGGAGGGCAACGAGGATGATCAGGGGACTGGAAACAAAGCCTTATGAGGAGAGACTGAAAGAACTGGGCATGTTTAGCCTGGAGAAGACTGAGGGGAGATATGATAGCTCTCTTCAAGTACTTGAAAGATTGTCACATAGAGGAGGGCCGAGATCTCTTCTCGATCGTCCCAGAGTGCAGGACACGGAATAATGGGCTCAAGTTACAGGAAGCCAGATTCCGACTGAACATCAGGAAAAACTTCCTAAGTGTTAGAGCCATACAACAATGGAACCAATGACCTAGAGAGGTAGTGGGCTCTGCAACACTGGAGGCATTCAAGAGGCAGCTGGACAGCCGTCTGTCAGGAATGCTTTGGTTTGAATTCTTGTATTGTGCAGGGGGTTGGACTTGATGGCCTTATAGGCCCCTTCCAACTCTACTATTCTACGATTCTATGATTCTAAAGCCATCCAGATTGGTGGCCTTTTCCGCATCTTGTAGGAGTGAATTCCACTACTGCGTGAAGAAGAAGTACTTCCCTTCATTTGCCCAGAATCTCTCACCCTTCCGATTCAATAGATGACCCTGAGTCATGGCTAGATTGCAGCACAACTAACCAGTACCAGTCATAAGCTTTAAAAAATAAAATCTTGTGATGTGCAATAGATTTTGCCTCCTCAGCTTTCTTTCTCCCTTTCTGCTGTTTTGCTTGTGTGTCCCTTAAAACTGCAAAGTCACTGGCAAAAGCCAGCTGAAAATCCTTCTCCCTGCGCCCTGGATGTGGTTTAAAGCTGCACTTGTGGCTCCTCATCGCAGTCTCAGTGCTGAGATGGCAGTCATGAGATGCAATCAACTTGTACATTTGACAGAACACGCAAGCGAAGCATCAAAAACTGCGCGGTAATCACTGATGGACATCACAATGCATATTAGTAGTAGTATTTATTTTGAAACTGCCTTTCCACCTTAAACGGAAAGGAGGACTTGTCTGGCAGGCAGGGCTTGGATATGATATATTTCTATTGCGCCTTTCCTCCAAGGAAGCTGTGTTTCACCCATTTTGCACTAGCAGCAGCTTCTGAATCAACCTCAAAGGCTGCCCCCCAAGAGCACATTGCAGTAATCCAGCTCTGCTCATTACCTCTCCAGAACGTCCCACCACACATCTTTTCTTAGGGCTCCTTCCAGGTTTTTGCTGAGTCCGCATAACCCTCTTAGTTCTCAGTTGTCAGCATCAGACCAGGGCAGCAGATCTTCAAATCATCGACCCACGGTACATCACCCATGCCTTCTTATGTCATATTAACTTTGAGGTTAATTTGCTACACAGATTCGTAAGAGTTGTTATTTTATTTTATGTATTGCTGTTGTTATTTTAATTGTATTTGAAAATGAGGACATTAAACTTGTCAAGGATTACCAATACCTTGGCACAGTCATTAGCCGACATGGAGAGAATAGTCAAGAAATCAGAAGAAGGCTAGGACAGCTATGAGAGAACTAGAAAAGATCCTCAAATGCAAAGATGTATCACTGAACAATAAAGTCAGGATCATTCAGACCATGGTATTCCCGATCTCTATGTGTGGATGTGAAAGTTGGACAATGGAAAAAGCAAATAAGAGAAAAATCAACGCATTTGAAATGTGGTGTTGGAGAAGAGCTTTGCGGATACCATGGACTGCAAAAAAGACAAGTAATTGGGTATCAGAACAAATTAAACCAGAACTATCACTAGAAGCTAAAGTGATGAAACTGAACTTATCATACTTTGAACACATAATGAGAAGACATGATTCACTAGAAAAGGCAATAATGCTGGAAAAAACAGAAGGGAATAGAAAAAGAGGAAGTCCAAACAAGAGATGGATTGACTCCATAAAGGAGGCAACAGACCTGAACTTACAAGATCTGAACAGGGTGGTTCACGGCAGATGCTGATTCATAGTGTCACCATAAGTTATAGTCGACTTGAAGGCACATAACAACAACAACATTTTAATTGTATATGTTTGGTGTGCCGCGCTTTGGTGGAAGGGGTGATATAAATAAACACTGTTATTGTTATTATAGCAATGGCTTTGTTCTTGCCAGTCCAATGAGGCCTTCTCAATGGTGGCCCCTAAATGCCATAGCTCAGTGGTAGAGCATCATGCTTTGCATGCAGAATGTCCTAGGTTCAATCCCCAGCATCTCCAGGTAGAGCTGGGAATGTCCCCTCCCTGAAACTTGGGAGAGCTGCTGCCGGTCAGTGGAAACCATGGACAGCTGCTGCCAATCAGTGTAGATAGTACTAAGCTAAATGGACACCAATGCTCAATGTAAGGCAGTTTCCTATGTTCCACTGCAAGATGGACAAATTATTTTGTCGAATGGGGGGACGGACCTCAGGCATGAGGTCCTAATGTGGCCCTCTAGCCTGCCTTATCTGGCCCTCAGTACTCTCTCGAAGCCACATCCCTTCTTCTCAGACCTCTCACCAGGCCTGTTCTGCACTCTCCTCAAATGTTTTCCCCCAACTGGATTATTAGTATTAGTATTATTTGTTAAATGCTCTTCTCAGTGGCTCAAAGTGACTCACATTAATAAACCAGATAAGAACACAAACAGTTGATAAAATCTAAAACTCATCAATACTGTAAAAAACCAAACTAAGATATACATGCCAATAAAAGCGTACTGAACTTTCTGAAAGCTTAAAACCCATTGAATACAGAAAGAGTAGCTGGGATGCCACACATAAGCGACAAAGGCCAGGGTTGAAGAGGAAGGTCTTTGGCAGCTAAAGATGGCACCAGGCGTGCTTCCCTGGGGAGAGCATTCCACAGTCAGGGAGCCATCACTGAAAAGGCCCGTTCTCGTGTTGCTGCCTGGACCAAGCCCCCCGTGGAGGGAGCAGACGAAGAAGTGCCTCTGTTGACAACATGTCCTTGACTGTGAAGAGCCTCTTCCTTGCCTTGATGGAGGATGGAGAGAGGTCTGTGTTGCTCTGTGTCTGCAGAAACCTGACTTAATGCGGCTGGAATACAGCTGGCTGTTTTTTTAAACAAATGAAGCACATCTGTTACCCCGCCCACTTTTTGCCTCTGGCTCCGCCCACCTCTGGCATGTTGCCCTTGGAAGGCTCCTTACAAAAGAATGCAGGCCTGAGGCTGAAAAAGTTTCCCCAGCCCTGTGGGAGAATCAATTCACTGGAAGGTGTGTGTGTTCACAAATGGTTGTGATGATTTAAAAAAGCTCACCCCATTTTCTCTTCTAGGAATGGAAAGACCTGTCAGTTTTCTGGTTCTCTCCGTTTCTCATTTTTTCCAATCTTCACTTTAGTATGGTAGCAATTTGTGAATTTCTTTTTTTAAAAAAAATCCTCATGAAAATTCTTCATTATTTTAATGCAAATTTCTCCTACTAAGCGTTTTTGTATGTTTTGACTAATGTACACATTTTTGCAAGCAATTTCTCCTAATATGATGCATTTTCATATCTTACTTTCACTAATACATTCATTTTTATGCACACTTTCCCTTAAAATATGCATTTTTGTTAACATTGGTGCTTGGAGAAGTGCACAGGAAATTTTGGATACGTGCAAATTTAGAAGGATGGCCGTGTTTTGGTTCACAGATTGTTTCGGAAAGTGCCAATTTGATAAATTTGGCATTAAATGCAAACCACACTGAATTTCTCTGCCAGCCCTACTCTCTTCTAACAAAGCCGTTTATAAATTACACTTAGTGCAGCTACTAAGAAGTGTTTTGCACCCTTTACATTATCAAGTCACCTGACTGGCTCCCTCCATTCCTGTGAAGAAGATGACTTTTCCATTCTTTCTGGGGGAAGTACTCTGTGTACTTTGAAAGCTTGCATACGCATGCGGAAGTATGACCTGGCACTGCAAAACATAGCTGGGCACCCATTTTGGATGTTGACAATGTAGTACAATTTTCTCTCAGATTGATTTGCAGTACCATCTAGTGGCCACATTGGGATTGGATACCTGTGATTCAGTCCTCTCCTCAGCTCTACATCCTCAGTTGTCCCAAGCCATCAAAGCAGTAGTGTAGTGGCAAATTCAGAAGTGTAGAGTCCCTTCATGTTAATCACAGCCATGTCTCCCCCCACCTTTTCGCTGATGGGTTAAGAATGAGATCCTTTTAAAACCTTTTCCCACAACAACAGACATCCCTAGGAGCCAATCAGCATAAAAGGGGAGTATGTTAGCTGCTGAGAAGAGTGTTCTCAGTGGCTGACTCACCTCCTTTCACTCTGATTGGCTCCAATCAGGAGGAAAGGACAAGGAAGCATGTTAGAAGACTCTTCTCAGTAGCTAACACACTTCCCTTTCATGCTGATTGTCTCATAGGATGCTGGAGACGCAGGGACCCTGTTGAGACCCTGCTCCGAAAA
The DNA here is from genome assembly GCF_030035675.1 of Rhineura floridana. NCBI lineage: Eukaryota > Metazoa > Chordata > Lepidosauria > Squamata > Rhineuridae > Rhineura > Rhineura floridana. The sequence continues at coordinate 204,025,857 of NC_084483.1, read as the reverse complement.
AAGTACAGGGTCTAAGACCCCCCCCGAGGCCCTGGACGACTACACCCCTGCATCAAAGATATAGTACAGTGTGGTGTTCTGCCGCTCTGCTTGTGGATGAGATCTGTGAGTTGATAGTGTATCTGGATAGAGCTGAAGTGAGGACCCTTTTTTTCCTGTGGTAGTGGCAAACATATTTGAACAGCAAGGGACTTGTGGCCCTCCAGATGTTGTTGGATTACAACTCTCATCAGCCCCAGCCGGTATGGCCAGTGATCAGCGATGAGGGGAGTTAGAGTCTAGCCCTATCTGGACAGTCACAGCTTACCTATGCCTGGTTTAAGTCCACATCTGGTTTTGGCTCACGGCAAGAAACTGTGTCAGCAACGTTTCCAGAATTTGGGACTCATGTCTGCTTTGGGGATGCTGGTCACTGGCAGACAACCTGTTTATTGAGCATTCAAGCTAATTTCTTTGCATGGAGGTTATAGGAGGATGTCAAGCAATTTCCAATGCATTTCCTTGTAACTTACCTTATCACAAAAAGTATGATTTTGTGGGGTAGTGAGTTTGTTGCACAAGAACTCCAAACCAACTTGATTGATTGATTGATTGGATTAGATTAGATTAGATTAGATTAATATCCCGCCCTTCCTCCCAGTAGGAGCCCAGGGCGACTTTACTTGCACAACCAGAATTTGCCGGTATGTGATTGAATCCCGCTCGAAAGTAGTGACAGACTGGGGGATCTGTGGGTTTATTTATTTTTCTGTAATATGCCCTTGATGCAATTGTAGTGCATTAGTGATGGATTTATACATCATTCTGTTTCATTAGTTCTTCTGCAATACTTCTCCAGTGTTATTGCATTATTGCCATCTGGAGGATCACTCTTGCATGACAGCGCAACAAACATGGAACAAAAAATATACTGGAACATTTGAGGTATAAAAAAGTTTTGGCAGGAAGTTACAGGACATGCACTGATTGGAAATGAAGCGGTGTGCCTGCCGTGAAAGGTCTGCAAACTGTATTGAAAGTGGGATCACATCTAACTGCCCTGTTATCATCATGAGCACAAGTCCTCATGAATGCACAATTGAAAGGGCATCTGGAAGGGCCCTGGAAGCTTCCCATAATTCCTGTCCAAAGTCCTCCAGACTCATTCCCTTTTTTCAGGGAATCAGATATTTTCAGACAAAAACAACCAGCTCATCAGCACAACCTTGTCAGAAAAACACCAAGGCTGCTTTCACAGCGCACTTTATTCTGTTATTTCAATGATTTCTTACCTGGTAATTTGTGCATTTTATTTATTTATTTATCTATCAATTAATTGATTGATTGATTGATTTCCCGCCCTTCCTCCCAGCAGGAGCCCAGGGCGGCAAACAAAAGCACTAATAACACATTAAAACATCATAAAAACAGACTTTAAAATACATTAAAACATCTTTAAAAACATTTTTAAAAAACGCTTTCAAGACATCTTTTTTAAAAAAGGTTAAAAACGTATTGTTTTTTTAAAAAAGGTTTAAAAACATATTAAAGTGCAATTCCAAAACAGACGCAGACTTTGACCTTTCACACAATGTAAAAGCTACTTCCAAAAGTGGAATATAGTGAAAGTTTAGTGCTAATTTTCATGCTAAATAATATCAGACACAATCCGTTTGCAAGCCTGGGAACCTGGAAGATCGCAGGAGCTTTGCGTTAACTGCAGCAGCTCATGACAGACATCCTGGCATGCAATGCGTCCCTGCCCTTTGGGTGCACACCAATTCATTTTGCCAGATGAAAATTGTACTGGTATTCTGCCGTAGGTGTGGGTAGGAGAGCTCCCTTCCTCCTTTTCCCACACAGGCCCCTGTGTCCAGACACTAAGTCAAGCAGTGCATTACGGGGGAACTACAGTCTGCATATGTATAACTGTTGAGGGACGGAAACAAGGCGCTGCTTGTTGTAGCTGTGTGAAAGAGAGTTGTGCGAGTTGCACAAGTTACACGAAATGCCAGTATATCAGCCAAAAAAGCCACGGTTCCTTAATGCAACAAGTACTGCAGAGCAAAAGGAATTTTAGAAATTGGGAAAGAGGCGCTACCATTTTAATCCATACGACAATGGAACCAATGACCTAGAGAGGTAGTGGGTCCTCCGACACTGGAGGCATTCAAGAGGCAGCTGGACAGCCATCTGTCGGGAATGCTTTGGTTTGGATTCCTGCATTGAGCAGGGGGTTGGACTAGATGGCCTTATAGGCCCCTTCCAACTCTACTATTCTATGATAATCTGTTAAACAAATGCAAGAAGCCTCATGTCTAAATGCAGGCCAGGGCATGCTGAGAAAGAAAGAGGACACAGTGAAGCCAAGAGATGAACAAGCAGCTGACATTAACCCCCTCTGACCTCCCCCAAAACGGTATTGTTTTCCTCCTGTTACTTATCTCCAGTTATATTTTTATATGTTGTTTGCCTCTCCGCAGGGATATTCCTGGCTTCCAAAGCCTTTAACCTCATCTGTTTGGCTTTCCCATTGACGTGGCCCTTGGCCATAACCCTTTTCCTCCAGGGCTGTGTCAGCGGCCAATGGCATGTGGATGGAGGGATCCCTGGAAATTTGTCCTCAGACTGCCTGTCGGTTGCTGTATCAGGGAGTTCATTCATCCCAGGAGGAAATGTGTCGGAGAAAGAGCCAATGGGACCCCACGCACATCAAAAAGGGTGCTTGGTTAAGGAGGAAAACAGGAAAGTGGAAGAAGATAAGGAAAAAGTGCCCGGAAGGGAAGGTTTTAACAAATAAAGAGGACACCAAAAATCCGGTATTTTGCAGAACAGGCATCATGCTGTTGGTGGAAACAGCCAAGACGGATTGTTTAGCCAAGGAAACATCTTTGCCCTCCTGAATCTCTGTCTCTCAAAGTAATGGGAGCCAAGCCTTGGTTTCTAAAACTATGACAATTTCATAAGTGCCTTAATAATTGGGTAGGCCAATACTTACATTGCAGGTATAGGAATAGGGGCTGAGAGACAGTGGCTTGCACGTTGCCTTGGAACAAGTTTGCTGTTGAGGCAGGAATGGAGCATCTCACATTCTTAGCTGCTGTGTTGTTCTGAAACTTCTGTGGGGATCTGGTATGCCATGACGCTATGCCACTAGCAAAGACAGCTTTCCTTTCTCTAAACTAGGGATGGGGAAACTGTGGCCCTCCAGATGTTGTCAGACTGACTCGCATCAGCCCCAGACAGCCTGGCCATTGTTCAGGGATGACGGGAGGTAGAAATGGAACGATCTGCCAATTTTTCCAGTCTTAAATTCAGTCCTCCAAGTTTCTGCAGTGATTTGTGATTATTATTTTTAAAGAAAACTCCTCATGAAGATACTTCTGCATTTTAGTGCAAATTTCCCCTAAGAAACGCCTTTTTATTTTCAGTTTTGACTAACATACACATTTTTGCAAGCAATTTCTCCTAATATTATGCATTTTTGCCTGTTGCTTTCAGTAATATATTCATTTTAATGCACACTTTCCCCTAATATATGCAGTATTGTAAACACTGGTTGGTTGGACAGCTGCATTTCAAAATTTGGATATGTGTGAATTTGGAAGGATGGCTGTGTTTTGGTTGTCATATGGTTTCAGAAAGTGCAAATTTGATATATTTGATTTTAAATACAAACTGAATTTAATTTTTCTCCCTCCCTGATGAGAGGCACAGTCCAGCAACATTTGGAGGGCTGCAGATTCCCACTCGCATATCTGTCTGTCCGTCCGTCTAATCTATCTATCGTCTTTATGCAGAAGGTGTAAAACAGGCTTTCTCCTAATTACCTCCAAACCATTTGTTGTTGTTATATGCCAGGGGTGGGCACTCTGTGGCTGTCCAGATGCTTCTGAACTACAGCTCCCATCAGTCTCAGCCAACACAGCTCATGGTCAGGGATGATGGGAGCTGTAGTCCAGCAGCATCTGGACAGCCACAGAGTGGCCACCCCTGTGTATGTGCCTTCAAGTCAATTACGACTTACGGCAACCCTATGAATCAGCGACCTCCAATAGCATCTGTTACAAACCGCCCTGTTCAGATCTTGTAAGGTCAGATCTGTGGCTTCCTTGATGGAATCAATCCATCTCTTCTTTGGTCTTCCTCTTTTTCTTCCTTCTGTTTTCCCCAGCATTATGGTCTTTTCTAGCGAATCATGTCTTCTCATTATGTGTCCAAAGTATGATAACCTCAGTTTCATCATTTTAGCTTCTAGTGATAGTTCTGGTTTAATTTGTTCTATGACCCAGTTATTTGTCTTTTTCGCAGTCCATGATATGCACAAAGCTCTCCTCCAACACCACATTTCAAATGAGTTGATTTTTCTCTTACCCGCTTTTTTCACTGTTCAACTTTCACATCCATACATAGAGATCAGGAATACCATGGTCTGAACGATCCTGACTTTGGTGTTCAGTGATACACCTTTGCATTTGAAGACCTTGTCTAGTTCTCTCACAGCTGCCCTCCCCAGTCCTAGCCTTCTTCTGATTTCTTGACTGTTGTCTCCATTTTGGTTAATGACTGTGCCGAGGTATTGATAATCCTTGACAAGTTCAATGTCCTTGTTGTCAACCAAACCATATGTATTGCTTTTTAGATTTATTTATTTATATACTGTCTTTGTCACACAGTTAAACAACAACAACGCCTCTATGTCTTAAGCAGCTTTGAGCATTTCAGAAAGACAGAGTTGATATTGTTGTGCGCCTCCCCCAATCTCCGAGCAGTGAGATTTCGGGGGTCCCTGCGCCTCTCCAGGGTTTGGTTTCCTTTGGGAAGAAGGTCAGCGGAACCTGCGGTGTCTTTATGAAATATGGTTTATTCATTTACACACATTCCAACCTGAGCTCAAGGATGGAGGGGTTCAAGGCATCAGCAGTCCAATATCCAGCTTTCCCATCTGGGTTGCAGGAGGCACCCCAAATGCCATGGTGCAGAGAGCTAGTCTCTCTCCTGCCTCCCAGTTCCCAGCAATTCTCTAGACACCCTCAAACTGCAAGCACACTTCTGCTAGCTCCCAGGAGTGGGGGGGATGCTCTCCTGTAGAGTTTAAATGACAAAAGGGGTCTCTCTGGCCCATTCACTGTTGCTAGGCAACTGATCGGCCTATTATCTTACCTGGCCAAACTATTTGGTTAACAAAAGACTCATTTTGCAGAGAGTTCCTCATTCCAAGGCACAAGATGCCGAATCAGAGGCTGGAAAGGGGACCCACAGGAATCATCCATCCCAGCCCTCATGCTCATAACAATATGGTTTTACACAAATAAGGAACACAATACATTTAATTGACTCAAAGACACAATGTTAAATTGAAGAAAAGCTCTTTAAGCAGTCAAAGCTCCACCTTTTTTTCTTTAAGAAAGGAGCCTGAATTAGCCCTTGCAGATCAGTGATGTACAGTTGCTGTGGTAGATGGTGGTCCCCACGGCCTTATGCTGGGGCCCACTCAAGGCCATCTCCTGAGCATCCCGGCAACACCACAAGAGACCGTGGGAGTTTTGCTACCATTTTTCCATTCTTATCGCTGCTTAAGTGCAACTTTTCACTGCTCCTGCTCAACACAGCGACTGAGGTGCGACCTGCAGGTCAAACCTGTCTCCAGAGAACCGGCACTATCTCCCTGACCTTCCAGGATGCTGGCAACAATCCCAGTTTTCTGACGACAGAGACCTCCCCCTTGTCCCCCACTCCCTAGCCTCCTCGGTGTCTGGCATGGGTTCAGGGGAAGGCTCCACTCTTACTTACTGAAATAGCAAACCTGATAACTGAAGTGCCCTAAACAGAAACGGCTGATAACTTTCCGTTCAGAATCACCCCTCTGCCCCCAACCCTTCCAGCCCCAACTCTCTGGGCACCTCATAGAGCCATCCATCAAATTCACAAGAGGCACCATCTCCAGTAATCACAAATAGCGACTGTGTGTGGGGGGTGGGTGGGCCAAAGTCTACAAAGTCTACGAAGCCGACAAAAACAGCTAGATTGGCGGGAACTAGAGAGAGGGCATTCTCAGCGGCGGCCCCCACTCTTTGGAACTCCCTCCCACAAGATCTACGGCACGCCTCTTCCCTAAATGCATTTTGCAAAGCCTTAAAGACCTGGCTCTTTCAACAGGCCTTTGGGACCCCCGGGGAGGGTTACCTCTTATGATTAAATGCCTCGTACCCTGCATTATTATTACTTGCTGCTGCACTGTTTTATTTGTAATATTGTATTTTACTGTATTGTATTTTAATTCTTTTATGTACGTCGCCTAGAGTGGCCATTGGCCAGATAGGCGACATATAAATTAAATTTATTATTATTATTATTATTATTATTATTATTATTATTATTATTATTATTATTATTATTATTATGCAGGTGAGACGTCTGGAAATTAAGGCAAAACAGCACAAAACCCTAAAAGCAAGGTGTTTAAATCAGAGCTTGGAAAAGTTACTTTTTTGAACTACATCTCCCATCAGCCCAATCCAGTGGCCATGCTGGCTGAGGCTGATGGGAGTTGTAGTTTTAAAAAAGTAACTTTTCCAAGCTCTGGTTTAAATTAAGTATTTAATGGTATTAAACATACTGAATACCTTTCTGAAGTGCTCCACAGCAATATTATTGAATTTCCCCTGCAAAGCACCATGGAACTGCTTTAAACAGCCATTGCTTCCCCCAAGGAATCCTGGGAACTGTAGTTCATTCAGGGTGCCAAGAGTTGTTAGGAGACCCCAATTCCCCTCACAGAGCTACAATTCCCAGAGTTCCCTGGGAAGTAGGACTGGCTGTTAAACCACTCCACGCACCTGAGGCAACATGCTAGTTTCTGGCGGGGGGTGGTGGTGGACAGGCTGTGGGGCATATGCATCTCTGTCCGCGGACAGAGTGGAACGGCTGGAGCGTTCAAGAGGAATGGCCAGGGGTTGCCACTGCCTCATCTCAGAATCTGTTTCCTGAGGTGGTTGCCTCATTCTGCCTAATGGCGGGGCTGGCCTTGACTAACTGCAATGGAAAAGGGGCTGGTGGGGTTTCATTATATGTGGTTGAGGGTGGCATGTAGGTTCCCCCTTAGCATCCATCCACAAGGCAGCTTTGCAACCTTTCTAGACTCTGTATTGGCAAAATCCTTGAAACTTGGGGATGCTCATGTACTTTTAAATTATACTCCTGTTGTATGGGGACTGACGGCCAGGATTCTATGTGCCCTTATGGTCACAAAGAGCCTGGAAGGATAGATATCCACCTTAAAGTATGCAATAGTCTGAAGACCTTAACACCTTTGCTGCGTTTGATCACACATTCTGTAAACATCAACTTCGCTTGGATACCTATTCGAACATTTGGATGGCATATATTGATCGATATGTGCAAATTAAGATTGATGCATTGATGTTTCATGGACTGCTAATGTGAGCTGGTAGGGTTTCCCCCCTCTTTTTCCCCTCTAATAAATTTGTAGTCAAAAATCAATAATAATAATAATGATAAGACTCCTTTCCAAAAGAAACCAAGGAGATAAAGAACAGTTCATTGCGAGGAAAAAAGCATAGTAGACACAATCATTAAAAATAATAATGAAAATGGTCTTAAAAAAAACCCAGTCAGATATTATTTATTTAATTTATTAAACTGTTCATATACCACCCTTCATGATAAAAATAAAATAAAATCTCAGGACAGTGGGATAGTTCAAGGCTGTACTGCTCTAAGCTGGAAGTTTGTGCAGTTTCGAAATGGCTTACCTATCACGTCAAGCAGGCAAGCCACTTGGAAGTTCTGGGAGCACACCTGTCTCAAGCCAGTTGCTTAAAAAAGAGGAAATGCATCACACAACACACAAAAAATACTAAAGAGTTGCATAAAATTTGCATATGCTAACTGATATGCCTAGAAGCAAATTTAGCAATGATTGCTATAACTTTAAATCAAAATACATCTCATGATAGCAAGGAAGACGGTCACCAGGTGACTTGCATGCAGCGGTGGCTCAGGGGAGTGGGGGGAACAAGTGCATAAAGGCAGCAGTGTCTTCCTGGTCATAGCACTGTCCCTGGCAGGACAGGGATAGCTGAGGCCACGGTGACATTGGGGGAGGTCTGGGTTGGTGGTGGCTGCTTGGAGGCCCCAGGGCCTTACTACCATTTTGTCAGAGCCAGTGCTGGGAGGATGCCACTGCCTTTGCCTGAACCCCCCCCCCTCCGCCCCATGAGCTATTGTTGCTTGTCTAGCTGGAAACTGTTAGCTGGGCAACATCAAAACCTCTGTTACTCTTCCATTTTAGGATTCTTTATCCCAGGGGGTCCCAAACTAATCTGCAGACCACCAGTGGCCCCCAAGCGTCCGTTTGGCAGTCCACGGCATGTCTGTTAAAATACACTTTAAAATCATACAGCATTTAACACAGAGCATTACCACTGCTGCAATAGGCAGAAAAATCATTAAGTGGGCCACCAAGACTATCAGCAATTTTCAGTGGCAGGGAGTTTGGGAGCCACCTTTTAACCAGGCATAGGCCAGGCAGCTCTTCAAACAGAGGACTGTCTTCTGTAAAACAGGCCACCAGCATCATCCCACAATCGGAGAGGCGTGTTTCCAGGTTTCTTGCAACATTGCACGCTATTCTGGAGTGCAATTCCTGCATCCTGCTGAGTTGGAACATGTCTGCTGCTGAGCCAAGGCTGTTGAGCCCTGGCTTAAATTAAGCCCAGTGAAGAGTTTTAAGATTGCTGAATTCATCATCTGGCTGGTCCTGGACCAATGCCTGAAGACAGTAACGGGCAGGATGTGGGCCAAAAAACAAACCGTGACAAGACAGAGGCTCTGCTAGTGGGTGGTTCCTGGATCTGGGAAGTGGAGAGAGGAGAGAGATGGCCTGTTATGGGTGGGATTGCACTCTCCTTGAAGGAGCAGGAATGTGGCTTGGGGGATACTCCTGGATTTAGTTTTGTCACAGGAGGCCCAAGTGGCTGCAGTGGCTTGGAGTGCCTATTTACCGCTATGGCTGGTTCACCAGCTATGGCTATTCCTGGCCTGGGACAGGCTTGCTCCAGTGATCTATGCCCCGGCAACCTTGTGTCTAGATTACTGTAATGCACTCTGTGAGGGGCTGCCCTTGAGGATGGTTGCAATTGCAACTGGTAGAGCCTGGAAAGGTTTTGGTGGGTCAGAGGGTGGCTGGCAGCAGCTGTTCAGGTTTTCTGGCAGGGGACTCTCCCAGGCCTACCTGGGGATTGAACCTGGGACCTTCTGCATGCAAAAGAGATCCTCTCCCCAGTGAACTTTTAGTGTATTTTTAGGTATTTTTAGGTGATGTTTAATTGTTTTAATGCTGTAATGAGTTTAATTCTATTTTAAATGTAGATTTTTATATGTCCAAATTATATGTACCCATTTTTAGTTGTAAGCCGCCCTGAGTTCCAGTTTTGGAAAAAGGGTGGGGTATAAACAACAACAACAACAACAAGTAGAGCCATTCCCCAATGTGACTTGCTTTTGAGCATCTGGAAGCATCTGGCTGTCCATTGTCAGAGTCGATGTGTGGGGTTTGAGGGACTTTTATTCTGAGACAGCATGCTTCCCATTTGGTAAATATTGTGCAGGCTGAAAGTAATTTAAAAAATGGGGCTGATGCCTGCCTGCCTTGTTTTTTTAACACAATGCCTCATTTTGATATTATTATTATTTATTTATTTATTTTAAGAATCACTGTTATTAAATGAGCAGCCCTTGTTATTTCTAGCCCACTATTTTTCAGGGCTGTTTTCTATAGAGAAGCGATAACTTGTGCACTAAACCTCTTTCAAAAGGAGCAGAATGACTTTGTTTTGCCACATGGGATAAATTTGGGTGGAAATGACAAGAAAATAAATAACTTCTTTCTGTCAAAAAAAGGAGGGGGTGAGAGCCGGGATGCCGCCGCCTGCCGGAATGTTAATAGATTTATCTCCCTTGAGGAGGACAGTTACAAATCAGCCTTCCTTCTCAGCTGACATACGCTGAAGGGTGCATGCGCGCATGCGTATATGTACATAACCCTCACTGTGTGAGAAGGAAATCTTTCAAATGTTACATTTGTCGCCAAAGCAGATACAGAGATATCATTTTTCTGGGAGCGTCTGGGAGTTGAAATGCCCCAATACTTTTTCTGTGTGTGTGGTAGTAGGCCTGTTTTTGTCAGGCAAACCAGTCATTCTTAGCGGCTGACACGGGGTTGCCGTATGACAACCAGAAGGCGGCAGGATGGCACCCTCAGCCATGAGATTAATGTGTGGGGCTGATCAACGGGCGCCGTTCCAGGTCCCTTGGCCAAACCCTTACAAAGCCTGGGCAAAGGCCTACACAGGCCTTTCTTCTACAATGGCTTTATCTGTTCATGGCTGACGAGCCTCAGGAACAGTTCATTTGTATTGTCACGAAGGCAGCAATTTGCCTCCTCGGTGTAACCAGGCCATCCTCTCACAGCCCCCATCTCCGCATCGCCATGGAGACTCTGGAGCTAGAAACTTCCATATTTTCCAGTGTTGTCGATGGTATCTATCCCAGTCTGTAAATGTAGTCCCATCTGTACATTTGAAGCAGTATCATGCCACTCTACACAGACATGGCTTCCCCCAAAGAATCCTAGGAACGGTCATTTTCCAAGGGTGCAAAGGGATGTTAGGAGACCCCTATTCCACTCACACAGCTACAATTCCCAGAGTGGTTTAGCAATCAATTTCTCTTTCCCAGAGAACTTTGGGAAGCCAGGTTTTAACTGGACATCAGGAAAAACTTCCTAACTGTTAGAGCCATACGACAACGGAACCAATGACCTAGAGAGTAGGGTTGCCATATTCTAGTTCCACAAATCCGGGCAGGTTAATTTGCATATTATGTAAAGTATTTGCATATTATGCAAATATTTGCATATTAATACTTGGATTGTCCAGTTGTTTTGTTTTTGTGCCTAGGAATTACCACCAAAAACTGGGGAAAGATGTGAGAAATCTTTTTTTTAAAAGCAACATTTTTAGCCTTAAATGCCTAGACTCTAGTTTCCAACACTATGGAGTATTTATTGATTAAGAGAATTTATATCCTGCCCTTTTGCTGTTAAAAACAGAGCTCAGCACAGCTTACAAATATAATAAAAACAATAAAAATACACAATCAATATAAAAACATAATAAAAACACAAAATAGCAACAAACATAAAGTAAGTCAGGGCAACAGTACGGTTAACCATATACGATATATTTCAAAGATGTGGTGGGTGGAGAAAAACAAGAAGCCAAAATGTTAGGAAAAGGAGTCTTTCACACCACATGCTCAGTTGTAAATACTGTTGCAGCAAGCTTTACAAGTTCCTCCAGTATTCCACTGGTGCAGGCACTCAGACATTCAAAGTATCTGTATGTTTCTTAGGTTTTATAAAAGCAGAGCTTTGCTTAACTCAAAATTTCTTCTCCCTTTGATCAACCACATCTACACAGGTTCCACCTCCATACTCAAAATGAAACTGGGCCTGGAAGTGTGCAACAACCCCACACATACCTTGCTAATTAGATTACCAATGCCAGGATGTCTGTCTTATGGACTACTCTCCTGCTCCCCCCCCCCGGGCATCATGAAAGACCCAGTCCTGGGCTCAGAAAGAAAATAAATATCTGGTCCTCTTCAAAGTATTGATACGCCTCTTGTTTTAATTGAAATAATAATTATAAATTCTTGTTCTTATCACTAATGGGAGTTAATTATGTTGCATATGCTGCTGTTGCTTCTATGGCTGTAACGGAGTGAGGTTAAAGATAAGTGAAATGCAAGTAGGAAAAAAACAACACAAAAGGCAGTAACACTTTCCTAAGTGTAACACCATACCAACCACAACAAGATTCCTGTGAGTAAGGCAGAAAACTAAGCATCTCACAACCAAAAATATGATAAATGAAGAAATATTTATATAAAAGCATGACTATCAAATATATTTATTATTTACACAAACTGTAAAGATATTTATAGTGCAATCCTAAGTTTATTTATTCAGAAGCAAGTCCCAGCGTATTCAGTGGGGCTTACTCAAACAGGGACAGAAATGCAACTTCAAGTGATAAGCAACTTCATTCACACAACCCAAAATTCCGAATCATGCCACTTTACGCTGTTTTGCAACTGTTTATACTTGTTTTTATGGTTATTGGATTTTAAATGGCTTTATTTCTTGTTGTGAGCTGCCTTGGTTTCCAACCCTACCTCGCAAGGGTGTCGGAAAGATTCCATACACGCACACGCAGACACTGCAGATGTACAAATACATACAGCCCATATAATAGTTTATTGTCAAACCAGTTGGTCATTGCAGAAAAATCAGTATTAGTTTTAAAAAAATCAGTATTACTTTCCTACAGAATAAAAACTGTAATACCTAAGTAAGCCCTGCCTACTTGCTTTAAAATAGGACTGGAGGGCACAAACACAATTCTTTTTTACATTCACTCCAAAGTCCCATTGATTTTCAGCACATTCATAACCATGTCTACTCAAAAGTAAGTCCTATTGAATTCAATGGGATTTACTCTGGGCATATGGGATTAGCATTGCTTTTACAAAAAGCAAGCATTGGGAAAGTTTTCAAAACACTGCCCAAGATCTGACTCCTGCACACAAGAGGAAAAAAAACTGAAATGTATATACTTACCCAATTTATGAGATTTTCAGATAAACAGGGGGTGAAACCACCATTTTGTTTTCTAGACACTGCCTCAGGTCAATGAAACTGAAACACAATCCCTGATTGGCTGCAATCCTGAACGGGCGGGGTTAAAGCTACCAAGTGCTATAAGTACTGTTTAAAGAAAGATTTAACAGTCGGGGGGGAGCGGCTGACGTTTTTATGTATATCTCGAGAACCGGACCACCTAGAAACTTAATTTTTTTTTAATTAAAGCTGAGAATCCGGGCCACCTAAAGGGCTAGCCGGGCGCCGGGTGGCATGCATAGAATCCGGGTAAAACCCGGCTAACCGGGCAATATGGCAACCCTACTAGAGAGGTAGTGGGCTCTCCGACACTGGAGGCATTCAAGAGGCAGCTGGACAGCCATCTGTCGAGAATGCTTTGATTTGGATTCCGGGGTTGGACTTGATGGCCTTATAGGCCCTTTCCAACTCTACTATTCTATGATTCTATAATTGTAGCTCTGTGAGGAGAATAGCGAATGCTGAAGAAGCACCGCTTTACCCCGGCCTTTGACACCTGAGTCATGTATTTTTAGGATCCATCCTATTTTGGGATTTTAGGTTGTTTTTAAATTGTTTTTAATGTTGTATTTTAAAATGGTTGTAACCCACCCTGGGACCGTCTCCTACTGGGGTATAAATCTAATAAATAAATAAATAAAATAGTAAATAAACAATAATAAATGATGGTGATGGTGATGTTAACAACAGGAGCAACAACAACAATAGTCTCCTAATAACTCCCAGCGTAAACAACAACTCCCAGGATACTTTTAGGGAAGACATGACTGTTTAACTTTTCATGGTACAGTTGTAAATGTGTAGTGTAGATGGGGCCTGTACTGGATTTGGATTGGATCTTAATCGCAGTGTGTCACAGGCTGCGTATACACCATACATATAAGCCCACCCCCAAGTCCTGGGAATTATAGTTTACTCCTCACACACCTACAATTCCCACCACCCTTAACAAATTACAGTTCCCCAAATTCTTTGTGGGGAGGGGAATGTGCTTTACAGCAGCAAGAATCCCATTAGACTGGGTTGGAAATTTATCACAGTCTATATCTGTACTGGATATGGAATGGTTTTAACATATGAAATTGTTTTTGATTGCTTTTAATGTATGGGATTGTTTTTAATTTCATTTTAATGGTTTTGGTTGTTTTTCTACACGGAATAGCATTTAATTGCTTGGCTATATACGGCATTGTTTGTATATAGGGAATTATTTTGTTGTTGTTCTGACATATGGAATTGTTTCTCATTGCTTTTATTGTTGCAAAATCACTCTTGAGGAAATGTATGGGAAGCGATGCATAAATGGAGTCAGATAAATAAACATTTTACCTGAACCCATTTCATTCATAACTTTTGCTTCAAGTTCTTTACTTGGGAGGCTTTGCTGGGCAGGTCTGAGTGACAGTGACCATCACAGGGTCATCCTGTCTACCTCATGGCTAAGTAGGGATTCTAACGCAGGCCTTCTGGCCTGCTTAAACTCCAACTACTACAACACACTGGCTAGGGCTGCCAGGTCAGAAGCATCCCAAACCCTGAGATTTCAGGGGCAGGTCTGAGTGATGTCATAGGGGGTGGGTCTGGTAATGTCATAGGGGCCAGTGCCCTAGTGATGTCATGGGGCAGGCTATAGTGATGTCATTAAGCATGACACATTAAGCATCAACCACAGTTGCTTGGAGCATACCTCTCAAACAAAAAAAAATTCTCTAATTGAAAATTAAGATAGAAATGACGGTATCTCCAGGACGAGCTGAAGTGACGGGTTCATTCCTTCTTACCTGCTTAGAGATCCTGGATAAGGAACATTTAATCTAGCCTACTTGCTTCTGGCAAGAAGGGGTTAAGTGCCCTCAGGCCAGAAGACTGTTGTAGGAAGAAAGCCTAGTGTTGTGGAGATGTTAGATGGGAGCACTCAGGAGTAAAGATGAATGCCCCTGAAGGCTGCAATTCTAAACGCACTTATAAACAGACTAAGCTCCATAACAGGGCTTACTTCTCAGCATATATTGTTAGGATTGTGCTGTTGGTAAGGCTTGACTAGGAATCTTCTGCAACAATACCTATATCAAAGCATGGTTGGCAACCCCCTGCTGGAATGCCCTGCCTGCCTTTTAATGTGGCTGCTCCAAACGTCTTTATAGACTTGATCCTTCACTGCAGAGAGAGGTTTGAGAAATGAGAAAAAGTTAAGAAGATTGTCTACTCTTTCCTGCCTACTCTGTGGGCTGCTATAAACTCACTTTGACAGCCAGCCAACCCAATTCCAGGGAATAATAATTGACAGAGAGAAAACAAATATGGTTTGGTCTACCTTCACAGGCAGTCGATTGGGAACAACAGCAATCAAGCCATATTTTCCAGTATGTGAATTCTCTTTTACCACTTTTGGGCAATAATAATAATAATAATAATAAATTTAATTTCTTCGTCGCCTATCTGGCCAATGGCCACTCTAGGCGACTTACAAAATTATTAAAATACAATTAATAAAATACAGTAATACAATAAAAACAATAGATCTACAAGAACAATATTAAAACTGGGTAGGAGGCATTACAATTATATCGATTAACCCTCCCCGGATACCCTGAAGGCCTGCTGAAAAAGCCAGGTCTTTAAGGCTTTCCGAAATACATTTAGGGAAGAGGCATGCCGGAGATCTTGTGGGAGGGAGTTTCAAAGAGTGGGGGCTGCCACTGAGAATGCCCTCTCTCTTGTACCCACCAATCTGGCTGTTTTTGTTGGCGGGATTGAGAGAAGGCCCTGTGTGGCCGATCTTGTTGGGCGGCATAATTGGTGGCGTTGAAGGCGCTCCGTGAGATAAACTGGGCCGAAACCATATAGGGATTTAAAGGTCAATACCAACACCTTGAATTGGGCTCGGAAAACAACTGGAAGCCAGTGTAGGTCGAACAACACCGGTGTGATGTGATCTCAGCGGCGACTATTCATAAGTAGTCGAGCCGCCGCATTTTGTATCAGTTGTAATTTCCGGACCGTTTTCAAGGGTAACCCCACGTAGAGCGCATTACAGTAGTCCAAATGAGAGGTGATCAGGGCGTGTACCACCAGTGGGAGCTGATGAACAGGAAGGTAGGGTTGCAGCCTTCGTATGAGGTGTAGTTGGTACCAGGCTGCCCGGCTCACTGCCGAAATCTGAGCCTCCATGGACAGCCTGGAATCAAGCACAACCCCAAGGCTGCGGACCTGGTCCTTTAGGGGTAAACTCATCCCATTGACCTTCAGGTCAATGTCACCTAACCTTCTCTTGTCCCCCACAAGTAGTACCTCGGTTTTATCAGGGTTCAACTTCAGCTTGTTCCTTCCCATCCATCCACTCACGGATTCCAGGCAGTTGGACAAAGTCTCCACAGCCAACTCTGGTGAAGATTTAAACGAGAGATAGAGCTGAGTGTCATCCGCATATTGATGACACTGCAGCCCAAATCTCCTGATGATTGCTCCCAGCGGCTTCATATAGATGTTAAATAGCATGGGAGAGAGGATAGAGCCCTGTGGCACACCACAATTGAGAGGCCAAGGGTCTGATACCTCCTCCCCCAACGCTACCTGTTGGTACCTGTCGGAGAGAAAGGAATGGAACCACTGTAATACAGTGCCTCAGTAACAAACCATCATGCAAATAACAAGGTGCATCATCAGTGGGTTTAAGGGGGTTGAGCTGACCACATGGAACCACTGTTGTTGCTTCTATGGATATAAGGGAGTAAGGTCAGAGGTAAATTAAATGCAAATAGAAAAAGAAAAACAAAAGATAGTGATGATTTCCTAAACGCAATACCGTATCAACCACAACAAGATTCCTATGAGTGAAGCAGAAGACTCAGCATCCCACATCCAGTCAGGTTTCCTAACCAAAACTAAAAAAATCCTAGCAGCCAGTCAGCCAAGGTCAAAGAAATCTCCATGCAGCACACCCTGACACCAGGGCTGTAGTTAGTGTAGAATGCTGCAGCGGATTGCTGACATGAGTCAGACCCTCTTAGCACATAATATCTCTGCTCTGATTTGCTACCAGGCCAAGTTCAAGGTGTGCTTTCCATGTTATGGGTGCCACATAGTACTTGTTCTGCTCTTGTAAAAAATTGATCCTATATGCTGGCAGTACCTACGCTTTGGAACTCCCTGCCTATTTACCTTAGGCACACACCTTCATTGTACTCATTTTGGCACCTACTAACAACATTTTTGTTTAGACAAGCCTACCCAGGCAAGTAGAAACTATTATATTTTTTCTGTTTTTCTCATTGTTGGTTTTATTACTTTGAATGTTTTTAAATTTGCCCCTACCTTCCCAATCATCTGCTCCCATCAGTGGTACATGCCCTGGTCTCCTCTCGGTTAGACTACTGTAATGCGCTCTACGTGGGGCTACCCTTGAAAACAGTCCAGAAGCTGCAACTGGTACAGAACGCGGCGGCGCACCTGATTAAAGGCAGCCGCCGGCGAGATCATATCACTCCAGTGCTAAAAGAGTTGCACTGGTTACCAGTTGCTTACCAGGCCCAATTCAAGGTGTTGGTTTTGACCTTTGAATCCCTATATGGTTTCGGCCCATTCTATCTAAAGGAGCACCTCCAACATCTTTAGCTATGCTGCCCAACAAGATCAGCCTCAAAAGATCTTCTCTCCATCCCATCAGTCAAAACAGCCAAACTGGTGAGGACTAGAGAGAGGGCTTTTTCAGTTGTGGCCCCCACCCTGTGGAACTCCCTCCCAAATGATCTCCGCCATGCCCCTTCTATGATGAGTTTCCGCCGGGCCTTGATGACCTGGCTGTTCAGGCAGGCTTTTGGGGTGGGCTAGGTTTTATCCTCATTGTTTTTAGATTTTTAATGTCTATGTATTGTATGCCTATTTTGTACGGCACCCAGAGTGGCTGGACAGCCAGCCAGATGGGCGACTAATAAATTCAATAAATAATAATAATAATTAAATTGTTGTTTTTGTTATGTGACTTCAAGTCAGTTACGACTTATGGAGACCCTATTAATCAGCAACCTCCAATAGCATCTGTTATAAACCACCCTGTTCAGATCTTGTAAGTTCAGGTCTGGGGCTTCCTTGATGGAATCAATCCATCTCTTGTTTGGCCTTCCTCTTTTTCTACTCCCTTCTGTTTTTCCCAGCATTATTGTCCTTTCTAATGAATCACGTCTTCTCATTATGTGTCCAAAGTATGATAGCGTCAGTTTCATCATTTTAGCTTCTAGTGATACCTGTCTTTAACTGTTTTTGCCAATAATTTTATTGTTTTAATTCCTTCTATAATCTGCTTTGAGTTTTTTTTTACAATAAAGCAGTATATAAATGTTGCAAATAAAATATATAAATAAATAGAGTCACTGTGGTCCTTGGGTCTCTTTCCACTTTAATACTGAGTCAGGCGATTTGGTCCCACCTAACTCAGTACTGCTGACATGGACTGGCATTGGCTTTCCAGGATTCCAGGCAATAGTCTCTTTGGGAGATTGAATATCTTTTAAAATTGTTCTTTTCATTTGACTAATGAATGGACAGCATACTAGGGCAAATCCACACAATACATTTAAAGCACATGAATCCCACCACAGAATTGTGAGAACTAGGGTTGCCAGGTTCAGGGCCTGAGACTGATCTCAGCATAGGAGATTCCCTTCCACACCAACTCCAAACCAGGAAAATGCCCATTCTAGACGTTTGCCCTTTGGGCTCTGGGAGCACACAAGGGTGTCTGCAGGGTGGGGGCAAGGGGGTGTCCCCCCAGAAGTCTGAATGTAGTGATGCGTGGAGTTCATAGACCTTACTCCGCCTGAAACATTTCTGTGGACACTCTTGGGAGCACCCCTTTCCCCCCATTATTTTCATAGCTCTAATATTTGGAAAACAAAATGTCTCCCCCTGATGAAAATCTGTACTGTTTCCCTTTTCAGCAACTCGCGAGGGATGAATTCTTCCTCTTCTCCTTCCTATGGAGCTGCGAGGAAGCCTGGGCGAGGGGCCAGGACACCCTCCCCTTTCCCAAGGGTGCTGCAGCCCATGCGATTGGGGTGAGTGAGTTGCAGGAGGAGAAACCCTGTTGGGGGGGTGAGGGAGCCCTGGGGATGGGATTTGGAGGACGTTCTGTGGGTCTGGAAGGGAGGAGGCCTTTGCAGGTCTGGTATCTGGAAAGACCAATGGCCAAGGAAGTCAAACCCTGCATTTGGGGCTGGAGCAGCCGCCCTGAAGTCCCTGGAGGAATGACTTTGTCTCTTCTGCTCTCTTCTCAGGACATCCTTGACAGATCCCAAAACTCAGGTATATTGCGGCGGCGGGGGTGTGTGTGTTTGTTATGGAACAGTAATTGGGGTTTTCTGCCATTGTGGGGAGGGGGGTGTTTTTGGGGGCCAGGGAAGGTCAGTAACTTGTCTGTGATGTTGGAAGTAAGTATGTGGCCAGCCATGAGGGAATGTCTCATTTAGGCAGGCTCTGGCAGGTAGACTCCGTGGCAGGGGCTGCCAGTCTGTGTCTGTAGCCCTTGATGCTGAGATACTCTTTCCCTCCACAGGAGCTGAGTTTTCATGTTATTTCGGAGGAAGAGAAGGAACGGGATCTGGCTGCCAGCAGCATTGAACGGATGCTGGCGTACGCCATCAAGCTGCCCAAACTGACCGTAAGTATCTCACCTTTATTCGTTTATTTTGAATATTAGATGCCGCTTTATGGCCCTGAGGGGCTTTCAGAGGAGCTTAAGATACATTCTCATCAGAAGAAGAACACTAATGTCTTCTGTCAGGAACAGAAATGAATCTCCTGATGTCTCTGTGGGGCCAGGATGATCAAGGCGCCATTTCCTGCCCTCTTTCTTGGGGTTGTCCTTCGGCCTCTGCCTACTAGGCAGCAGAGCCCACAGAGGTCCTCTGAGGCAAGGGAGAGGGGCTGGGCAGCTGGATCTCGCTTAGTTCTGATGCAGCATTTTCTTTCCTCTACAGCTGGATTCCATCGAAGCTGCTCTGCCCCCCAAAGAGAGAAGGTAAGATCTCCATCCTGGAGCCACAGGATGAGCCCACAGGTCTCACTGTCCACATGAAATCCACGATTTGTAGCCTATCTGAGGCCTGAGAAGGGTTCACCTCTCGGCTTTAGCACACCTGCCTCAGGCCAGGTCTTGAAATCCCTGCCCTGGAGAGGGCAGAAAATTGGGGTAGGGGGAGGAGGGAGGGAGTAGCCGGGCCTAAGTGGGAGAGGCCGGTGGCCACAGCAGGAGGGGCCCAACGGTCTGACAATGGTAGTGATGAGGGGTGATGGGCAGCAGCCCCATTGGGCTGTACCAGGGCATGCCCCCCCATCAGCTACCTAAGTGTGCCGGGTGCCGGGGCCAGGCCTGGCTAAGTCACAGACTTCGATATAAGCTTAAGTACGTATATTGACTCACAAATGTTTAATTTAAGATGAATGTAATTATGGTTATTCTGTCCTTATTGTGAGGTGATGCAGTTTTTTGGTTTGTTTTGCTCTCCTTCACGTTTTTCTTTCTTGGTTTTTCTTTTTCTTTCTTTGCTAAATTTGCTAAATAGTTAATAAACCTTTGAAAAGGTCAAATGAAGCAGCTGTAATGGAGACTTCACTTGTCTTCCTTTCTCTTCCATGCAGAGGAACTCCAGGTAGAGGACTTGGAATGAGACAGTGTGAGAGAGGAGTTCTAAGAGAGGAGTTCCTCTTCTCGAACCCGGATCCAGGCATTTTGTGGACAGCGATGATGGAGGGACCACTGCGCGTGGTTTATGCTTGTGTGGTTTTCTTTGTTTTGAGGGTTTTGTGTGTGTATGTATACTGGTATGTAATTTTGTGTGTGTATGTATACTGGTGTGTGTATGTATAATGTCTTTATGTAATTAAATGTATAAACAGTTCTTCTGAGTCTATATTTCTCATTTCTTAGAATACAGAATCATAGAATAGAAGAGTTGGAAGGGGCTGGTAAGGCCATCCAGTCCAACCCCTTGCTCAGTGCAGGAACCTAACCTAAAGCATCCCCGACAGGTAGCTCTCCAGCTGCCTCTTGAATGCCTTCACTTTTAAATGAGGGAAGGACTGGCTATTTGTCCTGAGCCCTGCTGAGAACTCCTGGCAAAGTGGGCAGGGGGAGGGTTCAGGGGAGGGTCCCAGTTGTCTGCAATGGGTGGGGGTTGAAACCAGAGAAGACTACAGTAGCCAGCAACAGTTTCCCCCCCCCCGCCGCCCCGGTGAGGTGCGACCTGCAATAGAGGAGATGGCAACTGAGGGTGAACGTGCCATGTCCGTGCTTGCAGGCTCTGCTTTGCGGTGAAAAGTTGTCACTGCCCGGGATACTAGCAATGGAAGATCAGCTATTAAACAATAATATTTGTATGCCATTTCTAATGCTTTGCAGTTCCGTTTTTCATTCAACATACTGTAAAGTTCAACACAATGTTACATAACTGAGAGAGAGTGTGACTGGGCCAAAGACCCATAGGAAACCCAATGATGAACAGAGACTCAAATCAAAGCCTTCCAGCTCCAAGACGCCTTGAATTCCATGCAAGCAAATGTAGAACAGTTATCTTCAACCGTTTTAGACAGACAACCCAACTTTAATCCAAACATGCACTTAGGGACCCATCTTTTTTTTTTAACAAAAATTTGAATGGTGCTAGTGTTCCTGTTGCAACCCACTTTAGTTCAGGCTGCAACCCAGTAGTAGGTCCCCACCCAATATTCAAAGACAAATCAATAACCAGTTTATTGCCTTATTCTGTAAGCACAATTCCTAATGCCTATTAGAACACATAATGAAGCATAATTTTACATCAAAGAACAAAGCAGGATCCGCCATTCTCCGTGCATCTTTCTGACATACTTTCTTGGAATAATAATAAAGATACTATAGCATAGCAGGAACAGAGATTGTAAAATGAACCAGCGGCGTATATGTAATATGTAGTGTGTGTAAGGACATATTCAATTACCGCTTGAAGCAAAGCACATGAAGTCTGTAAACATATTAATAAATCTTAGTCATCAATAATACATGTTGATTAGAAATACTAACATATGGATGCTTGTCCGGTTTCATTGGTTTCAGTTGTACTTGCTCTGTCATTCCTGGAATATGAATGGTTGGATAATTATGGCAGTGAAGTCATTTTCACAACTTATATTTTCAAATTATTAATGAGAACTAGATAATCATTGAAGATTGCGGCATGTTTGCAAGATCACTTGATATGAATTAGGTGCTTCTTTAAAAAGAGTTGAAGCTCAGTGTGTGACCTTGCGCAAGTAACTGCCGCTGTCTCAGAGGAAGGCAATGTTAAGTTCCCTCGGAATAACGCTTACCAAGAAAACACTGGGTGAGAGTGCTGGCTACATTTTGAACCCTTTCGACATGACCCAAGAAAAAACTAAAAAACCTGTCCTTGTCCGCTGGCTGGCTGGGGAGTGGGCTGCTGAAGAATTCAGAAACCAATGGCACCTCCAAGGGTAAATCACCTATTAATGGGCAATGCATGGGCCCATTCAGTTACCCAGCCACTCTATTTGATCAACGAAAGGTGGAATCATAGCACAGTGATGGTTCCTTTGTCTATCGCACTGCCAAGGTTCCATATGGCAGGAGACTGTTTTATACTTGTTTTACGGTTATTGGATTTTAAATGGCTTTATTTCTTGTTGTGAGCTGCCTTAATTTCCAGCCCTACCTCACAGGGTTGTTGGAAATATTCCATATACTCACATACTGGAGATGTAAAAATACATACACCCCATATAATAGTTTATTGTCAAAACCAGTTTGCCATTGCAGAACATTTTATAAAAAGTATTAGTTTCCTGCTAAATAACAGCAGTGACATCTGAGTAAGGCCTGCCTAACTGCTTAAAAAAAAAAGGATTGGAGGCGAAGAAAAAGATTTACAACACAATCCTTTTCTATGTTCACTCAAAAGTCCCATGGATTTTCAGCACAATCCTAACCACATCTACTCAAAAGTAAGCCCTACTGAATTCAATGGGGTTAGCTCCCAGGTATGTGGGATTAGCATTGCAGCTTTACTCCCAGAAAGGGAAGGTTTTCAAAACAGGTTATGAATAAGACAAACTGCCTTCTTTAACAGTCCAGTAAAATTCAAACTTGTTTGACTCCTTAATTAGAAAAGTATAACACTGCAGCATGTATACTCTTTAAAATGTCTGTTCAAAAATTATTGGAAAGATAGAATGTATAATGCAGGCATACCCTGCCTAACGTCGCTTCACTTAACGTTGCCTCATTACCCATACCCCGCTTAATGTTCGCGCCCTTCGCAATAACGTACACTTTATTGGCATGACGCCGCTGCCATCTAGTGGTGATTCCGTGCAGTACAAGTGAAGACAATTGCTTCACTTAAAGTTTATTTTCGCTTAAAGTATACTCTCCGGTCCCATTGCGAACGTTAAAGCGGGGTATGCCTGTATGCCATTTTTGCAACTAATTAAAAAAACCCTGCATGTATACTTTTATGCCTACCAAGATCCTGCTGTGATCTTCTGTTGTAGTGCAATCCTATGCATGTTTTCTCAGAAGCAAGTCCTAATCCTGTATAGAGAAAGTACTCTTTATGGTGGGGAAAGCTATATATTTACTGAATTCCTGATGTGAGACAAGCAGGAAAAGGAAACTGTGAGTTTAGCTATTGCCTAGGGTCAATGAATCTTGTCAATCACAACCCTGGCTTCACTTAATGGCTAAAAACCTGAAAGGGCAGGGATTAGAACAGTTGGTAGTATCAGAAGTTGCGGGGGCTGACATTTTGGTGAATATTTTCTGAAACAGACCACCTAGAAACTTTTTTTAAAATTAAAGCTAAGTCTGGAGATTAAGGTGATTCACTTGGAGACCTTGGGAGGATCCCCAAAAACTGGAGTCTCTAGGCAAAAACCGGACACCTGGCAACCCTAACACTGGCATGTGAAAGCTTTCTATGCAGTGGCAAATCTGTGATGGCTCTTCACACATGCAAGCCATCACCTGATCCTGTAGTCCAGGTGCGGGGAACCCTTAAGCCCTTCAGATGGTGCTGAACTACGACGCCCATCAGCCCCAGCTAGCAAGAACAGTGGGCAGGAATGATGGGAGTTGTAGTTCAGC
This sequence comes from Rhineura floridana, assembly GCF_030035675.1. Classification (NCBI taxonomy): domain Eukaryota; kingdom Metazoa; phylum Chordata; class Lepidosauria; order Squamata; family Rhineuridae; genus Rhineura; species Rhineura floridana. Next base: position 204,001,978 of record NC_084483.1, on the reverse strand, counting down.
AACATCTGGAGGGCCAAAGATTCCCTACTACTGCTATAGTCAACATCTCAGTGGGAATCTGCCACAAATTACATGGATTCTCTATTTTCTGTAAAGCGGAAAGACATTTGTCTTCCTTTCAGGCTCAGCACCAGCATGCACCTGAGCGGGGAAACTGCCAAGGCACCCACTGTGGCAGATGTGGGCAGCATCCCTTTTAAAAAGTGCCAGGTGCTTAGAAAAATGTGTCCTGCACGGGGTGGGACCTAGAGTCATCCTGGGCAGGGAGATGGTGACAGATGCAGCCACTTCACCCAGGGCTTCTCTTTTCCTCTGTCTGTCCCCATTGCTATCTGTTCCCTGTTATCATCCATCTTCATCACCCACCCCTCTGTCTCCTAGTAAGGCTTTAGGGGAGTAGTCATGTGCATGTGGGTGCTATTCCTTGCACAGGGCCCCCTCAGACTTGGCACCGACTCTGCTTCTTTTAGCAACCATGATGAACTTAGGAAAGCAGGATCATCAGTCCATCTAGCTCTATTATTATTATTATTATTATTATTATTATTATTATTGTTATTGTTATTGTTATTATTATTATTATTAGTAGTAGTGGTAGTGGTAGTGGTAGTGGTGGTAGTGGTAGTATATCCCAACCTTCCTCCCAAAGGGGCCCAGGGCAGCAAACACATCAACAAAACAATTTAACACCAAAATAAGAAAAGCATTCTGAAAACGGTTAAAAACGCTCCAAAACCATTTCTCCATCCAGTGATCTCTGGGTTGCTGCCAGCAGCTCTCCAAAGTTTCAAAATGGACACTCCCCAGCCCTACCTGGAGGTGCGGGAAATTGACTCTGGGACTTTCTGCATGCAAGCCGTGTGCTCTGTCACTGAGCCACAGGGCCCGTTCAAACGACTGTATAATCCACAATGTAATTGTGATTCATTCTCCGTGGTTCATACGACGTTGCAAGGTGTTGCGGATCTTTGTGCTGACAAATCCGCATTTGCAATTCCTTGGGAAAACCGATTTGCTTTCCCAAAGCAAAAATCAATCGCATTACCTTCATGGAGCTTGGGTGCAATGCTGCGGACTTTACTTAAATGGGCGTTCCAGGGGCGTTTCCCTGTCATTTTCCAAGCCCCTTCTCTCCTTCCCAGCCAATAGCGCATTTGCAAACCTGCGCATACGCGTGAATGTCTGAGACAGCGCATGAGAACCAATTGGCTCATATGGGTGGAGTGACAGGTGGAGCGATGGGGAAAGCTGAAATGAATGTATTTCATGTCTGGGTGCGAAAACAGCAGATTTGTTAATATTGAAAATAGCAAACAAACAGCCAAGGTGGGGACTCTCCAGTTACAAAGCGAATATGGAAAATGTGGATTATTGAGGTAAGTTTGGACGAGCCCACAGCCTTTCCCTAGCCCATTTACTTGGAAGATAGGAAGCTGCCCTGGGTTCCTACTGGGAGGAAGGGCAGGATATACATCTCATAAATAAATAAATCTGTGTCAGACCATTGGTCCATGTAGCTCAATACTCTTGGGACCTTTTGCACGAAAGGCAGATGCTCAACCACTGAGCCATGGTCCTTCCCAGGGCAATGTGGCTATTAAAGAAAGCAAATGAACCTTAGACCATCTTGTGTCCACAGCATGGGGCACGACATCATGTGGAATGCTCTTCCAACAGAGATTAGGGATGGAATGATCAGTCAGTTCTCTCAGTTTGTCATTTTTCCAGTCTGAAATTTAGTTCTCCACATTTCTGCACAATTTGTGAATTTATTTTGGGGGAAAATCCTCATGTAAATTCTTCAGCATTTTCATGGGAATTTCTCATGACACACACATTTCTGTGTGCAGTTTTGACTAATGTACACATTTCAGCAAGCAATTTCTCCTAATATAATGTAGTTTTGTATGTTGTTTTCACGAACATCTGCATTTTATGCACATTCCCCTGATATGTGCATTTTTGTAAACATTATTTGGTTAGAGAACTGCATTGCAAAATTTGGATAAGTGCAAATTTCCATGGCTGTATTCCAGTTTTCATACTGTTTTGGAAAGTGCAGATTTGCTTCGCTTTTACGTGCAAACTGAATCAAATTTCTCCCCTACCCCCAACACAGATTCAGCAAGCACCTTCTCACTCTTCAAACAGTTGCTCAAAACTTTTCTTTGCTGCCAGACAGTTAAGAAAAACATTTTCCTGCAATAGTCAGCTGGTTTATATGTTTTATTTCTTGTGGTTTTTAAAATTGTATTGTAATTGCTGTCAGACACTTTGATTTTTTTTAAATGAAATTGTGGGATACAAATATTTTTTATAAATAGATAAATGCAATAATTGACAGTTCCAGTCTATTCTGTACTGTTGAGATTACATCTATTGTCCTGTGTACTGTTCTGGGTGCCACATATTAAGAAGGACATTGACAAGCTAGAGAGTTTGCTTTCACAATAAGTGACATCTGCTGGCATCTAGTGGTAGATGCAGATTGTTGCACCAGAGGCTAATTATTTTATTCTATTTTATTTATAATATTTCTAGACCACTTTTCACTAATAAGGGATTTAGACCACTTTTCACAAAAGGTCCCAAAGTGATTTTCAATCATCATCATCATCATCATCATCATCATTGGCGATCACTCGTGGCCGAGTAAGATTGTCTTCCAGGGTAAAGTCTTTAACAGTGGGTCCGTAAGTGACTGTGGAGGCTGATTCTGGATCCACACAGCCTCCCACGGTGAGGACATAGGTTTCCAGATGGAATATGGTCGCGATGAGGATTTGCTTGATGTGCCTTCCGCTTAGCTCGTTTGTCCCTTTCGCCCTGTACTCGTGCTTCTTCAAAGTCCATAGCACCTTTGATAATGGCCGACCTCCAACTGGGATGCGCATGGGCCAAGGCTTCCCAGTTCTCAATGCTTAATAATAATAATAATAATTATTATTATTATTATAATAGATGAAATCTGAAATCAGATCATGCAATGTAAGCAATACATAATACAGAATAAGGTGACCTAAAATCACAAGGGTGGCTAAAAAAACTCTCCAAAAGCCTGGAAGAACAGACAGGTCTAGATAAAATGCTGGAAGGTCAACAGTGAGGTTGCTGTCTGCACCTGTTGAGGGACAGAGTTCCAAAGTTGGTGTGCAATCACTGAGAAGGCCCTGTCCCACATCTCAGTATGGTGTGAGTGATAGCTGGCAGAACATCGAGCAACCCCCCCCCCCAGTTGATCTCGGAGAGTATGAGCTGGATGATATGTGGAGAGACACTCTATCAGATATCCAGGTCCCAAGTCAGTCTGGGATATATCTGCCAGCACCTTGAACAGGGTCCAGTAATATGCAAGCAGACAGTTCCAACATCCAAAATAGGTTTAATGTGGCTCCTCATTAGAGCACTTTCTAAAACTCTTAACAGCAGCATTGTGCACTAGCTGGAGTTTCCAGACTGTCTCCAAGGGTAGCCCCAGCTAGGGCAAATTATAGTAGTCAAGAAGGGGGAGGTGGTTACCAGAGCATGCAAAACTGTGGCCAGGCTATCTCAGTCCAGGAAAGACTGTAGCTTGTGAACCAGCCATAGCAGGTAGTAATTGTCTAGGCCTCTAGTGACAATTACGAATGTAGGAGTACGTGCAGACTATGCACCCACTCCTTCAGGAGCCCACCGAACATAAGAAGAGCCTGCTGGATCAGGCCAATGACCCATCTAGTCTAGGATCCTATTCTCACAGTGGCTTGGATACTACCTCCCGTATGAGAGACAATGTGCTTCTGAGTGTCAGTTGCTGGGGATCAAGTCCAACTGAGGATATTTTGCTGCCTTAGGCCATGGACAAGATGGTCACCCTCTCTTTTCCTTGTACAGAAGCCGACTGTACTGGAAGGTGAGTCTTACTTCAACACTGGTGACGGGTCAGGATCCTCCACCACGCCTGAGTGTAGCAGGGTAGAATAAAGGGCACAGAACAGACTGTGTGACAGATTTGCCCTCCATCAGAGGGTGCTCCAGTTGACATGCAGTCTACCTCCTCCGCAGTCTCCTTCTGCCGTCTGTCCTCTTAGGGCAGGGCAGGACGAAATCAGCCGGGGGCGCTTCCATCCCTCCGATTTTCCTTCCCATCGGCACAGGGGTGAACCTCCAAACGGGTGGGAAAAATGTTGTCACAAATGATCTCATTTCCCCCATGTGAGAGTCACCGATAAGAAGCAGATCTGGACAATAAAAAAGTCCTCCAGACAGCTTTTACATCAGTCCCGAGAGATGGAGATCAGGAATGTGTGTGTAGGGGCTCAGAGAATAAAGAACCTGATTCCTTGAGATCAGCTGTTAAAATATATAGCAGTAGAGAGAGGTTTATCTCTCACTGACAGCAGTTGTCTCAGGGCACAATCCACCAGGTGCTTCTCATGCACAAGCCCCAAGTACCATGGAGACACTTGTTTCCACTGTGCTTGCACAGGGAAGGTTTGTGGCTCAGTGGGAGAAGCCCGTACTTTGCACGCAGAAGGTCCCTGGTTCAATCCATGACATGCCCAGGATGGGCTGGGGGAATCCTCTTTCTGAATCCTGGAGAGCCATTCCCTTCTGGCCAACCCTCCAGAGGCCACATGGCACTGGTGGGCGGGGCCAGAGGTTTGTTGTTGTTGTTATGTGCCTCCAAGTCGACTACAGGAGGCTATTTTCATAAGAACAAGCATGAGACATTAGAAGAGTTGAAGGAAACATTCCCTACAATCAGCAGATGAAGCCTTGGTGCTGCCACCATCGAGCACTGTCCAACTGGCGCTGACCCACAAAAGGTCCTTTTCAGTGGTGGCTCCCTGTTTGTGGAATGGCCTCCTTGGTGAGGTGTGTCTTGTCTCCATCACTATTGATTTTAAGGAGGAACTTGAAAATGTTCCTGTTTACCCAGGCATTTGATGGCTGAAGGGGACTGTTCCTGGCAACCCGAAGATCACTGATGAAATAATGTTCTTAACTGTACTTTAGAATAGTTTAACTGTGTTTTAGAATATTTTTAATATTTTTAGAATTTTTTTTGTGCTGTAAGGGTGTTTTGGAATGTTTTAAACTGTTTTTAGTATGCTTTTCATTTTCTTGTTAAATCATTTTGTTTATGTTTGCAATCCTGGGCTCCTTCGAGAGGGAAGGTGGGATTTAAATTCAATAAATAATAACAGGAGCAACAGCAATTGCGGCAAACATAGTGATGTAGCTGCAAAAAAGGCAAATGCTATTTTAGGCTGCATTAACAGAAGCATAGTTTCCAACTCACGTGAAGTATTGTTTTCCCACTATTCTGCTCTGGTGAGGGCTCATCTTGAGTACTGCGTCCAGTTCTGGACACCACATTTTAAGAAGGATGCAGACAAACTGGAACGAGCTCAGAGGAGGGCAACAAGATGATCAGGGGACTGGACACAAAGCCCTGTGAGGAGAGACTGGAAGAACTGGGCATGTTTAGCCTGGAGAAGAGAAGATTGGGGGGAGAGATGATTACTGTTCAAGTACTCGAAAGGTTGCCACACAGAGGAGGGCCAGGATCTCTTCTCGATCGTCCCAGAGTGCAGGACACAGAATAATGGGCTCAAGTTTCAGGAAGCCAGATTTCGGCTGAACATTAGGAAAAACCTCCTAACAGAAGTATGACAATGGAGTCCATGACCTAGAGAGGTGGTGGGCTCTGCGACACTGGAGGCCTTCAAGAGGCAGCTGGACAGCCATCTGTCGGGGATGCTTTAATTTGGATCCTTGCATTGAGCATGAGGTTGGTCTTGTAGGCCTCTTCCAGCTCTATGATTCTGCAATTCTACAAATTTTCAAGTGGCCTATGGGGAAAAATATTTGGCTACTACTGATTTAGGATTTTCTCCTCGCTGCTGCTAACAGGGAGCTTCTTTCAACCAGGAGCTGAACTGGAGACCTTAAACACAGGAAGCTTGGCCTCTCCTGCTGAGGGCTGTTTCCCAAGTGATGTGACCATTTCTTAATGCATGCAAGAGCGGCAAAAATAGGAGCTTCTGCTTCACTGCTTGTCTTGCCTTCCGTTAACACAAACTTGGCTTTCCCTCCTCACGTGTCAATCCTCTCCCCTCAGTGCATAACCCCATTGCCCAAACCATTCACCTCCCAAATGCTTTATAGCTCCTCCTCAGATCCAGACACTGCCAAATCACTTCAAAAACTTGCAAAATCCACAAAGTTGACAGTGGAATGAGAGAGTCACATCCCATGCCAGGATACACCACTTTTAGCTCTTTGGGGAATCTGTCTCTAGCCTTACGGGCTGGTTCCAGAGGATGGCAAGTTTGGGCACTTACCAGGGCCTCAACCCCAGTAGAGGGCCCATTGCCCATACAGTGTGCTACCATATCCACTTTGCAGAGTATCCAAGAAGATGAGATGCAGAATTTTCTTGCGTGTTTGTCTCTTCTACATTACTGTTGTTGGTGGTGGTGGGGTCAGCGGGAATCTGAGCCTAAGAGCCCTCCGAAACTGTGGAGCCAGTATTGGCCTGATTTATACATGCGTGGTGGTTCAGTGGGAACCTCTCCTTAAAGCTCATGGAATGAGACCCATGTTGAGGGAAGAACACAGGAACAGAAGACGTTGCCTTATACTGAGTCAGACCGTTGATACATCTAGCTCAGTCCTGTCTACACTCCCTTGTAGTGGCTCTCCAGGGCTTCAAGCAGGAGAGTCTCCCAGCCCTACGTGGAGATTTTGAGGATTGAACGTTGGATCTTCTCCATGCAAGGCAGATGTTCCACCACTGAGCTTCGGCCCTTCCCATATGCAGTGGGATGCGCAGAGAGAGCAGTAATGGGGGATTTTATTTATTTTTATTTAATTTTTTAAACAATATTTATATACTGCTTGATTGTTCGAAAAGCGGTTTCCAGATAAATAAGGGCGTAAGAAGAGCCTGCTGGATTATCTGGTCCAGCATCCTGTTCTCACGGTGACCAAGCAGTTGCCCATGGGAAGCCCCCATGCAGGACCTGATTGAGAGAGCACTCTCTCCTCCTGTGATTGCCAGCAACCAGCATTTGGAAGCATCCTGCCTCTGCCTATGGAGGCAGAGAACAGCCGTTATGGCTAGTAGCCACTGATAGCCTTTTCCTCCATGAATTTGTCTAATCCAAGTTGGTGTCTTGTCACTGCCTCTTATGGGAGCGAATTCCATAGTTTTGACTATGCACCGTGTGAAGTCCGTTCTTTCATTTGTTCTTCAGCTTCGTTGGATGTCCATGAGTTCTAATGTTATGAGAAAGGGACAAGAGCTTTTGCTATCCACTTTCTCCATCCCATGCATAATTTGATAGACTTCTATCGTGTCACCTCTGACTTGTCTTTTCCCTAAACTAAAAAGCCCCAAATGTTGCAACCTTTCCTCACAGGGGAGTTGCTCCACCCCCCTGATCATTCTGGTTGCCCTTTTCTGAACTTTTCCCATCTCTACAATGTCATTTTTGAGAGGAGGCAACCAGAACTGTACACAGTATTCCAAATGCAGCCGTGCTGTAGGTTTATATAACGGCATGGTGATATCAGCAGTTTTGTTTTCAATACCTTTCCTAATGATCCCTAGTGTGGAATTTGCCTCTTTCACAGCTGCTGCACACTGGGTTGACATCTTCACTGAGCTATCCGCTACGACCCCAAAAGTCTCGTTCCTGGTCAGTCACTGCCAGTTCAGACTCAACGTGCGTATACGTGAAATTAAGTTTTTTTGCTCCAATATGCATAACTGGAGAGGGCTGGATAGAGACTGGATAGAGAAGCCTGGGGGCAGGCCCAGCACCAGACTGCAGTGGACCTGCCACTGCAGCTGAGTCTTAACTTGGCCCATCTGAGTCACTGCGCTAGTGTGCCGTGCACACACGCATGCCATCACCCAAGATTGTGGCAGGGGCATGTTGACACCGTTGCTGCCGTCTTGAGTGATGGTAAGCATGCACGCACAGTGTGCTAGTGTGCTGACGCAGCAACGTGGCAACATGGGAGTGGCGCAGTCAGCCTGAACTGACGGCAGTGGTGAGGGGGTTGCCTGGGAGGTGCACAAACCACACCAGCATCAGGTTGTGGGGCACATGGTCTGCAACCCAATGCTAGCACGGATAAAAGAGTGGGAGCTACACACACCCAGCCCCAGTGGCAGGGCCCCCTCTTAGCTGCATGGGCCCTCAGCAAGTGCCCTGCTGGGCCTGCTTGGGGGGCCAGATTCAGCCCATGTGTTGGATGTTCCAATTTCCACATCAGTTTGCAAACTGAAAACGCTCATGAGAAGTCATCAGCATTTTAGTGTGAATTTCTCCTAATGTACACATTTTTTTGTACGCAATTTTGCCTCATATGCACATTTTTGCAAGCAATTTCCTATAATACCTTCACCTTAGTATATGCATTTTTGTACACTTTATTTTGGCAGGAGAGAAGTGTGAATTTCGAAGGATGGCTGTGTTTCTGTTTGCATATTGTTTCGGAAAGTGCAAATTAGGTAGGTTTGCCTTTAAATGTGAACTGGACTTAATTTCTCTGTCAGCCCTAGCAGGTACCTTCTGTTCTTGTCACAGTCTGTTGACCGTGCAGACAATGGACAGTGAACACAGAAAGGGTAACCGTTCAAGACGGCTTTGGAATTCATCTTTGAAAACCAAGGGTGTGTGTCACGCTCCATTTCACTGCTGAATTTCCTTGGTTTATTTTGCTGACGCCACTTAACAGGAAAATCTACCCTGTTTCTGTTTAATGCCAGAAACAAGGCTGAAATGCACCTCTTCCTGCCGTGCAATTCCCTACCAAGGCTCACATTCACACAGCTTTGTTCATCTCTCTCTCTCTCTCAGCCTTCCACCACCGACACTCCCCTCTCTGCATGGCCAATCTGAAGACGTCAGGGCCTCAGTGATAAGGCCTCGAAGGGTCTGCGTGAGAGTAAAGCTTCCATGTGTTCTGTGGCGCCAGGCTGTGTCTAGTCCCTCTCCTCCTCCCCCAATCTCATGTAGCAACGTCTCATCAGAACCGCACATGACCTCATCTGTGTGTCCACTGCCGCCACCACCACCTCAAAGGTCGGGATACACTCAGAGGTGTGAATTCTACAGGAAAAGCAGTTTTGGTTACTTTGGCAAGAACCTCTAGCCCTGCAGAACATCACCAACCCAGACTTCATGAAGGTAGAAAGCCCTCAAAGCCGCCTTTTCTCCCCTCCAGGCCACAGCAGCCCCTTGTTTTCTAGCAGGAGGGCTTATCTCTGGCTGATGGCCTTGGGGAGATCTGAGTGTGTGTCGTAATGGTGGCTGGCCCCCTCGCTCGACTCTCCTTCCTTCCCTCCGTTTCCCTGCAGAACTCCTGAGGGAAGAGGAGTCCGCAGCATTGTGCATGTGTGGGTGAGGTTTCCAGTTGATCATTGGCCAAGAGAGCCATGGATTGGTTTCAAGGCCTGCTTGGCAGAAAGCTGGCCGCGTGAGCAAATGGAGCAAGCAGATTTACAAAGGTGGCATCAGCCGTCTCTGGGGGCGAGAATCCCCATCGGTGTTCCTACCCCCAGGGTCATGGGGCAGCATCCTTTGTGTCTCTTTCAAAATGATAATTCTTATCACGTGTATAGTGCTTTTAAAGGGCTTTAAGTGCCTTGTCCTCATTATCTTTTGGTGATTGCAAGAACAAACCCTTTACAACAACCACCCTGTGAGGTAGGAGAGTATTATTATACCCATACTGCAGACTGGAAAAGGAGGACTGAGGCTGAGAGACAATGATTTGCATAAGGCTGCCTATGGCTGAGGCGGGATTCGAACCAGTGCTTGCTGGATTTGTAGCTTTTCGTCACTGGTGCATCATAATATTTCAGGTAACATTTGCACCACAGTTGACTGACACTGCGTGTTTACTGTGGGGTATGCTTCTCTTATGGTAGTGCAGCTAGTACTGGACCTTAGGGCCAAACTCGGGGGCCCCACATGGCTCATCCCAAAAGATGAAGGGTAAGGGTCTTGATGGCTACTAGCCACTGTCATAGGCTGGGAACAGTAAGGGGGGAAGAGTGCTGTTGCGCTCAAGCCTTGCTTGGAGGCTTCCCAGAAGATGCATGTGAGAGAAGAGGATGCTGGATTAGATGGGGCTTTGGCCTAAGATAGCATCCATGCTCTTCTGATGTTCTTCTGATTACCCAGGAGTGGCAGCTGATGTGTCAGCAACACACAAGCCCAGTGTTGTTGGAAATAGGCAACCTCAGATGCTACCACTAGGAGGCAGGTTGCACATGCTTTAATACAGTTAAAGGGAGAAGTGCCATCTCTAGCCAGTCTCAGGAAAACTGTATACTAAGCTGTGATGTAGTTTCCTGTAAGACTGTTTTCCCCCCTCCCCTTACTCTCCTCCTTGCTGTGCTGTCCTTTGAATTCCCCATTACCACATGGAACAAGCATGCGTGGGGCTGCTTGCCAGGATCTGAAGACGATGGACTGAAAGTAACCTCCATTTCTTCTTTCTGATTTTCTAAGCTGTGTCTATATCACTGTATGCAAGGAGTATTTGTGAGTAAACTGTTTTTACATATTTTACTGCAGAAAGCTGATCGCTTTATTCTGCAGGACTGTGTGAGTAAAGACAAGGGGTGGAAAGTGGGACAGATTATTGCGCATTCTGTTTTTGTCATTTTAGTCTGCTAGAGATAGACCCACATAATTGTTTTATCCCATAAACCCCAACAGGTGTCAGCACCTGGGCCAGCATGGGTGTGATTTTAATGTTGTGTTTTATTGGGGGAGGGTCTGTCCCCCTTCTCATTCCCCTTGCCTCTCCCTCTCACTCAACTAGCCACCCCCAGCCATCCTCCCAGCACTCCCACTCCCCTTGCCAACCCACTTGCCTTGCCTGTTCCTCCACCTCCGCTGCCCTGTGCTGCCCTAGACACCACCTGCCCAGACTGCTGCTGGTGCCAATGCCAATCTTTGTCATCGCACAGCATGCCTTGGATGCACACCGGCTTCCCAGCCTCCTGGCCACCTGCTCAGTCTGCTGGTCCTGGCATCTGCTCGCTCACTGAGCTGCTGCCACCAACGCTTTGCCTGCTTGTCAAGGTGGCCGTTGGCGGGTGGCAGGAGCAGCATGCAGGCGAGAAGGTGGAAGTGTTCCTGCTGCAGTTTGCTTAGCGCCACCTGTCTGTGGAGCTGCAAACTGCAGCATGACAGATTAGGGACTTACATTTTTATTTATATAGATATTGTTGTAACCCTGTGGGACTTTATGGTGAGGGCGGGCAAGAAATCCAACAAAATGATGATGATGACCCCAGCCACCCCCAGGACTGACTCTGGTTGCTGCAGCATATGGGGAAGGGACATAGCTCACCATTAAAGCAACTGCTTTGCATCCAGAAGGTCCCAGGTTCAATCTCCATTGGCACCTCCAGGTAGGGCTGGAAATGTCCCCTGCCTGAAAACCAGGAGAGCCGCTGCCAGTCAGTGTAAACCATATCAAGCTAGATGAGTGAATGGCCTGACTCAGTTTATGGCAGCTTTCTATGCTTCTATTTCCCCTCGCCCCTTCTATTTCTTTTTCTTTTTTAAACATTTTATAGTCAGGGTCAGTGGCCAGGCATGTACATTATTATTATTATTAATATTATTAACTTTATTTATACCCCGCCGTTTTTCCAAATTGGAACTCACGGCGGCTTCCAGATAAAAAACAGATACAATTAAAACCTACCAAAGTTAAAAGCATATAACACATAAGTAAATAAATATAGACAGATATAATTAAAAAATGAACTCTAATTTAAAATAGCATTAAACTCTTTCTGATAACTAAAAACTATACTCATAAAATCAGAATAATTAAAAATTATTGTTGGCTCCAGATGCTTATTTTGGCATTTTTACCTTACAAATGTGTTTAGCATCAGGACAGCAGAAGCAAGCTCCGTTCTTCCTGTGGTCATCTTGAAGCACACAGACCACTGGTGGTCCATGGACCACAGTTTGGGAACCTTGGATCCAAAGGGTTTAAGCCCTTCCTCCTGAAATATCCGTGGCGGCGCCTACCCTGTGCAATTCCCTCCCCTTAAATATCAGACCGGGGCCATCTCTGTTATCTTTTCAGCGTCTCCTGAAGACCCTCCTCTTTCAGCAAGCCTTTTAAGTAGAGACCTTATCCCAGTCTGCCTCTGTGTTGGAATTGCTTTTTAATATTTTTTAAACCTTTTTTCTACAAAAGGTTTTTAATGTTTTTTTAAAAAAAGATGTTTCGAAAACCTTTTAGAAAAAAATGCTTTTAAAGATGTTTTGTTTTAATGTATTTTAAAGTCTGCTTTTATGATGTTTTAAAGTTTTTAGTGCTTTTGTTTGCCGCCCTGGGCTCCTGCTGGGAGGAAGGGCAGGATAGAAATTTAATAATAGATAAATAAAATAATAATAACTATTTCCCCTTAATGACTGTTGGCACCACCTCCCGGATCTTCATTTGCTTAAAACAAGGGGACAGAAGAGGACAGCGATTTGCATAAAATGAGCATCAGCTTGTTTATTTGTGTGTAGATGCATGTTTAGAAAGAACAATTGTAATTCAAATAGAAATGCACTACATCTCATCAGAGTGGGGAAGACTGTGAGAAAGTGGCCTGTGTGCCAGTCTGCTGTCCAGATACTTGCTGTGGATCGTAAGAGCCTAGGAAGCTGCCTTATATTGACCATATTGGTCCATCTAGCTCAGTATTGTCCACACTGACTGGCAGCAGTGGCTCTCCAAGGTTTCCGGCAGGGTACTCTGCCAACCTTACCTGGAGATGCCAGGGATTGAACGTGGGACCTTCTGCATGCAAGGCAGAGGCTCGATTGCTGACCTACAGAACTGAGCTACGGATGGGTAATTTTATGCTTGCTCTACCTTCCTATGGTTATATATCTCTAAACTGGGCTCGGACCAGACAGCCCTTAAATAGAGGACTGTCCTCTGTTGCGTACAACACACGGGCACCTTATGGAGAAACCACAAGAGTGCACTCTGGTCGCTTGGAATCCGTTGGGCAAAGTAAACTGGGTGTGGACTGCCATCTGCTGGCACAAAGCTGTATCACATTTGATCTGCAGCAGGGATGGAGTACTTGTGGTCCTCCAGGTGTTGTTGGCTTACAGTTGCATCACCCCGGACCCTAACCCTTGACCCTGCTGGCTGGGGCTGATGAGAGTCTGGCTTCCAACGTCATCGGGAGGGCCACAGGTTCCCCACCCCTGATCTACAAAGAGAGCAGAAGAACAGGTTAGTGTTGCCTTCGCCAACCTGGAACAAAGCTCTGGATTACCCATCAGCCCCAGCCGGGGAGAGAAATATGGCTGTGCTAGCTGAGCCTGGTGGGAGCTTTGTAGACAAAAACGTCTGGAGGATGCCAGGTTGGCAACTGCTGGCTTAGCAGAAGCTCAGTGAAGATGCTCAGGCTTCCAACTTGCATTTGTTATTTTATTTATTATGTTTATATCCTACCTTTCCTCCAAGGAGATCAAGGTGGCGTACATTTTATCCTCACAACAACCTTGTGAGGTAGGTCATTCTGAGAGATTGTGACTGGCCCAACGTCGCCCAGTGTCTGAGTGGGGATTTGAACCCTGGTCTCCTAGGTCCTAGTCCAATACTCTAACAACTACTACACTACTGTGGCTGTTGCGGTAAATATGAAGAAAATGTGACAAGGAAACTAATTTGGAATGGGAAAGAGTACAGTCATTGAAAACTTAAGCCCAAGGGGGCTGTTTTTTTTTTTAAAAAATAAGAAAATACACAGTTTAATGATAAAAAATCCACTTCACCATCATTCTGATTCCAAAGATAGAGTGCAGTTTGGTGGCATGACCCATATTTCTTCCACTGCCGCTGTTTTGGGAGGGCTCCGCCCATCTCCTGCGGCTTCCGGATCCTCCCAGGCCGTCACTTACAGCACCGCTGCCTTCTGTTGGTGCAGGTGCCAATCTGCCCTTCGTTGTAGAAGCAAAGTCTTCGGCAGTGTCCCCGGTTGTTGTAGCATTGAAGGCTGTCGTAGAGGTCCCCGGTCGCTATTCAGAAAACACAGGTTGCAATTAGAGTAGAATTGAGACCCTGCCGGCACAGTACAGCAGGATGAGGTGGTCGAGGTAGAATAGACTGCACCACTCCGGGTGGGGTGGGGTGGGAAGGGCTGCCGACAGACAGTTAAAAGGGATCCATTTCTCCTGGGCCTGGGGCCAGCAGGGGTTCCAGACTCTTTGCTCTCATTAAAAAGTTAGTTTCTAAGTGCTCTGGATCAAAAGATATACACCAAAATGTGAATCCTCCCCAGCTGCAATTTCTGTGAAATGAGCTATCTGGCTGCTCCAACTCCTCCCCTTTCAGGTTTTTAGCCAATGAGTGAAGTCAGAGCTGTGACTGAGGAGGGAGTTTTTGAAGACCAGGCACTAGAAACCTTTGCAAGTCCAGAGAAGAGCAGCCTTTTGCTGCTTGTCTCTGTATATTAGTTAATGGTGTGCACTGTGCCATTCGACAATGGAACCAATGACCTAGAGAGGTAGTGGGCTCTCTGACACTGGAGCATTCAAGAGGCAGCTGGACAGCCATCTGTCGGGAATGCTTTGATTTGGATCCCTGCATTGCACAGGGGGTTGGACTTGATGGCCTTATAGGCCCCTTCCAACTCTACTATTCTATGATTCTATGATCACTTGAGTTGAGTAAGCTTGTAGGTTTCAGCAGCAGTATGTGTGTCTGCCCATCCACTTTTCTCTCTCTTTATCCACATCCAGCATGAGGTCCAGAAAAGAAACGCACACAGCACAGCAGGATCTTGGTAGGCATGTACAGTAAACAGTTTCAGTGATGATGCTAATAAAAGTATACATGCATTTTTAAAAAAAAAATTGCAAAAAAAAGCATATTATAATTTTATCTGTCAAATAATTTCCGAACAGAAATAGAAAAGTGTACATGCAGCTTATGATGCCATTACAATATGTTACAGTTTTCTAACTATAAGAAGTCATACAGCTTTACATTTTCCTGGGCTGGTGAACAGGTGAGCTCATTGTCTAATTCATAGCTTGTTTCGAAAACCTTCCCAGTATGAGGCTTTAATCCTATACTCACTTTTCTAACAGTAAAGATGCAATGCTAATCCCACGTACATGGGAATAAACCCCATTGAATTCAGTAGGACTTAGTTTTGAGTAGGCATGGTTAGAGTTGTGCTATAAGTCAGTAGGACTTTTCAGGAGACATAGCATAGGACTGTGTTACTCTCTCCCCCCATCCTATTTTTAAAGCAATTAGGCAGGGCTTACTTAGGTATCACTGCAGTTATTTGGCAGGAAATTAATGCTAATTCTTTTTTGGGAAAAAATGTTCTGCAATGACCAACTGGTTTTGAAAATTAACTATTATAGGGGGTGTATGTATTTTTACATCTCCAGTGTGTGTGTATATAGAGTCTTTCCAACAACCCTGTAGGGTAGGCTAGGCTCAGAATTGTATATTTATTTATTGTCACTGCATGGTCTCTGAATATGACATGATATATTTGCAGTTCCCCTTTTATCTTTGCAACAACCCTGTGAAGTAAGTTAGGCTGAGAGTTCGTTCTGTCACCAATGTTATGAAGCTGTGCATACTTCAGGTATCTTTTGTCTGTTGTCAGAGATTCAGAATAACTGTTCATACTGATAATATATATCTAAGCAGCAGTTATTGCCAACAATAGATTGCCAGGAGCTGGGGGTGGGTGGGAATATAGGGGGTCCAATCTACATACAAGGTAGTGGGTCCAGGAAATCCTGTTGTCACCCTTCTATGTCTATGTGTGTGTGACAATTTGAATGCCTCCTGCTGTCAGTATAAAACCTCACTGCCTGTAGAAAACTTGCGCAGCAAGCTCGAACTTTTGACCTTGCTGTGCTAGATTTCTTTTTTCCTTGCAGGCAGTTTTTGGTTTTGATGTGAGGAGCATTCAACGTGCCATCCTATCCATCTGCAGCTTAAAGTGGCGCAGTCCAGGCTACCACTCCCTTCCTGGCTCTGTCACCTCATTTCGCCGCTTGTGTAGTTAAGGCCTGAATCTCGGAAAGTTTTCTAAGGCGTGCTTGTCTCCCTAACTCTGCAGTCTCCAACCATTTTCTTTTGCCAGTTATGGGGTGGAAAATCTGTTCGATTGGGAAGATGGTTGGGGTTGAGGGAAGCCTTTGTATAAAAGAGCCTAAGAAGAGCCCTGCAGGATCAGGTCAATGGCCCACCTAGTCCTGCATCCTGTCCTCATAGTGGCCAGCCTGATGCCCCAATGGGAAGCCCCCAAAGAGGACATGAGCACAAGAGCATCCACCCCGCTCATGCTCCCCAGCACCTGCCATTCAGGAGCATGATGTAGCCACTGTGATTACATGGAGATGATATAAACGTCATGATTGACAGGAAGCTCACTGGGGCCACATTTGCACCATACATTTATTCCAATGTTATTCCACTTTACACAGGCTACATTCACACCTTACATTTATTCCACTATTATTCCACTTTAAGCAATCATGGTTTCCCCCAAAGAATCCTGGGAAGTGTTGTTTGTGAGGGATGCTGAGAGTTGTTAAGAGACCCCTGTTCCCCTTACAGACCTGCAATTCCCAGAGTTTTCTGGGAAGAGGGAATGATTGTTAAACCACTCAGGGAACTGTACCTCTGTGAGGACAATTAGGGGTCTCCGAACAACTCTCAGCACTCTTCACAAACTACACTTCCCAGGATTCCTTTGGGGAAGCCATGACTGTTTAAAGTGGAATAATAATGGAATAAATGTACAGTGTGAATGTAGCCACAGTCATGGCCTCCCCCAAAGAATCCTGGGAAGGGTAGTTTGGGAAGGGCTATGAAAGTTGTTAGGAGATCTACCTTATTTGCCACATAGAGCTACAATTCTCAGAGTGTTTTAGCACTCAGTCCCTCTTCTCAAGGGGACTCTGGGAATTGTAGCTCTCTGAGGGGAATGGGGGGGTGTCTCCTAACCACTCTCGGCACCCTTCACAAATGACACTTCCCAGGATTCTTTGGGGGAAGCCATGACTGTTGAAAGTGGAATAATAGCGGAATTAACATATGGTGTGAATGTGGCCTGGGTGACCTTGGGCCAGGCACTGTCTCCTAGCCTAGCCTACTTCACAGGGTTCTTGTGAGGATAAAATGAGAAGGGGAACAACCATGTTGGGATACAAATTTAAAACAGTATTGAACTATTAGCCATTGAGAGCTTTATCCTCCATGAGTTTATACTGAGTCAGATCATTGGTCTCTCCAGCTCAGTATTGCCTACTCTGACTGGCAGCAACCCTCCAGATTTTCTGTCAGGAGGCTTTCCCAGCCCTACCAGGAGATGGCAGGACATGTTTGAGTGCAAAGCATGTGCTGTGGCAGGAGGCGATGGTGCTTCCTCTATGCTCTCCTCTGCCCCACTGCTTCTAATCAACAGTGCAGTCCAAAGCGGCTAGCCTAATTTCTGCCAGCCTAGCAGGTGTCTTGTGCTTACGAAATACTCCTGTTTTTCCCAGCATTATTGTCTTTTCTAGTGAGTCATGTCTTCTCATGATGTGTCCAAAGTATGATAACCTCAGTTTCATCATTTTAGCTTCTAGTGACAGTTCTGGTTTAATTTGTTCTATCATCCAATTATTTGTCTTTTTCGCAGTCCATGGTATGTGAAAAGCTCTCCTCCAACACCACATTTCAAATGAGTTGATTTTTCTCTTATCCACTTTTTTCACTGTCCAACTTTCACATCCATACATAGAGATTGGGAATACCATGGGTCTCAGTGATCCAGGGAATGATCCAGGGAATACAGGGAAGACTTGCAGGTGTGTAGAAAGCTGGGGGCAACGTGCTAGAATTACGGCATGCACAGATCACATGTGAGGATTCTCGCCTGCCGTTCCTCCTTGCCCTGGGATCAAGCAGGATGGCAGATGTGTTTCTTTCGTTCTTTCTTACACGGGTGTAAGGGAATAGGGCTCGGGTTGTGCTTCTCCTGAGTGCCTCCTCCAAATTCCAAACCCCTTCCGGCAGAGCTTTCTATGGCTTCCTGGGGTTCTCTCTCACAGGTCTTCCGGCTGTGGCCTGCTGCTGGCTTTCTCCACTATGTACTCTGCAAGGATTCGTCTCTGGAGGCTTGACCTCACACCTCTCCTTTGCCTTTCCCTGTGGCAACTGCCGCAGGAATTTACTCTCCGCTGGCACCTTGCCTGGAAATCTTAGCTGGTGTGCACTTGTAACCCCTGTGGACTATTGGTTTGTCCCAGTGGGTGGGGAAACCTTAAGGATGTGGCTGTATTTGTGAGTTTTAGATCAGAAAGAGAGATAGAAAGGTTGGCGAGGAATGGAGCTGTTATCGCCCGGAAGCAGGAATTAGTCTCTTGTCACCTTGAATGAGGGCTCTAAGGTTTTGTGTATGGGACCCCTGATCTTCCAAACCTGGATTTTTCTGCAAGCAACTTCAGCACTGGTGCTTTTCTAGATGCATAGAACTTTGGAAATTATTGTGGTTCTGAAGACACATGTTATATTCTGTTGGAAAATGTTGCATACTTTTTGCCATCTTTGTTAAACTTTCAAAAACCGTACAGGATTGTAATTGTGTTTGCATTATTCATTCACAAAGTAGCTCTGTAGAAGCCAAGAGATTGTTACACACTCACTTTTTTTCACTCCTTTGATTTTTACCTAGCACAAATGATAGCAAAGTGGACATTGAAAAAAGAAACATATGTTAAAGCTAATTGAAGGAAGATCATTTTTGTAATTAGTACTCAAACAACCTGTAGAACCTTGGAGGGGGGGAAGGTTACAGATGCTTGCTTTTTTGCCGCCCTAGCTCACTGCAGACGTTGTTGTTGTTATGTGCCTTCAAGTCGATTACGACTTATGGCGACCCTATGAATCAGCGACCTCCAAGAGCATCTGTCGTGAACCACCCTGTTCAGATCTTGTACGTTTAGCTCTGTGGCTTCCTTTATGGAATCAATCCATCTCTTGTTTGGCCTTCCTCTTTTTCTACTCCCTGCTGTTTTTCCCAGCATTATTATCTTTTCTAGTGAATGATGTCTTCTCATTATGTGTCCAAAGTAAGATAACTTCAGTTTCATCATTTTAGCTTCTAGTGACAGTTCTGGTTTAATTTGTTCTAACACCCAATTATTTGTCTTTTTCGCAGTCCATGGTATGTGCAAAGCTCTCCTCCAGCACCACATTTCAAATGCGTTGATTTTTCTCTTACCTGCTTTTCTCACTGTCCAACTTTCACATCCATACATAGAGATCTGCAGACTACATTTAAAAAAGCACAGCCACTGAGCTCCGCTTGGCACCCCCTTCAGCTCATCTTGGCACCCCGGGTGACTGCCCAGCTCACCCTCCCCTAAGGCCAGCCCTGAACATAGCCATTATGGCTAGTAGCCATGCACATCGTTTGTCTGTTCAGGGTCCATTAGAGCTTACCTGGGAGGACATGAAGAAAGATGCCGATTGGAATGAACACTGTACACATGTGGAACATGGGAAGCTGCCTTGCCCCAAGCGAGACCATTGGTCTATCAAGCTCAGCATTGCCTAAAATGACTCTCCAAGTGGTTTTCCAACATTTCAGACAGGAGTCTCTCTCAGCCATCCCTGGAGTAGGGATGGAAAGACCTGTCAGTTTCTCTTAGTTACTCATTTTTCTACTGTTAAATTCAGTTCTCTACATTTCTACAGGGATCTGTGAAATTTTTCTTTAAAAAAAATCCTCATGAAAATTCTCCACCATTTCAGTGCGAATTTCTCCAAATAAACACGTTTTTGTAGGCAGTTTTGACGATGGTACCATAAGTCGTAATCGACTTGAAGGCACATAACAACAACACATTTTTGCAAGCCATTTCTCATCATTTCATGCCTCTTTGCATGTTATTTTCATTCACGTATTCTTTATGCTCACTTTCCACTAATATACACATTGTTGTACATGTTTAGTTGGCGACTGCATCCCAAAATTCTAATAAATGCGAACGTCAAAGGATGGCTGTGTTTCGGTTCTCATATAGTTTTGGAAATTGCGAAGTTGATAAATTCTGCTTGAAATGCGAACTGAATTCTCACCCATCCCTACCCTGGGGACACCATGGATTGAACCTGAATTCTGCTTGCAAAGGAAGTGCTCTGCCACTGAACTATGGCTCTTCCATGTGGCTATTTTGGTCCTGGAGGTCAGAAGCAGCAGGGCAGTATTTCTGATCCGTTTTGCCCTGTCTCCTCTGTGCCTCAGTTTCTCACCTGGAGCAGACTGGTAGAGGAAGAGGAGAAGGACCCAGAGGAGGAAAAGGACCCTCATGATGTCTTTAGACGAGTGAACTGAAGCCTCAGCAGAGAGGAGTCTTGTGGAGTGAAGCCTACCAGGATCGGAAAGCGACTGTGCCGAATAATCTCTGCATTTATAGAGGACAAGAGCCTGCTCGAGACTGAAGGAGGTGTGTTACGGGGAGGCTCAAAGTACCCTGGCGTGGATCCATCCTTTTGATGCAAGACTTTCCCCCACAAGTTCTGGCTCTGTTTTTCCTCCAACTGAAACTCTGTCGGGATTCTGCAGTGGAGCGGTGATGCAACAGGAGGGTTTATAGTCATGTTTATTTAAAATGTTTCAATCCGACTGTTCCACCTTTGCAAAAAAAAGGCCATGGGGCCAGGAGGGCAATATGAATAATCCTTTAAAATGATAATCACAAGGTGTTAAAAAAAACACCCCATACTCAGTTGCAAATCTAACAGCTAATGGGAGTGACAAGCAAAGCAAACACAGCAGCAGGCTAAAATATTAGGGGATCAGATAAGTACTCTGGGGCATCTCACACAACAACTGCAGTGGGGTGGAGCAGCCCCAATGTCACTTTCTGAAGCTGGAGTGGAACTGCCAGATATGAACATAACATAAGAACAAAAGAGCCCTGCTGGATGAGGAGAGTGGCCCATCCAGTCCAGCATCCTGTTCTTACAGTAGCCAATTAGATGCCTATCTCACAAGCAGGGCCTGAGTGCAGCAGCGTTCTCCCCTCCTGTGGTTTCCGGCAAATGGTATTCAGAAGCATACTGCCTCCGACATCCCAACAGGCAATCTAGCAGGATACCAAGCTGTACAGCTGCTGAGGAGTCAAAAAGAAGCATCAGGGTTGCATTTCCCTTGTCTCCCAATAGTGGTTTTCACCCAGAGTAACCATTTCTGTCAAAATGAGGCCAGATAAGGATCTACATAATTAGTATTGTAATGGGACGTGGGGTCCAGCTGGATGACCTTAAGGTATCCTTCCAGCCCTGTGATTCTTGAGTGAGGGATGCCAGACTGCTTGAACCAGGAGGACTGCAGGAGATCATCTTGATGGCCCTGGGAAAGTGGACAAGGGCCCTTTCTTTGTTACTGAGAGAGTTTGCTGTAACTCAGGAGCTGAATGTGGCCCCCAGGCCTCTCTTTCTGGTCCTGAGACTCTCCCCATGCCGGGGGGGGGAGAAGCAGATTCCTTAGTCCTCTATTTTGATTGTGTCTGGTGTCGGAATTGCAGTGTGCACTGAATCAACCGGAAGTGGTTTTCTGGATGTACAGATGATATGAAGAAACTGGGGTGGGGGGGAGGAGAAGGAGATGTAAGTAGGTTCCCTGTTCCTGCAGAGGTTATGGGTTGTATCCAGTGTTAATCCTAATCAGAGTAAACCCATTTAAATCAACGGTCATTGCTAATTTAGGCTGATTAATTTCAATGAACCGACTCTGGATACCATCCGAGGAGTCTGTGAAGATCTAAACCTGTCCAGGTAGTCCACGACAAGGAAGCCAGAGAAACAATTTTCTCCTCTCCTCTCCAGACCAGCATAATTATGCCCAGCAGCATAATCCTGCCCACCAGGTCTCCTGTGTGATCTGCCACTTGAGCTGGCCCAGGTATAATTTAGGATGATCCTGTGCTTTTCCTAGTGGCGTTTGTTTGTTTATTAATATACGGTCACAGACCCATTCAAATAAAATAGTCAGTAAAACGTCAGAATAGTTAAAATACAGAAATATACTAGTACAACATAAAAGAAATAGCAGTTAAAAGAGAAGAATCCTCTTACGACTCCTTTGGGCAGAGAAGAGGAACTTAGCCACTGACTCTGTTGTAGACTTATTAGTGGTGGTGAAATTCTGAACTGTGCTTGACCAGGAGTATGTGTCTGTTTCAGAATTAATGTTGAAGATCCTCCAGCATCAACAACCTAAGGGACCCCATTACCAGACTGAAGGCTACCTGTGGCAGCTCAGTTGGGCAGTCTGACATGATCCTGCCCCAGGATCCAATACCAAATAGATAATTAATTCCCTTTGGTGTTGCCTCTTTAGATGCAGAATGGTGCCTTCTGAGAGCTGCTCTGGTCAGTGCCACAAATAGAGCCATTTTTGGCACAGTGCAGAGCCTTTTCTGATTCCAGGTACAAGTAGTTCTTGCTTCTTCATGTGACTGTGCTGAGACCAGATAAGAACATGCGACAATCCCTGCTTAACTGGACCAAAGGTCCCTCTAGTTCCCTGTTTGCAACAGCTGCCAACTAGATGGTTCTGAGAAGCTCACACAATAAGAACAATATGTTTACTTATATAAGGGCAATGCTTTTCTAAGGGCCCTTAATCCAACTCTTCCTTTCTGGTAGGTGCTAGGTGCTTGGGGGTCATTTGTCCTTCAGCACCAATAGCCAAAGAGTTAGTAATTACATTCCAGAGAAACAGAAGAGCCAGACTAGGCTTTTCTTAGTATATAATAAAAAGTAAAGCTGTTGTCGTGCATCAGTTTATTTGGCCAACAGCAGGTGGCGCTGTGAATTACAGTATGTGTCAGACTTCTGAGAGCTGCTGGATCAGTGGAGGAGGGAGATGGATATGGAGGCAGGCAGGCAGGTGTAAAGGGAGGGGTGGTTTGGGCAACATGGAAGGGGGTGGCTTTGGCAAGGTGCAAAAGGAGGGGGCAGGCGGGTTTGGTGAGCAATCCCCTGCAACTGGTATACAGAAGCATACTACCTCTGACAGTGGAGAGAGAACATAGCCATCATGGTAAGTAGCCCTTGCTAGTGTTATCATCCTGGAATAAGGCTAAGATGGATCATGGGTACCTGCAGGAATTTATTTGGAGGGAGGGGAGTAAATGATCCAAATAAATACCTGGAGATGCCAGGACTTGAAGCAGGGACGTTTCACATGCAAAGCAGATGCTCTGGCACTGAGCTATGCGCCTTTCCGTTTGTTTTTGGGTTGACACGCAGCAGGCTACTCCCAAACCATAGCTATGCTAAGATCCAAGAGTGTAAATAATGGGTGTTTTCACTCTAGTCTTCTCTAAACCAGCCAGCTCTATTTTGGTACATGTCAGTCATTACTATGGCTTCATTCATTGGCTAGAAACACTGAAAGGTTGGAGTAGGCTAGTTTCCCAGAAAACAAATGGGGAAATCAGAGCCTGCTCATTTTGCCTCATATCTCAGGTTCCAAAAATGCTAGAAACAGACTCCCTTTTTTTAAAAAATAAAAAAATAAAAACTGGGATACTGGAGATTATGGGTGGTATTCAATGCTCATCCTACTCAGGATAGACCCATTGAAGTTAATAGGTGTGACTAATTTAGGTTCATTAATTTCAATGAATCTACTGTGTGTGGGATTTAGCTGATTACAACCCTATGGTACATCTGGAGGAGGGGGGAACTGCCTCTTTGTCCCCCCCCCATGGATGCCCTTTCACCTATTATGTCCGCACACACTTCTTTTGAATGCAGGTAGAGAGCACTAATCTCACCATTCCACTTTTCAACAATTAGTCATACCCAAACAGAACTTGGTGACACAATACATATAACAGAATTAAGAGTGTCTGGAGAAGGGATAGATTCCTGCGATTGTAATTTGTTTTAAATTGTTTTAATATTGACTTTTAAATTCTTGTAGCCTGCCCTGGGACTTTAGGTGAAGGGCAGGCAAGAAATCAAGTTGTTGTTGTTGTTGATGATCATCATCTTCATAATCTTTTATAAGTATGTTCAGGCTGTATCTAAAGACACAGGTGGTTTAGTGGAGGCATAGTTTTTGATGATTTACAGCTAGACACTGTTAACCACACACTAAGCTCTTTATTCAATTAATTATTTGTGAATATTGTTAATTATTTATCATTGTTTGGAAGCTACACTAACTTAAAATATTTAATAATGGAAATCCAACCTTTTTAATTCAAGGCAGAGGTCTGAAGACTTGATGGACTGCCTTCAAGTCGATCCTGACTTATGGCTACCCTACGAATAGGGTTTTCATGGTAAGCGGTATTCAGAGGGGGTTTACCATTGCGTCCCTCTGAGGCTAGTCCTCCCCAGCTGGCTAGGGCCTGCTCAGCTTGCCACAGCTGCACAAGCCAGCCCCTTCCTCGTCCGCAACTGCCAGCTGGGGGGCAAATGGGCTCCTTGGGACTCTGCAGCTTGCCCACGGCTGCACAGGTGGCAGGGCACGTAACCTCTGAGCCACTCACTGTGGGGTGATCTTTGGCTGGCCCTTGACACCCAGGAGACACAAGCGGGGATTTGAACTCACAGACTCTGGACTCCCAGCCAGGCTCTCCTCCCCACTGGGCTATACCAGCTCTGAAGACTTATGATGGTAAAATTGTTGGTGTTTTTGTTGCAATTTTGATTGTATCTGGAGCTGAATTAAATATATATTGTCTTGTTATTCTCACTGTTCCCTCCCCACTGCCCCTGAGATCATTGCCCCTTAACTTGGGAAGGACTTTGCTCTTTCCAAAGGCCAGTTTAGAGCACAGCTCTCACACTGGGTCACAGATAGGGCCAGACCAAAGGGAGGTTTTGCTATCTGAGGAAAAGGGGATGGACCGTAGCTCACTGATAGAGCATCTGCTTTCCATTCAGAAGATTCCTGGTATCTCCAGGTAGGCTCTAAGAAAAAAAAAAGACAACATGATCTGCAACCCTGCTATGCTGCTACCTCTCAGTGCAGACATAACTGAGCTAGATTGGCCAGCCCCAACAAACAGTTGACCGTCTGCAGGCGTACCTGACGTCATTGCGATGTCAGGTGATTGACGGGTGGGCAGCAAAGAGTATGATGAGGCAGAGCAGGGCCAACATGTCAAGAGATCATAGCAGGGATGAACTGAAGGGAGAAACTGCTGAGTTTACAGAGCAGGCAGAAGCCATGGAAGAGAGGACAGCACTTCACAGAAGGCCGCTATATCAGTGGAAGGGAGATTCTTGAAGGAGGAGGAGGAGGAACGTGGGGAAGATAGACTGTGAATAACGTTATTTATTATTGCATTTATATCCCACCTCTCCTCCAAGTAACATACATGGCTCTACAATCCTCACAATGACCCCATGAGGTAGTTTAGGCTGAGAGACAGTAAATGGCCCAAGGCCACCCAGTGAGCTTCATGCCCAAGAGGGGGTTTGAACCCGGGTCTTCCAGGTCCTAGTCCCCTAGTCCAACACTCTAACCACTACACCGTGTCGGCCCTTGCAGGAGATAAGACAACAACCAGACAATCAGATATCATGAAAGGGGATTTCAAAATTCCCGCTGGAAATGCCCCTACGGGCTCTGAAGCCACTAGACCATCCTGCTGAGTCAGAGAAAATAGCTCAGCTGGGATGGCGATGGGGGGTGATGGTGGTGGTAGGATGGCAAACAAGTCCTTGGAAAAGACCTGAACCGTTGCTGATTTAATCTGTGGTTTGTTGACTCGGTTTCCTGCCCCTTCACCTCCTCTTCCTCTGATTTTTTTTCAACCTGAGGTTGCGTTGCCAAACGGGACAGAGGCAGAGAACAGCTGAGATGGGGAGCAGGGATGGGGGGGGCGAGGTTAGGGTGGGGTAGGAATAGAGATAGGCAAACCTGTCAATTTTGCTTTCTCGTATTCCCAATCTTAAGTGCTGTTCTCCAAATTTCCGCATCAGCCT
Source organism: Rhineura floridana (assembly GCF_030035675.1). Classification (NCBI taxonomy): domain Eukaryota; kingdom Metazoa; phylum Chordata; class Lepidosauria; order Squamata; family Rhineuridae; genus Rhineura; species Rhineura floridana. Next base: position 203,975,956 of record NC_084483.1, on the reverse strand, counting down.
GTGATTTTTTAATATAAAATTTAAAAAGTCCTCATGGACATTCATCATTTTAGTGCCAATTTCTCCTAATATTTTTGGACGCAGTTGGCCTAATACACACATTTTTGCAAAGCATATCTCCTAATATTTATATTTTCCTTGCTATAATAATCTGTATATGTTATTTTCACCAGTAAATGCATTTTTATGCTCACTTCGCATGAGTGCATGAATTTTTTTACACATTATTTGCCTGGGAAAATTCAGAGAAGTGCAAATGTTGAAGGGTGGCTGTGTTTCAGAATGCATACAGTTTCGGAAAGTTCAAATTGGATAGATTCTCCTTTAAATGTGACCTGAATCAAATTTCTCCACCACTTCTTCTGTGCCTCCTTCGTAAGGCAAATGCAGACTTTAGTAGCTGGTGCCTGTTAATGTAATCAAACACATCTAGGGTCAGATACGATCAGTGTACTCAATCGCTGTTTTCTGCCAGGAAGGAAATTGGATGGAAGCCATATCTGGACATTGCATAAAACTGCCTGGAACAGGAAATCAATTGGCTGGAGGGAATTCCTGTCTAGGGAGTTCAGGCAGCACATCTGCCCCCCACCCCCTGCAAATGCTTTGGGCAAGATATAATGTATTTCTGATGTCTGTCTGCCTGATTTTCCTTTGACAAAATCTTCACCAGTAGAACTGTTATGAGGATGGCACTCCAAATGCTGGAGAGAGATTCCCAGCTGTCAGGAGAACATGGTCAGTTCCCATTGATGGAATGTCAATCATATGGTGACCATAACCAATAAGAAAGGCTGGTCAGCTAGCACTGCTACCGTCATTTCTGTTTATTATAATCAGCTGGCTGATGCTTTGAGACTCTGAAAAGCAGGACAGAAGATTAGTGGGTAGCTGGCATAGGTCCATATGTCCTCCCCTTTCTTATTTCAGTCCAAAATCTACATCAGGGGTGGGGAAACATTTTCAGCCCAAGGACCACATTCCCTCCTGGGAAACTTTTTGGGGGCCATATGCTAATGTTGAACTTACAAGATCTGAGCAGGGTGGTTCATGACAGAAGCTCTTGGAGGTCGCTGATTCATAGGGTCGCCATAAGTCGTAGTCGATTTGAAGGCACATAACAGCAACAACACATGCTAATGTGGACGGGGGGGAGGCAAAAGTGCGCAAAGCAGCTAATGTACGTTTTACTTTTGTGCAGTAGACTAGTTTCCACACGCACTCTTCTCTGTCCTCCCTCCAGACAAGCAAGAAGCGTTGCCAGAATTCAAGAGTGCTTAGCACTAACACTCACGCAGGGTATGAAGCAGGGACGGTGAGGGGCGTGGCCTGGGGAGAGTCTCAAGGGCCAGATAGGGCCGGATTCCTTCCCCAGGCCCGTAGGTCTCCATCCTTGTTGCACATGAATGAAAAAGCCTAGCTCCTGCAGGCAGAACCTGTGTTTTATGATCACCCTCTTTAGCACTGACTTATTATGCCTTCCCAAGGTATCCATAAGCCTCTAGAACAAAATTCCTGGCAATGGGCATGTGTGAAGATAACATGTGAAGGCAGGAAGGCTGCCAGGCCTCAGGGTCTGGCCTGAAGTGTCAGGGTTTCCAGCCCCTTCTCGGGATCTCTGGGGAAAGAGTAAAATCTTGGGGCAAAGATCCTGCAGGGAGTGAATCGTCTAATTCCTGCTCGTCTTGATGAGACCTTCTGCTGTCGGGTCTGCTTCCTGGTCCATCAGATTCCACCACCAAAGTCCAGACCCAGCCGGACTCTTCCTTTGACCAGGCACTGGCCACCTCTGCCTCTCGCAGGTGCTGTGAAGCTCCACCCTTGTCCCACCAGGCCCCACTTCTTGCATTCAGGATCTGAGTCAGAGGACGTTTGGCAATCCTAGAAGACAGGGATGGCCTGTTTCCCGTAAGAGGCGTTGGTAGTATCTTTTGCATTTGCCGTTGCCAACCTGGCACCCTCCAGATGTTTTGGACTACAACTCCCATCAGGCCCCGCCAGCTTTATGGTAGTTCTGTATGGTAGTTTTGTTGGATTTTATTGCTGTTTATGTGGTTGCAAACTGCTCTGGAATCTAATTTGGTGATGGGGGGGGGGGTTCTGAACATGTTTTTTTTAAAAAAAGACATCTTCCTCATTTAGCACCTCCAAATAATGTGCAGTGACTGAATGGCCAACTTCGTGTGCTCAGAGGTACCCTTCATTAGAATTTCCACACCCTAGCTTGTGCCGCGGCCTTGAAAATGGAGCCCTGCAGTTCAGCCTTGATAGAAATTCAGGCTTTCCTAATACTTCTCCTTTTAAAAAGTAGCCACAGTTGTGGGGTGCTGTGAGTGTGTGTAAGGTGTGGGCCAGTGTTGTGCTGTCCATTCCCCTGAGAACCAGCCAAAGATGGTGGTGAGGCGCTGTTACTCAGAGATTCAGCTCTAGGGCCACATCCACACCAGACATTTATTCCATTTTAAACAGTCATGGCTTCCCTCAGAGAATCATGGGAAGTGTAGTTTGTGAAGGGTGTAGAGAGTTGTGAGGAAACTGTTATTTCCCTCACAGAGCTCCAGTTCCCAGAATCCTCTAGGAAGTGGGGCTGACTGTTAAACCCCTCTGGCCACTGGAGCTCTGTCAGGGGAACAGGAGTTTCCTCTCAGCACTCTTCACAAACGACACTCCCCAGGATTCTTTGGGGGAAGCCACAACTGTTTAAAGTAGAATAAATGTCTGGTGTGGATGTGGCCTAGGTCTGGCCAAAGGAGAAGAGGCAGAAGTTGGAATGAACTCATGCTGTGGGAGGCAGACAACAGGCCCAGTAGCATCCCCCCTCCAACCCCCCCACCAAAAGGCAGGCCTGGACATGGCCAACACCCCCTCCCCCCAGAGCAGACAAGCAGCAGTAGTGTAGTCACAAATTCAGAAGTGCAGGGTCCCTTCATTATAGTCATCACAACCACACCCCTTCCCCCTTTTTTGCTGCTGGGTTGAGAATGAGATCCTTGGCGACGTCCCTAGGAGTCAATCAGCCTGAAAGGGGAAAGTGTTAGCTACTGAGGAGAGTCTTCTCAGTGGCCGACTCACCTCCTTTCACTCCAATCAGCAGGAAAGGACAAGGAAGCATGTTAGAAGACTCTTCTCACTGGCTGGTACACTCCCCTTTCATGCTGATTGGCTCATAGGATGCTGGAGACATAGGGACCCTGCTCCAAAAAAAGTAAGGGGTCTAAGACCCTCCAAGACCCTGGACGACTACACCCCTGGCAAGCGGTGGGATGACCGAGCCATTGCAAAGCCGTTTCTGCATGGTCCTGTTCACCCCAGAGCCCAGGAGATCCGCCAGCAGCTGGCTGGTTCCAAGAAGGTGGTAAGAACATGAGACAACCCTTGTTGAATCAGGCCAAAGGGGCCCCATCTAGTCCAGCATCCTGTTCTCACAGTGGCCAACCAGATGCCCATGAGAAGCCTACAAGCAGGATCTGAGCGCAACAGCATTCTCCCCTCTTGCGATTCCCAGAAACTGCTATTCAGAGGCATGCTGCTTCCAACAGTGAAGGTACAACACAGCTTTTGTGGCTAGAAGCCCCATGAGTTTGTCTAATCCTCTTTTAAAGCCATCCCAAGTTTGTGGCCATCACTGCCCCTTGTGGGAGCTAATTCCATGGTTTGACTATGCGCTGCGAGAAGGCGGACTTTCTTTTGTCTGTCCTGAATCTTCCAACGTTCGGCTTCGTTGGATGTCCGCAAGTTCTAGTGTTAGGAGAGAGGGAGAAAAGCTTCATTTCCCCCATGCTATGCATAATTTTATGCATCTCAATTGCATCCCCTGTTACTCACTTGCTATCTCCATGCTACCTAATTTTCCTCCATGCACCCTAATTATTTCAGGAGCCAAGCCCGCGCCCCTCTTGTAGAGACAGAGAGTCCTGTCAGGACTGAGGCGAGACTGCTGCCTGCGGCGGTGACCCTCAAAGGTCCAAGGGTGTGAGATCAGGCCCGGAACCTCTCCTCTGAACCTCTCCTCACATGTCATTTTTGTTGGGAGAGGGAGGGCCTGCTGCCAACGTCTCCAGGTGGTGGAGGGGGTCCAGGAACCGCCGTTTATTTTGGTTTCTTACAGCACAATTTTTGCGTCTTGGAACAGTTCCCAATCTGTTCTTCATTATTTCCACAGGTGTCGGTTTCGCAGGTCCCACCTCGGAAGAAGCAGCCCAGGGTGGCAAAGTCGCCTTTGCCTACAGGTGGAAGGAAGAGGAACGTCAACCAGAGTGGCCGGACGCAGCAGAGGGCAAACTTCCTGCCCCCTTAAGTTTAGTTGCACTCAGAATGTATTCAGAGCCCTCCCACAACCCCCACATCCTTTCATTTGAGCTGTATGTGGTTTGGACAAGGCTCTGGTTGGTAGATCTTGGGTTTCTAATTAAAAATAATATCCACAGCTGTTAAAGGTGTAGGAACCCAGTTGGGCAAGGGCTGTAGCTCAGTGGCAGAGCATCTGCTTTGCAGGCAGATGGTCTCAGGTGCAACCACTAGCATCTCCAGGTAGGGCTAGGAACGCCTCCTGTCTGACACAGCAGGGAGCTGCTGCCAGTCAGTGCAGACAATATTGAGCTAGATGGACCAATGCTCTGACTCCGTATAAGGCAGCTTCCCATGTTCTTGATAAAGCTGTGACCCTTTAATCTAATTTAACCGTCTTGTGTCTTCATTCCAGCAGGGGGTGGGGAGAGCAGTGGGGGCTGGGGGCTCCATGTCAGTGGGGCAGCGGAATCTGCTCTGGGTTTTAGTCTGAATTTTCAAGGAGCTGGTCAGGGTGCGAAGTTCCTTGAAATTTCGGTCTAAAACCTGGAGCGGATTCCTCTCCACCCACTGATGTACAGCCATCAGCTGCCAGTTTGGGAGAGGATCTTGTGATCAGATAATTAAAGTGTGTGAGCTGGGAAGACAAAGACCTGTTGTGTTACTGTACATATCAGATGCTTGCAGCCTGGGCTGGGGTGTCCCGTCTAAGGTGAGCTTTAGGAGCGATGAAAAGTTTGCTTGCACTGTGGTGTGTAGTTGGCTTTCATGGGTTTAATTCCAGAATGGAGATCTGATTTCATAAAGTGGAACTTAGGTTAACCCATCTGCCATGTTTCCCAGGAAACGTAAATAGAGCCTGACTCCTGGATCAGGCCAATGGCCCATTTAGTCCAGCCTCCTGTTCTCAGAGTGGCTCATGGGAAGCCCACAAGCAGGACCTGAGCACAGCAACAGCACTCTCCCCACTTGTGATCCCCAGCAACTGCTTCCAACAGTGGAGGGAGAACATTGTATGGAGGAATTAATATCTGTCCATTTCAATTTTTTGCACTTTCTCAGTTTTCCATTTCAGTTCAGTTTTCTACATTCCCACATCAATGTGTGTGTGTGTGTGTTTTTTTTAAAAAATCCTCATGAAAATTTGCCAGCCTTTTGGTGCAAATTTCTCCTAAAATACAGGCTATGGTCTGAAGGCACATGAGGCCAGCTCCCTGCTGAAGCTAAGTAGGGTCAGGTGTGGTCAGTGCCTGGATGGGAGACCGCGTGGGAACCATATGTAAGCTGCCTTGGGTTGCTATCATGAAAAGAAAGGTGGGTTATAAATGTAATAAATAAATAATAATAATCTTTCTGTATGCAGTTTTGCTTAATCCTCACATTTTTGCAATTTCCCCTGATATAATGCATTTTTGTATATTATTTTTACTAATATACAGTATATGTATTCCTATGCACACTTTACCCTAGTATGTGAATTTTTGTACACATTGCTTGGCCGGAGAAAAGCACTGCAAAATTTGGAGAAAGGCAAATTTTGAAGGCTGGCTGTGTTTCAATTTGTATACAGTTTTGGAAAGTTTGAATTAGCCAAGTTCTCCTTTAAGTGCAAATTTCTCCCCCATCCCCAGAACACAGTCCTTGTGGCTAGTAGCAAGTAGCGCTTAGTGGCTCCACGTCAGTGGGGCAGTGGAATCCGCTCCAAATTTTAGTCCAAACTTTCAAGGAGCTGCTCAAGGTCCTGGGCCCCTTGAAAGTTTGGACTAAAAACTGGAGTGGATTCCACTGCCCGACTGACAAGCAGCCACGAGCTGCCACTGCTGAAAGCCAGTGGTAAGCTTATCATTAATTTATTAATGGATTTTTTACCTGAACTGGGCAGAAAGACCAAGAAGAGACCAGCAAAGAGAAGGCAGAAAACGTTCATGGCGGTTGGCGTGGTTGACTGGGATGTAGTCTACAAAGGTGAGACATAGAAGAGACTTTTAAAGCTCTAAATTCTTGAGTTGAATAAGAGCCAAAAAATTCCTCTGCATTTTAAAGATTGAGGTGCACCTTATTTCATAGCACTGTTTAATTATAATACGAATATTAAGTAGCCCTTTTAGAAAATTGGACTTGTATATAGTGGAGCCTGTCTAGACATGAGCACATTCTCTATGGCCCCTTTCACTGCGGACATGTCTGCCTCAAGCGTCTTCATTGTGCAAGCTAAAAGCAGATTCTGAGGCATTTTTGCAGGGAAAACCAAATGAAGCAGGCAGGAAGAGGAGAGTCCATGAGCTGTTTCAATTTGGCAGAAATAGAACATTTCAGGTAATCTGCGTATGCGGCAACACTTTAAAGACTACATTTGTTAAATGTAAAGGGCTTAGATTGTGTAGCTGGCTATCACAGACAACTGTCCATTTGTGGGCAAATGCCAACGAAAATTGCCATTATGTTCTGATTAGTGCAATTCTGAGTGAACCGCTCTGTATGCAGATTAACAAGTCTCACTTTGGATTCTGAATGGTATTGTTGGGAAGGCTGGGGATCCTGTGACCCACCAGAGTTTTTTTTTTACTGCAACTCCCATCAGCCCCAATGAGCACAATCAATGGTCAGGAGTGTTGGGAGTTGTAGTCCAACAACATCTGGGGTGAGGGACACAGGTTCCCCATCCCTGGTTAAGGAGCTGTGCGGTCAATCTTAAGGGACACAATTGGGGATAGCAAAGAGGGAATCATGTAGGCATTATGCAGCCACGAGAGTGGCTGTATGCTACAGCCAGAATGGATTTTTCACATTCCTCAATGTTAAATTGAAAATACCCCCATGCCGTTCTGATGTTTCCCATAAGCTCATTTCAAAACAAAACCTTACAAAACTTATAAAACCAAAACTTCTAAAACTGACAAAATGTTACGAAACTTACAAAACTGACAGAGCTCCAGTGGCCAGACTGGTTTAACAGTCAGCCACTCTGACTGAAGCTCTGTGAGGGGAACAAGGCGTCTCCTAGCAACTCTCAGCACCCTTCACTAACTACACTTCCCAGGATTCTTTGAGAGAAGCCATGACTGTCTAAAGTGAAATAAAAGTCTGGTGTGGGTGTGGATGTGGCCAGGGACAGTTTTGGTTTAAATCTGGGTGGGAGGCTACATGTGCCTGCTGTAGAATAAAAAGGGGGAAACCCTGAAAAGCAATGTTACTGTTCAGTGTTTTCCTTTTGAAAAGTTAGTTAGTTACATAGTTATTCTTTATTTATATCCTGCCATCCTTCCAATACTGGAACTCGTGGCGGCTTCCAGATAAAAGCACATATAATTAAAACATACAGAATCTACATTAAAATAAAATAAAACTACGTCCAATATTAAAACCAATCATACTGCTAGATAAAATGGAATCAAAACCAATTTAAAAATAGTAAAATTCGGCATTGGTAGTGCAGTTCCCAGCAGTCCCAACTTTAGCAACTGTCAGTACCAAAAGCTTGTTGGAATAGGAAAGTCTTTGCTTGATGCCGGAAGGACTGCAGGGAGGAGGTCATTCTTATATCCCTAGGAAGAGCATTCCACAGCCTAGGGGCAGCCACCGAGAAGGCCCTATCCCGCGTCCCCACCAATCATACTTGAGAGGAGGTGGGTACTGAGAGAAGGGCCTCTGCAGGTTCATACAGGGAGATACGGTCTGATAAATAGCCTGGACCTAAGCCGTATAGGGCTTTATAGGTCATCACCAGCACTTTGAATTTTGTTCGGAAACAGACTGGCAGCCAGTGGAGCTTTTTTAACAGGGGGGTAGTATGGTCCCTATAACCCGCCCCAGTTAACAATCTTGCAGCAGCACGTTGAACCAGCTGGAGTTTCCGAACCGTCTTCAGAGGCAGCCCCACGTAGAGCGCGTTACAGTAATCTAAGCGGGATGTAACTAAGGCATGTGTCACCATGGCCAGGTCCGACGGCTTCCCCTCTGCCCAGTACCCACCCACCCAATCTCCTCTCCTCCCCCTTCCTCCCTTTCCTCCTCCTCCCCCTCCCTGCCCCTTCCACATCAGTTTCTCCTAAGCATGATTGCACAGGAGTAAATTCCATTGAACTCAATAAGCATGCAAATGATCAAACCTGCCTTTCTCCTCCCCTCCCCCTTTCTCTCCTCTCCTTCCCCTCCCCCTTCCTTCTTCCTCCTCCCCCATGGGATTTGCCCCATCCCTCCCCTATCCCCTTCTAACCTCCTCCTCCTCTTTCCCCTCCCCTCCCCCTCCACCCACATGGTCAGTTTTACCTATCATAAGCATGATTGTATGGGAGTAAATCCCACTGAACTCAATGAGCATGCAAACGATCAAACCTAACCTACCCTCCTCCTCGCTGACCTCACCTGCCTTTTGCCCCTTCCCTCCCCCTTCCTTTGCCCCTCCCCTTCCAATCCCCTCCTTCCCCCTCCCCCTCCCCCTCCCCCTCCTTCTCCTTTCCTCTCCCTCCCTTCCTCCTCCCCCATGGTCAATTTTACCTATCCTAATCATGATTGCATGGGAGTAAATCCCATTGAACTCAATAGGCATGCAAATGATCAGACCTGCCTTTTCCCTCCTTCCCCTCTCCTCTCCATTCCTCCTTCCTTCCCCTATTCCTTCTTCCTCCTCCCCTGCCCACTCCAGCTGTCCCTCCCACCTCCTGGACAGTTTTACCTATCCTAAGCATGATTGCATGGGAGTAAATCCCACTGAATTCAATAAACATGCAAATGATCAAACCTGCTCTCCTCCTCCCCTCCCCCTCTTCCCTGCTCCCACCCCCTCCTCCCCTCTGCCCTTCCTCCCCTCTCTCCTCCTCCCCTACCTCTGCCCTTCCTCCCCTCTCTCCTCCTCCCCTACCTCTGCCCTTCCTCCTCCCCTTCCCATCTCCTGTGGTCAGTTTCACCTATCCTAAGCATGGTAGCAGGGGAGTAAATCCCACTGAACTTAATAAGCATGCAGATGATCAATCCATTCTCAGCAAACTTGCACAGGATCCCATTTCTTACCTCTCGGATTAAAAAACAGGGAAATTCACTAATAGGCAAAAACCCTTACGGTTTAAGAATGTACCTATAGCCCACAGATATTTCTATCAAACTTTAAAAAGCAGGGAAATTGGGCAGCTATAGCGAATGTACCAGGGGAACAAGAAACCTGATCTCCTCTCTGAGATATTGGACTGCCCTACAAATATGTAAAAATGCAAAAACAATTTGTGTTGGTCTTTCACAGTCCAATCTACTTCCTATGTAGCTTGGGAGAATTTGGTAACGTGCCTCATTGGAGTGGCCAATGCTAATGCAATTTAGACACACACACACAAAAAGCCCATATGTATGGATGCTTGAATCAGGTTTTCACAATAATCAGACCACAAACAGGACATGTATGGATCTCGAGGCCACCAACCAAATATGGAAAACGTGGATTTTGCGGTTAGGTATGGATGGGTCCATGGTCTAAACTCAAGGATATAGGCCAAGGATAACCAATGCTGTGCCCTCCAGCTGTTGTTGGACTACGACTCCCATCATCCCTGACCATTGGCCATGCTGATGGGGCTGATGGGATATGGAGTCCAACAACATCTGGAGGGCACCATGTTGGCTACCTCTGGCCCTTCATGGATTTTAGGAGGAATTTGAAGGCAGGGCCTGGCGGAGATGGGGACAGAAAGAGGTGACATCACAAAGGTGTTTGGGGCAGGAGGTCCTTGAATAAGAACAGAAGAAGTCACTGCTGGATCAGGCCAGTGGTCCATGTAGTCCAGCATCCTGTTCTCACAGTGGCCAACCAGCTGCCCATGGGAAGCCCACAAGCAGGACCTGAGTGCAAGAGCACTCTCCCCTCCTGCAGATACCAGCAACTGGTTTTTGGAAGCACACTGCATCTGACTATGGTGGAAGAGCACAGCCATCATGGCTACTAGCCACTGATGGGCCAGCAAGGGAGAGGCGGCGGAGTTAACCGGCATCGTACTTGGGGAAGCAACTCCTCTCCAGGGCTCAGTCGTCTCAGGCCTGCAGGAAGGCAATTTCAACCTCCCTCTTGGCCTGAAGGTCTCTTGTCATGGCGCAGGTCTGTTAGGTCACAATAGGAAGGTTGAGGGACCCAAGATTCTGCTCACAGCTAGCTGAACTGATATACCCATTTCCATTATGGGGGGTTTCATTGTGGGACAGGGTGTGTGGAAGATCCCAGTGTGGGGTGGGGTGTAGGGCATTCAGTGTGGGGTTTCAGTGTGGGACAGCATGCAAGGGGTCAGTGTGTGCATGTTTCAGTGTGTAGTAGGGGGTTGAGGAGGTTGCAGTGTGGAATGGGGCCAGGGGTTTGCGGTGCAGGGTGCATGTGTGGTTGTGGGGTGTGGTCCCTCCAAGTGGTTTGATTGTTTGACTGGCAGGCTTCTCACAGGGATACATTGCTGCAGTCGCTATCTCTGCACATGATCAACCTCACAGGGGTGTTGTGAGGATAAATACTGGTAGAGAATCATGAACGTGCCAAGAGTTCCAGGGCAGCCACATTCTGACCACTATACCACACTGCTGTCCACCTTGTACAGTGTTGGGAACTGCTGGAAGCTACAGCATGGGGCGGGATTCGGGAGCTTGCATCAGGAAGTACATGGATGCATGGTTGTGAAGGGGTGGTCTCTCCAAATGATTTGACTATTTGGTTAAAAACACATCTCACAGGGTTAAATGGCTGCAGTTGTGTTCTCATGACATGACCTACTTCAAAGGGCTGTTGTGAAGATAAATACTGAAAAAGAATCATGAATATGTCAACAGTTCCAGGGCAGCCCTGTTCCAACCACTATATCACACTGCTCTCCACCTTGTACAATGTTTAGGAAGTGATGAGGAGCTGCAATGTGGGGTGGAGTCTGGGGTTTTGCCATGGGATTACATGAGGTTGTGGGGCAGGGTCCCTCCATGACAGTTTCTTGGGTTTCCAAATGTGTCCATAGCACCCAAAAGGTTGACAAGGGACCCCCAGCTAACCACTGTACCAAATTGTTATATTCCTTAGCCAAATAGGCATTGCACATAACATCCACTAGGTGGCTCCCTCTGCAAGCTTCTTCTTGGGGATCACTCGTGACCCAGTAAGATTGTCTTCCAAGATATAGTCTTTAACAATGGATCCGTCTGAATCTGTATCCACAGCCGATGTACCAGACCATGACTAGGGGCTTGTGGATTTCACAGTCCTGCCCCGTCGCCATTTGCCAATCGCCATGGGACTTTTGTTATGGAAGACGCCTGTGCGTGAATTTGTTTTATGCGGGGAGATCGGCGCACCACGATCAATACACAATCTTGACAGAAAAAGGCTTTGATCCAATGGCATGGGTACCATGACGATTGGAAGTCCTTTATCTGCTGCAGCCTTCATCCGCCTTCACAGCCGTTGTAACACACATTGTTATCCTCCGCCTGTTCTGCCGTTGAGGACTTTCTTGGATCGTTCTTTGGTTCCTCTCCCTTGACCTTACGTTGCATTATCTGCCAGTACTTTATGATTTGACATGGACTTTAATGGGGCAAGAAAGCCTTAAGAACTTTTGAACTCCTGCTCAGAGCTTCACCAAACCAGTGCAGGCTGGTCTTCCTACACAAAGCTATAGAAACTGCATATTAGAGCAAAAAAGACACCTTTGTCAGCCAGAGGCTCAAGCGCTTCTGCAAGATTGTGCCATCACCCTCCCTCCTCTTACATCTGAAAATCAAAGAGCCCTGTACAAAGTACATGGCTTTTTGCACTCTGAAACATAAATAAATGAGAAATCATGCTTTGCTCAGGACTAGCTTGCTCAGGATTTCTTTAGGGTGCCAGCTGCTTCTTCGGGGAGTGGAGAAGCAGTTCCTAGCATGGTTGACAAGTCTGGAGCAAAAAAGGCATGACTGGGAAAAATGTTTGATGGCTGAGGAGAGCATTGATTCCTGGCTTGTTTGCTTGCTTTTGCTCTGGCTCCACTGATACTATTACAGGGACAGTTTGCTGTGCAAAAGAGAGTCCCAGTAGCACAGGGGGATGCCAACTGTTTTGGGGCCTGTAGCCATGTTTGCAAACCAGAGGAACTGCAGTGGGCACAACATGCCACGCTGTAAGCTCCTTTTGCAACCAAATCTGCTGCCTGCCATAGAATGCTTGAAATACGAGCCTAATTTCAACAGAATTTTTAAAATTAGCTTTGAAAGCATCAGTTGTGTGAGTGATACTTTTATTAATCTACTTCTATGTGCGCTCTTCAAATGTGTATTCTCTTTCACTGATGTCAATGAAGTGTTGATTGTAACTGACAGACAGAAAGCAGCTGGGGGGATGAGATGTTGATTGTAAACAGAAGGGGGAAGACACTGACTTGATTATCTGCCTTAATCTGCTCTGCAATGCACTTGAAAATGAAAATGAAATGGACTGCCTTCTGTAAACAGGCAATAATTACAGAGTTCACAATAAAGACTGATACCAATGGAGACTTGCGAATAAATATTGATTATAATATCAGTAATTCTCTGCAAAGTAAAAAATATCATAGGAGATTGGAAAAATGAAAAGATAGCGAACTGATTCCTTTTTTCTCCGCTAAGGATCACTAGGGGTCCAGATTTTGACTGGACATCAGTAAAAATCTTCCTAACTGTTAGAGCCATACGACAATGGAGCAAATGACCTAGACAGGTAGTGGGCTCTCCAACACTGGAGGCATTCAAGAGGCAGCTGGACAGCCACTTGTCGGGAATGCTTTGATTTGGATTCCTGCATTGAGCAGGGGGTTGGACTTGATGGCCTTATAGGCCCCTTCCAACTCTACTATTCTATGGTTCACACTGAAAAACAAAATGTAAAAAAGGCGAAGATTCCATCCCTACCTCAGGCATGGCTCCAACTTGGAAGTCTTTAAAAGAGAGCTAGACAAATTCATGGAGTATAAAAGTACCAATGGGCACTAGCCACAATGTCCATGTTCTACCTCCACTGCTGGAGGCAGCATGCCTCTGAATGCCAGTTGCTGGATATCACAAGTGGGGAGAGCGCTTTTGGTTTAAGGTTTATTAAACTTACACATCACTTCCCAATAAAAAAAGTTCCAAAGCAATTTACATAGCAAAAGTAAAAATACAATAATAAAATCATTTACAACATATGAAAACCAGATCCCAGTGTACAATATCATATCTATGGTGCTGCCCGTATGCTTGGGGAATAAAAACCAGAACCAAATACTTGCACTCATGTCCTTCTTGAGGGCTTCCCATAGGTATCTCGTCGGCCACTTTGAAAATAGGATGCTGGACTCGATGGGCCTTTGGCCTGATCTAGCAGGGCTCTTTGTTAACTCCAGCCAATTAGCTCAAAGGAACAACAGTCAAAGGGAGCAGGCAGTCATGCTTTTCCATCTTCAGAATCTTATGCTGTTTGGGGATATAATTTGAGAAGTGCTTGCTTCTGATTAGAGGAGGTGTCATAGAACTTCTGCAGACAGGGCAGCTCCCTGTAATTTCTCAAGGCTCTTATGTTTCTGTGGCAAACTTGCAGCATAAAATTACCGGATCAAAACAAAATTTTCCACTTGGGATTTCGCCTTTGGAGCAGTATCCCACTCTGCAGTTATGGTGTGGAGGGCCACAGCCTGGCTTCTCATCTTGAATCGTTCCTGCAGAGAAGGAAAAGTGGCTTACAATAACTCATGCCATTCAGGCAGCAGCCCATGCCATTGGCTCGGAATGAGTTGTGAACAGGAAGAAATAAACGCTAGAAGAGCCTCTGAATGGGTCTGTTGCAGCAAAAGCAACAAAGCTTCTTAAAGACGAACAAGTTTACGGTAGGCAACAGCCTACTTCACAGGAAACATGGATGGTGATTTTTTTAAAAAAAATATATATTTCATTTATATTCCCCCTTGCCTCCAAGGAGTTCATGGTGGCAGATTCTTAAAGATTCTTAAAGAGGAACAAGTTTCATAGACAACAGCATGCTTCACAAGATACGTGGACAGTGAAAATGTATTTATTTCTTTACTTAATTTACATTCCCCCCTTTCCTCCAAGGAGCCCAAGGTGTCATATATGGTTCTCCTCCGTCTCCATTTTATCTTCACAACAACCCTGTGAGGTGGGTTGGGCTGTGACTGGCCCAAGGTCACCCAGCAAGCTTCACGGCTGAGTGGGAGTTTGAACTGTTGTCTGCTAGGTCTTAGTCCGATACTCTAACCACTAGGGGATAGAGGAGACATGCAATTTTGTTAACATTTTAATGAGAAACTACCTAATTCACATTTCTCAAACCCATATATGAGCCAAAACATAGCTATCCTTCATAATTCACACTTATCTGAGTTTTGTGATGCTGTTATCTAACCAAACAACTGGTACAAACATGTATATATTAGGGAAAATGTGCACCACAATAGTAAAGAGCACATATTAGTGAAAATAACATGCAAAATGCATTATACAAGGTACAATTGGTTGCAAGCATGAGTATTGTAATCAAAACTGCATACAAATTGTGTTTCTTAGGAGAAATTCGCACTAAAATGATGAAGAATTTTCATAAGGATTTTTTTAAAAAAAGAAATGGCAAATTGCTGTGGAAATGCAGGAAAATGTATTTAAGATGAGAAAAAATCGGCAGATTTGTCCATCCCAAATCTACACATCCCAGGTCTATTGAGGAAGGGAGTGGGAAACAGTTTAGCAAAACGAGAAAATAAAGGAATAAACATAATCAGTTGCAGTAAACAAGATACTTCATGAGGAATTATCATTTTTATTATCCATCATCATTATCCACTAATGAAGACTGCAGTTGGTCCGAGGCACTTTCCCAAAATTGCATTCTTCAACTGAGCTACAAATCTATCTTTATATGTTTGATTAATGCGAGTGTTGATCTTGTAAGGGTCTGCTTGAGTAAACTGAATGATACCTACTTCCAACTGTAGTTACATGAAATTCTGTCTGCTATTATAAAGGTGGCTGGCTTTATTATTATATTATTGATTTTCTTTTCTCCAATTTACCTTGTTTAAAAATAAGGTTGATTTTTTAAAAACTTGATATTTATTTTGTTGTTGTTGTTCAAGCCTAGGGGATACCTTGTTCGGTCTACTATGTTTGCTATGATTTCTCTTGTATTTTTTTGGAATTCATTTTTGTATGCAATGTTTAAACTAAATGCTGATACTAAAGAGGATGGTCTGTTCAGTTATCAATCATATTTTATAGATTGTGTAGTGCTCTTGTTGTTGTATTTGCTGTTTAAGATGTTTAACTTATGTTGTACGTCGCTTAGAGTTTCATTTAAATATAAGTGGTATATAAATTGTCTAAATAAATAAATAATATTCCTCCCCTGTCTTGTACATACCTTTCTTCCTTCTCTTTTCCAGCCTTTCACATATTGGAGGGGAAATGTCTGCAGCAGAAGTTCCCTCAAGCATTTTAGAACCCTAATTATGCAGGGAGCTTTGTAGTAAAGAACCTGTTTTCTATGCAGAATATTTCAGATTCAGTTCCTCGCCTGAAATCCTGGAGGGCTGCTGGTAGTTGACGTCAACAGTACTGAGTGAGATGAACTAACAGCCTCCAGACTCAGTAAAAGGCAGGATCCTATGTCCCTGTCCACCTCCACAGGTGCAGAAGGATCTCTGGTGTAGATGCTTATTATACTACAACTGTGTGTGTGTGGGGGGGGGTGTAGAGCATGGTGTACAGATGGAGGCGGGGCATCTCATGTGACTATGTACCTATCCGTGGCCATATCACCTCCCATCAACATAAGCCTGGATGCATTCCAGGGGAGTCAGTTTTGCCTGTTGTCACATGACAACTGACAAGTCGCTGAGGGATGAAAGATCAAAACTGTCAGGCATGTATGCCAACCCACCCTTGGACAATTGCCTTAACCTCATTTGGGGAGTGCTACATCTCAAGGACATTTTGGAAGTTCTTACCTGGAGCCGCAAGAGCCACGGAGACAAGATAAACCAGCAGCAGCAGCAACAGAGCCATCTTCATTGTGGCAATCGAGCAAACTTGGGCCATGGATGTGAGCTTGAAACGGGGAAATGCAAAATGATAAGCTTCTGTATTTGTTAAGAGCTGCTTGCTAGAAGGTATGAGAGAGAAGGATCCCGCATCAATGAATAGTGCTCCTGTTTTCCCCTCCTTGTGGGTCACTGTGACCCAGAGGGGAGTCCTGGAGCCCTGCAGGAGGGCAGCCCAAAATGTAGCCTCAAACCGCATTTGCCTGCTTATTCATACAAATGTAAGGTGTGTCACTTTCAATAGTCTGAGATCACTTTGTTCCAGAGGCCAAATACTTGTCCCCTTAGCTCAGGTCTCAGCTGCACTCAGGGAAGATGACAAATGGGATTTCGAAAGCCACAGAACAAAGATCTGGCATAAGGTTGCCTGCCTACTTTTCTCAGGATGATCTTTATGTTGGAACACAAACATCATCAGCGCCTTTCAAATTGGGTGCTTCAGGACTTCCACAATAGAAGGCAGGTCTCTCTAATCTCAAAGGACAGCATCAATAACTGTTTTACCAGCATCTGTATCTTGTAGCCCATTAATAAAGATATCCTTCTAGAAACTTCATCTGAGGTCTGAGGCACTTCCGGGCTGTTGTTGTTTTCTGGTGGGATTCCATCACATACTGGCAAATCCAGGTTGCAAAAGGAAAGTTGAAATGGTGCTCTTGCACAATAAACCCACTTCCCCAAAAAAGATTGGACTTCTTGGGATAACGAAAGTGTCAGGAAAATACACCGGAAAGTGTGGGATAACACTTGGTCTACACTTTAGGTTCATCCATATGGTGCTACTTGCATCCCTTTGAAATTCGTATGATTTACATGACGTTGCAAGCAAGCAGAAGCTATCTCGCAGTTTCCCCCTTTAAATCCATATCATTCTAATCCTATTGTAATGTGAAAAGGAAAGGAAAACCTGTCTCAGTTTTGCTGTGCTCCTCATTGTAGGCGCTTTGCTTTGATTTTTTTTTAGTGGGCGGGCTCTCTTATGCCCCATCATCCGCTCCCTCTCTTTGCCACCCACAAAAGTTGCTGCAGCCACTGCCTACTTTGCCTTTCACTCACCCCCCCAATCAGTTTCATATAGTTTTGTGTCAATTGCACCCCAATGCCTAGAGGCATGCAATTGACAAGAACAGTGAAACTGACAAAAAACCCTCCCTTTCTCTATCATCATCATCATCATCATCATTATTTAATTAATTTGTATCCCGCCCTTCCTCCCAGCAGGAGCCCAGGGCTGCAAACAAAGCGCTAAAAACACTTTAAAACACTTAAAATACATTAAAACAAAACAGCGTTAAAAACATTAAAAAAACTTTTAAAAAGGGTTAAAAACATTATTAAAAAACATATTAAGCAATTGTAACACAGATGCAGACTGGGATAGATCTGAACCTAAAAGGCTAGTTGAAAGAGGAAAGTCTTCAAAAGGCTCCGAAAAGATAGCAGAGATGGCGCCATTAGCGCTCCATTAGCAATGTCAATACTCTCGAGGGGGTGAACATGTAAAATTGGGACCGGGGCCACAAGGAAACAGCAATACTAAACCTTTCCAGAGGAACTCCTACTTGTGTGAATGTAAAACAGCGGATTGGAAGCTACCATTGAGCAAGAAATGTGGACCTTGAAAAGCTATTGCAATGGTAAAAGCAGCTTCTTTAGTACGAAGTCAGGCTCCTGTGTGGATAAGCCCATTGTCTAACCTTCCTGTAAACAAATCAGAAGAAATGCTCAGTATATAGCCGATGTTTTCTAACCTCCCATAAATAAATCAGAAGGAATGCTGAATAAATAGCTGATGGCGTCTAACCTTTCTGCAAACAAATCAGAATGAATGTTCAATAAATAACTGACATCATCTGTTCTCCCCACAAACAAATCAGGATGAATGCTCAATACAGGTTGACTGGAATTGTGTCCACTGTGTTCTGGAGTCAGTTGATAATGGTGAAAATCTTGTTCTCTGTTTCTGCTTGTCTCCTGCAACATGCAGACACAGAGGAGTATTAAGCATGTTATGCGGCACACCCTTGGCTAGTACCCCACATGAGAACAAATTAGGTCCCTCAAGCATGAAGTCTACTGACCCTTGTTCCAGAAGATATCCTAGGATCCTCTGCCATGTGCATTAGTTCCATGAGCCAAAGGCGTGCATGCCTGAGCACATAAGTTAATGAAGAAAAGGTTCTCTGAAGGAAGAACATCTGAAACCCACTATCATAACTATTTATGAGTATTGCTAATTATTCAGGCAGATCTTCATATTGTTTCAGACTCCCGCAAACAACAGCAAAATTCAGAGCATTTTTTTCCAGCTTTGGTTTTCTTCTGAGGATGGGAGATGTTTGGTTCCTTTTGAAGATGGAAGATATTTGGTGTCTTTTCCCAACAAACTATATTGACTCACTTTTCTCCTCTACGTCTGGTTGTTATTAAGCCCTTTCACATTTAAGTTTTTTTAAAAAATGTAACTTCATTCATATTTATTAAATATATTGTTATGGGTTTGGGGTTGAGATAGGTAATTTCTATGAGTCCCCTTCCAGCCTCTGATTTGGAGACTTGCACCTGGGGGTGAGAAACCCACTCTGCTGGTCAGATGAGTTTCTTTTGTTAATCTAATAGAGTGGCCAGGTGGGTTAACGGGTCTATTGGGTGCCCATCAACTGGTGAATGGGCCAGGGAGATCCTTTTGCCATTGAAACTCTTCAGGAGAGCCTCCCCCCTCCTCCTGGGGCTGAGGAGAGGCTTGTGTAGTGAGTTGAGTCTGAGAAAGGCTGGGAACTGGAGTCAGGCAGAGAGACTGGCTCTCTGCACCATGGCTTTGGGGTGCCTCCTGTAACCCTGATGGACAAGCTGGATATTGGACTGCTGATGCCTTGAACCCTCCATCCTAAGCTCAGGTTGGAATGTGTGTAAACAAACAAACCATATTTCATAAAGACACCATAGTCTCCACTGACCTTCTTTCCAAGGAAACCAAACCCTGAGCAAGTGCAGGGACCCTTGGAAATCCCACTGCTCAGAGATTGGGGAGGCGCACAACAATATATTGTAATTGCCTACTCACAGGATTTCCCTGGCTTTCCCTGTCTCTCCTGCTTCCACATGCCAGGCAAACTTTCCAGTATATAGTACATTATAATCTTTTAGAAGAGGCCTGTTTTAAGCTGTAAATTATAACAGTAAGAACTCATGCTTTTCTTATATTTTTATATAAACTCTAAATTGATCGGTTGTTTATTGATGTTCTACATTTTTTTTGCACACTTCTAAGCTGCTCTGAATATTTAGTATTATAGGAAAGCAGATTCAGTGTTGACTAAATAAATCCGTAACAATTAAACCTTGGGTCAACTCACTGACTTGTAGAATTGCAGGGAAGCTGCCCCCAGTTTGCACCAGAGTAAGGACAATACAGGCATCTGTCAAGGATAGTCAAAAGGGAAACAATGCAAGGGCAAAAGTACATTTTTATTAGGGAGGGAATGTAACTTTTAGCAAGGGTAATTCATAACTGGAAAAAGGGGAGCAGAGGAATCCTCTTTCCTTTTTGGGATCTCTTTGGCTTGCCAGTGTGCATCTCCTCACTACATCACTTCATCCCGGCAACAGATCATGGTGTGGTGATAGCAGGTCCCAATTTGTTCTTCGCCCTCGCTGCAGTCATCATACCGGCAGATCCCTCCTCTCCGGAGGCAGTGGCTCACATACCGGGGCTCGCGCTGACCGCTTCCTATGCAGCAAGGAAGCAGAGAATACAAGGTCTTCAGGATGGTCTTGCTGGACCAGGCTAACCCTTTCCCCCTTTATTTCTGTTCAGCAATTGGCATCCAGAAACAGACTGCATCAGTTAATGGACGGCCCGCTTTGTGTTCATGGCAAATAGTTTTTGATATCCCTCTTCTCTATGAATGTTCCTAACCCTGTTTAATTGTCATGTAAGCAAGCGACCATCACCAGATCTTGTGGGAATGAATTCCATAAGTTGATTTGATTGTTTGTTTGTTTATTTATTTATTATTTGATTATTATTTGATTCATATCCCGCCCTTCCTCCCAGCAGGAGCCCGTGTGTGAAGTATGTGTTGTGTGAAGTAGCGTTTTGTTTTCTCAGTCCTGGCATCAGCTCCCTTGTTAGAGAGCAAGGCAGCTCAGCTGCAGAACGAGACATATCTGAAATGACTTCTATAAAGCTGCATAGCTCCCCGTAGGGTAGCATTTTACAAAACTGCTATCAATTCAACCACCAATTTGTGCAATTTTGTGCACAGAAAGATATTATACACCAGCTATTGTTAGTAAAAAAAAAATTATACAGAGATTCATCACGTATGGTTTTAATGTATATGTTTATTAATGCAGTTTGTCCCTGCTATTTTATTATATTTACAGCCCCTGATGAAGGCCTATATATAATGGCTGAAACATGTCCGGCTATTGAATAAAATATATTTTTTTCTAGCATCTTGGGGTTCTCCCCCCCTTTTTTTCTTTTTTCTGGGTTTGAACGCTATCCACTTTCATCTGTTGGTCACCTCCGTTCCTACCAACCTTTTGACGTGTTGAGATCTGCAGAGGGGGCTCTCTTGGTTGTTCTGCCACCCTCAGAAGTGTAGGTAATGGTGGCCCAGGACAGGGCTTTCTCTGTGGCAGTCCCCAAATTATGGAAGTCCCTCCTCACACAGCTATGTCTACCATCCTTTGTTGTATGCCAAACATGCATCTCTTTTAACCTGGCTTTTGACAATTAAGGGATTTCATTTTGTGAGGCTTACCTCTTTGCTGAGCTTTTCTATTACAATTATAAAATATGAGAAGCCATTCCAAATGGAAGAGTTTTATCTGTTTTTCTAAATAATTGTATGTTCTGTTGTTGTAACCCACCCTGGGACCTTGTGGGGAAGGGTAAGAAAACATATAAATAAATAATATTTCTTGAGCAGGGGGTTGGACTTGATGGCCTTATAGGCCCCTTCCAACTCTACTATTCTATGATTCTATGATAATACACTCAATACACCAGAAAACTCATCAGAAAATCAATGCCGCCCTGGACTCCTCTACTGGGAGGAAGGGCAGGATATAAATCAAACAAATAAGTAAATACGTAAATAAAATGAAACCAACTATCTAATGTATTAGCTGCATACATAGCAGAAGGTTGATTTTGCAAGGAACCTTGCCCACTCTACCACATTGCCAGGCATCTTTGCAAGCCTCAGATCCTAAAGGACCAAGCTCCCCTTTCTAATTCACTGCACCAAGTGGACAGTTGATAAAACGGAAGCACAGCAGAGGCGTCACAGGGTGGCCTGCCCTGAGCCTGGTATTGCCCTTCAGTTTGAGCAAGCGAGTTTAAAAGGGGAAGTTTGCTGGACTCCTCCACAGAGTTCTGCCAGGATTGCCACCAGGGCCACGTGAACCCTGAAGTGCCAGCAAGCCTGACACATCGTTCTCTGGAAGGACTGTCAGTCGCATCAATTTATGCCTCGTGAGCCGAGCTTGGAAAAGTTACTTTTTTGAACTACAACTCCCATCAGCCCAATCCAGTAGCTATGCTGGCTGGGGCTGATGGGAGTTGTAGTTCAAAAAAAGTAACTTTTCCAAGCTCTGCTCGTGAGCAGTGCAACTCATTCTTATTTGGAATTCAGAATCAAAGCTTGGCTCTTTTAAAGCACAGGCTACCCATCACTTGCTGTATTAAATTGTAACTTCTGTGCAGAGCTTGGAAAAGTTACTTTTTTGAACTACAACTCCCATCAGCCCAATCCAGTGGCCATGTTGGCTGGGGCTGATGGGAGCTGTAGTTCAAAAAAAGTAATTTTACCAAGCTGTGCTTCTGCGTGTGCCTCTGGGGAGCTACAAGCTTATGTAAAAGCAGAAGCTAGAGAGGCATTTTGCTAGAGGCTAAGAATTTCAGGTATGGAGAATCTGCCCTGTTTCAAATCAAGATGCACCTTCTTTTTTTCTTTTTAGCCTTCACAGGGTGGGATGAGCTTCTTGCTGTTGATGGCGTTTGACCATTGGTGACTGAAATGTGGTCACACCATGCGGCTCTGTGGCTTGCATCTTACCTGGGCTCACTAGGAGCACTGCAAAGAAAAGGGCAATCAAGAGGGGGAAAGTCCTCATGGCTGGGTCAGGCTGGGTCTCCAGGGTAACCGCTGGGAAGATCAGATAAGGAGATGACAGTAGTAAATACTATTTGTGTTATAAAATGGATCATTAGCAGTAATAATCAGGCAAAAGAGGAAAGGGGTTAGTGAAAATGCAACAGGGCAATGTCAAATAAACGGCAGAGGGATCTTTCTGTCTGGCTGTTGGTCTTTCTTCTTATCCAGACAGTTAAAGCATTTTAATTCCCAGTGATTGCAATATGGGAAAGTTAAGCAAGTGCCTACTGAAAGAAATGGGACTTAAAATGACTTTAACTTTGGATGAATTGTACCCCTTCCATCTTCTCTGTTTCCTTCCCTCTTTCCTCCACTACATCTTCCTTCCTTCCTTCCTTCCTTCCTTCCTTCCCCCTCTCCCTCTTTGCACATCCAGTCAATCTTTCTCTCTAGTCAACAATAAAAACTTTTCTGAAAAAACTTTCTGGATGAACAGCAGACATAGAAATATATTAAACCATGAAGTAAGATACAACTTTAACTCTGTGAAAAAAGCACTCCAGGCTTCGGGTAGGAGAGCAATACTTAACTTTTAGTAGGGTTTCCAGTCTTCCTTGAACAGATAGTGTACCCTTATAGAGCAGATGTCAACCTCTGGAGGACTCTCTCCATCCTTCATTATTTTAAAAATGGTTACCTTAACTCTTATTCTTCCTCCTCCTCCTCCTCCTCCGTCTTAAATATCTAACAGCTTCAGGTTGCTGATGAAAGCAGAAACCGAAAGATTTAAATAAAGGTATATCTTATTTTACGCCTATCTTGGTTTGCCACTCTGTATAAATGGCTATGGTCTTCTTGAGGATTCAGAAGCCTCTTCAAATGTGCTGATTAGATATTTTATACCATTCTTTATATACCTAGAGAGAGTTATAACTTGGACACACGCTATTGTTTTGACTGTACATTTTTTAAAATGGATTTTAATATTGTATTTTCACATTGCTGTAACCCGTCCTCGACCCTTATGATGCAGGCAGGGTTAGAATTCTAAATAATAATAGATATAGATATAAAAGAAATGAGAAATCTGGTGCATTCTTCATTCAAAATTCAAACATTTTACAAGACGACTAACAAAGATCAGCAGTAGTGGTTGGCCAGAAGTTCTTTGGCCTGTCCAGGCAGATAAAAGGAGACAATATCTAGAGGGTGGATTAACAAATTAACCATAATTTGTTATCATTCCATCCACCCTCTACAGAGAGTAGACCCCTACAAAGCTTTGGCCCTGTCTAGTTTCTGTCGCTGCTGATTAGGATAGTGGTGGTGGAAGATCTAAATGTTGAGATCACATAGACTCATTCTACATTTCAGCACACAGGTTCTATCCCAAACAGGACTGACCATCAAGACAATTCAAATCCACTAGGCAGTGCTTACCCTTAACGCCCTGCGGTGCCTCACTCACACTGGCTTCTAACCATCTCATGCTTGGAATACCTAGTATGACATAAGAGAATGAAATCCTCTTTTTCCATAGGCTGGAAAAGCAAGGCCATTGTTTGTCCAGCAGTCTCTTGTTTCAGGACTGTTCGGTTCTAGAGCAATATTAGCCAATCAGGTCGCTTATGTAAATGCCTACTTTTCAATTGGCCGAAAAGGAGATCTGACTTTTCCTCTGGTTGGTTTTTCTGGTGTCTCACATGGGGAGGTGGGAAGCTGTGACCTAGAACAGTTTTTTGGGGGTGTGCGCTGACCACAAGGTTCGGTTTGTATCTGAGTCTGTCACTTTGGGAAACAGCGCAATCTGTTCCCAGTTGCTCTGCAGTCTGTCTGATTCAACTCTGATGGGGCACCTTTGGTGGTCCCCCATGCCCCTGAGATTCAGTTAATCTCCACCAGGAACCAAGCATTTAGTGTGTCAGCTGGAACCATCCCTTCTATCTTTCAGGAGTCTCTTGAAAACTGAACTTTTTAGACAGGCCTTTTAACATGATTTATTTCTTCCAGCCAATGCAGTATTACTTGATGCTTTTGTTATTGTTTTTAATGTTGTTTTTATGGGTTTTTAAATTTTATTGTGTCTTTGCATGTTGTAAGCTGCTTTGATGTACTTTTTGTGAAAAGTACGGCTTATAAATACTTTAATGAAGCTACATCAGGTCTGATGGAGCTTCATTAAAAATGAAGCTCTGTTTCCCACCATTCTCTATTATGGGGAATAACCCCCTCCTCCCCACTTTTCCTTTTGACAGAAGCGGATGAAATTTTTAGACATCTCTTTTTAAATTATATTTTGGGGAGAATTGCATGAAATTTGCAGCCATGTTCACCCCACTCTATCATATATGAATCCACCCTATCATATTTCAGAAGGATAACTGCAGTAGTTTTCCTGCAAGGACAGTTGCTTTACAGTTTTGGGGTGGATAAAATAGGAATCACTTAACCTTCCCTACTGTTTTATGGGAGATCAGTCTGAAAATTGCTGACGTGGCAGGGGTGACCCTGGGAAAGAAACCTGTCAAACTGCAGACAAATGTGTCCATCCATAGGCTTTAATCCTAGGAGACTTTCAGGTTGAATTTGGGGTGAGAAAGAAGTTAAAGGTATTACAGAAACCTGAATTAAAAGGAACTCTTGGCCACCAGCCCTACAGCTAAGGCAGAGGAGGAGGTAGAGTACATTGTACTCTAAGCACTATACTGTGAGCACTCTTAACACTAAAACATGGCACAAAAGCAAACTGAAAAGCAACACAAAGGGGGGAAAGGCATGAAAATAAAATAATTAAAGTAGCTGTTCGTTGAAACTTGAGTTGGGTGCAGGGACCTTGATGCTTTTGACCACCGTTCTAAGTGTCCTGCTTGGCAATAGCCTCCCCAAGCAGAGCCAGCCTGCACAGGAGGAAAAGGAGCCACCACACCACACGGCAAGTGACAGGCTGGAGGCTGGGATGGGTGAAAAATCCACTGAATTCTGACTTTGGGGGTTGGAATTAACTGGATTTTTTGCCCGTCCCATCCTGCAACCTGTTGCATGTCCCACGGTCTGGTGCCTCCTATAGTTTTGCTGGGAGGCTTTTTTGTGCCTCCTCTTTCTCTGCTGTAGAGGAGATAGGCAGGCATGGAGTGGATCGGTGGTTAATCCATGGCAGCCATGGACTCCATCTCTAGTAAAACTGAGACTGGTGTCCAGAATCCAAGAACTTCCAAACAGAATTTTTTTTCAAGAAAAAAATAATGAAGGAAACATGTTCAAATAAAGGAAAGAAACGTTTTCCATGTAATTTTTGTACAGCTCTCTGATTAATCTTTGTTTTTGGAGATTTTATACCTTTATCAGAATTGTTCCTTGTGACTGGGAGGATGATCAGCATGCTCCGCCCCCTGTTCCCCCTGTGGAGTCACAGCGTGAGCAGGTAGAGACAGCTACTATGGACACACATCCCTCACCCGCATAGGCGGAGCCACCTCAGTTTGTGGATTCCCAGCTGGGTGCATAGTTGATTCCCACACCTGAACTCTCAATTAGCCCCCACCAGTCAGAGGAGGAAGCTGAGATCCAACCCCCTTTGCCCAGTTCTCGAAAGATGCTGAGGCGCAAAGAGCAACGGCTGGTTTTAAGGCACAGCGAAAGACTTCACGCAAAAGTCAAGCCCTCTTAAGGAGACGTGTGAAGGGGGATGTCTTTGCTGCATCAACGTCTGTGACTGGAGACATGCTTAGTCAGAGTTAGTCAGGGAATTTAGTTCTTAGAAAGCATCATTAGTTGAATGAGTCAAAAGGCTTTTGAAGTTGCTGTAACTTTAATAAAAAGAGAAAAACTCACAGAACCGAGTGCGCCTGGATTTCTTGGCTTCGGGCAGGACAATTTCAAGTTGCTGGCTTGCGAGGAGTGAGTGAAAGATGGCACCGCAGTGAGATTTTATATATCTCACCTCTTATTCACTGTTTCTCTAAACGAAAAGGCTTCAAATCTGCAACCTTTCCTTATAGGGGAGTTGCTTGATCATCTTGGTTGCCTTTTTTGGAACTTTTCCAACTTTACCACTTCCTTTTTGAGGTGAGGAAACCATACATAGTATTCCAAATGTGGTCACACCATATAAAGGCAATATGGAGTTTCCTTTTTTACAGCTGCTGCACACTGGGTCCACATCTTCGTCAAGCTATCTGTTATGACCCCAAGGACTGGTTCTTGGTAAGTCACTGCCATTTCAGACCCTGTGAGCGTATACAGTAGGGCCCCGCTTATATGGCGGGTTCCGTTCTGGACCCTGCTGTAAAGCGGCAATTGCCGTAAGGCGGAACCCCATTGACTTTAATGGGGCGAGTCTCGCAAAAATGCCACAAAATGCCACAAAAGTGGCAAAAGCAGCTTTTAAAGAGGGGAGGAAAGCCACCGCATTAGCGGAAAGCCGGGAAGTGGAGCGCCAGGAAGCGGGGCCCTACTGTATGTGAAATTAGGATTTTTTTTGCATCACTTTATATTTGTTTACACTGAATTGCATTTGACACTGAATCACCCATTCAATCAGTTTGGGGAGGTCCTTATAGACCTTTACCAAATCCTAAGACTCACCCACTGATGTGTCTGGTGCATAGGATTGTGGCCTAAGCCTGCCTGAGAAAGGAGGATTTGCACACCTCTAAGCCCCAGCATCTTTGCCTACAAAATGTAGTCTTCATCTACCCCATACATTTAAAGCACATGGCTTCCCCAAAGAATCCTTGGAACTGTAGTTTGTTAAGGGTGCTTGGAATTGTAGCTCTGTGGGGGAAAATTACAGTTCCCAGGATTCTATAGGGGGGAAGCCATGTGCTTTAAATGTATAGCGTGGATGTGACCATAGCTTTTCGTTGAAGTTCAAGGAACAAAAGAGTGGTGAAAAGAGTACAGTTGGGCATGCGCAGAGTGCCACATTCAGTTTTTAAACAATCAAGGTCAGAAATTAGGGCTTTTGTGGCAGAGGAGATTAGGGTACAAGTTTAATTTGTGTTGCCAGGACTTCACCAGACACTCTTAATATAGACTGAACTATGTGAAATAACTTAAAAGAAGATCCGTCAAACGCCTTTACTTGCCACTAAGGCTGCATATACACACAATGTTTAATCAATGGAGACCAAGTACTTGATTTTTCTAAATAGCCCAAACACAACCTAGATCTATTGCATACTTTTGCCCCTGAAAAGAACTTCTTGAGAAATTGGTTTCATTCTGGGGAAAAAAAAAAAGCTCATTGCAGATTGATTCCACGTTACCCCATAGTTTGTCCATTTGAAATCAGTCCTGGCAATGGGGGGGGGGGTCAGGGGCATATCCACACCTGTCCAAAGACATTATGGGCAGGGATATACCAACACCACAATTACCACTTCCTTCTTCATTCACCTGGGGCATGTGCAGGGATGAAAAAGCATGGATAACCTCATCAAGGGGGGGATTTTCAAATGGGTGTTAAGTAACCACGCCCATCCTTGCGGACAGCAGGATGTAGAATCAATCTAGATTCAAGGCAGCATGTTGAAGACGAACATGAACAAATCTGAATTGAGAAAAAAACATTTTTGTGCTACAAATTCTAACAGCAATAATTTCCCCGAAATACTGCATTTGTATATGTTATTTTCTCTAACACATTCATTTTCTTTTGTACACTGCCCTGAGAGCTTGTTGCTATAGGGCGGTTTAAAAATGTAATTAAATAAATAAAAATGTAATTAAATTTTTATGCAGAACTTTCCTTTAATGTATATTTTTCTTGTGAACATTGGAGAACTGCACCACAAAATTCACATTAAGTGTGCATCTTGAAGGATGGCTATGTTTTGGTTCTTATGTTGTTTCAGAAAGTGAAAATGTGATAGATTAGGCTTTAAATGCAACCTGAATCAAACTTCTCTTCCCTCCCTAGGTACAGGTGTCTATCTCTGGGGACCTGAGATACGAGGCCAATTGATTTATTGCTTATAGGGGTGCTAAGCTGATCACCATCACCCATGTTCAACTTGTATATTCATAAACAAAACCCAAAGATTGCGAAACACCCTAACCCGTCTCTAGTGATCTCTCCTTCCATATCCAGGTAAGTGCTGCTGATCCTGTAATTCTCACCCCTCTGAGAAGTGGGGAATGCTTGACAGTATTCTGAACCAGGAAAAGCTGGACTTAACAGACCACTCATGAGCCTCTATGGAATTCTTGGTTTCCTATGTCAACACAGGTCTGTTTCAAAAACTCATTTTTAAAAAAAAATATCATTTATTTCTCACCTCAACCTATGATTTTGTTTTCTTTTTGCAACCAGGAATTGATGATGCAATTTGACACCAGACGTTGGAAAGACTGTGTGCGCACTTAAATATATATAGGATATTGTAATAGCGTTGGAGAATGCGTAAAAGTATGCAAGACCCACATAGCAGTTCTGATTTCCTCCCTGTTTCAGGGTAGAATTGTTGAATGTAGATAAACTGCTTTTCTAAATGCAGGATGCAGGCTAAGATGTCAGGTGGCTCAGGATACTCATGCCCAGGTTTTCAGGGCATCCCTAGTGGCGACGCCTCCTCTTAATCCTTCTCTCGACAGCATTTGATTCTCGAATGGTGACACGTGCTGATCTCAATTTCGTCATAGTAGCACTGATTGCCTCGGCATCTTCCCCCTCTTCGCCAACAGAGCCTGGTGGGTAAGTTCAAACTGGCTCCTTAGCAAAGGAAAATTGTGATTCATGATCACTTGCACTCCGTACAAGATGCATGAGATGGGGGAAACAATGATCTGGAAGGAGATGCATTTTGGGGATGTCATTATGGTAGGGAGTAGGGATGAAAAGATCTGTCCATTTCAGTTCTTTCAGTTTTTCCAGTCTTAAACTCACTTTCCACACTTCTGAAGCAATGTGCGATTTACAAAATACATACATACATATGCTCATGAAAATTCTTCAGCATTTTAGTGCAAATTTCTCCTAACAAACACACGTTTGTATGCAGTTTTCACTAATGCGCACATTTCTGTAAGCAACTTTCCTTAATATAATGCATTGCTGTATGTTATTTTCACAAATGCATTCATTTTTACGCACATTTCCACTAATACAGGCATTCATTTTGTAAATACTGTTTGGTTGCAGGACTGCATCATAAAATTTGGATAACTGTGAATTTTGAAGAATGGCTGAATTTTGGTT
The DNA here is from genome assembly GCF_030035675.1 of Rhineura floridana. Classification (NCBI taxonomy): domain Eukaryota; kingdom Metazoa; phylum Chordata; class Lepidosauria; order Squamata; family Rhineuridae; genus Rhineura; species Rhineura floridana. The sequence goes on along the minus strand of NC_084483.1, from coordinate 203,946,299 downwards.
CTTGTTTCGGAAAGTGTGACTTTGAAGATTTGGCTTTAAATGCAAGCCAAATCAAGTTGCCCCCCATCCCTACTCCTTAGCAATGGAAAATTGCGATTCATGATCACTTGCCCTCCATGCAAGATGCATAAGACTGAGATGGAACGACAACGAGCTTGGACGGGATGTATTTTGGGAATGCAATTATGTCAGCAAGGGTCCATAGCTCAGGGATTGAGTTCAATATCTGGCATCTCCAAGTAGGGTTTGGAAAGACCCGCAGCTGAAATGCTAAAAGGCCTCTGCCAGTCGGTGTAAACAACAGTGAGCTGCAAAAGATCCCAGGTTCAATCCTTTGGCTTGAGATGATGGGAAATGGCTGCTAGTCAGGGCAGACAATCCTAAACTAGATGAGCCAATGTCCTGACTCACAATAAGGCAGCTTTGTACGTTCTTATGCCACATGGACGTGGAGGGATGGCATTTGACTTTCCATGCATTGAACATGCATGTGGAATGGTCTAATAGATAAGCTGCATCTACACAATACAGCAGAGAACTCAACACAACCATGCCAGTTTAAGTGTCTCTGGGTACTTCCAGACTGTTGCCATTTTCCAGAGGGATTCAATCACATACTGGCAAATTCAGGTTAAGAGCATAAGAAGAGCCTTCTTGGATCAGGCCAATGGCTCACCTAGTCTACCACCCTGTTGTCACAGTGGCCAACCAAAGGCTTATGGGAAGCCCACAAGCAGGACCTGAGCGCAAGAGCACTCTCCCCTCCTGCTGTTTCTAGCAACTGGTATTTGGAAGCATATTGCCTCTGGCTGTGGAGGTTGCACAATTGTGGTTGATTGGGAGCTCTTGTGCAACAAACCCACTTCCCCAGAAGCTCAGACCTTTTGCAACAAGGAAAAGCGACAAGAGAATGTGCTGGGATAAGTGTGGGATGACACTTCGTTCGACACATCTTACCTCCCTGCAAACAAATCAGGATGAATGCTCATTAAACAAGTTGTCTGGAAGCGCCCCAAGTGTCATGTGTAACATGGGTGTTCCATAGTTATCTTGCAAAATTGTCATTTTGGTGAGCTGCTGTGAACCTCTTTCTCACTGTTATTTCAGTGATGGGAATGGAAAGTACCAAGCGTGGCCTAACCATCCAGTCTTGGAAGGGATCCCATGTGACAGGTGATCCAGCTAATTCATCTTACCTAAAGAGACTAGGAAGGCACCAAAAACGACAACGGTCAACAGACTACGGAACCTCATGGCTGGAGGGTCACATGTGATCTCTGAGGAACTAGAACAAACATATAAATGGATACGAGATGAATAGATTGTTCAAATGGCTGACAAGGTAGGAGCAGAAGTGGGTTGAAAAACATGAATTCTGCTCTTGATGTTCTTTTATCAACATACACAATGTATGGAGTCCATTGTTCTCCCAATGAAAAGAACCCACCACTTCATCAAACCCAAGAATTAAAGTCCTGTGTCCCTATTGGCCGAAGCTAGTCACATGGGAGATCTGGAATGTTCCATTGTTTCCATCTTGGAGGATGATTCAGTTCGGATCTGTTACTTGTTGACCATGCAAGCAGTCCTCAGGTACGCACTTCTGTGGATAAATTTATTATTATTTATTATTTGATTTATATCCCGCCCTTCCTCCCAGCAGGAGCCCAGAGTGGCAAACAAAAGCACTAAAAATACTTTAAAACATCATAAAAACAGACTTTAAAATACATTAAAACAAAACATCTTTAAAAAATTTTTTTAAAAAAGCTTTCAAAGCATCTTTTTTTTTAAAATAAAAAGATTAAAAGCATATTGTTTTTTCAAAAAGGTTTAAAAACATCTTAAAAGGCATTTCCAACACAGAAGCAGACTGGGATAAGGTCTCCACTTAAAAGGCTTGTTGAATAAGGAAGGTCTTCAGTAGGTGCCAAAAAGATAACAGAGATGGCACCTGTCTAATATTTAAATGTGATATTCATTTTAAAAACTTGGCACTGCTAAGACAAAAAAATCCCAAGCGATATCCTTTCTTGTAAAATGTAAATGTACTGCCTTCAAGTCGATTCCGACTTATGATGACCCTATGAATAGGGTTTTCATGAGGCTGAGAGGCAGTGACTGGCCCAAAGTCACCCAGTGAGCTTCATGGCTATGTGGGGATTCGAACCCTGGTCTCCCATGTTATAGTCCAACACCTTAACCACTACACCACACTGGCTCTCAAATAATGATAACAATATCATTATTTTTTGGGAGGGAAAAAAACCAAATCAGTAAAAGCAAAGAATACCAGGAAAATAACAAAAGTGAACAATAACCGCCTCCCAGTTCAGCGCAAATCCACAAATTCCAATTACCGTCATTGCTAATCCCCATCAGTACCAGCAGTGCCAGAGAAGTTATGGACAGCTACATACGTGCCATAGGGTGGTTCTTTGGGTGCTTTTGCACCCATGGGTGCCATACTGAGGAGCTCTAGCATAAGCCATACAAAGCTGCTTCATGCCAAGTCAGGTTGCTGGCCATCTAGCACAGTTCAGTCTACTCTGACCGGCAGCGGTTCTTCTCAGGCAAAGATTACTCTTTCCTAGTCCTGCTATGAAAGTTCTTCTTAATACAAGGGTGGGGAACCTCAGGCCTGGAGGGCCATTTGTGGCTCTTGAGGCCTTTCCTGATCTATATTTATAGTTAGACACGGCAGTTTGGCCTGATTTGCCCATATTTTGAAGTTACAACAGGGGTGGGGAACCTCTGGCCTGGGGGCCAAATGCGGCCCCCTAGGCCTCTCAGTCTGGCCCTTGGGGCTCTCCCCAGCCACATCCTCTCTCTCCAGGCCACACCTCTCAATGCCTTTCATTTGCACCCTCCTTAAGTGCTTTTGCCTGGCTGTGTCCTTGAACTTTGATAATGTCTTCTGCTTGGCTGGCATGGAGGATAGAAAGGGGGGGTGTTGAGGGTATGTCCAAACTAGCCTACTGTACAGAGGTGAAATGTACATTTATCGCTCTGCTCACTTTTTCTTCTGGCTCTGCTAGGGAAGGGAGAACCTGCCAGTTTTGTTTTTCTCAGTTGCTTATTTCCCCAATCTTAAATTTAGTTCTTCGGGTTTCTCCAGCAATTTGCAATTTTTTTAAAAAAAACAACAACCCCCATGAAAATCCTTCAGCATTTTAGTGCAAATTTCTCCTAACAAATACAATTTTGTATGCAGTTTTGCCCACTGTACACATTTTTGCAAAATTTCCCTCTTAATATAATGCAATTTTGTATGTTATTTTCACTAATATATTCATTTTGTACACATTTCTTGCTAACATATGCATTTCTGTAAACATAATAATTGCTCTGAGGCTTTCCTCTTGGCTGGATGGCAGCCTGTTAGCTCTTGAAATTCCACAGGTCCCCTGATTTGCAGCTGGATTGGTCCTTCAGCGGAAGGCCAAAATCTTCCCTGGGTAATGAGTGCATGACAGCTGGTATAGCCCAGTGGGGAGGAGAGCCTGGCTGGGAGTCCAGAGTCTGTGAGTTCCAATCCCCGCTCGTGTCTCCTGGGTGTCAAGGGCCAGCTAAAGATCACCCCCACAGGGAGTAGCCCAGGGGTTACGTGCCCTGCCACCTGTGCAGCCGTGGGCAAGTGGCATAGTCCCAAGGAGCCCAGTTGCCCCCCTCCAGCTGGCAGTTGTGGACAAGGAAGGGGCCGGCTTGTGCAGCTGTGGCACGCTGAGCAGGCCTAGCTAGCTGGGGAGGACTAGCCTCAGAGGGAGGCAATGGTAAACCCCCTCTGAGTATTGCTTACCATGAAATCCCTATTCACAGGGTTGCCATAAGTCGGGATTGACTGGAAGGCAGTCCATTTAATTTTTCAATGAGTGCATGAAAGGCAGGGACCTAGCACACTTCTCCCAAGTGAAAAAAATTGGTCGCTTGTTTTCAGCTACAATAGCCGCCTCCTCCACACACAGTAGCACCCAGCCTGCCATGGTCTCAGTCATTCATTTATTTCAGCTCTTTGCAACTTGCGTTCTAGTTCGAAACTAATTTTCCAATAGGGGCGAACCGTGAAACCATAGATTAAATTAACGAATTAAAATACCACCATGAATAAAACCAAATAATAATAATAATAATAATAATAATAATAATAATAGCAGATTCCAGAGCGATAAGGATCAAAGCAGGAGGGAAGATTATTATCCATGTGTCCTGCTTGAGAGTTTCTCATGGGCATCTGGTTGTTTAGTTAGATAGTTTAGTTAGTTAGTTAGTTCAGTTGTATATATATATATCCCACCCTTCCTCCCAGCAGGAGCCCAGGCTAGCAAACAAAAGCACTAAAAACACTTTAAAACATCATAAAAACAGACTTTAAAATAGACCAAAGCAAAACATCTTTAAAAACATATTTTTAAAGAAAACTTTCAAAACATAAAAAAAAGGTTTAAAAACTTATTGAGAAGCAAATTCCAACACAGACACAGACTGAGATAAAGTCTCTCTTGTTGTTGGTTTATTTATTACATTTGTCAGTCGCTATAAACAAAAGCAAAAGTCTCAAAGCGACTTGAAATACAATCAATAAATGCAAATTAACAGTAGAAAAAATGAAAATAACGAGCAATACAAAATATTTAGAAATGGTCATCCAATAACATGCAAATAAGGACTAGTCCTAGCCATCCTACTAAAAGGTGAGCATCATCCGTAGTAAGCACTTTGATTACCAAGAGCCTGAGTGAGCAAAAAGGTCTTTGCCTGGCACGAAAGACTGCCAGTGATGATGCCAGGCGCGTCTCCTTGGGGACAACATTGGGAAACAGGATGCTAGATTACTTATTTTCATTCATTCATTTTTACATTTATATTCCACTTCCCCCCCCCAGGAGCTCAAAGTGATGTGCATGCTTCTCCCACTCCCATTTTTTCTCACAACAACCCTGTGAGGTAGGTTAGGCTTAGGGAGGATGAACTTCATGGGTTCCCAGGCCCTAGTCCAACACTAACCACTACACCACACTGGCTCACAGTAGATAGACCTTTGGCCTGATCCTGCAGGGCTCCTTTTATTTTCTTAAATAGATGCTGTTATTTTGCAAACATGAAAGCCTGTGGGTTGCATCCAATGCTGTGTGGGGTTCTTCACACTTAGTGGGACTTCTCCTTCCTGTCCAATCCCCGTTCAATGCTCTGCAGCAGATTTTGAGTGTGTGCTGGGGAGGGGGGCTACAGGGGAGAGGAGGGGAATGCTCAGTTGCACAAGTGGAAGTCTGTTGCGCTAGCAGAACAGCAGCACTGGATACAACCCTGTGTTTTTGGTTTTTTTAACAAACACTTCTTCAGTGGACATGCCAGTTCTCCATTGCCCCCAGCCTGGTTACGTCGCAGGACAATGTTGTCCTCTTCTCTTGAAGACGGCTATTTCCTTTCCTGCAACCTTTTTAGAACTCTGTTGTCTTCTTCTTACAACGTTTCCAAACCTTTCCCACAGCAGAGGCTAAGAAGAATTTTGCCAGAGGCGCGCAGGCCAAGTCTGGGGGTACAAAACCCGCCGTTGCCCTTGTAGGAAAGGAAGTGTGAGGGGCATTCTAGAGAGAGAGAGAGAGAATTAGAGAAAGAGAAGACCATACAACAGCAAATATCCCTGCCTGCCATTGATGGAAAAGCATACAGCTTTCCAGAGCTTGGAAAAGTTATTTTTTTGAACTACAACTCCCATCAGCCCAATCCAGTGGCCATGCTGGCTGGGGCTGATGGGAGTTGTAGTTTTAAAAAAGTAAATTTTCCAAGCTCTGCAGCTTTTCCACTCTCTTGCTAGTGTAATCTTTTGTCACCTTTCCCCCCTGCAATTTTCTGCTCTGCCCAAGGGCAGGTACTGCAGCAATCTAAGCCCTTCAGCATCAGTTGCCTACAATTTCTTTGGGGGCAGGAGAAGAGGTTCAGGAGGGAGTTTGTGCTCAACCCCTGGATTGGTCTTCCAATTAAACAGAGGTCTCATCACAAATCTAAATACCAGCCTTTGCTCTATGCTTTCCAGCGCCTGCTAAAAGCTTTTCCGTTTAGGCAAGCCTACCCAGACACTTAAACCTGATGTGTATTTTAATCTGTAATTTGAGTTTAGAATGCATGCTTTTAACTGTTGATTTGATTCATTTGGTTTTTTTGCAAACTTGTTAATGATTCTTAGAGACAATTTTAATGCCTATTTTACATTTGTTGTAAAACCTCGAGGTTCTATTTACATTCAGTGGTACGCTAATTTTGATAACTAAAATAAATAATTAAACAAGTCACCCCCCCAATTGTTGTTAATTATGAGGGCACACCACAGACAATTTTTCAAGATTTTGATGGGAAAGGTACATAAATGTAAGAATAAAACAAGACCTGCCATCTAACCAGTTTGGATTTGTTTCAGAGTGTACAAGCTTCCAGACTGGACAGGACTCTTCATCTGGGAGAAACCTTAGAATCTACAGGCTTAGTTCTCATTGGCGATTGTAAATCTGTATTTGGGGATATGCTAAAGCAAATTGTAGCTGGAAGGAGCTCATATTATTGAATGCTCCTCCATTGAAAAAAAAATCCCCATACTTAGAAAAGTAGCTTGCCAGGCAGAAGGCTATAGTTTCATACGTAGAGGGAGTTTCTTTTTAAAAAAATGGAGAATTCAGTCTTGTGAGCCCCACTTGGAGTGGTACATTGCAGAGCAAGTTTGCCACCTCCATGAAAACTAGGCCACAATCACCAGTGAAAGGTAATCTCCTGAACATTTCTCTTATTACATGAGCTGACTGGGGAAACAATCATTCATTTACTTATTTATGTATTATTTAATTTATATCCCGCCCTTCCTCCCAGTAGGAGCCCAAGGCAGCAAACAAAAGCAGTAAAAACACTTTAAAACATCATAAAAACAAACCTTAAAAATACATTAAAACAAAACAACTTTAAAAACATTCTTTAAAAAAGCTTTAAAAACATCTTAAATAAAAAGGGTTAAAAACATATTGTTTAGAAAAAAAAGGTTTTAAAAAATATTAAAAGCAATTCCAACACAGACGCAGACTGGGATAGGTCTCACTTAAAAGGCTTGTTGAAAGAGGAAAGTCTTCAAAAGGCGCCGAAAAGATAGCAGAGATGGCGCCTGCCTAATATTCAAAGGGAGGGAATTCCACAGGGTAGATGCCACCACACTAAAGGTCCGTTTCCTATGTTGTGCAAAATGAACCTCCTGATAAGATGGTATCTGCAGAGGCCTACACCTGCAGAGAGCAGTGCTTAACTGGGTATGTAAGGGATAAGATGGTCTTTCAGGTATCCTGGTCTCAAGCTGTATAGGGCTTTGTACACCAAAACTAGAACCTTGAACTGTGCCTGGTAGCAAATGGGCAGCCAGTGCAATTCTTTCAGCAGTGGGGTGACATGTTGGCGTTACCCTGCCCCAGTGAGCAGTTGTGCCGCTGCAGTTTGCACCAGCTGCAGCTTCCGGACCAACCTCAAGGGCAGCTCCCAACACCAAACCTTGATAACTGGCACTTGTGATTATGGGTGCTTCCTGTTTAACCAGGGTCCCAGTTTGCTGCATCTGCTTTGCATGCAGAAGGCCCCAATTTCAACCTACAGCAGTGGTTCCCAACCTTTATGAGCACGGGACCCCCTTTATAAGCTGAAATTTTTTTGTGACCGCCTCCCCCCAGGGAGGCAGGCTGGCTGCCAGGAAGGAAGGGGGAAAGCAGCCTTTCTGTGCAGGCTTGCTTCCTTTTGCTTCACAAGAAGCCCTCTCCTCTCATTCTAAGCAAGGCCATTGTCAGTAGTGGCAGTGCAAGGAGATGGGAATCAGTGATAGTAATCCCCTCTTCTTCCTGGTAGCTCCACCCTGAGCCTCCTTTGGCACCTGCCATGTATTTTATAGGCAGATGACTGCCCTTAGTGCTCCTGAAAGACGCTCTGGCGCTTCAGCAAAAGGCCTCCCCTCTCGTTTGGAGCAAGGGGGAGGTGTCATCTGCAGCGGCAGTGGAAAGCAGACAGTGTCGAGGGAGTGAAGACTTTTAAAAAATTAATAAATAATTCATTTCTTTACTGTTTACGGCCCCCTCTGGATTACTTCGCGGGCCCCCTGGGGGTCCCGGCCCCCAGGTTGGGAAGCACTGACCTACAGCATCTCTAGGTACGGCTGGGAGGAACTGCCTTGCAATCCTGGAGATCTGCTGCCAGTCAGTGTCGACAGTACTGCACTAGATGGACCTATGGCCTCCCTGACTCGGTAGATGCAAGCTCCCTATGATCCAAGGAAATCTCTTCCAGGGAAGGCTTGTAGCTCAGTGGTAAAGCATCTGCCTTGTGTGCAGAAGGTCCCAGGTTCAGTCCCCGGCTGGGAATGTCCCCCGTCTGAAAGCCTGGACAGCTGCTGCCAGTCAATGTGGACAATTCTGAGCTCAATGGACCAGTGGGTCTGACTCTGTATAAGGCAGCTTCCCAGGCTGCTGTGTTCTTAGAGATGCCCTCTATCCTCTTAACCATTCCCCCCCCCGGCTCAGTAACATTTCCCCCACACCCCACCGACTGCCCCAACTCACCAACACAGCAGAGCTGAACGCCGTCACAACAGGTTCCCTTCTCAATCTTTTGCGCAGGGCAAAGGGTAGGGTGGCAGGTCCCTTTATTTTCACGGCACTTCTGGGTGTCCCTCGCATGGCTGTGCCCTAGGCAGGGACACAGATACACTGAAAAGGGATGCCTTCACCAGTGTGGTGTAGTGGTTAGAGTGTTGGACTACGACCTGGGAGACCAGAGTTCGAATCCCCACACAGCCACGAAGCTCAGTGGGTGACCTTGGGCCAGTCACTGCCTCTCAGCCTCAGAGGAAGGCAATGGTAAACCCTCTGAATACCGCTTGCCATGAAAACCCTATTCATAGGGCTGCCATAAGTCGGAATCGACTTGAAGGCAGTCCATTTCCATTTCCATTTTCACCCCTTGGGATGCAGAAGCCATGGGAAAGCAACGTTCAAAGCAACACGCTCATGGAGGACCTCAGAAGAGCCCTGCTGGATGAGGCCAGTGGCCCGTCTAGTCCAATATCCTCACAGTAGCCAACCAGACGGCTATGGGAAGCCTGCAAGCCGGATGTAAGCACAAGAGCGCTCTTCCCTCCTGTGATTCCCGGCAAATGGTATTTAGAGGCATACTGACTCCGACAGTGGGGATAGAACATACCCATTGTGGCTAGTAGCCACTGATAGCCTTACCCTCCATGAATTTCTCTAATCCTCTTTTAAAGCGGTCCAAGGTATTTATTCCCATCTCAATGACAAATCAGTTCCCAGGTGGGCATTCTGCACTCTAGGCTAAATTTGCCAGCTTTTGAACTGTCCCCTTGTAGCTGAGTCCCCCTCCCTGCCTCAGGTTATCTGTTTGGCAACCCTTGTTGTTAATCTATTTTTAAGCTTTTATTATTTTAAGCTTTTAATGTATATTAGGTTGTCATTATTTGGTATTTATGCTCTATTGTTTTTGTGATTTTACTGTATGTTATCTTATGTTGTGCACCGCCCTGAGAGCCTCCGGGCTGTGGGCGGTATATAAATCGAATAAAATAAATAAAATAAATAAATTGTTGTTGTTATGTGCCTCCAAGTTGACTACGACTTATGGCGACCCTATGAATCAGCAACCTCCAAGAGCATCTGTCATGAACCGCTCTGTTCAGATCTTGTAAGTTCAGGTCTGTTGCTTCCTTTATGGAATCAATCCATCTCTTGTTTGGCCTTTCTCTCTTTCTACTCCTTTCTGTTTTTCCCAGCATTATGGTCTTTTCTAGTGAATCATGTCTTCTCATTGTGTGTCCAAAGTATGATAACCTCAGTTTCATCATTTTAGCCTCTAGTGACAGTTCTGGTTTAATTTGTTCTAACACCCAATTATTTGTCTTTTTCGCAGTCCATGGTATGCGCAAAGCTCTCCTCCAGCACCACATTTCAAATGAGTTGATTTTTCTCTTATCCGCTTTTTTCACTGTCCAACTTTCACATCCATACGTAGAGATCGGGAATACCATGGTCTGAATGATCCTGACTTTGGTGTTCAGTGATACACCTTTGCCTTTGAGGACCTTTTCTAGTTCTCTCACAGCTGCCCTCCCCAGTCCTAGCCTTCTTCTGATTTCTTGACTATTGTCTCCATTTTGGTTAATGACTGTGCCGAGGTATTGATAATCCTTGACAAGTTCAATGTCCTCATTGTCAACTTTAAAGTTACATAAATCTTCTGTTGTCATTACGTTAGTCTTCTTGACGTTCAGCTGGCAACCCTTAAGATGCACTAAATCAGAGGTTTGGAATCTGTGGCTCCCCAGATGTTGCTGAGCCACAGTTCCCATAGTCCCTGACCCCTACTTTGCATGTAGAAAGTCTCCGGTTCAGTCCTCAGCATCTCCAAGCAGGGCTGGGAAAGGGTCCCTGTCTGAAATTCTGGCGAGTTACTCCCAGTTTACAGCACTAAACTAGATAGACCAATGATCTAATCTGGTATAAATTATATAGCCACAAGCGTGGATTTTTCGCATTCCACCATGTTAAATTGAAAATACCCCCATGCCATTCTGTTGCTTCCCATAAGTTCATTTGAAAACAAAACCTTACAAAACATATAGTCCTGAACTCAGAAACGCTTGCTTAACAAACCTGCAAAGTGTTTCTGTACTTCTTGTATTCACAGAAACAGAAGCAAAAGAAAATGAACTTCACTAAAATTGGAAAGTAAATCAAACATATTTTAAGTGACTATCTGGACAATATGAACTGTCTTAATACTGTTGCTTCCTCCCTGCTAAAACAAGATCAGCACAGCACACGTCTTGTTTCTGTTATTTGGGTTGATTGCAGGTGTTGCCACCACTCACCATATGCTCAGAGGCACATGTTACATTTTGACGAACTTGTAGGGCAGTCCAATATCTCAGAGAGGACGTCAGGTCTCCTGCTCCCCTGGTGCATTCACTATAGCTGCCCAATTTCCCTGCTTTTTAAAGTTTGATAGAAACATCTGTTGGCTATAGGTATGTTCTTAAACTGCAAAGTTTTTTTTTTTTTTGCCTATTGGTGAATATATCCTACAGTGTAGAACACCCCTGCTTTGTATTTTGATGGAAAACCACATACCTGGGGATGAGGCACAGAGAAGCAAGAATGCAGTGAAGAAAAGAGATGGATGGATCCCCATGGTCAGTTGATTTAGAGGTAGAGAGAATCTGAACTGCATTCAAGAGACTGAAACGCTGGCAAAAAAATATCATGTCTTGGTACTCTTTGGCCTTTTTAAAGTGCTGGGATCTTGGGAACCAGCTTAGCTGTTCCCTGATGGATTAGAGAGTTGATCTTCAATTGTAGTTTGAGATTTTACATCCCTGTGGGAAAACTGTAGCCAAGCAGAAGGTCATATAATCAGAACAATAGATGAAGGTCACAGGCGTAGTCAGAGAAGAGGAAAAATAATAACTAATCTTCCTGAAACATCATCAGTGGCTCAGAACGGGATGCAGCGTCTTGGGTGACTCAGTTGATAAGGAAGCAGAGATAGCACTGAGGACAGGAATTCTGAAACCTTGGTAAACTTTTGCTCATCGTGGTGATGGGAAATGTTCCACTTTAAATCACTACGGATCAACTCCTACTTTATGGCCAAGAAATGTCAAGATCTTGTGTTTCTGGTCATCCCAAATTATTCATACTGTTGATGGTGTTCCTTCTTGAACTAGCTTGATTGGATTTGGGCTCAAACAATGGACACATCTCCTGAGGGGCACCCTATGATGGCTGATTAGGTGGCACTGCAAAAGGTCATGTCCCACGCATACAACTTGCAACATCATTTCCATCAAGGTGGCAATTTCAGTTCCTTCAGCTACTTTCCCCCATCAACCAGCTTCCTTGCTTTTATTGCAAAGTGAACCGAAATAAAGCCATTAAAAAAATAAAAAAATAAAACATATAGGAAGTACTGGAGTGGAGCAGCTTCATAAGCTGGCAGCCTACCTAAGGTGATCATGGAAGTGAGGAGCCCATAGAGAGAGGGGAGCCCATGCAGGTCGGCTTGCCCAAGTGCCCTCCAAAACCTCTATGTAACTTACCTAAACTACATTCACTTCAAGGTCAAGGAAATATCAAAACAATGGTAAAACGTCAGTAACAACAAGACAACTTTAATTTTTTATCCGCCCTTCACCTCTGCCTGTCTCAAGGTGTATTACAACAATTTAAAACACACAATTAAAAACAGTTTAAAGCAACTTACAATCACAAACATTTGCATCGTTTGCAGACGTTGAAACAACAATGTGAACCAATGCTCATGGTATTCGCTTGACTGATTTCCATTCCTGACCTCAGAGAAACGCACAAACTGCAGCAGATTCCGCTTCCTTTTCTATTTCCATCAGAATTTCCCAGCATCCCTAGTTACAGGCAGGGAGATTTTGGTAAGAGCAGTTTGACAGCGGAAGCAATTATCTAGGGTAGTGGTAGTGGACAATTAAATAATGATCCCTATAGGCAAATTAAACCAGAATCTGGTATAAACAATAAACGAATCCTGATATTTATTTGTTTACATTTATTACAATATTTGTGACCTGCCTTCTGGCTAAATGTCTTCAAGGTGGCTTGAAAGACACAGTAACAACAATGGAGAATCACATAGAAACAGGCTGCATTTTAAAAATACAACCTACTAAATAGCAGCAAGAATTGTTCCAAGCAGCAGAAACAAGAAAAGGAGACAATCCAGGCACTCCTCAAAAAGCTTCCCTCTCCTTCAGAAATGGATCACATTGGCCTGGCGTTTAAAAGCCAACCAGGAAGGAGTATGGCTAATTTCATGGGGCAGGGAGTTCCACAGTTTTGGTGTCACCGCAGAGAAGCCTGTCCAGGGATGCTGACCAACACATGTCAGATGCAGATAATAGCTTGTCTGTAGCTGTTCAGACGAGAGGTGGCTGAGAGCCTGGAGCCAGGTGGATGTGGATTCCTTCAGCTGCCAAGGATGTAGTAGAACTTTTCCTGCTGTCTTCTGCAACACTTCATCTTTCCAAAGAAACAGCCCCCAGTCTGTTTTTCGCTGAGAAGGCAACTCTTTCTGCAACTCCCGCAATGGAGTCCGCATCGCGAGGAGTCCAGCAGCAACATCTCCCACTGGCTGTGCAGAGAAAAAAGGGTTTGCATGGGTCATCGGCAGTGCTAAAATCTGGAAAACCCTCCTTATTTTGAAACTAACTAACATTTTGCCCAGTGCTTTACCCTGAGCTCCCAGGAGCTACAACTGGCTGGTTGCAAATTTGACTCATTCATTGCTTAGAGCCAGGGCAGAGGGAGCTGTGGTCCACCATGTCTGTGGGGCACCATGTGGCCTACCCCTGAGTTAGATTTATTTATTTATTTATTGCATTTGTTTATTGCATTTGTATACTGCCCCTAGCCGAAGCTGTCTGGGCGGTTTACAACAATTGAAAACATTAAAAACAAATTCTTCCATCAGCTGCCCCTCCCCTACCCCTCCACGACGATGGCACATATTTTATAACCCAATTTCACCTGGAGGTGTTTGGAGAACCAAGAAGAGGAAGGCACAGGAAGGGCAGGATCTTCATTGCTGAAGTCTCCAGTGGGAAGGGTCAGAAAAGAGGAAGGCAGCATCTTTATATAACTTGACAGTCTCATCAACATCAGAACGGATTATGGAAAGGAAGGACTCTGTGACTTCATTTCAGAGACTCTGTGTTATGTTCCCTTGAAAACACACTTTTCAATGCCACATTCACAATAGAGCTGCACAGTTTTTCACTCACGCAATGTGATCTGCTCCTTCTCCCCTCCTTTCCCTTGGTTCTTTTGTTCTGATTTCTCATGTGAAACTCTCTCTCTCTCCTTCCTTGGCAGACAGATGGAAATCTGGATTTCTGGAGAAAGGCTGGCTCAGTGGTAGAGCACCAGTTTTGCATGCAGAAAGGCCCGCTCAGGTTCCATCCTCGCATCTCCAGGTAGGGCTGGAATGTCCTCTCTCTGAAGAGCTTCTGCCAGTCAGTGTAGACAATACTGAACAACATAGACCAATGGTCTGACTCGGTCTAGGACAGCTTCCTGTGTTCCTATATATATTGTATTTACACCGGTTAGAGGACAGTAGTGTGCATTCCAAGAGTTGGGGAAGGGGCCACAGCTCAGTGGCTGAGCATCTGCTTTGCACATGAAAGGTCCCAGTTTCAATCCCTGGCATCTCCAGGTAAGGCAGAGAAATGCTCCCTCGTCTGAAACCCTGGAGAGGATTGTAGCTCAGTGGCAGGTCTCACTTTCAATCTGTGGCATCTCCGTGAAGGGCTGGGAATGTCCCCTGCCTGAAACTCTGGAGAACTGATGCCAGCCAGTGTAGACAATACTGAGCTCAATGGATCAATGGGTCTGACTCTGTATAAGGCAGTTTCCCAGACTGCTGTGTTCCTAGAGATGCCCCCTGATCTCTTAACCATTCCCTCCCCCCCCGGACAATACTGACAATAGTGAGCTCCTACCTAATTCAGATGTTGGAAATGGTGCCCAAGTGAATATAGTTCCCATGGGCCTTGAGCAAGCTCCTAACACTGCCCTTCTTCCCTGCCAAGATCCCTTGCAAAGTAGATGTCTAACTATAAATATAGATTCACTGATATTCAAAAAATCTTGTGGCTTAAGGACGTACCTATAGCCGACAGATATTTCTATCAAACTTTAAAAAGCAGGGAAATTGGGCAGCTATAGTGAATGCACCAGGGGAGCAGGAGACCTGACCTCCTCTGTGAGATACTGGACTGCCTTACACATTTGTCAGAATGCAAACACAATTTGGGTTGGTCTTTCACAGTTGAATCTACTTGCTGTGTAGCTTGGAAGAATTGGGTAACATGTGTCTCTGAGCATATGGTGAGGCAACAGCTGCCATCTCCAAAGATGGAGAATTATATTTTTGTATGTTGGTGTTCTTCTTACTTTGCTTCTTTCCTGTGTTACTAATGTTTCTACAGAGAATCTAAACTAGAAAATTTTATTTCCCTCATTATTCATCCTAGAAATCTGTGTCAAATCTATTTTTATTAATTTCAAAGCCTTTTTATCGGTCAATGTCATATGATGGTGAAGACAGCCTTTTGTGTTTCAAATTGGAGGTTTTGTTCTATTTCTATTTTGGGTGTATTAACAGATGAATCTGAAACTGCAGTCTGACGTAAAATCAGACTGATTAGAATATGTTGCTACTTCAGTAATGACTCTAGCTGTTGGAAAAAAGAGGATGCATGTTTTCAGCCTGCTATGTTTAAACCACTTCATTTAAGGCAAGGTGGGCACGGTCAATTAAAAACATAGAGCACACCTAGAATTTTGCTAGAATATATTTCACCTCCCACTGTTTTATCTTGTGCAAATTGAGACACTCCTGAGGTCCACCGGAGACTATTCTGCAGACGTCAGTGCCATTATTCCACAATCATGTTTGGAGTTTTTTTGGTGTAAATTTTCCAGAGTATTGCTGTACTTCACATATTCACAGAAATAGAAACAAAAGAAAATGATTTCCTATAGGAAACTTCACTAAAATTGCAAAGTAAATCAGACATATTTAAAGTGACCATCTGAACTATATCAACTACCTTAATAATGTTGCTTCCTCCCTGCTAAAACAAGATCAGCACAGCACATGTCTTGTTTCTATTATTTGGGCTGGTTGCAGGTGTTGCCACCACTCACCATATGCTCAGAGGCACGTTACCAAATTCTTCCAAGCTACACAGCAAGTGGACTGGACTGTGAAAGACCAACCGAAATGGCGTTTGCATTTTGACAAATTTGTAGGGCAGTCCAGTATCTCAGAGAGGAGGTCAGGTGTCCTGCTCCCCTGGTGCATTCACTATAGCTGCCCAATTTCCCTGCTTTATAAAGTATGATAGAAATAGCTGTTGGCTATAGGTACATTCATAAACTGCAAGGGTTTTTTGCCTATTAGTGAATTTCCCTGCTTTTTAATCCGGGAGGAAAGAAATCAGATCCTGTGCAAGTTTGCTGAGAATGGATTGATCATTTATTTATTTATTTATTACGTTTATATACCGCCCCATAGCTGAAGCTCTCTGGGCAGTTTACAGCAATTAAAAACAAATGCACAAAAAACAATTTAAAAACACAATTTAAAAAATTTAAAAACAATTTGCATGCTTATTGAGTTCAGTGTGATTTACTCCAGTGCAAACATGCTTAGGATAGGTAAAACTGATGGGGGGCAGGGAGGGAAGGCTGAAGTGGGCAGAGGAGGAGGAAGAAGGGGGGAAGAGGAAGGGAGACAAGAGGGGAAGGAGGGGAAGAACAGGTCTGATCATTTATTTATTAATTTATTTTATTTAGTTTAATTTATATACCGCCCTAAGCCCGAAGGCTCTCTGGGCGGTGTACAAAAAGATAAAAACAAGCACAATATATAAATACAATAAATAATAATAATAAACAAACAAACAAACAATAACGAAACAAACAACATCCAAAATACGGAAATGCTGTTTAAAATACACTTTAAAATGCCTGGGAGTATAAAAAGGTTTTCACCTGGCACCGAAAAGATAGTAGCGTCGGCGCCAGGTGCACCTCATCAGCGAGACTGTTCCACAGTTCGGGGGCCACTACTGAAAAGGCCCTGGTTCTAGTCATCACCCTCCGAGCCTCTCGATGGGATGGCACTCGGAGGAGGGCCTTAGATGTTGAGCGTAGTGTACGGGTAGGTTCATATTGGGAGAGGCGTTCCACCAGGTATTGCGGTCCCATGCCATGTAGGGCTTTATAGGTCAAAACCAGCACTTTGAATCTAGCCCGGAAACAAATAGGAAGCCAGTGCAGACGGGCCAGAACAGGTGTTATATGAGCGGACCTTCTGGTCCGCGTCAACAATCTGGCCGCTGCATTCTGGACTAGCTGTAGTTTCCGAACAGTCTTCAAGGGCAGCCCCACGTAGAGCGCGTTGCAGTAGTCCAATCTAGAAGTTACCAGAGCATGAACAACTGAAGCGAGGTCGTCACTGTCCAGATAGGGACGTAGCTGGGCTACCAATCGAAGATGGTAAAAAGCATTCCGTGCCACCGAGGCCACCTGCGCCTCAAGAGACAGGGAAGGGTCGAAAAGAACTCCCAAGCTACGAACCTGTTCCTTCAAGGGGAGTGTAACCCCATCAAGAACAGGATGAACATCCACCATCTGAGCACAGAAGGCACTCACCAACAGCGTCTCAGTCTTGTCTGGATCGAGCTTCAGTCTGTTAGCTCCCATCCAGTCCATTATCGCGGTCAGGCAACGGTTTAGCACGTTAACAGCCTCACCTGAGGAGGATGAAAAAGAGAAATAGAGCTGCGTGTCATCAGCGTACTGATGACAACGCAGCCCAAAACTCCTGATGACTGCACCCAGCGGCTTCATGTAGATGTTGAAAAGCATGGGGGACAGTACCGATCCCTGCGGGACTCCACAATGGAGAGTCCAGGGTATTGAGCAATGTTCCCCAAGCACTACCTTCTGGTGGCGACCCACCAAGTAGGAGCGGAGCCACTGCCAAGCAGTACCCCCAACTCCCAACTCCGTGAGTCTTCCCAGAAGGATACCATGGTCGATGGTATCAAAAGCAGCTGAGAGATCAAGGAGAATCAACAGAGTCACACTCCCCCTGTCCCTCTCCCGACAAAGGTCATCGTACAGGGCAACCAAGGCTGTTTTGGTGCCAAAACTGGGCCTAAAACCGGATTGAAATGGATCAAGATAATCAGTGTCATCCAAGAGCCCCTGGAGCTGGCCGGCTTATTGAGTTCAATGGGATTTACTCCTATGCAATCTTGTTTAGGATAGGAAAAACTGCCCATGGGGGAGGAGGAGGGGGAGGAGGAGGAAGGGGAAGAAACATATTGGAGGGGGCAAAGGTAGGGGGAGGGCAGGTTTTATCATCTGCATGCTTATAGAGTTCAACGGTATTTACTTCCGTGCAATCATGCTTAAGATAGGTAAAACTGACCATGGGGGGGAGGAAGGGGAGGGGGGAATGGGAAGGAGGGGATTGGAAGGGGAAGGGGATGGGGAGCGAGGGGCAAAGGAAGGGGAGGGGAGGGGCAAGAGGGAGGAGATAGGAGGGAGGAGAAGGGAGGGTGGGTTTGATCATTTGCATACTTTTTGAGTTCAATAGGATTTATTTCTGTGCAATCGTGTTTGAAAATGGAAATGGACTGCCTTCAAGTCGACCGGACTTATGGCAACCCTTTGAATAGAGTTTTCATGTGAAATGGTATTCAGAGGTGGTTTTACCATTGCCTCCCTCTGAGGCTGAGAGGCAGTGACCGGCCCAAGGTCACCCAGTGAGCTTCATGGCTGGGTGGAGATTTGGACCCTGGTCTCCCAGGTCATAGTCCAACACTGACCTGGGGGAGGGGGAGGGAGGGGAGGAGATTGGGTGGGTGGGCACTGGGCAGAGTGGAAGCCCCTTTCCTTTCCAAAAGGAAAACATTGTGAACAGTATCATTCCTTTTCAGTGTTTCCCCCACCTTTTTATTCTACAGCAGGCACATGTAGCCTCCCACCCAAATTTAAACCAAAGCTGTACCTGGCCACATCCACACCAGACCTTTATTTCACTTTAGACAGTCATGGCTTCTCTCAAAGAATCCTGGGAAGCGTAGTTAGAGAAGGGTGCTAGTTGCTAGGAGACCCCCTGTTCCCCTCACAGACCTTCAATGAGAGCTGGCCTCAGAGTTAGGCCTATTTATTACCTGTTCAATAAAGCAACTGCTCTGCTATTCCACAGGGAGTAGGGTTCCCAAATCTCTGTTTTTTGCCCAGAGACTCTGGTTTTCTGGGGTCCTCTCCAGATGACTCACCTTAATCTCTGGACTCTTAGCTTTCTTTTTTTTTTTAAAAAAAATTAAATTTCTAGGTGGTCTGGTTCAAAAAATATAAACCAAAATGTCAGCCTTCCACCCTCCCACAATTTCTGTTAGTACCGGCTGCTCTAATCCCTGCCCTTTTAGGTTTTTAGCTAAGAAGTGAAGTCAGGGTTGTGATTGACAAGATTTGTTGACCCCCAGGCAATACCTAAACCCCATTTCAAGTTCTGAGAACAGTTGCCTTTTCCTGCTTGTCTCACATCAGGAAATCAGGAAATATATAGCTTTCAGCAACATAAAGTGTACTTTCTCTGTACAGGGTTGGGAGTTGAGTCTGAGTAAACAGAAGATCACAGCAGGACCTTGGTAGGCATAAAAGTGTACATGCAGGCTTTTTAAAATTACTTTCAAAAATTGTGTCTGAGGGCTCATACTATAATTCTAAAAATGTCTACTCAGAAGTAAATTCCATTTCCTTCAATGGGGCTTTATCACAGGTAGAGGGAATTAGGATTGCTTAAAGAAAAGCACTCCCTTTCAGGGAAGGTAGAGTTAGGCGTGGACTGCCAAAATTGTTAGTTTATTTGTTTTTTTTAAAAAAGTTTGATTTATATTTAAAATGCAATCCTAACCGTGCCTAAAGTACATCCCATCCCTTTCAATGGGACTTACTCCCAGGTAAGAAGGGTTAGGATTCCATCCCCATAGAAGAAACAGTTTGGGGGGGCAGAGAAAGGGAGGGGAGATTGTTTGTCTATGTCTGCTCACAGTACAATCCTAGCCATGTTTACTCAGAAGTAAGTCCCACTGAGTGCAATGGGACTTATTCTTAGGTAAGTGGGGTTCAGATAGGATTGCAGCATCATTTTGAGGGGAATGTAGGAAGAGGTGAAAGGACAGCAGAGAGGTAATGAAGAGAGAAAAGCTGGAAGGGGGACCCTAAGACTCTGAAGCAGAGCTTGTGTGACCCCTGTGGGCTCAGACAAGTGAAAATTGCTGTCTTGAGAGAAGGTGGAAGGATGTACCTGTAATCTAGTAAAGGGAGTATGGAGAAAGACTAGGAATCTGAAGTCACAGTGTAATCCTAACCATGTATACTCAGAAGTAAGTTCCACTGAGTTTAATGGGGCTTACTCCTAAAGTGAAACTGAATATAGGATTGCAGCCTTTAACAACTAAATTCAATTATTTCCTTTATATACTTTGTGATTTATCAATTTGTTATTGTTATGGACTGCCTTCAAGTCGATCCCGACTTATGGCGACCCTATGAATAGGTTTTTCATGGTAAGTGGTATTCAGAGGGGGTTTACCATTGCCGTTCTCTGAGGCTGAGAGGCAGTGGTTGGCCCAAGGCCACCCAGTGAGCTTCATAGCTGTGTGGGGATTCGAATCCTGGTCTCCCAGGTCATAGTCCAACACTCTAACCACTACACTATCAATAAATATTAAATATTTATAATAAGTCTGTTAAATGTTCAATGTGTCATCATGCGACTCTTGTGGCTTACTATGGAGTAGGACAGCTACACTTCAGGATTGACCACAGATTCCAAAACGTCTGCTTTAAACTTGCTCCAAACCCCTGTGGCACGTAATGAATACTAGCTGCAGTCACAACTGCAATAATAAAATAACTTAATGGCTAGGTAACACATTGCTCAGAAATGATAGTGATCAATAAATAAGAAAAACTTTGGGTAATAGTTATCCCTTGTGTCTTAACATAATTCCAAGCAGATTTACTCAAAAGTAAGTTTCACTGTTCAGTGGTGCTTATTCTCAAGTAAATATGCATAGGATTGCAGCCTTAATTTTATTTAATGTATTGTTTCATTTTATTTCAACTTTCCTGCAAAGAGCTGTGTGACAAACACAGTCCTGCACCTCCCCAATATATCCTCAGAATTAACTCTATGAGGTAGTTCAGGCTGAGATCTGGATTAAAATTAATGGGGCAAGTAATAAAAGGAATGTGGTGCTTGGAGTCTACTACCGACCACCCAGTCAAGGAGAAGACGAGAATGTAACTTTTGAAAAGCAAATTGCCAATGTTTCAAGGAGGCATGATGTAGTAGTAATGGGAGACTTCAATTATCCTGATATCTGTTGGGAGACAAATTCTGCCAAACAAGAAATTTCTGACTTATGTTGGAGATAACTTTCTCCTACAGAAAGTGGAGGAAGCAACCAGAGGATCAGCTATCCTGGACTTGATTCTAACCAATAGAGATGATTTGGTGGATGAAGTGGCAGTTACGGGAACTCTGGGGGAAAGTGACCACACCATACTTGAATTCTTGATTTTAACAGAAGTAAAAGCTGAGAGTAGCCATATGTGCACCCTGGACTTCAGAAAAGCTGATTTTAATAAACTCAGAACAATTGTAAGTACGGTTCCATGGCAAGCGACCCTAATGAGAAAAGGAGTCCAAGATGGGTGGGAGTTTCTAAAAAAGAAAATTCTAAAAGCTCAATGGCAAGCAATTCCAACAAGGAAAAAAGGGGGGAAACAGCAGAAGAAGCCAATGTGGCTTCACAAAAAGCTTAGAGGTGACCTGAAAACAAAAAAGGACACACACAGGAAGTGGAAAGAAGGCCACAAAGGAAGAGTACAGGCAGGTATCACGGCATTGCAGGGATGGCGTCAGGAAGGCTAAAGCTGAGAATGACCTGAGGTTAGCGAGGGATGCTAAAAGCAACAAAAAAGCTTTCTTCAGGTATGTCCATAGTAAAAGACAGAGAAAAGAAACAGTGGCACAGCTACTCAATGAGGATGGCAAAATGATAGCAGATGACAAAGAAAAGGCAGAAGTGCTCAATTCCTACTTTGGCTCAGTCTTCTCCCAAAAAAAGGTCTATAACCCTCCTGGGAAACATGAAGTAGAAGGGGCAGGATTGGAACTTGACATTGATAGACAAACAGTCGAGGAATACCTAATCACTTTGAATGAGTTCAACTCGGAAGGGCCCGATAAACTGCATCGTAGAGCATCGAAGGAACTGGCTGAAGAACTCTCAGAACTGCTGTCTATTATCTTTATGAAATTGTGGAGGACCGGTGAAGTGCCGGATGAATGGAGGAGAGTTAATGTTATCCCTATCTTCAAAAATGGTAAAAAGGAGGAACCGGGGAACTACAGACCAGTCAGCCTAACATCAATCCCTGGAAAAACTCTGGAGCAGATGATAAAGCAGTCAATCTGTAAGCACCTTGAAAGCAATGCAGTGATTACTAGGAGCCAACATGGATTTATGAAGAACAAATCCTGCCAAACTAATCTTATCTCGTTTTTTGATTGGGTAAGCTCCCTTGTAGACTGTGGGAATGCTGTGGACATAATATATCTCGACTTCAGCAAAGCTTTTGACAAAGTGCCCCATGTTATTCTGATTGCTGGGCCTGGCAACCAAGAGATCTTCTGCATCTTTAAAAGTTGTGGAGGGGGGAGGGAGAATTCCACCTTGTGGTTTTTCCCATTACAGCATTGCAAATACACCTGCACTTGGATGACTTTCTCTTCTCCTAAAGATACAGAATCAGTCTCAGGCCAAGAACCTGGCAACCCTAGTGGGCGGGCTAGTAAGAATTTTGATAGGCTAGTAACTTGTGTAAATGTATTTGCAAGGATGCATTCCATTTTCTTTTTAGTCTGAACCACTTTTTGCCTCATTCCAAATGTCAGGGCTTGTACATGGCAGAGAGGCTTTCACATGCAAGCCATTTAAATGAGAAAAAGCACACCCAATAACAATTCCTTTAAAAATGCCCTGTCTCTCTCTATGGCCCTTGGGACTCTCCCCAGGCCACACCCCCTCTCCCCAGGACACACACCCTCTCCTCAGGCCACACTCCTCACCAGACTTGCTTTCTGCCCTCCGTGAGTGTTTTTGCAAGGCTGGAATAATGTGTAAGGGAATATGGCCCTTGGGCTGAAAAACATTCCCATCCCTGATGTAGAATGTCCTTCCAGATCAATCCACAGCACCTTCAGGAAAGTCTTCTGCTTGAAACCCCCGAAGGCTGCTGCCCAGTCAGTGAGCTACATGGACTGACTAGGCAGTTTCTGATTTTCCTAAGCCAGTTGACAAATGCCATCACTGCTGGACAGGAATTATTGGTTGCAATTTATCTCAGCTTTTCTCTGAAGAGTTCAAGGTGGGCAGGCTTGATTCTTCCTCCGCCTTTTGTCCTCACAGCAACCCTGTGGGGTAGGTTGGGCATAGAGAGATGGTGGCTTGCCCAAGGTCAGCACCAGGGCCGGCCCCAGACATGCCAGGGCCCTTGGGCACAAGCCTGCCCCAGGCCCCAGCACTCCCCTTCCACGATTCGCATGGCGAGAGCTTCAGAGTCCCCGCCATTCTCTTGCTTAACCTACCTTTCTCAGCTGTTCTGTGGTTGCAAGATGGCAGCCGAGGTTTCCCTAAGGGGCTGAAGCCTCTGCCACCATCTTGGCTCATGGCAGGGATACTCGTGCAACCACACAACAGCCAAGAAAGGTAGGTTAAGCAAGGGAATGCCGGGGCTCCAAAGCTCTCGCTGTGCAATCCGCGGCAGCGATTCTGCTGTGAATCACTGAAAGGGCCCCCCAGAAGCCCCTGTAGCTGCAGGGTCCCATGGCTAGGGCCCCATCTGTTCACCCTTTGGAACAGGCCCTGGCTACTGCAGTGGCTTGAGTGGGGATTTGAACCTGGGTCTGGCAGTTGTTAAAGAGTTATGGTTTCCTGGTGGGAGTTGGACACTATTGGAAAAATGCACAAAATATCCACCACAATGAGGTGTTCTGATTATGCTGTTCCTACTCCAAAAACAAGGAACACCTGTACACAGCCTAAGGCAGGGATGTGGCCCTACAGATGTTGTTGGACCCCAACTCCCATTAGCCCCAGCCAACATGGCCAGTGGTCAGGCACGATGGGAACTGTAGAGCAACAACATCAGGAGCGCCTCAGGTTCACCATCCCTGGTCCACACCTTCCAGAGCTTCTCTTCCTCAATAAAAGGGACCTGTGTGGGATGTGCTAGGTTAGAGAGACACCTACTGGCACTTAGAGGAACAGCATATTTGAATGCCAACCTTGAATGGCATTTGATCAGGGTTGAATTGAGAGTAGGCAAGTGCTCCTTCTCCCTGTGCGTATGGGGAAAGAACGTCACATTTCTGAAACAAGAGCACGTAAGAAACTTGCAAATCTGAAGGGAGAGGCAGTGTGACGTAGCGATCAGAGGGATGGACTAAGACCAGGGAGACCCAGTTTCAAACCTCCCAACGTCCATGTAGCTCACCAGGAGTTCCTGGGCCAGTCACAACCTCTTCGCTTAGCCTACCTGACAGGGTTGTTGTGAGGATAATATGGGGAGGGCAAAGAACTAATATTTGCTGCCCTGAGCTTCTTGGGGAAAGGATGAGTTGATTTTTTTAAAAAATGGTTTATTTGGTAAGTGAATCCACTAGTTTAGTTGATTAATTGATGGATGAGGACAAAACTTAATATGGGAGGGTGCTAGTTAAGGGTGGGCTGATTTGTTGTTAGCCTGTTTTGATTCTGGCAAAAAAAAAAAAAGGAGAGGGCAACCAGGCTACACTGTAGTGGCATGTGTTCAGCTGCAAACGTAGTTTTACCTGGGTGGTGTGAAATGTTTTGACCTGATTGCAGCAGAGGCTGGTCCACCATGATGCATGGGACACTGCTCCACCAACCTCAGTCTGCCCTCAGCCAGTCCCCACTTGCCTGCTTTCTTACTGACAACCAATCAGAGGGTGGCGCTGCCTGCCATTGGCCTCCCTGCCTCCCGCCCTGCCAGTCCTAATGGGTACGAGTGTGCTCGTGACTTAACTCCAAGCAAGCTTTCGCCTGGGGATATTTAATAAGTGCTTTTCCCTGTTGGTTATTTTCTCTAAAACGTACAGTGTACCCATACATGCAAATGGCGTGGTGAAGAAATCTTTTAGGGTTGTAGTTAGGGATGGGAGAAAAAGGAGATTCAGTTCTCATCTAAACATGAGCCTACCTAATTCATGCTTTCCAAAACAATATAAAGCAAATATCTATATTGTCAAATCGATAACTACGTGAATGAAAACGCAGCCGTCCTTCAAAATCCCTCCACCTTTTGCAATGCAGTTCTCCAGCCAAGGAATGTGTACAAAAATGGATAGACGAGGGTAAAGTGGGCATAAAAATGCACACATTACTGAAAATGGCATTCAAACGTGCAGTATATTGGGGGGAATGTGCAAAAATGTGTATATTAGGCAAAACTGCATACAAAAATGTGTAAGGAGAAATTTGTACTGAAATGCTGGAGGATTTTCATTAGGACTTCCTTTAAAAAAATAAGTTCGTCACAAATTGTTCTGGAATTGTGGAGAGCTGAACTTAAGAATGGAAGAATGAGAGAGTGGGAGAAACCAACATGGACAGATTTGCCCATTCCCAGTTGTAACGCACACCTTGACAGAGCCTCAAATACAACATATTTATTTTTATAATATGAAAAATCCCCGCCCCTCTTCTGTAATATTATGCCTTGATTTGCAGCAAGGGGGCAGCCTCTGTCGAGTCATCTAAGGTTCCCCAGCAAAGCGGTAGATTGGGAGAGGGGGCAACCACTCATTTGCTGGCAAGGAACCACACTGTCTTTGGTGTCTTGGGCGATGCCCTTTTGGTCCGGGGACCTCCTGCTATCCTGGTGGTCGCAGGGAAACCTTTCTTGGTGTGGACCGTTCCTGTTTTCTTTGTACTCTGGAAGGATGTGGGAAGAACGACTTGCTTCATCGGGGCCATCCCTGCATTCCTGGGGGGTAGCGGAGGGGGGTTTGGGTTGACAGTAAGCCCTGATTTCTGGGGTCCAGCAAATGCAGGAGTGGTTGGGTAGGCTCCCGGCTTCCCGGGGCTTCCTCTCTTCATAGAGGCAACGTCAAGCTTGGAGAAGGCTTGTTTGGGAGGCTTTGCAGGGAATGTGTGGGAAGGACGCTTGAAGCTTGCTGGGCTGCTAAGCTTAGCTTCTTGTATGGGGGCAAGCTGCCATGCAGCTGCGGCTGCGGCTGCTTGGATGGACAGGACCCCCAAATCATTAGAGGTTGCTGAAGCTGCACACGTGGACATGCTGCAACATCTGTAGGAGGAAGCCATGGTTGACCGAGGCCCCGGTTTTCTACAAGGGCCAGCCACAGCCGGCTTGTCGGCATGCTGGCCTGCATTCTCCTTGATGCCTCGGATCCGGGTCCAGGCTTGCTTAATGACGTGCAGCATCCTTTTCATGGGATTTCTGGTTGGCTTTCCCGTAGAGGGCCGTCGTTCGGGGCACTTGGCCCAATGACCCCTTGCTCCTGGTGGCACCTGCTGGGGTTGGTGCTGCATGCTGGATGGTACGGGGCCCTTACAGTTGCCCGCTGGCTTCTTTTGAACACTCAGCTGGACTGAGGAGGCGGTGGCCTGGATTTTGGTCCCCACGTGAAGATGATGCACCATCACTCTGGAAGACTCACGAGGGGCCCTGGAGCCCAGATTGGTGGGGACACTGGGTTTCACGACGCTGACGCATCGCTCTGGAGGTTGTTCCTGCACCTTGTCACCCTCCACAGTTTCCGCCAGCCCCCTTTTCTTGGCGTGGGTCCTCTTGATTTTCAGGTGGAAATCCAGGCCCATATGCACGTGCCTGTGACGTACGGTCAGCCGTGGGTCGACATGGAGGAGAGGGTCTTGCTGAGTGCGGGGGTGAGGACACCTCACACTGCAGCTGCCACACAGCCGGCACACGGGGTACTCTGCCCTCAGCTCTCCGTGGCCCATTTCCAGCCCTTGCACTAGACTCAGCCGGAGGTCCTCCACAGTTTGCTCCACGCTTAGGGAGGTGAGGATGGAGCGAATCAGCTGCTGGTGGGAGGGAGGTTCAGGGGGTCCCTGGAAGCTTGGGGGAAGCTTGGCCACGATGTCCCTGCTATGGTCACCTGGCATCTGCGGCACTGCTTGCGAAGATGCAATCTGTCTTGCTGGCTGGGGGCTAGCCGGTGTCTTTCGACCTGGCCTGAATTCCCTCCCAACCCCGGCACTGCCCATTGGTGTGGTTAGGACTGTGCTTTCCTTTTTACCGGAAATGGGGGGTGTCGCTCGGGGAACCTCCTCCGCTGCAGTTGGGAGTGCAGATCCCGGTGAGGGGGCCTTTGTGGGCTCTGACATCCTATAGCAAGGTATAGCAAGGGATGGTTCCTCTTCTACGTGTTGCGAGGCATCTTGACTTTCACGCCAAGGAGCCATGGCAGTGGGCGTCATCTGCCCAGCAACGCCAGCCTTGGCTGCGGTAAATAGTTGCTCGGGGAGTTTGTCTGCCAAACTCACCATATGGCACGTCGATCTGGACTGAGATGGGCCTTCATGTAAAATGTCCTTTTCCCTGTAGGTGTCCTCTAAGGTGCTCTTCCTTCCTGCTTGGAGGCTTTGAACTTCTTCAGGACCTTCAGTTGCGCCCACTGCGTGGAAAGTGGTGCTCTTGTTTTCACTCTCCTGGGTGCTCACTACTTCCTGACCACCAAGGCTGACAAGTTGCCCGTCTACGGGGCTGCGAGGCTTATCCCCCCTTGCAAGGCTCCTTCTTGCGCTGTCCTCAGGAGTCTCAGGTCTCACAGGGCAGGGGCTGCCCTCTGCCTTTTCAGTAAGATCCTTTCCCTTCCGGTCCTCTCTTTGGCCTTCTAGTGAGAGCTGGGCAACACTTTGCTTCCGGGAGAAAAGGCATGGTGGTGCTTGGGAACGCTCCTCCCTCAGGGTATGGGGCACGGATTCCTGTGTGAGAGCTTTTATTTGCTCCGGCAGCGTGACTTCCTTCTCAGAGGAAAAGAGAGGAGTCGGTTGCGGACCATCCTCTTTTGAACGTTGGAGTGCAGTTTCCTGCACAGAGGTCTTCATCGGCTCCGACAGCCTGATTTCCTTCTTGGAGGATGTCAGATGTGGATCCTCCTCCCTTGAGCTTTGGGGTGTGGATGCCCACAGGGTGCCCTTCATTTGCCCTGACAGCATCATGTCCTTAGAGGAAAAGTGGGATGTGGGTTGGAGAACGTCCTTCCTCGAGGTTTGCTGTGCAGGTTCCGGTGTGGAGATCTTCATTTGCCTGATTTCCTTCTTGGAGGAAGAGTGTGGTGTAGGTTGGGGAACTTCACCTCCTGAGGTCCGGAGTGCAGACTCCCGTACAGGGGCCTTTGCTTGTGTTGACTGAATGATGCCCTTTTTGGAGGAAAGGAGGGGTATAGGTAGGGGACCCTCCCCTCTTGAGGTTTGGAGTGCAGATTCCCGTAAGGGAGCTTCTGTTTGTTCAGATAGCTTGATTTCCTTCCTGGAGGAAAGGAGGGTTCTTATTTGGGGACACTCCTCCCTCAAGGTCTGGGGTGAGGAATCCCACATGGGGGGCTTCATTTGCTCTGACAGCCTGATTTCCTTCATGGAGGAAAAGTGGGATTTAGGTTGGGGAACCTCACCCCCTGAGGTCTGAAGTGCAGATTCCCGTACAGGGGCCTTTGTTTGCGTTGTCAGAATGATGCCCTTTTTGGAGGGAAGGAGGGGTATAGGTGGGGGACCCTCCCCTCTTGAGGTTTGGGGTGCAGATTCCCATACAGGGGTTTTCATTTGCTCAGATAGCTTGATTTCCTTCCTGGAGGAAAGGAGGGTTCTTGTTTGGGGACCCTCCTCCCTTAAGGTCTGGGGGGTGGAGACTCGCACGGGGGGCTTCATTTGCTCTGACAGCCCTATTTGTTTCCTGGAGGAATGGAGGAGTTTTGCATGGGGAGACCCGTCCCACACCTGTTGCAGGGCATCTTGCTTTGGGTGCGAAAGGGGTGTGGCACTGAGTGCCTGCTGGGCCTTGCCAGGCCTTGCCAAGGGCACAGGTTCTTTGGAGGAGGTTCCATGGCCTGCTAGACCAGGCTGGGATGCCCCTTTCTGTAAGATGGCCTTCTCCTTCTCAGTGCTCTTGGGGGGCTGTCTCTGACTCCCTTCCCCAGGTCGATTTCTCTGGCTTTCCTTACCTCCAGGGCTCTCGGCTTGATCCACCACAATGGAAGCTGTGCCCTTCTTTTTATCCTCTGGAGTACCAAGGATCCCCGGACTGTTTCGGCTGGTTGGTTGGCTGCTCTTGGGGATACCAGATCTATCCCCAATGATAAAGCTGCTCCTTAAAGTACTCTTGGAAAAGCCTGGTCTTGCGAGGAGGGGGGTGGCCTTTGTGGCCACCCTGGAGTCATTTCTATCCCTTACGCTTTTCTTTGGGACCTCTTGGACGGCACTCTCCCTTTTGGAGGACTTGGGGGGCGTTGGCTGGGGAGGCCATCCCCCCACAATTTGGGACACTCGTGAGAGGGTTCTCGTTGTCCAACACTCTCCCTTTCCCCCCTTCTCCACTTTCTGTGGGGGGCTATGGGAGCTGGCAGGTGAAGGGGAGCGAGGGGGCTGCCATACCAGTTTGGCGAGGGACGGGGTCAAGGGGGTGGGCTCCCCCCAGAGGTCCTGCAACTGCTTCTTCTTCACGTTGAAATCCAGGCATTCTGCAGTGTCTGGGCCTACTGCTTTGTAGGGACCACGATGGGGGTGGTGGGCCATGGGGGGAAGAGGCTTAGGCAAGGCGGGCTGCTCCTTTGGCACACTTTCTCCTGTCAACATTGTCATCTCCAGAAGCTTGGCCTTGGTTTTCACACTGCTTTGGTGGGCGCTCGTTGGCTCAGTCTGTCTTCTCCCCTCCTTCTCAGCCCTCTCTGGGGGGCTTGGGGTGGGGACTGGGGAAGGGGAGTAGGGAGCCTGGCATTCCATCTTGGCCAGCGACTGAGTCAAGGGGGTGGGCTCCCCCCAGAGGTCCTGCAATTGCTTCTTCTTCACATTGAAATCCAGGCATTCTGTGGTGTCCGGGCCTACTGCTTTGTAGGGACCACGATGGGGGTGGTGGGCCATGGGGAGAAGAGGCTTAGGCAAGGCGGGCTGCTCCTTTGGCACACTTTCTCCTGTCAACATTGTCATCTCCAGAAGCTTGGCCTTGGTTTTCACGCTGCTTTGGTGGGCGCTCGTTGGCTCAGGCTGTCTTCTCCCCTCTTTCTCAGCCCTCTCTGGGGGGCTTGGGGTGGGGGCTGGGGAAGGGGAGTAGGGAGCCTGGCATTCCATCTTGGCCAGTGACTGAGTCAAGGGGGGGGCTTCCCCCAGAGCTCTGGGATCTCTTTCCTCTTCACATTGAACTCCAAGCGCTGTGCAGTATCCGGTCCTATGGCCGTGCAGGGTCTACGGCAAGGATGCAGAGCCCTCTTGAAGGGGAGCTTGTGCAAGACAGGCTGCTCCTCCGGGGAAGTCATTCCCTTTGACATCATCATGTCCTCCAGAAGCAGGGCCCTGATTTTCACATGAGTTCGGCTGGTCTTCAGTGACGGCAAGAGCCTGCCGTGGATGCTGCTGGTTTCAGGAGGAGTTAAGGGATGAGCAGAAGGTTCCCAGGAGGTTGGAAGATTGCAGGTGGGACCTGAGAGAGGCGGGGGAAGAGAGAGAGAGGGAGAGAGAATCTGGCTGAGTCTTTCACCAGGATGGCACAGCACCTCAGATAGATTGACACGGTGAGGGTCCAGGGATCAGAGTAATCCTGACCTGCAGGGGCATTGCTAGAGATAGGTCCAGCAGCAGTCAGCAAGGAGGGGTGTCATTGCTTACCTGACCTCCTGTCACCAGCATCGCTGCAGATTACTGGGAAGGAGCAGGGAGCGAGCAAGACAGTGGGGAGTGTGGTGCAGTGCAAACTTATTGACAGGAGTGCCAGATTAGCTCTGCTGATGTGTTTGCACCACACCAATTTGCCCATCTTGTCGTCGTCTCACCCCTCCCCCTCTACCTCCCAGTAATCCACAGCAACGCTGGTAACAGGAGGTCAGATAAGCAGTGCTGTCTCTCCCTGCTGGCTGTGACTGCGTATGTTTATGGGGTACAGGTCCCAATTTTTTTTTCTGATTGCCCAAATTGTTTCTGGGTGGGTAATGAAGTTTGGGGAAATGGAATGGGGGGTGATCTGGGTTTATTGGGTAGGATGTTAATTTGGGGGTAAAATTGATTTCAAATGGCTTTTAGAGATTATTTGGGGGTAATGAATGGAGGGAAGTGAAGGAGAATGGAATTGCTGGGAAATGAAGCACAGGCAAATAAATGAAAGAGGAACTTATTTTGGGTGGAATAGGGTGCAAATTAACTGACGAATTTATCTGGGATGATTTGGATGGGAAGTTAGTTGCCTTGCTGTCTGTGACATTTACATTCAAAATTTGAACCTATACATTTTAAATAGCTTCAAGATGTTTCATAGGAATCAATTCACAAATGGAATGCTATCAATAAATAAGCAAGCACAAATTTTATGCCAGTTTGTGCCTATAGTCACCCACCAAATGTTTTAATCACCTAGCAGCATCCTTGCTGACTTTGGTCCTGACCTTATCCCTAAACTCCAATTTGTTATTATTTATTTAATTACATGTATGAATTGCTTCCTGTAAAATATCTGGAGCCGATTTCACAATAAAACAATCACGCAAATCCATATATAAAAACGATTAAACATTAAAAAAACCACTTTCTTATGTAGAAACAATTTAAAACAATTTCAGATCTAGTACAGATAAAGATCTGAACGTAAAAGACTTGTTGAAAAAGGAAGGACTCCAAAAGATGCCAAAAAGACAACAGAGTTGTCACTTGTCTGACATGTAATGGGTGTTCCAAAGGGTAGGTTCAACCACACTAAAGGCCCAATTTCTATATTGTACAGAACGGACCTCCTGATGAGATGGTATCTGCAAGAGGCCCTCTCCTGCAGAGTGCAGTGATTGGTTGGGTATATAAGGGGTGAGCTGATCTTCCATTTTGAAGAAGCCCCATATGTTCAAGGAGCAGACTCATGGCCCATTTGGGGAACCCAAGACTTGGCGAGGCTCTCTGTTTGCTCAACTGGTGGTCGGGTTCAAAAATACAGGCAACAGAGGCAGGCGGAAGTGGGCATTTTAAGTTGCTGCTCCCAAAAAGATAACACTGATTGTACAATCCTTATGATCAAGGGTAGAAGCAGATGTTCCCAGGGGAAAAGGTTTCCCAGCCCACATCTCCCTTACTGCGCCGCTACTGCAGGGGATGGGCTCTGTGCAGTGGAGACTTGTTGAGGGGGAAGGGCTTCACACTGGATGCAGCACAGGGACGCTCATCCTCTGAGGCCCTTCTAGGGGAAGTGTGGAGGACAAGCAACATTTGAATGGGACTTTTTGGTGATGGCTCCCTCACTGTGGAATGCTCTTTAGAGAGATGCGCCTAGCCCCATCATTATGAAACCTGTAAGCTCCAGGCAAAGACTTTCCTGATTACCCATGCGTTGGGGTCTTAACTGGGATCGTATGGTATGAGTGTTCATCTTTTAGTAAGGTGGGGTAGGATTCATCCTTGTTCTCGTGTTGCAGGATGAGCACTTTCAGTAAATAAATGCTGGCTTTTTGGTAATTTTTTTTTTTTTTTAAATAACAATAGTAAGTCACTTGGAGACATTTTATGTAGCAAGCGATGAATAAATGTATCATCGTCATCATCTTGTGACGCCTGGGCCAGAGGGTCCTGGGTGCAAGTATCTATCACCTTTTGGAGGCCTTAGGTAAGCTAGCCTTCTCTTAGAATGAGGTGTGTGTGTGTGTGTGTGTGTGTGTGTGTGTGTGTGTGTGTGTGTGTGTGTGTGTGTGTGTGTGTGTGTGTGTGTGTGTGTGTGTGTGTGTGTGTGTGTGTGTGTGTGTGTGTGTGTGTGTGTGTGTGTGTGTGAGAGAGAGAGAGAGAGAGAGAGAGAGAGAGAGAGATTCCAACATGGAATGTTTACCCATGCAGTGTTCCATGCACATAGAAAGCTAAGACAGCTGGAAGACTGGTACACTTCAACCCTTCTCCCTTATTGCATTCAGTGAGACTGGGGGGAGAACAGGGGCCTGTTACTCACAGCTCGAGGGCCTGGACACGGCGGACATCATTTCTGAGGAGCTGCTTTGCTGCGCGTCCTCCTGGGCCCTCTGGGGCGGACGCCTCTCCTCCTCACTCAAGGCCTCGCCTCCGCTGCTGGTGCTGGTGTCAGCCTCGCTGGTGCCCCGGGACACTTGCTGGAGGTTGGCTGCCTCCAGGGTCAGGTCGGTCAGGGAGTCCAAGTGGGGAGTGAGGCCTCCCCACAGCTCCTCCAGCAGCTTTCGGCGGATGTTGAACTGGACCGGGTGGCGGGACGCGGGCTCTCTGCGGGGTCGCTTGAGGCCAGCGGCAAGGGGCCTGGGAAAAGGCAGAGAGTACCAGCCATCTTCCTCTGGGGCTGATGGCAGTGGGGAGACGGGTGTGTCTGGGAGGCTTATGTCCTCACTTGAGGAGGACAGAGACCAGCTGCTGCTGCTGGAGGTGAGGGAGTCCAGGGAGGTGCTGGACAGGCTGGACAGGACTCTGGGGGGGCATAAAGACATAATTGGCATGAGACT
The DNA here is from genome assembly GCF_030035675.1 of Rhineura floridana. NCBI lineage: Eukaryota > Metazoa > Chordata > Lepidosauria > Squamata > Rhineuridae > Rhineura > Rhineura floridana. Next base: position 203,912,873 of record NC_084483.1, on the reverse strand, counting down.
CATGGCTTGGTGGGATACATCAAGGCCTCACCTGCACTATACCTTTAGAGCGGTATCATGCCGCTTTAAACCATCACGGCTCCTCCCAAAGGATTCTGGGAACTGTAGAAGGTGCTGAGAGTCGTCAGGAGATCCCTTGCTCTCCTTGCAGAGCTGCAGTGCTCAGAGTGGTTTAACCATCAGTCCCTCTTCCCGGGAAACTGAGAATTATAGCTCTGCGAGGGGAATTCTCAGCTCTCAGTTCCCTTAGCAAACTACAGTTTTCGGGAATCAGGTTTGATCCCTATCATCTCCAGGCCATGCAGGCCTGAGAAGGTTGAGATCAGAGCGGGGAGGGGGCCTGCAAGGCGCGAAAAGGGATGAAGCTTCGGGAATATGATTGCATCAGAAGCCCCCTGATTGGCTGATTCATCCTGAACTGTTGCTGGGATTTTTCCCTTAAGTATAGGGGATGCGACCCATAGCCTTTGTTCCCCGGGACGTTCCTTGAGCGTTCCCCTGGATTCCATCTGGAAGGGTGGTTGTCCATGTGGGGTTCCACTGCTTCTTACTATTCTGACGTTATCTCTCTGAGGAGAGATGAGATTTACCAACAACTACCTCTTCAGTAAGTAGAATAGGCTAGTTAGTTTATCATTTTCCGGTTGTGTTTGAACTCTCTGATGTTATACCTGAACCCCTGGTTGGGTGTGGTTTTGAGGAACTGTTTTGCCGCTATTAATTGTGCACTTACATTTTATTAATAAAGTTACTTCTTATTACTTATGTGTGTTCATTGAGTGAGACCAATTTGGTTCTGAATCCAGCACCTTGACCACTGACCACAAACTACCGAACAAGAGTGCATTTTGGTGTTACCAAAGGCTTCTGGACAAGGAGTGCCTGTTTGGCTCTTGTCTTTAAAAATCTTTGGTTTACCTCTGTCTGGGCTCTGGGTCTCCCCTAACTCAGAGTGGAACCAGTTGAAGGAGTGGTGGCAGCCTATCTTCTACCTTGCAGGGTTGGCGTTGATTGCATCACCTTGGCAAAGGGGGTATTGGGTTCCAGATCAATTGCCCAGGTGGGGAATTTGGTCTGAAGCATGCATTTGGCACCTGCGGGGGTCAAGAGCGTGACGTGGCCTTGACTGGGACTGTCCTGTGATCTGGAGCCCCGGAGAGCTGCTGCCGTCAGTGTAGATAATATTGAGCTAGATAGACCAATGGTCTGACTCCGTATAAGGCATCTTCTGGGCTCCTATAGGACGTCATTTTGGGGAAGTGCTGCAGCTCACTGGTAGGGCATCCGCCTTGCATGCAAAACGCCCCGGGTTCGATCCCCAGGTAGGGCTGGGAGAGAACCCTGCCTGAAACCCTGGAGAGCCACTGCCAGTCAGTGTAGGTATTACTGAGCTAGATGGACCAACAGGCTGACTCAATGTAAGGCACCGTCCTGTGTTCCTAGGACTTACGAGTCAACATCCCTGTCCAGCTCCTTGGGTTGTGGTCGAACGGTCACACTGGTGCAGCTCAGTCTATGCTCCAAGGTCAGGATCTCTGGTGGCTCTGGAAGCCTGGTGGGAAGAGGACAACCTGGTCAGGCCTCCTTTGCAGTTCTGTGTGGCAGCTGACTCTGCTGGCAAGACCTGATGGGGACTGCACATGGCCAGACCAGAATAACAGGAGCCTAGCATCAGGGCCAGAGCCTGGAGCAGCATCCTGTAGGGCAGGTAGAAGGTAGCTCTTTGGGTGATTTTCAGTAGATCAGCAAAGGGTTCTGACTTCCAGTTGTTATAGCAACAACTGCAAGGCGTCCCCCCTCCAAATACAGTGGATCAGGGGGTGGAGCTTAATGGTTTGGGGCAGCAGAGGGGTGGTTGTGGTCCTCTGAGTACAGTGGAAAGGGGTCTCTCGACTACCACTTCTTTAGAGATGTTCCTTTGTGTTCTCTATGAAAGAATCCGTAGCATGCTGTAAGAAAGGGACACAAGGGGGTTGTGAAAGTCAAGAACCCAAGAACTGTCTATCTGCCCCCAAGGTCCCAAAGTAAGAGACTAGCTCCTCACCAATCCATGTCTCCTGCATCTTCAACCATCTGGTCCTGGGACCATCAGCCTGTAGCATAAAAAGTAAAAAGAATAAAGCATTGGCTAGGTCTACGCACAAAGACCCTCGGCTGCTTCCTTTTCTGTACACCTGAGATCACAGCCACTCCCACAGGCTCTGCCTCCTGATATGCTAAACCCCACCCCTTAGGCTCCCAGACTCCACCCCCCATATGTCAGGCCCAGACCCTCAGTAGACCTTGTTACTTGAGTCAAAAGTGATCTCAAGTGACATGGGGTGCCCCTCTACCAGCTCTGGCTCTGACCTTCTCTGAATGGGGATAGCATGGCTTCAGTTGTCCATGCTCTAGTAACCTTCAAGATAGACTACTATAATGTGTAGTATGCAGGGCTTCCTTTGAAGAGGGTTTGGAATGCACAGCTAGAGCAGAATGTGGTGGCTAGGTTGTTAACTGGGACAAGCAGTTGCGAACATATAACACCAGTTCTGGCCTGACGGCATTGGCTGCCCGTTTGTTTCCAGGCCCAAATTAAAGTGCTGGTTTTGACCTGTGAAGCCTCACACAGCTCAAGACTTATAATTACAGGACTGGCTTTCCTCATATGAACCTGTCTGGACTTTGAGGTTGTCATCTGAGGGCCTGTTCTGCATGCCACATCCAAGGGAGGTCCAGAGGGTGGCAACAATTTAAAAAAAAAGGCCTCCCCATCTGTTAAGTGCTCTCCTCAGGGAGGCCTGTCTGGCACCAAATTTGTCATTGTTTCAGCCCCGGGCAAAGGATGTTTTTGTTTTCCTGGGCATTTGGGCAGCAACAGTGCATAGATGTTTGAATATGTTCACATATTTTTATTCTTGTGTTTTATGCTTGTAAATCACTTTGTAGAAAGTGATCCATACATTCAATAAACCAAAACCCAGACCTGGAAAACCCACTGAATGGACATTCTGGATGCTCTGATCCACCACGGCAATTCTGACTTTCCCAGATAGACTGCCTGACTGGGCAGGATCACGTCACCCTCCTCGTATGAGCCACTTTCAGACCTACTGCAGGGACCCTGAGGCCAGGCTGGGGCTCATCTGTGCTCCTCCACTGGGGACGATCTCTTACCCACAAGGCTGCAGCCACCCAGAAGACCCAGACAGTGATGAAGGCCAGGAAAGGCAGCAGCTCAAAGCACCAGTTGCACCAGTTCATTTCCAGCAGGAATATGAAGCTGCCTTTTGACCTGGAGAGCAAGAGCTGCTTGGGCAGTTTCTGGGCCCAGCCTGGCCTCTTCCTCCTAGGGTCACTCCCACATCACAAAGGCCTTTTTTCAGCCCAGCCCTCCTTGGCCCAGAGTGGTGGTGTTGTGCTCTGTGAACACTGACCAGACATCACAATGCGGCTGGAGCACCCAGACTCCCAGCTCACACCTTCTGCCTGGTCTAAGCAGGGAGCTTATGGGACAGCCACACAGGGGTGGCCCTACTATCAGGCGGAGTGAACCAGCTTCCTCAAATGCTGGGAGGTGGGTGGGCAGCACTAATGAGATGTTAACGAACAGTGTGTGTTCCATGGCATGCCCTCCACCCCTTAAGCTAGCCTGCTTCTTTCAGGTGTGGGAGAGGATGCTGACCCATCGCCACTGCTGACGTAAGCAAGGGGAACAACAGAAGAACATTAGAAGAGCTCTGCTGCATCAGGCCAAAGGACTCCCACCAGAGCCCAGCATCCTGTTCTCACAGTGGCCAACCAGATGCCCATGGGAAGCCCACAAGCAGGACCAGAGCCTGTCAGTACTCTACCTTCTTGTGATTCCCAGCAAGTGATATTCAGAGACTGCGAGTGGTGGTAGAACACAGCCTTAACCCTCCATGAATGCGTCTAGTCTTCTTCTAAAGCGATCCAAGTTGGTCACCCCAGCATCTCCAGGTGCTGCTGGGAAACAGAACTGCCTGAAACCCCAAAGAGTCACTGCTAATCGGTGTACCCAATACAGAAGGACCAATGGTCTGATTCAGTATCAGGGCCGGTGCCAAAGGGTGGCCAGGTCGGGCCCTGGCCAAGGGCCCTGCGGCCCACAGGGCTCCCTGAAGTGCCATTTGTTAGGATGGGGGAGTAGCGCTCCCCTTCTGCAATCTGCGGCAGGGTCCCTGCTGCAGATCGCAGGGATGGAGCTTCCAGGCCAGCTGCCCATTTGCTCGCTCCACCTCTCTCTCTCTCTTGTTTTCTGCTGCTGTGTGCGCTGTCCTTGCAGGACTGCCATAAACCAAGATGGCAGCGGAGGCTTCTTTAAGGGGCTGATGCACCTACTGCCAACTTGGTGGACGGCACGCATGTGCGCGTGTGCGTCTGTAACGTACTGCGCATGCATGCCATCAACCAAGATGAAGGTAGGTGCATCAGCCCCTTAAAGAAGCTTCCGCTGCCATCTTGGTTGATGGCTGCCCTGTGTGCAAGGTGTGCGCAGCAACAGGACGCAGGAGATAGGTGAGTGGAACAGGCAGGAGCTGCACGCCTGGGGCAAGTTGGTGCCTGAGGGCCCAGTCATGCCTGGCTGCATGTGTGTGGGTGCTGGGGCCTGGGGCAGGCTGGCGTCCAAGGGCCCAGTCATGGCTGGCACCGGCCCTGACAGCTTCCTCTGTTCCTAACTAGAAGTCCATCTATAGAATGGGAAGGGGGGAAGCCACCATCTTGTCCTTGCCTCAGGCAGCGACATTTCTTAGGCCTCCTCTGCACCCACACAACACCCCTCAACGATTGACCTTCCGCTCCCACTCATCCTGTGAAATGCCACCATGACGTGTTGCCTGGAACAAATCATGCGGATTGCAGCAGATTTGCAGGCCGGTGGGAGGCTGGCGGTGGGGAGACGGAGGTTGCTGGGGCAGGGCCCCACTAGCCCCAGTGGACCAGCCTCGCTGCCTGGGCCCTTGAACACAGCAGCAGCAGCTGGGGGCTCCAGGTCCGCGGAGCAGTGGCATCCACTCCGGGTTTTACTCTGCCTTTCACGGAGCTGACTGGACATGGCGCCATCAGCTGCCCTGCTTGGATGTACCCTGTTCCTGCCGGGGGGAGGAAGAGTGAGCAGAGCGGGGGGGGCTGTGCCTTTCTCTGCCTCGAGAGAAGGAGGGCCGGGAAACGTGTTGGATGTTGTATCTGGCGCAAGCAGGTGCCTAGGATGCAGAACAGTATAGTGACAGGCTAGATGCCAGTTGAAGCAATGAGCCGGACAAGCAATAAGTTTTAAGAGTCACTTTACTGACAATATATCACAAGCTCTCTCTGTACAAACTCCTCGACCCCCACACTCACAAGTGTCTGCTGGCCCTCTATATAGATAAGGCCAGCTGCCCGAGCCTAGGTTGCTTAGCAACATGTCCTTGAAGATGGCTCGAGCTCTGCCAACTTTCGCTGCTAAGTCACGTAGCTCACTTGTGGAAATTTAACCTCTGCTTTCTCGGTTTAATAGCCAACAATCCCCCACCTTAAATTTCCACATTCAGCCAGTTACATTTCTCTTCCATTTACATGTGTTACATTTTACATGTCATTACATTTACATCATTTGGTTTTATTCTTCTGATACATTTCCTTTTATTTCAGTTTACATCACTTTCATTTGTAATACAGTTACTCCATTGCAATCTCAGCATCATTTTCATTATATTTCATTAGTCTTCATGATTTCCATCATCCCACTTTTTCCAGTTACTGAAGTCTATATGTTTAATGGAATTTATTTTAAATCTAACAGGTGGAATACCTTTTGTTGTTCTCTCTGATCTGCGTGGTTGTATTTCTGCCTTAGTGTCTGTGTCTGTGTCAGGCGATTCCTCTGTTTCTCTCTCAGAGCTAGAACTTGATTCACTACTGCTGCCTGTTTCTTCTTGTTTTATTGGTACTGTGTCTGCCTGTTCTTGTTCATTACTACCTTCAGTGTTTCCCAACTCCACATATGTTTTCTCTTCCCAATCCTGCTCTATTGCTTGCACGCTTCTGCTTAACACTACAGACCTTTGTTTTGGCAGCCATATTCTGTAATACGTGTTTTCAAATCCCAGCATGTACCCTTTGTCTGCTCTCCTTTGCAGCTTCCCTGTCCTTTTATTTTTGGGAACATGTACCCAGCATTCTGCTCCAAACCTAATCAAACGGTTTAATCTGGGTTTTCTGTCATACAATTTCTGATAAGGAGACATTCCAGTGGCCTTATGGAATATTCTGTTTTGAATGTAAGCTGAATACAGAACACACTCTCCCCAGAAACCTTGTGTTAAAGAGGAGTCACATAGCATTGATCTTATTGAGTCCTGAAGCAACCTGTTCCAGCGTTCAGCTAACCCGTTCTGATGAGGACTATAAGGGGCTGTTAACTCCTGTTTTATTCCTCTTTTATCCAAGTATTCAGTAAAAGAGTGTCCTAAGAACTCTCCTCCTTGATCTGATCTTATTCTCTGTATTTTGACACCAAACTGCACTTCAATTTTTGTAATAAATCTTTTCAGTTTCTCTGCAGCTTCACTTTTAGCTTTTAGTAAATAAACAGTGCAGTATTTTGAAAAATCATCAACTATTGTCAGGAAATATCTTGCACCCCCCTGAGTAGGTTGAAATGGCCCCACTAAGTCCACGTGTATTAATTGATAAGGTGGATTTGTACTGGGCATGGCTTCTTTGTTCTTTGCAGCCACAACTGCCCTAGTTTGTTTACACACGTGGCAGTCTACATATTTTTCACAGTTTCTCAATGTCACATCATTACTGTTCTCTGTTGTTTTCACCACATTTTCATATCCTATATGGCCTAGTTTTCTGTGCCATAAATGAACACAATTATTATGGGGTTTCTTATTAGCACACATGAGTACATGATTTGTTTGTTTCACGTGTAAGAAGAACAATGAGTTCCTCACTATTCCTTTCATGAATATTTTTTCTCCTCTCATTACATGCACTGAACCCCTTTTGAACATTACAATGAACCCCATTTCATTGAGTTTCGACACAGCCATAATGTTGACTTCAATGTCAGGAACAAACAGCACATCTGTCATAATGGTATTGAAACCTGCTAATTTCACTGTTCCTCTACTTTTGATAAGTTTCTTAGATCCATCAGCCATTATCACATGATCCTCTACGTCACAAAATGTATGAAACATGGATTTATCTTTGATTATACTATTTGTTGCCCCACTGTCAATTGCCCATAAATCTTTACAGTTATTTCCCTGCTCATTGTTAATACATTGCTTATTCTTACTAGCATAGATCACCTGTACACATGGTTTTCTTCCTCTTTCTCTTCTTCTTGCTTCACAATTCCTTTGAAGATGTTGCTTGGAACCACAAAAATAACATGCCTTTTGTCCATACAGTCTCTCTTGTGCAGCTTTGTTGTTCTGCTTTTCCACGTTGTGTTTAGACTCAGTCTTTTCCTGCTTTGCCATTTCCTGCCTCCTTTGAAATTCTTGTAAAAGTTTGCCTTCTATATAATCCATATTGAGATTTGCATCGTCCATTGCTTCCAAAGAGCTCACCAGACTATCATAACTTGAATCTAGTGAAGCTAATGTGATATACACTTTTTGCGTTTGAGAATGTTCAATTTCACGTTCTGACAACTCAGTAAACAGTCTGTTTATTTCCAACAAATGCTCTGACATGGTTGTATCTCCAGATAAGCACATCTGATACAATCTTCTGGCAAGATATATTTTAGAACTGGCAGTCTTTTTCACATGAATATTTCTTAAAGTTTCCCAGGTTTCCTTAGCTGTTGTTGCATCACGCACGTGCAGTAATTGAGAATCATCAATAGCAAGAACAATTAACGCCTTTGTCCTCTCATCCAGCCTTCTCCAATCTGCTGGAATAGGCACCCCGGCAGGTGGGTCTTCTGCGATAGCTTTCCACAGGTCTTCTTTCACTAGAAAAGCCTGCATTCTCTGTTTCCAAGTGCCATAATTTTTCCCTATCAGCCTTTCCAAGGGAATCCCGGCCGATAACGTAACAGACATACTTTCACTTTTCACAGTTCACCGCCTTTGTAATTAGAGCTTCTCACCTCTGTCCTTCAGTCAGTTATTCCCACGGCTCTCTCACAGCTTTCAACTCAGCTTTCGGTTTTTCCGGCTCTCTGCTGTTTTACTCGCTGGTCTGCAGTTCTGGCTTTTCTCTGCCGCTTTTCTGCAATCCTCAGCACCAGGTAATCCTCAGCACCAGGTAACCATCAGCACCAGGTAACCATTCTCTGCTACCACTTGTTGGATGTTGTATCTGGCGCAAGCAGGTGCCCAGGATGCAGAACAGTATAGTGACAGGCTAGATGCCAGTTGAAGCAATGAGCCGGACAAGCAATAAGTTTTAAGAGTCACTTTACTGACAATATATCACAAGCTCTCTCTGTACAAACTCCTCGACCCCCACGCTCACAAGTGTCTGCTGGCCCTCTATATAGATAAGGCCAGCTGCCCGAGCCTAGGTTGCTTAGCAACGTGTCCTTGAAGATGGCTCAAGCTCTGCCAACTTTCGCTTCTAAGTCACGTAGCTCACTTGTGGAAATTTAACCTCTGCTTTCTCGGTTTAATAGCCAACAAAACGATGCTCCTGACAGGCAGGCTGAGGGCAGTGAGGAGGATTTGCTGGGCTGGCAAAGGTCTGCTCCTTTCTTCTCCCTGTTCCACCCCCCTTTAGCCTGCCACTCAGCAGTGGGTGGACCTATGGAGGGGGAGGCTTCCCCCTTGGCCGGCAAATGGACATGGAGGCTACCACAGGGCACACTCTTCTCCATCCTTGTGCTGGAGCGCACGTGTGGTGAGAGCCAGTGTGGTGCAGTGGTTAGAGTCTTGGGGACTGAGACCTGGGAGTGCAGGGTTCACATCCCCCCTCGGCTGTGAAGCTCAGTGGGTGACCTTGCGCCAGTCTGTTTCAAGAAGCATGATGCCACTTTAAATAGTCCCGGCTTCCCCCAAGGAATCCTGGGAACTGTAGTTTGTTAAGGATGGTGAGAATTGTTAGGAGACCCCCCCTATTCCTCTTACAGAGTGATAATTCCTGGAATGGTTTAAGGATCCATCCCTCTCCCCAGGGAACTCTGGGAATTGTAGCTCTGTGAGGGGAATAGGGGTTTCCTAACAACCCTCAGCACCGGTAACAAACTGCAGTTCCCAGGATTCTTTGGGGGAAGCCAGGACTGTTTAAAATGGTATGATACTGCTTTAAATGTATAGTGTAGATGGGGCCACAGTCTTGCAGCCTACCCTACCTCACAGGGTTGTTGTGAGGATAAAAATGGAGAGGAGAACCGTGTATGCCGCCTTGAATTCTTTGGAGAAAAGGTGGGTATAAAACTGATATTAAATAAATAAATGTGGAGCCTCAGCACTCTGCCTCCACATAAAGATCTTGGCCTTTTGCCCATAAATTCATGCCACCTGGAAGGCCCTGCAGAGTGGAAATGGGCAAATACGTCAGTTTTGGCTTCTCATTTTTCTGATCTTCTATTCCCCACATTTCCACATTGGTCTGATGTTTTTTAAGTGCCGATGAAAGTTTATATATTTTCAATGCAATTTTGCCTAATGTACACATTTTTGCAAAGCGGTTTCCCAAATGTAAAGCATTTTACATATTATTTTTGTTAATATGCACATTTATAGGCACACTTTACCCTAGGGCTCATCCAAACTCACCTGGATAATCCACATTTTGCCTATTCGCATTGTGCTCGGATAGTCCCCACTTCTGTTTTCCCCCCGCTTTTTCGCCTGTATTTTTACTTTTTAAAATGTCCAGAAAACCGCTGTTTTTTCAGCCACATATCAAATATTCTTTCCAGATTTCCCCAAAGTCCAACCTCTAACTCCGCCCCTATGAGCCAATTGGTCCACAGAATATGACGTGTGCTCCCTGCACCGAAGCACACACAGGCGCTTGGATCCAAGAGCGGGAAATTTGAATTTAACTTGCTGTAATGGAGGATGACCCCCTTTAGGATGCACACCTTAACGTGGTGAGGGGGTTTGAGAGTGTTGAAGAAGCTGAGAGCAATGCTGTCAGAAGTCTAGACCAAAAGGCTAGACCCCTAGCAGGGGCACCCATGGCGGAATGGTCAAAGCTGAGACACCAGACTAAGATGCATCCAAACTCAGAGGAAGGCAATGGTAAACCACCTCTGAATACCTCTTACCACGAAAACCCTATGAACAGAGTATCCAAAATGCAACACGAGATAGTGCTGGAAGATGAGACCCCCAGGTCAGAAGGCACTCATCGAGCTACTGGGGAATAACAAAGGACAAGTACGAGTAGCGCTGTGACTAATGACGCAGCTGGGTCAAAGCCGAAAGGAAGCCCCGAGGCTGATGTGCACAGATGCGAAAGGAGAGTCCGGAGTTGTACGACACACACAATAGGAACATGGAATGTGAGAAGCATGAACCAGGGAAGGTTAGAAATTGTCAAGCAAGAAATGGAGCGTATCAACATTACAATCTGAGGAGTACAACGTAACATCCCATGGCTCTGATTGGTTTAGTTTCCCGGGCTTTTCCAAGCACATTCCTGCACATGCGCAAAAGTGGAAATACGTGACTGGCTGAAAATGAAGGAAGGGGAATGGGGAAACCCCAATGACCGCCCACAGAACGCCTCCTGCTCTGAAGTCCGTGGTATTGCATCCAAGCCCCTAACGTTGCAGCAGATGATTCACACTTTAAAAAAGATAATCGCATTTTCCACGGTTGTGCCAAAGTGGATTTAACCATGCGAAAATGCGCTTTTGTGCGGGACATCATCAGGACGACTGAAAAATAATGAGAACACAAAGCGGTCATGTCACACATTATACAGTCGTCTGGATGAGCCCCTAGGCTGTGCATGTCTGAACATGTTACCTGGCTGGAGAACTTGCCCTGCCAAATTTGGAGAAACGTCAATTTCACCGAATGGCTCGGTTTTGGTTCATGTTATTATTTTGGAAAATATAAATTAGGCAAGTTTGCCTTCAAATGTGAACTGAATTTAATGTTTGCCTATTCATTTCAATCTATTTTTGTTTTCCCTGCAGGGTCACAATATATCTTCAAGAAAACCCCACAGCAATAAATGTCTCCACAAACAAAGAAACAACTGAACTGCTTGCAAGGGATGCTGTTTGCCCTTAACAGATGATTTTATTGATTCATTGAAAGGAACTCTTAATGACTGAAGATGGATCTTCTAGTAGATATTGACGCCTTGCCCAAAACTTCCTTCAAATGGAGTACAACACTTATACTTTTTTGTATCAGGACAGTTGTTGTTATTGAAGATTTTGCCTGAGGGGCAGCGGTTCTCAACTTCAAGGCAGTATCCCATGCCGTTATTGCAGATAACTACACTGGCAAAATCTTCCACTCCTTGCGCCAGTTCATATCCTACATACAAAGAGGGGAAACAACCCTTTAGGATTCCGTTATCATCATGAAAACATACAAAATAAGATTTGTCTGCGTGTGTGTGCGTGTGGGTGTGTAGAACAGCCTGATGCCTTCTATTCTGGCCCGATAACTGAGATGTTTTGGGGAGTCTCTGTTGCTGGTTCCCCATGGCTCAGATGCACAGCTCATGAGGACTAGAGGCCGTGCTTTCAGTGTATTGGGCTTGAGCCTGTGGAACTCCCTCCTAAATCAGATTAGACAGGCACCCTCCTGGTTGAACTTCAGGCACATGAATCGTCTTGTTCCAGAGGGCATTTTAAAGAAATGTTGGTTTTATGATGACCATTTTATTGTCCTGCTGTTTATTTGATGTCTGGCTTGCTTTCATGTACACCGCTTAGAAAAGCCAATGATGAAGTGGCATATAAACGTTTTAGAGAAATAAATCTAACAGAATAAACAGAAACAAGCACTGAACCATTTCTCTCCCCCCTTTATTGTTTGAATTGGTTTGCACTGGAAAATTACAGCTGGGAAATTGATCTGCACCCGGATGACTTCGCAGAGGCAACCAGCCCAATCTGGTTGGCCACTTTAAGAACAAGATCCAGGACTAGATGGGCCTCTGCTCTGATCCAGCAGGGATCTTCTTCGGTTTAATGCTTGGGGTCACCAGGGGAAAGGAGCAGGCTTACCTCCATAAAATAGCATTCCCAAAATATGCCCCATTTATCCTAGTCTAGAGTGTCCATGCTTGGATCACCCTGTGGTGTCAGCTTATTAGGATTCTCTTTTGGATGACCATTGCAAAAAAAAAAAGTGTGTGTGTGTGGGGGGGTCTGCCCCAGTAGGGAAAATCTCCTCACTACCACCACCCTGGTCCATCACAACAATAATCACTCAGTTTTGAGTATAATGTACAGTTCCGGTCACCTCACCTCAAAAAGGATATTGTAGAGTTGGAAAAGGTTCAGAAGAGGGCAACCAGAATGATCAAGGGGATGGAGCGACTCCCTTATGAGGAAAGGTTGCAGCATTTGGGGCTTTTTAGTTTAGAGAAAAGGTGAGTCAGAGGCAACATGAGAGAAATGTATAAAATTATGCATGGCATGGAGAAAGTGGATAGAGAAAAGTTTTCCTCCCTCTCTCATAACTCTAGAACTCGGAGACTTCCAACAAAGCTTAATGGTGGAAGATTCGGGACAGACAAAAAAAAAGTATTTCACATAATAGTACATAGTTGAACTGTGGCATTTGCTGTCATCAGCAGTGGCCACCAACTTGGCTTTGAAAGAGGGTTAGACAAATTCATGGAGGATAAGGCTATCCATGGGTACTAGGGATGGGAAAAGCTGTCAATTTCACTTCTCTCAGTTTTTCATTTTTCCAATGTTACATTCAGTTCTCTACATTGCTGTAGCCATCTGCAATCTTTTTTTTTAAAAAAAAAAATCCACATGAAAATTCTTCACCATTTTAATGCAAATTTCTCCAAATAAACACATTTTTGTAAGCAGTTCTGACAAAGGCACACATTTTTGCAAGCCATTTCTCATCACATCATGCCTTTTTGCTTATTATTTTCACTCATATATTCATTTTTATGCACACTTTCCCCTAACACATGCATTTTTGGAAATATTGCATCCCAAAATTCTAATAAATGCGAATTTCGAAGGATGGCTGTGTTTCAATTCTCATATTGTTTCGGAAAGTGCAAATTTGATAAATTCTGATTGAAATGTGAACTGAATTGAAATTCTTACCCATCCCTAATGGGTACGAACCCTGATGGCTGTGCTCTGCCACCATAGTCAAAGGCGGTCTGCTTCCGAATACCAGTTGCTGGAAACCACAGAAGGGAGAGAGCTCTTGCACTCAGATCCTGTTTGCGGGCTTCCTATTGGGGCATCTAGTTGGCCACTATGAGAACAGGATACTGGATTAGGTGGGCCACTGGCCTGATCCAGGCAGGGCTTTTCCTACTTTCTTCTTTTTTCTCCCTCCCTCTCTTTCTTTTCATGGGGAACACCTGAGCTGCCTCCTTACCTTCAGCAACACAGACAACGGCGATCGCCACTGCAAAGGTGAGATAAAGGAACCTCATGGCTGAGGCTTTGGCCGAGATCTCTCTGACTGCTGGGGGGGAAGCCACTGAAAGGCAGAGGGAAGTTGATTCTGGCTGGCTGGAACTAGGAGGCTCCCTCTATTTGTAGAGTTGCAGTGCCCGAGTAATGTTGAAATAAAAATATGAGTTTCTGCACTGGAGCAGGAAGCATTGCAAGCAGGTATTTCTTGCAGCTACCCTTTTCAGCATCTGAACTCTCGACATCTCCCTCCCAGGGCCTTACTCTGGATTCACTGCATACAATTATTATTATTATTATTATTATTATTATTATTATTATTATTATTATTATTATTATTGTATCAACCCATAGCCGAAGCTCTCTGGGCAGTTTACAACCATGTTATTCGAACATCCCTCCAGAGATTTGCCTTAAAGGGCCTTTCTCGTATGATTGCTACCTGTTATGTGTTCCAGGTGTTCTTTTCTTTAAGGTAATAGCCAAAACATCATCTCACCCTGTCATATAGCCAACTGATCACTGTGCTCTGCCAGAGAGGGCCTCTTGCAGACGCCGTCTCATCAGGAGGACTATTCTGCACAATGTTGGAATAGGGCCTTTAGTGTGGTGGCCCCTGCCCTTTGGAACTCCCTCCCATTACACATCAGACAGGCACCTTCTCTAACTAACTAACTAAATAAATAAACCATTTCCAGCTCAGTTTTCGAAAGCTGCCCTCAAGTTCACTTCAGCTGGTCAGCAAAGAATCAAAACACCAGCAGCTTTACTGTAATGCTATTGGCTGATGCAGTTCCTTGGCTTGGTAGAGACCGATTTGGCCATCTTTGGAATTGGAGTGGCTTACTGCTCGGTTTAATTTATTTATTAAATTTATATCCTGCCTCTCCTCCCAGAAAGAGCCCACAGTGGCAAACAACAACACTAAAAGCATTTTAAAACATCTTTAAAAAAAGACTTTAAAACATATTTTAAAAAATCTTCAAAAAAGTACTAAAACAAAACATCTGAAAGAGTCTTTAAAAAACAACCTTGAAAACATCTTAAAAAGCAATTCAGTACAGATGCAGACTGGGATGAGGTCTCTGCTTAAAAGGCTTGTTGAAAAAGGAAGGTCTTCAGTAGGTGCCAGAAAGAGAACAGAGATGATGCCTGTCTAATATTTAAGTGGAAGGAATTCCAAAGAATAGGTGCTGTAAAGGTAAAGGTCTGCTTCCTATGGTGTGCAGAACGGACCTCCTGATAAGAGGGTATCTGCAGGAGGCCCTCATCTGCAGAGCACAGTGATTGACTGGGTATATAAGGGGTAAGATGATCTTCCTGGTCCCAAGCTGCGCTTGTAATACATGCCAATTTTTCCAGAGTTCCTGGCTGGCATCCTAAGGTTCTTAAGCAATACAGTTGTGGGTGAAGAGGCGATTTCAACCTAATAATCAATCTCCTTCATTCAGATTCCTTTATGCTCCTGTTGTTGTTTCTTAATTGGAAGAGTCTTCAAATTTTCCCTAGTTGGCTTTAAAAGAGGATTAGACAAACTTGTGGAGGATACGGCTACCAATGCTACTAGCCACCAGAGTTGTGCTCTACCTCCACTGTTGTTGGTAGTATGCCTACGAATGACAGTTGCTGTAAATCAGAAGTGGAAAGACTGCTGTCGTGCTCATGTCACACTCATGTCCTTCCCATTAGGACATCTGTTTGGCCACTGTGAGAACAGGATGCTGGACTAGATGGGCCAATGGCCCGAATATGTCTTTGGCTAGTATATTCCTCTTTTTGCAGGCTGCTGCAGGTGAAAAGACGGTAAATCCAGAATTTATAAATCACCAGCAGAAGTGCAGCATTCAACAAAATGATAGCACTGTTGTTGTGGTTGTTACGTGCGTTCAAGCTGATTACAACTTATAGTGACCCTATGAATAACCAGCCTCCAATGCATCTGTCGTGAACCACCCTGTTCAGATCTTGTAAGTTCAGGTCTGTGGCTTCCTTTATGGAATCAATCCATCTCTTGTTTGGTCCTCCTCTTTTTCTACTCCTGTTTTTCCCAGCATTATTGCCTTTTCTAGTGAATCATGTCTTCTCATGAGGTGTCCAAAGTATGATAACCTCAGTTTCATCATTTTAGCTTCTAGTGCTAGTTCTGGTTTAGTTTGTTCTAACACCCAATTATTGGT
This sequence comes from Rhineura floridana, assembly GCF_030035675.1. Classification (NCBI taxonomy): domain Eukaryota; kingdom Metazoa; phylum Chordata; class Lepidosauria; order Squamata; family Rhineuridae; genus Rhineura; species Rhineura floridana. Next base: position 203,897,156 of record NC_084483.1, on the reverse strand, counting down.
CTTTTTTGCGGTCCATGGTATCCGCAAAACTCTCCTCCAACACGACATTTCAAATGAATTGATTTTTCTCGTAGCTGCGTTTTTCACTGTCTAACTTTCACATCCATACATAGAGATCGGATAATTGAACTACAGCACAAATATTACTGCTATTACAATGGGACATTTCCTTTGTCCTCCCCCTGTGTACACCCCATGCCATCTGTTCCAGAGAGTTGGAGAAAACCCCAGAACAGACTTAGGAGATGTAATGGGGGGGGAGAGAGAAGGGGAGAATGTTCTGATGCACAAGGCGAATTCCTTGCTTAGATGGAACATTCACCTATGCTGCACACAATCCTAAATGTTATAAGAAGAGACAGCATGTTCTTGAGCACTGAAACCAACCTAAAGCGTCAGTAACATTTAGGGCAACCATTGCCTCCAGATGTTTTGAACTATTGCTCCCATCAGCTCCAACCAGGCTGGCTCTTCTGGCCAGGAATAATGGGAGTTGTAGTCCACAGCAACTTGAGAGCATCAGGTTGGCAGAAACTGGCTTCGGAGATATAGTGGGTTGAGATGCGAAAAGCAAAACTCTGCAGGCAAGCCACTTTTCTGCCATTCATTTGGGGATCTTGGGCAGAAGGGGAGCTGCCTATTCCTGAGTTAGACGACTGGCCCATCTCGCTCAGGATTTTCTAAAGTGTACGCCGACTGCCAATGGCTTTCCAGGGCTTCAGGCAGAGGTCTTTCCCAGCCTGACCTGGTAATGCCAGGGATTGAACCAGGGATTTCTGGCATGCAAAGCATGTGCTCTGCCACTGAGCTAGGGAGGCCCAAGGTGCAGAGCACCAGCAAGCGTCAAGGCACCCAGAGCATGGAAAAGTTATTTTTTTAAACTACAACTCCCATCAGCCCCAGCCAGTGGCCATGCTTTTTAAAATGTTTTTAAATTGTTGTAACCTATCCTGAGACCTTAAGAGCAGGAAATAAATTCTGATAACAACAACAACAACAATAATATAAATAAATAAATAAATAAATGACCCCTGAAGACCTTGGATCCCCCTGCTCTGTCTCACTGCCCAATTGATACACCTTGAGCCACTGTAACATTTACTGTGGGGAGTGCCAGGTCTTCCTCTGAGAAAGAGTTCTCCAGCGGGGGCATGACAATCACAATATCTTCAAGAGGTGTCAAAATCCTTCCAGTTTGTAAAGGTTCAGCCCACTGTCCTGATTCAAAATGGTGTTGAATTCTAGCCAAACATAGGCCAAACCTGCTCCGGCATCTCACGAACCATTGTGCCAAACTTGGTGATGATGTCTTAAGAGGTGTCTGAATTCATGTACAGACTGACAAACAATGTTCCAAAATATAAGTATAAAAGATTTGTACTTATACCACTACGACACTTCATCTAATGTGGCCAGGGTGGGTTACAAAATCGTCTCAATTAAAAGAGGTACAAATTATCATTTAAATCACAAAACAAACCAATAACAAAACAGTCTGGAACACCAGTGCAGGAGGAGGGAACACATCGACTCATCCAAGGGCCTGGGTGCATTTTGAACAACTGTTGAAAATGATGGCACAAGATGAACCTCAGAGGGGAGGCCATTACACAATCTGGGGGCCACCAAAGAGAAGGCCCCTTTACACGCTTTCTTTCTATCTCCCCTTCTTGCAATATGCCTGAAATTTCAGCACTTTAAATCCATCATTCCTCATTCTAAGTCATTGACCTTCAAGGAATGGGAGAGCATCTCAGATTGCATTTTCTTTGCTTTCCTTAAGCTGTGTCAGGAGAGAATAAAGAGAATTAAGCCCCCAGATTTGGAAGATCTGCAAAGGATGGAAGCTTGATTATCATCCGAAGGAGGAGACAGTGGATGTGGTCAAGTGTCTGGCCATTTCTTATCTGCTCTGGCTGTTGTTAAGGAAGTTGGGGAAGTTGCTAGAGAGCTTTTGGCAATGGGCAGTTTGATTGTGTTACAAATCACACAACAGAAGGTGTCATAATAGCCCTTTGGTGGCTCCATCCTTAACTGAAGCATCCCAACCGTCCTCTTGCTTTCTGTCACAAACTATCTTCCTTCCCTTCTTTAATTTTGTTTATTTCCAGTGCCACTTACTCATGCCCATCTTTGGGCTGGAACACACTGTGGAGATGCCATGATTGCCATGGCAACCAAGCACAACATCAAGGCCAAGCTGAAGAGAACCGCTGTGTGCTCAGGCAGCAGTGGACTCCAACTAAACTTGTGGACTCCAACTAAACTTGCAAGGCAGGGGCAGCCATGCTTACCTCCAGATAGTTTTGGACTACACTGCCCATCAGTCCTGCCACTGGCCAATGGTCAGGGATGATGGGAGTTGTAGTCCAGCAACAGCTGGAGAGCACCACATTGGTTACCTGTGTCCTTTGAAACTGTACTGTTGTTCACTCTGGATATCTCATGCGAATATAGAAAGAGCCCTGCAGGATCAGACCAAAGACCCATTCAGTCCAGCATCCTGGGAAGCCCAAAAGCAGGACCTGAGTGCAAGAGCGTGTCCTCCATTCTGGCATTCAGAAACATATTGCCTCCATCAGTGGAAGTAGAACGTAGCCATCGATAGCCTTATGCTCTAGGAGTTTGTCTAATTCTCTTATAGAGCCATCGAAGTTGATGGCCATCACTACTTCTTGTGGAAACAAATTCCATAGTTGTGCTGTACGAAGAAATATTTTGTCCTGAGTCTCCCAACTTTCTTTGGATTGCCTCATCAGTTTATAGCATTTCTCTATACCATGTATAATGTTTTGCATCTTTACCATTTCCCCCTTGATTTTCCTTTGCGCTAAACTAAAATCCCCAAGTGGTGTAACTTTTACTCATAGGGGAGTTGCACTAGCACACTGATAATTTTGGTTGCCCTTTCCAGAACCTTTTCCAGCTCTGCAACATCAGGTTTGGAGGCGAAGTGTTAAGATAGAATAGAACTACTTCATCTTCAGCCTTCAGCCAGTGCTTGGTGACATAATGAGACAGCAGACACGACTGAATTGAAATAGGCTCACCGGCTTATCTAACCAACTCTCGGCAATCCAACCCTTATCGATAGCCTCCTTCCGGATAAACTAGCTAATGATTGATCAAAGAAACCATTACCAGAGAACCAACAAACATTAGAACAAAAAGCAAGTGAAATTGATTTTCATAAAAATGCAAGGGCTAGCATGCCTTTCATCAAAAGGTGAAAAAATATAATATGTTCAGATAATTTAATGAATTGCCCTGTAGGAAATTACAGCATGGAAGCAGGGCACATTGATACATTCCTATGCGGAACATCTCTGGAAAGGAAATATATAATATTCAGCAGCAGATTTTGGAATTCAGTAAAGAATAACCACTGGAAGATGGTTCTGCTTTCAGGCTTCAGAACAGGATGGTGGCCTAGATGGGCCACTGGTCTGATTCAGCAAGCTCCTCTTATCTTCTTAATATAAGGCTGATATAACATTCTCTTTAGCTTTTTCTGGTACTTGCATGCAGAGATGGGTAAATCTGTTGATTTTGGTTTCTCTCAGTTTCTCAGTGTTTCCCTTTTGAGCGAGTGTTGAGGGTGGTGACCCAAGAACAGGCCTTGCCAGTGGTGGCTCCCCGTTTATGGAATGCTCTCTCCAGGGATGGGTCTTTGGATGCCTGACAGAATTCTGGAAAAAGTATTTCTTGGTAGGTATTGCAGTAATTGCAGTAAAACCAAACAGGCTAGCTATAAGGGATTGCTTCAAACTGCATTATGTGAAACTGCTAATGGACATTTCACGTCCTTTCTGTGCAGTCATAGTGAACTTGACGGCAGCTTTTGCAAGAAGATGGGAAAATCTGTTGATTGATATGGAAAGGCATGCCTGGCACCATCATTAATGTTTTTTAGGCACCAGGCAAAAAAGTTCTCCCAGGGATATTGGATCTTAATTTTTCTGCTTATTTTTCTGTGGGTTAGGTTGAGCTGGATCACTAGAAGCTAAAATGATGAAACTGAGGTTATCATACCTTGGACACATAATGGGAAGGCAGGATTCACTAGAAAAGACAATAATGTTGGGAAAAACAGAAAGGAGTAGAAAAAGAGGAAGGCCAAACAAGAGATGGATTGATTCCATAAAGGAAGCCACAGACCTGAACTTACAAGATCTGAACAAAGTGGTTCATGACAGATGCTCTTGGAGGTTGCTGATTCATAGAGTTGCCATAGGTCAAAATTGACTTGAAGGCATGTAACAACAACAACATTTGTGTATCTTAGGTTGCTTTTATTCTTGCTTTAAGGGTTATTTTGGTAAGTCACTTTGAGTTTCAGTTTTCTGGAAAAACATGACTAATAAAAATAACAACAACATCATCATCAAAAGATGTTAGACTTCTCAGGATGTTAGACTAGATGGGTCTTTGGATGCCTGACAGAATTCTGGAAAAAGTATTTCTTGGTAGGTATTGCAGTAATTGCAGTAAAACCAAACAGGCTAGCCATAAGGGATTGCGTCAAACTGCATTATGTGAAACTGCTAATGGACATTTCACGTCCTTTCTGTGCAGTCATAGTGAACTTGACGGCAGCTTTTGCAAGAAGATGGGAAAATCTGTTGATTGATATGGAAAGGGAAAAAACCGTCTGGAACACAGGAAAGGTTGTGATCGCATGAGAAAGGTTCTTCTACAGGCAAATCTCAGGAGAATGTGCAGATGAATGCATTTGATGTACTGAGTCAGGATAAAAGGGCTGGGGAGGTGATGTTAAGGGTTCAGATGTTGAAAAGAATAGTTACAGGAAATACCTCCTTGCAATGTCTCCCGCACTGATGCAGAAACATGTATTTTGATATTATTTCAACATTCCTTGGTCACCACAACTCTATAAATAGAAGGAACTGCCTAGTTTTAACCTGGGTCACCTTCCCTCTGTCCTAGAGTCTCTTCCCTCCAGGGGTCAGAGAGATCTCAGAGAGTGGTTCAGCCATGAAGTTTCTTTATCTCAGCTTCACTGTGGCCATTCTTGTCTTCCACGTTGCTGCAGGTAAGGAGGCAGCTCAGTCTGGGGCACTAAAAACAGGAGAGATAGCTGATCGATAGGAATACAAACTGAATTATCATGATTGTGAGGGATCTGTGGAGAGAAGACGTTTCCTACAGGTGAATCCCCTTTTTGCAAGGGACTCGCACAAAATTATCCTGACAGGCTGCCAGACCTTAGCCAGAATACTCTTGGCCAGCCTGGTACCCTCCAGATGTTTTTGACTACAACTCCCACCAGCCGGGATGGCCACTTGTCATGGATAACCACTCCCATCATCACCCATGACCAGTGGCCTGATGGAATTCAACCGGAAACATCTAGGAAGCTAGGAAGCTGCCTTTGACGGAGTTAGATCATTCGTTCATCTAGCACAGTGTTGCCTACAGGGGCAGCTGGTGGCTCCATGTCAGTAGGGCAGTGGAATCCGCTCCAGGTTTTAGTCCAAACTTTGAAGGAGCTGTCAAAAGCACTTCAGTGCTCCACTGATTGCTTACACTAAATGGCAGCGTCTCTCCAGGGTTTCAGGGTGGGGACCATTCCCAACCCTGCCTGGAGACTTCAGGATCTAACATTGGGACCTTCTGTATGCAAAGCAGAGGCTCTACCACTGAGCTATGGACCTTCCTGTATGTGGAGGATAACAGACTGATAATGCTGCTGTAGGCTGGAGAGTTTTTAAGTCCTAATGGCCCCTCCTTTCAGCTCCACTCTAGAAATGTTAAACAATTAAGAGCTTTAGATTTAGTTTCTTAAAGCCCAGAGGATACAAAACTTAAGCAGACCTTGTGAAATAACTAAAGAACACAAGGAGTAGCTTAACTACTACCCCTTGGGCTGATTTTAACGAGAAAGTCTATATAATTTATTTATTTATTTACTTACAATATTTCTATCCCGCCCTTCTACCCCACAATAGGGCACTCAGGGCGGCTACAATAAAATTGCACACATATATAATAAGATACACAATAAAAACACAAACATTACAGTAAATTAAAATGCATAAAATACAATTAAAATGCATAAAATGCATTATGCATAACATACACATACATACAAACATACATATATAAATTTCCTTTTTAAAACCGATGAAACCAAATTTATTTATTATTATTTATTAAATTTATATCCCACCTTTCCTCCCAGAAGGAGCCCAGGGTGGCAACTAAGCAATGAAACGCTAAAGACATCTTTAAAATATCTTAAAACATCTTGAAAAACCATATTTAAAAACATTGTAAAAAAATCTTGAAAAGCAAATTCCAACATAGATGCAGACTGGGATAAGGTCTCTACTTAAAAGGCTTGTTGAAAGAGGAAGGTCTCTAGTAGGCGTTGAAGTATTAAGAAATGTATTTGGGGGATAGAGGGTTTAAAGGAAAAAACTAGAATGGAACAATAATAAACACTGAATCAAAATCTTTTTGATTTATAGCCAGTTAGAGCATTAGTTCCATAATGGACCATAAGTAGGAGTGGCGGTGGAGGATGGAAGAGTAATGTTGTTGGATGGCTTGTTTGCTATATGAAAAATGAACAATAACGCATTAATAAATACAGACTCAAAATTATATTAAAAATAGCCTAACTTAGCTAGTTCCCTGTTACCTGCTCCAAGTAGTGCTGGGAGAGACTTGTGTCTAAAACACCCGAGAGTCTCTTCCAGTCAGTGTACAATACTCAGCGTCCCCCAGAGAATCTTGGGAAATGTAGATTATGCCTCACAGAGTTACAATGCCCAGTACCTTTAACAAACTATACTTCCCAGGATGCTTTGGGGCAAGCCACGTGCTTTCAATGTGTTGGAATGCAGGAATCCAAATCGAAGCATTCCCGACAGATGGCTGTCCAGCTGCTTCTCGAATGCCTCCAGTGCTCTTCGACACTGGAGGCATTCGAGAGGCAGCTGGACAGCCATCTGTCAGGAGTGCTTCGATTTGGATTCCTGCATTGCGCAGGGGGTTGGACTCGATGGCCTTATAGGCCCCTTCCAACTCTATGAAATGTATGGTGTGGATGTGATGTGAGTGTTAGGTATAGAGGGTATATTTTGGGAATGGTATTCTACGGAGGTAAGCCTGCTCCTTTCCGAGGTGACTTCAAGTACTGAATCAAGCTTAGGATTGTGCTGCCTGCTTCAGCCTTCATAAATGGAAATGGACTGCCTTCAAGTCAATCCTGACTTATGGCAACCCTATGAATAGGGATTTCATGGTGAGCAGTATTCAGAGGGGTTTCCCATTGCCTCCCTCTGAGGCTAGTCCTCCCAAGCTGGCGAGGGCCTGCTCAGCTTCCCCCAGCTACACAAGCCATCCCCTTCCTTGTCCGCAACTGCCAGCTGGGGGGCAACTGGGCTCCTTGGGACTCTGCAGCTTGCCCACGGCTGCACAGGTGGCAGGGCACGTAACCCCTGAGCCACTCACTGTGGGGTGATCTTTGGCTGGCCCTTGACACCCAGGAGACACGAGCGGGGATTTGAACTCACAGACTCTGGACTCCCAGCCAGGCTCTCCTCCCCACTGTGCTATACCTTCATAAGACAGGTGATAAACTTGCCATGTAATATACACACAGCATCACAGAAGCCTCAATGTCTGGGAAATCAGGGGACCCCCGAGAGCCAATCCCATGGCAGAGCATCTGCCTTGCATGCAAAAGGTCCCAGGTTCAGTCCTCGGCATCTCTAGGTAGGGCTGGAAAAGACCCCCTATCTAAAGCCCTGGAGAGCCGCTGCCAGTCAGTGTAGACAATACTGCGCTAGATGGATGGATGGTCTGACTTGGTATAAGGCAGCTTCCTGGATTCTGATGCCACACTCATCTGGTCAGCTGCACTCCCCTGGTCTGGGCAACTTGTTGCTAGATGATCCCCTCAGTGCTGCCATGACACCAGTCCTGTCGGAAGCCCTTGCTCTTGTGTCTTCCTTGTGGGCTCCCTAAAGCCATCTGAGCGCAAATCTGTTTCCCAGTTCCAATTCTCCAGCGCAAACAGATCCAGCTGAGAAATGGGTGGGTGGGTGGAAACACTTCAACTTATTTTGTACATTTTAATGACCATCACTGGATTCTAAAGGCTTTCTACTCTTTCGACGCAGGCCGTGAACGGAAGGAAGGAGCAACAAGATTAAGACCCTGCAATGAAGGGCAGGGATACTGCTTTGACGTTCAATACCAGTGTCCCTCGGGCCATGTACACAATAAGAACGACTGTCCTGATACAAAAAAGTCCAAGTGTTGCGCTCTAGTCCAGTGAAGTAGTGGGTGAAAGTGCCAGAATCCATTGGCAATAGATCCCTTTTCAATCATTCAGAAGAAAAGAATTGGTTGCATCCCTTTCAATAAAATATCAATTCATTGCAAACAGGCTGTTGTTGTCTATGGAGTTACCTGCTAGTGGGCGCTAGGGTTGCCAGATCTCCGGCCCCGCCCTTGCCTTTCTCACCTCTGGCCAGAATTGCCTCCATGTTGTGTAATCTCCGGTTTTTGGCTGGAGTCTCCGGTTTTGGGGGGTCCTCCGGCTCTCCGGCTAGCACCCCTTAATCTCCGGACTCTCAGCTTCAGTTTAAAAGAAAATGTAAGTTTCTAGGTGGTCTAGTTCCCGAAATATACACCAAAAAGTCAACTGCCCCCCCGTGCAACTTTTTTTTCACAGATCCTCGCTCTAGCTACAACTCCCATCAGCCCAATCCAGTGGCCATGCTGGCTGGGGCTGATGGGAGTTGTAGTTTAAAAAAGTAACTTTTCAAAGCTCGGGCTGTAATCCCGCCCTTTCAGGATTGTAGCCAATGAAGCCAGAGTTGTGACTTATTGATCCAGGCATGCCTAGGCTGAACGTCAGAAAATGGTGGCTTTAAGATTTTTGCAGTTTGCGTAAGTAATATGGCTTAATGTTTTTTTTCCTCTTCTGTCCAAGAGTCAGACCCTGGGCTATGAAATATGAAAGTATTTAATCCAATATCTGCTTTTCTGGGAGTAAAGCAATTTCTGGGAGTAAAGCATGCACCTGGAGTAAACCCCATTGAACTCCATTAGGACTTCCTTTTGAGTAGACATGGTTAGGATTGTGCTATAAATTAATGGGACTTTTGAGTAAACATAGCGCAGACTTGTGTTTGTGTTGTAACTCTTTCTCTCTCCCTCCAACCCTATTTTTAAAGAAATTAGGCAGAGTTTATCACAGTTTTTATTATGTAGGAAACTAATACTGATTTTTTAAAAAAATGAATGAAGTTTATTTATTTATTTTTATTTATTTATAATTTGATTTATATCCCGCCCTTCCTCCCAGTAGGAGCCCAGGGCGGCAAACAAAAGCACTAAAAACACTTTAAAAATCAGAAAAACAGACTTTAAAACATATTAAAACAAAACATCTTTAAAAACATTTTTATAAGCTTTAAAAACATTTTTTTAAGAAAAGGTTTAAAAACATATTAAAAAGCAATTCCAACACAGACGCAGCCTGGGATAAGGTCTCAACTTAAAAGACTTGTTAAAAGAACAAGTTCCTTATCACTTCAGGGTACAGTTTTCCCTGGTTGAGTAAGCCCCATTGAATACATTGGGACTTGCTTCGGGTGAACAAACATAGGATTGCACTATAAATATCTTTACAGGTTGTATAAATAATAAACATATTTGATAGTCATGCTTATATAAATATTTTCATAGAATCATAGAATAGTAGAGTTGGAAGGGGCCTATAAGGCCATCGAGTCCAACCCCCTGCTCAATGCAGGAATCCAAATCAAAGCATTCCCAACAGATGGCTGTCCAGCTGCCTCTTGAATGCCTCCAGTGTCGGAGAGCCCACTACCTCTCTAGGTAATTGGTTCCATTGCCATATGGCTCTAACAGTTAGGAAGTGTTTCCTGATGTCCAGTTGAAATCTGGCTTCTTGCAATTTGAGCCCATTATTCTGTGTCCTGCGCTCTGGGACCATCGAGAAGAGATCCTGGCCCTCCTCTGTGTGGCAACCTTTCAAGTACTTGAAGAGTGCTATCATATCTCCCCTCAATCTTCTCCAGGTTAAACATGCCCAGTTCCTTCAGTCTCTCCTCATAGGGCTTTGTTTCCAGTCCCCTGATCATCCTTGTTGCCTTCCTCTGAACCTGTTCCAGTTTGTCTGCATCCTTCTTGAAGTGCGGAGACCAGAACTGGATGCAGTGCTCAAGATGAGGCCTAGCCAGTGCTGAATAGAGGGGAACTAATATTTCACATGATTTGGAAACTATACTTCTGTTAATGCAGCCTGATATAGCATTTGCCTTTTTTGCAGCCACATCACACTTTTGGTTCATATTCAGCTTGTGATCAACTACAATTCCAAGATCCTTCTCACATGTCGTACTGCTGAGCCAAGTATCCCCCATCTTATAACTGTGCATTTGGTTTCTTTTTCCTAAGTGTAGAATTTTGTATTTATCCCTGTTGAATTTCATTCTGTTGTTTTCAGCCCAATGCTCCAGCCTATCAAGGTCCCTTTGAATTTTCTTTCTGTCTTCCATGGTATTAGCTATGCCCCCCAATTTTGTATCATCTGCAAATTTGATAAGCATGCTCTGTATCTCCTCATCCAAGTAGTTAATAAAAATGTTGAAGAGCACTGGGCCCAGGACCGAGCTCTGTGGTACCCCACTCGTTACTTCTGCCCAGTTTTGTCATGCTGTGTCCCTATAAGTATCCGATTTCATACTATGGTTGTACAATACTTCCTCTACATTTTAAGTATGCCTTGGGGTAGTCATGGTTCTCCATTGTTTTCATCCTGAGGGGCAGATAGGCTGAGAGATGGTGAGTAGTCTTAACAAACTGCAGTTCCCATGATTCTGTGGTGGGATTCATGCGCTTCAAATGGGTGTTGAATGTGCTTTAAATGAATGGTGTGGATCTGCCCTAGGTATGATGTTCATTCGAGAGTGAATTGAAAGGAACAATTTTAAAAGATACTTCTTACTCTTACTCATTTCTCAGACCTCTTTCTGAAGTAATGGGTCAAATCTGTAAAAACGTTTGGAGCAGCCACTTTAAAAGATAAGGGCAGGGTATTCCAGGCAGGGGGTTGCCAATCCTGCTTGGATATGGATGTCTTTGCAGAAGAACCCTAGTCAAGGTTTACCAACAGCACAATCCAAACTATATCTGCGTAGAAGTCAGTCCTGTTGAGTTCTATGGGGCTTAATCCCTTAGTAAGTGTGTTTAGAATTGCAGCCTTCAGGAGCCTCCATCTTTACTCCCCAAAGCTCCCATCTAACATCTCCACAACACTAGGCTCCTTTGTCTCTGCAGTGGCCTTCTGGTGACTGGCCTGGCCTGAAGGCACTTAACCCTTCTTGCTGAAAGCAAGTAGGCTAGATTAAATGTTCCCTACCCAGGCTCCATCTTTTAGCTAAGATGTCTATCTTAATTTCCAATCAGATTTTTTTTTAATTGTATGCTCCAAGCAACTGTGAATGATGCTTAATGTATCATGCTTAATGACATCACTCGGGCCCACCCCGTGACATCACTAGGGCCCGCCCCATGACATCAGTAGGGCCCGCCCCTCAAATCTCAGGTTTTGGGATGCTTCTGATGTGGCAACCCTAGTGGGCGCATTTATTGTTTTAGCAGATTAATGGCAACCCAGCAGGGCCATCTTGGTAGGGGCATATAATAAATACAATTCATGGGCAAACGCTCTTCATCAGGCCAGCCCTAAGGGCAAGGGGGATAGGAACAACTGCTGCCCCAGGCCCCACACTTTAGAGAGCCTCATGCCTGGCAATGGTGGCCATGTCTAATAGGACCATGCCAGAGCTTGGAAAAGTTACTTTTTTGAACTACAACTCCCATCAGCCCCAGCCAGCATGGCCACTGGATTGGGCTGATGGGAGTTGTAGTTCAAAAAAGTAACTTTTCCAAGCTCTGCCGCTGCCTCACCAGCTTTGGAGATAAGGCTATCAATGGCCACTAGCCACAGTGGCTAGGCCCTACTTCCATAGTCAGAGGCAATCTACCTCTGAATGCCAGTTGTTGAAAATTGCAAGTGGAGAGAGCCCTGTTGCACTCAAGTCCTGATTGAAGGCTTCCCATTGAGGCCTGCCAACGTGAGAATTGGATGCAGGACTAGATGAGGGTTTGGCCTGACCAGCAAGTTTCTTCTTGTCTTCCTATGGCCTTCTGTTCCTGCCACCTCCTGCCCACCTGGTGAGGCTCTCCACCACCTCCCTCAGGTCCATCTAGCTCAATATCATCTACATGGGCTGGCAGCAAGGTTTCAGGCAGGACCCCTCCCAGACCTACCTGGAGATGCTGGTGACTGAATCTGCATTCAAGGCAGAGGCTCTGCCACTGGGCTATGACCTTCCCCATAGACAGAGGAACATGGTGCATGAGTGGGGCTCTTAGCTTTTTGTCCTTTGTCACCTGCACACGTTGACAACAAAGAGGTCTGCCTGCAACACCCCCCTCTTTTTGACCCAGCTGTGTCTTCTTTACCCACTCTCCATCAGAGTGGCTGTTGTGTTTTTGCCCTCTGTTACCAAAATGCCTTGGATTTTGGATCACAACAGAAGGCATTAGCAGCAGGGACTGTTTCAATCCTAGAAGGTGCCTTGAACATTTATTTTCCGCCAGCCTCAGATCCTCACCGGTATGAAATGTGCAACGCACCTTCTTTTGGGGATGTGCCTGAGACCACTCAATGAAGCCCGCGGCAGAGAGGAGGACTGAGCCCAGATGGGGTAGGCTGCTGACCACAGGCCCACAGTCCACTGGGAAATCCTGCTGAAGCCTCATTGCAATGAACGGAAGGTCTTGTTTATTTCACCAGGGTTTACTCAGAAAAAGGCCAGATCTGCCTTTCACCAACTCAAATGCCCGTAATGGTATCAGGTGTCTGTTGCCCCAGAAGGGCACCTCACCTTGTCTCGTGGTAACGCGGCTACGGTTTTTACGAGTGTTCATTCTCAGATCACCTTGTGCATTTGAGCAGTGCCCATGGGAACAGGCCTTCCCAAGACAGTACACAATGGCCACCCATTAAGTTACAGGAAACTGTATTTTCTCCCTTGGTTGCACACTGTGCAGTGGATAAGAGGAACAAAAATTTTCTGTTTACCGCAGTAACCTCTTTTTATGAAGAAAAGGTTAAGCTGCGAGGGCGCTCTTGGCTTAGGAAGAACGGATAACCGTAACTTGATAAAGCAACCTTTGCCGGCGTGGTTCCTTCCAGGTGTTTTGGGATTCAAAACATCTGGGGGGGAACCAGGTTGGTGAAGGCTGTGGCAGAGGCATCTATTGTTGTTGTTATGTGCCTTCAAGTCGATTACGACTTATGGCAACCCTAGGAATCAGCTTGGGGCGCGGGGGGAGGGAGAAGTGGCTTTCTCTCACCCAGAACCCTGGAAATAAGGGTCAGATTTGACATGCTGTCAAAACATCTGTCATCACGTTGTCATGTTCATAGTGGGATTCCTGATTGGCTAGGATCACTGTTGGAAGGAGAAAGAAAGAAGGATCAAAAAGGGGTAACAGAGAAAAGGATAGGGAAAAAAAAGAAGTTTCTCATTTAGGAAAGGGTTATTTTTCTGTGGGGGGTTAATAATAATGATAATGATAATATTTACCACCCTCTCTTCACCAGCAGGTCCCAGGGTGGGATACAACAATTTAAAATTCAGTATTGAAAAACAGGTAAAACAAATTAAAGTCACAGGAATGGGTGGGGGTGTTCCTGAAAACACACATCTCAGGTGTCAAAAGCCAGGGTAAAGAGGTCCATCTTCAGCATTCACCAAATTCATCAGCCAGTGCCAGCTCTGAGGTTTTTTTCTGGGTGATTGGACAAGATACCCTCCGTGGTCCCCCTTTGCGAGTGGCTCACTGAAGTTGCTGCTGCCCATTTGCTTAACCTATCTCTTTAGTTCTGGCCCAAGGAGAGCAAAGAGAGCAGAGGCTCCTCCTCCTCCTCCTCCTCCTCCTCCTCCTCTTTGCTCTGACCATGGAATGACAAAGTTGGAATGTACCTTGGAGGTCATCTAGCCCAGCCCTCTCCTCAATGCAGAATACAGCTGCAGCATCCCTGACAGCTGGCTGCCCAGCCTTTGCTGAAATATCTCCAGTAGAGGAGACCCCACCAGCTCCAGAGGCAGCCTATTCCACAGTCAATTGCCGTTAGCACATCTCCGCTAATGTTTGCCCCAAATCTGCTTCTCGACCGTTTCCACCGATTGGTTCTTGAGCTGCTCTCTGGAGCAATGGAGATAAACTCTGCTCTTTTGCTGAGCGGAAGCAGAGAAAGAGGCAGCTACAGTAAGAGAGAGGAGCAGTGGGGCCAAGGGACCCCGGGGATTGGAAGTAGGCCCCTTGGTAGGGTGTGGGCCCTTGGCAAGGACCCGATGATGCCACCCTCTGACTACATCCCTGTGTTTATCCCATCAATAACCTCTGCTTTCACCATGAGAGCTGGGACAAGCCCCAAGATAGCATCCTCAGGGCCACCCAATTTTATTCCCAAAGCAATTCTGTGATGTAGGGTTGAGAAGAGGCTGAGAGATGTGAGTGAGAAAGGAACTCACTGTGGATTTCCCCTCTCAACCATTTAACATACCAGCTACTAAACTATAGTCCTGAATCATGTTTTGAACGGCCAAGGAAACAACCTCCTTGCCAAAACAGGACAGATTGTGATCTCTTGGTACAAGGTCAGTGAGGTTGTACAAGACAGATCCTACATCTAGCCAAATTCACATGATGTGCTTTGCTTAGGGGGAAAAAAATCGACTGGCTATGCTTCGTTTTAGAAAAAAAAGAGGGTAAGGGAAAGATGCTGAAACGTTTCCAGCCAGGAAATATCTGCCTATGCAGAGATCTATATCTGGATAAACCTCCTTATATAAATAAGGGAAACCTCTCTGTTTTACTTGGATTTGTCATTGTTTTGACTTAGAACTGTTTCTCTTCCACAGCAGCCTTGAGATATCAGAGGAAGCTTCAGCCATGAGGTTTCTCTACCTTCTGCTTCCTCTTCTCCTCCTGGTCTTCCAAGTTTCTGGAGGTAAAAGAAGTAGTTCAGATTGGGGAATTGTGAAAGAGAGCCAGAACTCTCTCTCTCTCTTTAAAAAAAATAATAATCAGGGACTTAAAAAAAATGGGTTGTATCTAACTAATTTATAAACAGAGGAGATGTCAATGGGCTTATGTTAGTCAGGTCTGTTACCTTCAGAGGGTATGGGAAGAGCTGATGAGTATGACTTAGCTAGATGCAACTCATAAATGTGTTAAGGGGGATGTTAGTTGAGTGGTTAATGTGCATAATAACCAGCCATTGTGCACATTCATCAGGCCTCATTGAGTATGTGCACATTAGCCTTCCATGAAGAGGGAATTGTGTACATTTCCCGGTCCGTATGCATAATCTCCAACAGGCCTTATGAAATGTGCATATATTGCCTTAATTAAATACAGTCTCTGGCCATTACGCACAATTCCTGACAGGCTTTGGGGAATGTGCATATCTTGGCCAAATTTTGTACATTCTCTGGTCATTGTACATAATCCCCAAAAGGCTTTGGAAATGTACATATTTCAGCTGCATTTTGTACATTCTCCAGTCAATATGCGTTTGTTGTTGTTGTTATGTGCCTTCAAGTCGGTTACGACTTATGGCAACCCTGTGAATCTGCAACCTCCAAGAGCATCTGTCAGGAACCACCCTGTTCAGATCTTGTAAGTTCAGATCTGTGGCTTCCTTTATGGAATCAGTCCATCTCTTGTTTGACCTTCCTCTTTTTCTACTCCCTTCTGTTTTTCCCAGCATAGTTTCCAGGAAACATGCCTTTATTCAGATGTGTGAAATCTACTTCTGGGCCACTGCATAATCTTAGTCATCATTACAAATGTAAATGTACTGCCTTCAGTTGATTCCGACTTATGGCGACACTATGAATAGGGTTTTCATGAGGCTGAGAGGCAGTGACTGGCCCAAGGTCAGCCAGTGAGCTTCATGGCTATGTGGGGATTCGAACCCTGGTCTCCCAGGTCACAGTCCAACACCTTAACCACTACACCACATTGGTTCTCATTACTACATGCCATAGTTTGTTAAACTATTCTCATCCCATAGGTATTTTAGTGTCACTAGAAGCTAAAATGATGAAACTGAGGTTATCATACTTTGGACACAAAATGAGAAGACATGATTCATTAGAAAAGACAATAATGCTGGGGAAAACAGAAGGGAGTAGAAAAAGAGGAAGGCCAAACAAGAGATGGATTGATTCCATAAAGGAAGCCCCAGACCTGAACTTACAAGATCTGAACAGGGTGGTTCATGACAGATGCTCTTCGAGGCCGCTGATTCATAGGGTCGCCATAAGTCATAGTTGACTTGGAGGCACATAACAACAATAACAAAGGTATTTTAGGCAAACACCACTTAATGGAGGGATCACCAGCTCATCACCCGCAGGCACCATGGCCTTCAATGGTGCCTGTTGCAGGTAGCCCAGCATCTGAGCTTTCTTTTAAAGACTCTCTCTCTCTCTCTCTCTCTCTCTCTCTCTCTCTCTCTCTCTCTCTCTCTCTCTCAGGCAGCCCCTTTTCTCTCTCTTTCAGCCACCCGTGCCTCTCTCTCTTCTCTTCTCCCCCTTTGCTCTCTCCCCATTCCTTCTGTCGCTGCTGGCATTTCTCCCTCTGTGCTAGATAGACACGTAGTTTGACCGGGCAGAAGGCAGCTTCACAATGTGTTACTAGGACATGGGATCACCCGGGGAGGTGGAGGAGAGAGAGACCTAAGCTCCAACAAAGAATGTGACAGTCAAATCAGATCAGCCTGACAGTCAAATCAGAGTTTTGTCTTCCTGGTATATCTACCTCCATCTGTGGCCATTTTTCTCCCCCTCCCAGGACAAGATCTCACTAACCAGCAACTCCTCTTGTTTCTTTTATGCAGACCAGTCAAAGGCTTGTGCCATACTGGGTGGCCGATGCATTGATGCGAAAGGGAAGTGCACGAAAACCATCCCAGCTAATTGTGGCAAGGGGAAACAGTGCTGTGAGAGCTAACGAAGTTCATGTCTGTGCCAGTGCAGACGTCTTTGTCGATGCTGACCTCCTGATAAAAGTGGTGGCTCTTTGCCGGAGGAAGTAAAGAAGGATCCATTCGTGCTAACGTAGACACCGATGAAGCAATAAATGAATGTCAAGAACACAAACTTGCAATTCATGTTTTTTTTTTAAAAGCATCCATTGCAAACATGAGTCACCCAATTACATTGTTCAGTGCTCCTGATGGTTTCTGTTCAGGTCTGAAGCTTTTCAAGCTCCTGGTGACAATCGTTGTGGCCATAAAGCCTGCAGCTGTATTTTAAATAGGCTGACATTTCTGAATAGTCTTCAAAGGCAGGCCATGCACCACACATGGCAGGAGTCTAATCTGGAGATGGCTAGAATGCAAACCTATCCCGATCAGGTTGAACTCCTCCTCCACAGCTAGATGAACCACCTATCTACGGCAGGGGTAGGCAGACAGCAGACTTGTGGGACCCAGTCCAACCCCAAGATCCACCAACCAGAACCTGGTACAAAAGACATGCACTTAGAATGAAAGGATTCTGAGTATCAGAACAAAACAGAGTTTCCTTGTCCTTCTTGCCAGGCAAAATCACTCCTTCCTTCCTTCCTCCCCACCCACCCACCTACCTTAATTTCAGCAGTCTCACAAGGAGAGGAGAGGCATTCTTTTGCTGCCATTGGTCAACAACTGTGAGTCTGAAACCCTGGCTAATCTACTGCAGATTACCCAGTAGATCCAGACTTACTTTCTGCCCACCCCTGGGCAACAGTATCTCCGTCTTGGCCAGACTGAGTGCCTGTTCATTAGCCCTCATCCAGTCCATTATTTATTACAGGCACCAGTTCAGCACATTCATTGCTTCACCTGACTCAGATGTGAAGGAGGAACAGAGCTGGGTGCCATAGGCAAATGGATGACCTCCTCCAGAGACTTCCTGCTGAGAGGGCCAATCTGTAGCCTTTTATGCTCTGAGGCAAGGGAGATGATGATGCCTTTCCCTATTCCCTGCTAGTTGAATTGTTCTTCAACATTGTTAGAGGGGCCGTGTCTTCTGTTGCATTCAGGAGCAGTAGTCTGGCATTGGGCAGGCTGCATGTCCTGTCCTCCTAGAGCTCCCTGCTGCTCCCTGCCTCATGGCATCTGTTGTCTGAAGCTGCTGTTTCATTGTGCCTAATGGTAGGGCTGGCCCTGGATATTGAAAAGCATGGAGACAGGCTGGCATTTTGCAGGACCCTGTAGCATTTATGACACAGGATCAAAGAGAGTTTCCACCAGCACCACCTTCTGCAAATAGCTTCCCAAATAGGACCAGAACTACTGAAACACAATGCCTGCAAACTAGACAGCCTACCCAGAAGGAAGAATAGCATGGTCTACAGTGTCAAAAGCCACCTACGTGGCCAGGAGAATGAGCAGATCTGCATTCCCCTTGTTTCTCTTCTGGCACAGGTCACTCATCCAGGGAACCAAAACAGTTCCTGTGCCAAAATCAGGCCAGAAGCTACCTTAAAATAGGTCTACTTCAGTCCCAGAGCCACCATCTGCTTGAGCTCCTTGCTGGAGAATATGATATTTGTGATATATATGATGGGATGGGGTGGAATATATGACCCCTTCCCAAAACTGAACTTCTAAACTCATTGCATCCATGTTGTGGAAGATATGATTGTCATATAATCCTTGAAATGTCTATATCACAATATACCTCCACAGGTTGGCAGGGTTGGGCACCTGTTGGGAGCCCAGGGACTCAGAAGGGCCCAACGCTGACAATGCCACCATCAAGACCCCTGCGACCATCAAAGCCGTGTCATGGTGCCACTGCTTCTTGCACCACCACCACTGTCAGTCACTTGCCTCACCTCCTTCTCCTTGATTACACGGTAGTGGTGTTTATTATGGGAGCCAGGTCAATGCTTGGCCCCATTCTGTGGCAAGCGGCCATCATGTTAGATGCCGAGCCACGTGACTCACAGCAAATGGATGCTGTGATACAGATCACAGGCACTCTCTTCAGCCATCCGCTTGCCTTCTGCAAGCAAGGCTGGTGCTGTACTGCAGCAGATGGTCACAGCTGAGTCAATCACAGCCCCGACTTCACTTATTAGCTAAAAACATGGACAGACAGGAGCAGCTAGGCTCATTTATCTCACAGAAAACGCTTAGAAGGCTCCCTGCACACCTTGTTTCCTAATCTTCTTTCTAGAATGGCTAGAAACTTACTCTCTTTTTTTATGAAAGAGTCTGGGGCCACTGCTGACTGTGGGCCTGGTACCTGCTTCTGTGGGCCCCGATACCTTGCCTCTTGGTGTCCTGGGTATAAGAGTGGTTGAAATGAGGGACGGAGAAGAATTTTGCTAAAACTAAACTTGGCACTGGAGTTCTCCGTCGTTCACAAGTTTGCTACCTTTGCACATCAACCATGAATGCTGTGATCAGGCAATCTCTCACTTTCTCCCATGGCTGTGGGTGGGGAGGGGAGGAGACCCAATACGATTTGGGAGGAGGAGGAGCGAAGGGCGGGCACAAGGCAGAGAGAAAGCCATTTTCCTTTCTGAAAGGAAAATATTGTTTAAAATAATGATATTAATATCATTATTTTTCGGGAGGGAAAAAACCTAAATCAGTAAAAGCAAAGAATAGCTGGAAAATAAGAAAAGCAAACCATAACCGCCTCCTAGTGCAGTGGAATCTGAGCTGAAACAGCACTCTCAAGTAGATCCCACCCCCACGTTCAATGTATGGTATAGATGTTATCTTAGCCTAGTTATGAATGGACCTTTGAACCTTCTCATGAGCATAGCGCACTCGGAATCCAAATCCCCCTATCATGAGGGTAGCAATTATAATAATATAATAATAATTTAATTTATGCGTCGCCTATCTGGCCAATGGCCACTCTAGGCGACGTACATCTCGGTTACAATAAAATACATCATAATAATACAATACAAATGATAAAAACTATACACAATGACAGTTCAGAGTAATAGGCAATTTGTCATAGAGATTAACCCTCCCTGGAAGTCCCGAAGGCCTGTCTGAAAAGCCAGGTCTTCAAGGCTTGGCGGAATACATTCAGGGAAGGGGCATGCCGAAGATCATATGGGAGGGAGTTCCAGAGAGTGGGGGCCACCACTGAGAATGCCCTCTCTCTATTCCCCACCAACCTAGCTGTTTTAGTTGGCGGGACTGAGAGAAGGCCCTGTGTGGCTGATCTTGTCGGGCGGCATAATTGGTGGCGTTGGAGGCACTCCATCAGATAGACTGGGCCGAGACCGTGTAGGGATTTAAAGGTTAATACCAACACCTTGAATTGGGCCCGGAAAACAACTGGGAGCCAGTGCAGGTCGAACAGCACTGGGGTGATATGCTCCCAGCGGCGACAGTTTTTAAGTAGTCGAGCCGCTGCATTTTGTATAAGTTGTAATTTCCGGACCATTTTCAAGGGTAGCCCCACGCAGAGCGCATTACAGTAATCCAAACGAGAGGTGACCAGGGCATGTACCACCAGTGGGAGCTGATGAACAGGAAGGTATGGTTGCAGTCTACGTATGAGGTGTAATTGATACCAAGCTGCCCGACTCACCGCCGAAATCTGAGCCTCCATGGACAGCTTGGAATCAAGAACAACCCCAAGGCTGCAGACCTGGTCCTTTAGGGGCAGTCTCACCCCATCGAACATCAAGTCAATATCTCCCAACCTTCCTCTGTCCCCCACGAGTAGCACCTCGGTCTTATCGGGATTCAGCTTCAACCTGTTCCTTCCCATCCATCCACTCACGGATTCCAGGCACTTGGACATGGTCTCCACAGCCAACTCTGGTGAGGATTTAAACGAGAGATAGAGCTGAGTGTCATCCGCATATTGGTGACACTGCAGCCCAAATCTCCTAATGATTGTCCCCGGCGGCTTCATATAGATATTAAATAGCATGGGAGAGAGGATAGAGCCCTGTGGCACACCACAATTGAGAGGCCAAGGGTCTGAAACCTCCTCCCCCAATGCTACCTGTTGATGCCTACTGGAGAGAAAGGAACGGAACCACTGCAGTACAGTGCCTCCTATTCCCAATCCCTCCAGGCGATGTAAAAGGATACTGTGGTCAACAGTATCAAAAGCCACTGAGAGATCGAGGAGGACAAGAAAGGTGAATTCTCCCCTATCTAATGCCCTCCTCATATCATCCACCAGAGCGACCAAGGCTGTTTCAGTTCCATGTCCAGTCCTGAAACCCGATTGGTATGGATCCAAATAATCCGTTTCATCCAAGTGTGTCGACAGCTGATTAGCCACCACTCGCTCAATGACCTTGCCCAGGAATGGTAAATTTGAAATTGGGCGAAAGTTGTTCAGAACTTGGGGATCCAAGGAGGGCTTCTTTAAGATGGGCTTTACAATTGCCTCCTTGAGGGCTAATGGCATTACACCCTCCTCCAGGGATGCATTAACCACCGCCTTAATCCCCTCGCCCAATTTCTCTTTGCAGCTCACAAGGAGCCATGACAGGCAAGGATCATTTAGACATGTGGTAGGCTTCACAGTTGAGAGCACCTTGTCCACATCCTCAGAAGGGAGAGGCCGAAATCGATCCCATGTGACCGGGTTGCAACTGGCCAACTCTGGTTCATTTATTGTATCCACGGCGTACGGGATCAAGTTCCGTAAGTGTTCGATTTTGTCAGCAAAGTGCTTTGCTAATTTGTCACAGGAGGCTTTTGACTGTTCCAAGGGTTCCTGAGCAAGACCTTTTGCTGGAGTTTATCCACACATCACTCCTAAAGTGTGTATAAATATACCCTTAGCCCAATGACACACACAGAGAAAGTTAAATAAAGAGTGGTTTTATTAAGAGAAGAAACAAGGAAAAATATTACAGTTTACAAATACAATGTCTAACTATTGACCATGGTATCCTTCTGGGCCGACTTGGTGAGATGGGTATCGGAGGCACTGTTTCACAGTGGTTCCAATCCTATCTCCAGGGTCGTTTTTAGAGAACAGCATAGGGCAATTGTCTTTTGGCCCCCTGGCAGTTGTGCTGTGGGGTGCCACAGGGTACCATCTTGCCCCCATGCTGTTTAACATCTAATATGAAGCCCTTGGGAGCAGGCATTAGGAGATTTGGGGCGAGGGGCCAGCAGTACGCTGATGATACCCAGCTCTATTTCTCTGTAACATCTGAATCAGGAGAGGCCATGCAAGCCCTAGACTGCTGTCTGAACTCGGTGGTGGGCTGGATGAGGGCCAATAAACTGAATCTGAATCCTAGCAAGACTGAGATGTTGTGGGTTGGTGGTTCCTGAGTTCAGATAATTGGTCAGTTGCCTGCTTTGGATGGGGTCATACTCCATCTGAAAGAGCAGGTCTGTAGTCTGGGGGTGCTCCTGGATCCATCTTTGTCACTAGAGGGAGGGGGAGTGAGCTAGCGGGAGGGTGGATGGGAGAGGAGGGCGACCGAGCAGGTGCAGGTGGGCTGGTGAGTGGGCAGGCAGCTCCCCTCTGTGAACCATGGCAGGGAGCCTGCTGTGGAAGGGAAGCACTGCTCCCCCACCATAACGAGGGCAAGCAAGAGCGAGGGGATGCGGGGTGCGTGGGGAGGGTGAGCAGGGGTGCGGGGCAGGGTGAGTGAGTGGGGGGAGAGGGCAAGGGAGTGAGCAGGCAGGGGGAGGGCAAGCGGGTGAGGGCGAGGGCGAGGGAGGGAGCCAGTGGAGGACAAGCTAGTGAGTGCACAGGCAGGCGGAGGCAGAGGGTGAGCGAGCAGGTGTGGGCCGGCAGCTCCCTCCCTGCAATCTGCAGCAAGGGGAGCACTGCTCCCCCACCATAACGAGGGGCCCTTCAGGGGCCCCTGTGGGTCATGGGGCCCTCAGCCAGGGCCCCATCTGACCGCCCTTTGGAGCTGGCCCTGCTTAAGATGATTATAAACACTAGGCAGACTATTTCTTTGTTTGAAAGGAGCGTCTTCTTATTGGGTGGCATTCCCCAAATCTCCATGAGAGTCAGGAAGTTTAAACCCTCAGGCTTCCAAGATATGTAGCTGCTCAGAGTTCACAGAGAGGCTGTTTCCCAGGATTCTTTGCTTTTTGAAGGATTTCCAAATTCTGGTTTACTGAGGTGAATCAAAGATTATGTTTTTCCTCCTTACAGCCTCCTTCATCCAGGCAAACCTTGGCATTATCAGCTAAATTAACAAATATTCCAGACTAAGCCTTTAAATGATGAATCAGCCATAGCTTTATATGACACACACAGGTAAGAAAGGAAAAGAAAAGTAACAGTCTGAATTTTATGAAGGATGTAGTTAGATTAGATACTTATATATGGGGCCACCAGAAATGACAAAGCATTCTAAATTCATCTGCAGCATAGACTCGTGATTCATTTCAATACTGGCTACTAATGTTACTTGGTGCAAATGATCATGCTCAGCTAGATTCATTGCTTGCAATTTGTCCCATTGAAAATACCACTTTGGCTTCTATATGAATAAGATGTAATGCACCACTTTGGAACTGGCTTTTTTGCTTTTGTGTGTGTGTGTGTGTGTGTGTGTATGTGTGTGTGTGTGTGTGTAGAACGGCATTTTTGCCAAAGAAATCTTGCTCAACATAGTTGCTTAAACTTGTTCCATTTTGGTGGGGGGCAGCCAGGGATGTAGTCGTCCAGGGTCTCGGGGTTTTTTAGACCCCTTACTTTTTTTTGGAGCAGAGTCCCAGCATGGTCCCTATGTCCAGCATCCTGAGAGCCAATCAGCATGAAAGGGAAGTGTGTTAGCCACTGAGAAGAGTCTTCTAATATGCTTCCTTATGCTTTCTTGTGGACTAGCTAACATTCTCTCCTTTCATGCTGATTGGCTCCCAGGGATGTCTGTTGTTGTGGGAGAAGGCAGTAACCACGATCTCATTCTCAACTGAGCAACAAAAAAGGGGGAGGGGCGGCTGTGACTAACACGAAAGGACCCCACACTTCTGAACTTGCCACTACACTACTGGGGGCAGCCTGAGAAATGAACAAAATTCGGAAACTTTATATCAGCAAGTTTACTTGGAACTTCACAGGGAGCCAGACCCAGACCCAGAGTGAAACCTGAAGTGTTTTTATTATTACAATAAACAAAAGCCAATGTGTATAATCTTTTCTTGGAGAAAAAAAACCTAGGAAGATTGAAGGGTTTGACCATAAGTTATTGATACATCAGGAGATCCGGGGGCTCTTTTGTTTGCATGGCAAATGACATGTGGGCCCTTGCAGGGCATTCTCTCTCCAGCAAAGATCGTTGGTTGCTTCACCCTCCTGCTGCTCTCCACTGTAGCTTGAGTGAAGCAGGTGGAAGAAAACAAAGAAAGGATTGGGTCATTAGGGCGAAAAGGAGAAGAGAAATGGGCTGTTTATTTCATAAGAACATAAGAACAGCCTGCTGGATCAGGCCAGTGGCCCATCTAGTCCAGCATCCTGTTCTCACAGTGGCCAACCAGGTGCCTGGGGGAAGCCCGCAAGCAGGACCCGAGTGCAAGAACACTTTCCCCTCCTGAGGCTTCCAGCAACTGGTTTTCAGAAGCATGCTGCCTCTGACTAGGGTGGCAGAGCACAGCCATCACGGCTAGTAGCCATTGATAGCCCTGTCCTCCATGAATTTGTCTAATCTTCTTTTAAAGCCATCCAAGCTGGTGGCCATTACTGCATCTTGTGGGAGCAAATTCCATGAGTAAAGAAGTACTTCCTTTTGTCTGTCCTGAATCTTCCAACATTCAGCTTCTTTGAATGTCCATGAGTTCTAGTGTTATGAGAGAGGGAGAAGAACTTTCCTCTATCCACTTTCTCAATGCCATGCATAATTTCATACACTTCTATCATGTCTCCTCTGACCCGCCTTTTCTCTAAACTAAAAAGCCCCAAATGCTGCAACCTTTCCTCGTAAGGGAGTCGCTCCATCCCCTTGATCATTCTGGTTGCCCTCTTCTGAACCTTTTCCAACTCTATAATATCCTTTTTGAGATGAGGCGACCAGAACTGTACACAGTATTCCAAATGCGGCCACACCATAGATTTATACAACGGCATTATGATATCGGCTGTTTTATTTTCAATACCTTTCCTAATTATCGCTAGCATGGAATTTGCCTTTTTCACAGCTGCGGCACACTGGGTTGACATTTTCATCGTGCTGTCCACTACAACCTCGAGGTCTTTCTCCTGGTTGGTCACCGCCAGTTCAGACCCCATGAGCGTATATGTGAAATTAAGATTTTTTGCTCCAATATGCATAATTTTACACTTGTTTATATTGAATTGCATTTGCCATTTTTCCGCCCATTCACTCAGTTTGGAGAGATCTTTTTGGAGCTCTTCGCCATCCCTTTTTGTTTTAACAACCCTGAACAATTTAGTGTCGTCAGCAAACCTGGCCACTTCACTGCTCACTCCTAATTCTAGGTCATTAATGAACAAGTTGAAAAGTACAGGTCCCAATACCGATCCTTGAGGGACTCCACTTTCTACAGCCCTCCATTGGGAGAACTGTCGGTTTATTCCTACTCTCTGCTTTCTGCTTCTTAACGGTCTTGGCCCAGTTTATCTGAAGGAGCGCCTCCAGTACCACAAATTAAGCCGCCCAACCAGATCAGCCACACAGGGCCTTCTCTCAGTCCCACCAACGAAAACAGCTAGGTTGGTAGGGACTAGAGAGAGGGCATTTTCAGTGGCGGCCCCCACTCTCTGGAACTCCCTCCCATTTGATCTTCGCCATGCCCCTTCCCTGAATATATTCCGCCGGGCATTAAAAACTTGGCTTTTTGGACAGGCCTTCAGGAATTCCGGAGAGGGCTAATTTTGGGGGGGGGGATATTTTATTATCTATTGATCGCCCTAACTGATTTCATGCTGCTATGTTTAATGATTGTACTGATTTTATTGTATTTTATCTGTATTGTATTGTAATTTATTGAATTTTAGTTTGTACGTTGCCTAGAGTGGCTTCGGCCAGATAGGCGACACAAAAATTAAATTTATTATTATTATTTATTATTAACCAATTCCTTATCCACAAGAGGACCTCTCCTCTTATTCCATGACTGCTAAGCTTCCTCAGAAGTCTTTGGTGAGGTACCTTGTCAAACGCTTTTTGAAAGTCTAAGTACACTATGTCCACTGGATCACCTCTATCTATATGGTTGTTGACACTCTCAAAGAATTCTATTAGGTTACTGAGACAGGACTTTCCCTTGCAGAAGCCATGCTGGCTCTACTTCAGCAAGGCTTGTTCTTCTATGTGCTTAGTTAATCTAGCTTTAATCATACTTTCTACCAGTTTTCCAGGGACAGAAGTTAAGCTAACTGGCCTGTAATTTCTGGGATCCCCTCTGGATCCCTTTTTGAAGATTGGCGTTACATTTGCCACCTTCCAGTCCTCAGGCACGGAGGAGGACCCGAGGGACAAGTTACATATTTTAGTTAGCAGATCAGCAATTTCACATTTGAGTTCTTTGAGAACTCTTGGGTGGATGCCATCCGGGCCCGGTGATTTGTCAGTTTTTATATTGTCCATTAAGCCTAGAACTTCCTCTCTCGTTACCACTATTTGTCTTAGTTCCTCAGAATCCCTTCCTGCAAATGTTAGTTCAGGTTCAGGGATCTGCCCTATATCTTCCACTGTGAAGACAGATGCAAAGAATTCATTTAGCTTCTCTGCAATCTCCTTATCGTTCTTTAGTACACCTTTGACTCCCTTATCATCCAAGGGTCCAATTGTCTCCCTAGATGGTCTCCTGCTTTGAATGTATTTATAGATTTTTTTGTTGTTGGTTTTTATGTTCTTAGCAATGTGCTCCTCAAATTCTTTTTTAGCATCCCTTATTGTCTTCTTGCATTTCTTTTGCCAGAGTTTGTGTTCTTTTTTATTTTCTTCATTCGGACAAGACTTCCATTTTTTGAAGGAAGACTTTTTGCCTCTAAGAGCTTCCTTGACTTTGCTCGTTAACCATGCTGGCATCTTCTTGGCCCTGGCGGTACCTTTTCTGATCTGTGGTATGCACTCCAGTTGAGCTTCTAATAGAGTGTTCTTAAACAACTTCCAAGCATTTTCGAGTGATGTGACCCTCTGGACTTTGTTTTTTAGCTTTCTTTTTACCAATCCCTCATTTTTGTGAAGTTTCCTCTTTTGAAGTCAAATGTGACCATGCTGGATTTTCTTGGCAATTGGCCATTTACATGTATGTTTAATTTAATAGCACTGTGGTCACTGCTCCCAATCGGTTCAACAACACTTACATCTTGCAACAGGTCCTGGTCCCCACTGAGGATTAAGTCCAGGGCTGCCGTCCCTCTGGTCAGTTCCATGACCAACTGGTCTAGGGAATAGTCATTTAGAATATCTAGAAACTTTGCTTCTTTGTCATGACTGGAACACATATGTGGCCAGTCTATGTCTGGGTAGTTGAAGTCACCCATTACTACCACATTTCCTAGTTTGGATGCTTCCTCAATTTCATATCTCATCTCAAGGTCTCCCTGAGCATTTTGATCAGGGGGACGATAGATCGTTCCCAGTATTAAGTCCCTCCTGGGGCATGGTATCACCACCCACAACGATTCTGTGGAGGAGTCTGCCTCTTTGGGGGTTTCGAGCTTGCTGGATTCAATGCCTTCTTTCACGTATAGAGCGACTCCGCCACCAATACATCCTTCTCTGTCCTTCCGATATAGTTTATATCCAGGGATAACCGTATCCCACTGGTTTTCTCCATTCCACCAGGTCTCCGTTATGCTCACTATATCAATGCTCTCCTCTAAGACCAAGCACTCCAGTTCTCCCATCTTGGTTCGGAGGCTCCTAGCATTAGGGTACAGGCACTTGTAAGCAGTGTCTCTCTTCAAGTGTCTTTGGCACTTGTGGTTTGGCTTGTGGTAATTTTGCTCTTCTGAATTTATATCCTGTGCCCCTGCTCTCACAATGCCTACTTCTAGGCCTACCCCTTTTAAAATTTCATAATTTCTTTGGTTTTTACCGCAGGGGGGAGGTTTATTCCAAACCGGACCTTCCTCAGCTCCTGTCGGGTTTCCCCCCTCAGTCAGTTTAAAAGCTGCTCTGCTACCTTTTTAATTTTAAGTGCCAGCAGTCTGGTTCCATTCTGGTTCAAGTGGAGCCCGTCCCTTTTGTACAGGCCCGGCTTGTCCCAAAATGTTCCCCAGTGCCTAACAAATCCAAACCCTTCCACCCGACACCATCGTCTCATCCACGCATTGAGACTGCAAAGCTGGGCCTGTCTGGCTGGTCCTGCGCGTGGAACCGGTAGCATTTCAGAGAAAGCCACCTTGGAGGTCCTGGCTTTCAGCATCCTACCTAGCAACCTAAATTTTGGTTCCAGGACCTCACAACTGCATTTAAGAACATAAGAACATAAGAAGAGCCTGCTGGATCAGGCCAGTGGCCCATCTAGTCCAGCATCCTGTTCTCACAGTGGCCAACCAGGTGCCTGGGGGAAGCCCGCAAGCAGGACCCAAGTGCAAGAACACTCTCCCCTCCTGAGGCTTCCGGCAACTGGTTTTCAGAAGCATGCTGCCTCTGACTAGGGTGGCAGAGCACAGCCATCATGGCTAGTAGCCATTGATAGCCCTGTCCTCCATGAATTTGTCTAATCTTCTTTTAAAGCCGTCCAAGCTGGTGGCCATTACTGCATCTTGTGTGAGCAAATTCCATAGTTTAACTATGCGCTGAGTAAAGAAGTACTTCCTTTTGTCTGTCCTGAATCTTCCAACATTCAGCTTCTTTGAATGTCCACGAGTTCTAGTATTATGAGAGAGGGAGAAGAACTTTTCTCTATCCACTTTCTCAATGCCATGCATAATTTTATACACTTCTATCATGTCTCCTCTGACCCGCCTTTTCTCTAAACTAAAAAGCCCCAAATGCTGCAACCTTTCCTCGTAAGGGAGTCGCTCCATCCCCTTGATCATTCTGGTTGCCCTCTTCTGAACCTTTTCCAACTCTAGAATATCCTTTTTGAGATGAGGCGACCAGAACTGTACACAGTATTCCAAATGCGGCCGCACCATAGATTTATACAATGGCATTATGATATCGGCTGTTTTATTTTCAATACCTTTCCTAATTATCGCTAGCATGGAATTTGCCTTTTTCACAGCTGCCGCACACTCGGTCGACATTTTCATCGTGCTGTCCACTACAACCCCGAGGTCTCTCTCCTGGTTGGTCACCGCCAGTTCAGACCCCATGAGCGTATATGTGAAATTAAGATTTTTTGCTCCAATATGCATAATTTTACACTTGTTTATATTGAATTGCATTTGCCATTTTTCCGCCCATTCACTCAGTTTGGAGAGGTCTTTTTGGAGCTCTTCGCAATCCCTTTTTATTTTAACAACCCTGAACAATTTAGTGTCATCAGCAAACTTGGCCACTTCACTGCTCACTCCTAATTCTAGGTCATTAATGAACAAGTTGAAAAGTACAGGTCCCAATACCGATCCTTGAGGGACTCCACTTTCTACAGCCCTCCATTGGGAGAACTGTCCGTTTATTCCTACTCTCTGCTTTCTGCTTCTTAACCAATTTCTTATCCACAAGAGGACCTCTCCTCTTATTCCGTGACTGCTAAGCTTCCTCAGAAGCCTTTGGTGAGGTACCTTGTCAAACGCTTTTTGAAAGTCTAAGTACACTATGTCCACTGGATCACCTCTATCTATATGCTTGTTGACACTCTCAAAGAATTCTAATAGGTTACTGAGACAGGACTTTCCCTTGCAGAAGCCATGCTGGCTCTGCTTCAGCAAGGCTTGTTCTTCTATGTGCTTAGTTAATCTAGCTTTAATAATACTTTCTACCAGTTTTCCAGGGACAGAAGTTAAGCTAACTGTCCTGTAATTTCTGGGATCCCCTCTGGATCCCTTTTTGAAGATTGGCGTTACATTTGCCACTTTCCAGTCCTCAGGCACGGAGGAGGACCTGAGGGACAAGTTACATATTTTAGTTAGCAGATCAGCAATTTCACCTTTGAGTTCTTTGAGAACTCTCAGGTGGATGCCATCCGGGCCCGGTGATTTGTCAGTTTTTATATTGTCCATTAAGCTTAGAACTTCCTCTCTCGTTACCACTATTTGTCTCAGTTCCTCAGAATCCCTTCCTGCAAATGTTAGTTCAGGGTCAGGGATCCGACCTATATCTTCCACTGTGAAGACAGATGCAAAGAATTCATTTAGCTTCTCTGCAATCTCCTTATCGTTCTTTAGTACACCTTTGACTCCCTTATCATCCAAGGGTCCAATAGTCTCCCTAGATGGTCTTCTGCTTTGAATGTATTTATAGAATTTTTTGTTGTTGGTTTTTATGTTCTTAGCAATGTGCTCCTCAAATTCTTTTTTAGCATCCCTTATTGTCTTCTTGCATTTCTTTTGCCAGAGTTTGTGTTCTTTTTTATTTTCTTCATTTGGACAAGACTTCCATTTTTTGAAGGAAGACTTTTTGCCTCTAAGAGCTTCCTTGACTTTGCTTGTTAACCATGCTGGCATCTTCTTGGCCCTGGCGGTACCTTTTCTGGTCTGCAGTATGCACTCCAGTTGAGCTTCTAATAGAGTGTTTTTAAACAACTTCCAAGCATTTTCGAGTAATGTGACCCTCTGGACTTTGTTTTTCAGCTTTCTTTTTACCAATCCCCTCATTTTTGTGAAGTTTCCTCTTTTGAAGTCAAATGTGACCGTGTTGGATTTTCTTGGCAATTGGCCAGTTACATGTATGTTTAATTTAATAGCACTGTGGTCACTGCTCCCAATCGGTTCAACAACACATTTCCCCATGTCGTTGGTGCCAACGTGCACCACGACCACTGACTCCTCCCCAGCACTGTCTACCAAACTATCTAAATGACGGGCGATATCCGTAACTTTCGCACCAGGCAGGCAAAACACCTTGCGGTCTACACGCCCATCACACACCCCACTGTCTATGTTTCCAATGATCGAATCACCCACTACAAGGATCCCTCCACGCCCTGGAGATATATCCTCGGCACGAGAGGATAGCTGCTCATCCCCCAAGGAATGGGTCCCTTCTAAGGGATCGTTTCCCTCTTCCTCAGCTGGATGCTCTCCTTCCCCGAGACCATTGTTCTCCATGATAGCAGGAGAGCTATCATCGTTGGAGTGGGACACAGCTATAACGTCCCTGAAGGCCTCCTCCACACACTTCTCTGCCTCTCTCAGCTTTTCCAGGTCCGCCACCTTGGCCTCAAGGAAATGAAGTCATTCCTGGAGAGCCAGGAGCTCATTGCACCGAGAGCACACCCACGACTTCTGTCCAACAGGCAGATAGTCGTACATGCTGCAGGCGGTGCAAAACACTGGAAAGCCCCCACACCCCTGCTAGCTTCTTACCTGCATAGTTTTGTTTAAGGTTTATTATGTCAATGGGTTGGAGACTGCGGTTTAGTTGAGGTTACGGAACAGACGGGCAGAGTGGGGGGCCCTGGCCTACTCGCCCTGCTGCCGAACTCGCTCTGCTGCTTAACTCGCCTTGACGCTTTGTCAACTGGGGCCTTGACGCTTTGTCAGCTGGGGCCTTGACGCTTTGTCAGCTGGGGCCTTGACGCTTTGTCAGCTGGGGCCTTGACGCTTTGTCAGCTGGGACTCCCTCTAGCTCAACTATCAGCTGGGGCTTAACTCTTTAGGATTATCTCTGCCTTCCTTCCTTTGAAGGCAGGAAGGCAGGCTTCCTTCCTGAGTGAGGGGCGGGGCTGTTTAAGCTTTTGGCTGCTTTTAATCTCAGCAAGGGGCTGCGCCTTCCAGGCAAGTCTTTTGTGTTTGCTGTTTTCCCACCTAGAACAGCCTGACCTTTCTTTAACCTAGGGAAACAGAGCTTGTGGTTGTGTTTCAGGAAGGCTGAAGCTGCCCTTTTTAGCAAGGACTGAGCTGACTCTCTCCCTGTATGTATTGGTGGAGTTTCCTTTTCCCCCTTCTCTCCGACTGGAATTTAGCCTTGTTTACAGTGTCCCCTGAAGCTTTCCTGCTAGGGTGGTGTTGAAAACTAGCTTTCTATAGGCTTTCTTCTCCTAGGATCTGTCTCCTAAGATATAGGTTCTTTCAGGTTTTGGCTCCGATCTCAGGGTGACCTTGGGCTGCCCTTATTAGTTATTTCTCTGAGCTGTTTTACTTCAATTTAAATAATGGAATAAATGGGAGCTAGTTACCCTCTTTTTGCTCTGCTGCTTAACTCGCCTTGATGCTTTGTCAGCTGGGGCCTTGATGCTTCATCAGCTGGGGCTCCCTCTAGCTTGTGGAGCAGGCTCCCTCGCTAGGGTGCTCTCACAAAATGTGGTTGCCTTGCACACTAGGAGAAGGGCCGCAGCTCGGTGGAAGGGCATCTGCCTTGCACATAGAAGGCCCCAGGTTCATCCCCAGCATCTCCAGGTAGGTATGGAAATGTCCCCTGCCTGAAACACCACTGCCAGCCTGTGTAAGCGGTGTTGAGCTAGATCTGGCTCGGTGTAGCGCAGCTTCCTGGGCCCCTATCCTAGTGCAATCACCCTGCCACTTTTCTAACCATAAATATTTTGATGAAAAAAAGTGACAGAGTATTGCACTAGAAAGTGCAGAATAGCAACTACTAGCTGGCAAGGTACATGAACATATCAGGATGAATGCTCAGTATAACAGGCAACTTCATATAGACCACATTCAGTCCAGACATTTATGCCACTATTATCCCACTTTTAACAGTCATGGTTTCCCCCAGAGAAACCTGGAAGGTGTAGTTTGTGGAGGGTGCTGAGAGTTGCTAGGAGACTCCTATTCCCTTCACGGAGGTCGCAATTCCCAGAGCTCTCTAGAATGAGGGACTGACTGTTAAACTACTCTGAGAATTGTAGCTCTGAAGGGGAATATAGGATTTCCTAATAGCACCCTTCACAAACTTCTCTTCTCAGGATTCCCTGGGGGGAACCACGACTGTTTGCAAGTGGAAAAGTAGTGGAATTATTCAGCCACAAGCAGTGCCGGTGCCAGGCTATTTTGCCCCCTAGGCAAGGCTAACTACTTGCACCCCCCAAAAAATTGCTAACTTCAATTTTCAAAAACAGATGTCTTGTCGAAAAAATGAAAAGCACAAAACTTGAAACTGCTAAATTTATTTTAAATTGCAAGAATAAGTAATACAACAATCTTTGATTATCTTATAAAAATACATATAAAAAGGATAAATAAAAAACAGAATATAGAAATTTTTCATAAGACTTTATAATTAATTATGTTCCATAGCACTGTTGTGGTATTTATCTTAAAATAAAAAATATAAATTGTCAGTTGCATTTTTTACAAGGGTTAAAAAAACTGGGCCTGGCAACCAAGAGGTCTTCTGTATCTTTAAAAGCTGTGCAGGGGGAAGGGAGAATTCCACCTTGTGGTTTTTCCCATTGCAGCGTTGCAAGAACACCTGCACTTGGCTGACTTTCTCTTCTCCTAAAGATACAGGATCAGTCTCAGGCCAAGAACCTGGCAACCCTATGTGTGTGGGGGTTGGCATGCAAAATGTAATATAAATAAAAGTGGGAAACCTTTTCACCCCAGGGCTGCATCCTCTTCTAAGCAACCTTCCAGGGACTACATGCCAGTGTTGGGCAGAGCCAGAGGCAAATGTGGATGGAGCAACAAATGTCAACTTTGCTTTTGCACAGTAGGCTCGTTTCTACATACCCCTCTCTATCTTCCAGACCAGCAAGAGGCCATGTGCAGAGTTCACATTCCAAGGAGGCAGGGTGTGAGGCAGGGCCAATGAGGAATGTGGACTTGGGGACTGGGGCAAGAACCAAGGGTCAGACTGAGAGGACTGGAGGGTTGCATTTGGCCTGAGGTCCCCCACCCCTGTTGTAAACCACTTTGATTTTTCTTTTTCTTTTTAAAAAAATGAATAGCAGTGTACAAATATTTTTATAATCAATCGAACAAACAGCAAGTCTGGAAGTTCCCTGTGAAAAGCAGCTGGAAAGGGCCACCCTTTTCATGAGAACCTTGTCACAAGTGATGACATTGCTTCTGAACAACAGCAGACACTGGAGGAAACTCAGGTGTTCAGAGTGTCATCGACAAAGCTGTCCCATTTTATCCTCACAGCAATCCTGTGGCATGGATTGTGGCTTGACTGAGAAAGATGGCCTGCGGAACAGCACAGCTCAGTGGGAGAGCACTTGCTTTGAGGAAACCCACATCCGGTCCCCGGCGTCTCCAGGTATGGTGACGAAGAACTCCTGGAGGAAACCCAGGAGAGACATAGCCCCCCAGGGCACACAGTAGACCACACTGGGTAGCCAATGTGGTGCTCTCCAGATGTTGCTGAACTACAGCGCCCATCATCAGTGACCATTGGCCATTATGGCTGGGGCCATAATGTTGAGTCCAACAACATCTGGAGGGCACCACGTTGGCTGTCCCTGATATAGTTAGAACAATACTGAGTGGGATGGACCAGGATTCTGAATTCAGATAAGAAAGCTCCCTGAATGAATGACTGAAAGGGCTTGAAATGCTGGGTTCCTCCTATCAACACTCTATAGCTTCTAAATTATCGTGATGCTTTGTTGAGTGTAAAGCACCAGCGCATGTTACGAGTGACCTGAACCGGGGGGGGGGGGGAGACAACAGACAGAAAGGCAATCTATTATTCCCTTGCAGATTCCTCCTCTAAAGTGTTTGCTGTTTTTGCAGGCTTTGCTCCTCCCCTCCCTTCTCTTCCTGACTTTGTTCTCTGTTGATTAGTAATAGCTCCCTGAGTGCTTCAGCATGTAAGGCTTTACTTTTTGTAGTGATAAACTTTATGTTTCTTTATTCTTTCAACTGCCAGTCTTAACAGAGCAGTTACTTCTGCACTCTGCTACAATATGTGTGTGTATGTGTAACCCTAACGTGCTTGAGGTTGGTTTCAGTGCTGAAGAACATGCTGTCTTTTTGCATAACCTTTACTCACCATTTCCTCCTTTTCACCTGCAGCAGCCTGCAACAGGAGAAACGTATTAGGCAAGGAGAACTTGAAGATTCAGCCAGTCCAGTTAAAAAACCCCGACACCACTGTAGAGGAATTGGAATGAAGGAAGTTGAAGTCACCCTCTTGCCCACAACTGTATTGCTTAAGGGCAGGGATGGAAGAGAAGGTTTAATGTGAACCTATTAAAAGGCGGTGGCCCTGGGTTTTTGGGGGCCCAGACAAGAGACAGCAGGTGCCAATAGCTGACTGTCTCGGAGAGGCTCTCCCCGGGGAAAGAGCTACACATGTTCAAGATCACGTGGAGAGAATGCAGGGAGACATGAACACATATATGAAGGGGACAGAGATTGGAAAAGTGACTTTTTTGAACTACAACTCCCATCAGCCTCAGCCAGCATGGCCACTGGATTGGGCTGGTGGGAGTTGTAGTTCAAAAAAGTCACTTTTCCAAGCTCTGGAAGGGGAAGAGCTGCCTGAGCTGGGTGTGTGTGTGTTT
Source organism: Rhineura floridana (assembly GCF_030035675.1). Lineage (NCBI taxonomy): Eukaryota > Metazoa > Chordata > Lepidosauria > Squamata > Rhineuridae > Rhineura > Rhineura floridana. The sequence continues at coordinate 203,861,563 of NC_084483.1, read as the reverse complement.
GTAAGGACTCTGTCTGCTGCTGCAGCTGTTGCCGTTGACCTACTCTGCCTTCATTTTTTGTCTTCTGCTCCACGTATATGAAGGGGAAGGGCTGCCTGAGGCAGGGCCTCGGCGCTGCACCAAGTGCGACGCTAAGTGTGCCCTTGGCGTCGCACTTGGCATTGTCTTGGGGTTGTCTTGGAGAAAAGACAATGGAAGAAATGTTTAGAGTGCTATTGGTTATGGAAGATGGGGTGAGGTGGGGAGAAGCACAATGGGACATGGGAGAATATTCTTAGATATTTTTATAATTGTTATGCTCGGTTTGTTTTATTTATTCTGTTATGTTATGTACATTGTTGAGATTTATTGTTTACTTATGTTTATTTCAAATGTGAAATATTTTTCCTTTTATTTGTATCAAATATGAATTGTATATTGATTTTCATGTTGTAAACCACCCAGAGAGCTTCAGCTACGGGGCGGTATAGAAATTTAATAAATAAATAAATAAACAAATAAGAGAGTCATTTGGGGCCCCTTAAAGGTATGAAAGCAAATCAATAAAATTTCACTTAATTCTGTGCATGGAGCTGCAATGAAAGTATGGATAAATGTGGATAATTTTTATTACGCCTGGAGTGGAGAATATTACTTAATACGTTATAATACTACACTGTCAATGCATAAATGCAAGTCACAAGCAAAAAGAAACGTCCCGTGACCTCCATGTGGGATGCTTTCAAAGAGAAACACACAACGACAACCACCAACCACCCCTATTGTATGATATCCTGGTAGGAGGGTCATATGGAGAATTGGTGGTAGCCAGTTGACTGATAAATAAACAGTATAGTTATTAGCCATTTAAGAGTCAATTCTCTAGTTGCCCTATTTAATGAAATGAATTTCAAGCAAAGTCCTCAATCAAATCACCATAGTCCAAACCTCTCCCAATTTTATATTAATCTAAAAACATCACTAATTCCATTAAGCCTGACATAGAAAGAGTGCAGATAACTTTTTGTCAACTTCAACTTTGAAAATGACCTCTCACTAGATGGGACAGTTCTGGGTACAGCAATCTGAAGTACTATGCGAAAACTGGGGTAAATATCTCGAATATTACACTATAATTGTAATTGGATAGACTGAAGGGCTGCCAAAGTGTGTCTTTTTCTTGAGGTTGGTTATATAAGCAAAACAGTTCAAACGAACCCTCTTGATCTCAGTCAGCAACTCTGTCGAACTAATGTATCCTTCAAGGATACATCGTCAAATATGAGTCCATGCTTGTTCTTTAACCCACACCATTTGCTTAAATCTGCAATCTAGGTGGACCATGCAACCTTTCCATTTGCTGCTGCATTTGCAACTCTGTACATCGCCAGTGTAGGAGATACATGCTGCCATCTGCCCCCTTCCCTAAAATCCACTGCTAAGCCCACTAATCCAAAGACAAGAGAGGGAAAATGGTGAAATCCTATGCATATTTGCTCAGAAGTAGGATTTTGCAGAAGATTCTGGGGACCTCTGAAGTGTGAGGCCCTGAAAAACTGCCCAGTTTGCACTCCCTAAAGCCACCACTGCGACAACATTCCAAAATGCAATGTATGTTTCAAAATTTCCACTTCAAACTTTGCTATGCAGTTCGTCAAACAACACGTGTGTACAGAAACATGCATATTAGGGGGAAATGTGCATTAAAATGCATGTAATATAAAAATAAGAACAGTAACGAAAAATTGCATACAAAAAGGAGTATACCAAGAGAAATGTACACTAAGAATAGTTATTCCTTGGTAGGTATTACAACTGCCATCAAACTGAACAGGGCAGCCACAAGGGATTGAGTCCAACTGCATTACAGGGAAATGGCAAAGGGACATTTCACTTCCTTTCTATCTGGGCATAGCGAAATTGACAGCAGCTTTTGCAAAATGATGGGGAATCTGTCAATTGATGCAGAAAGAAAAACAATGCTTGGAACACAGCATAGTTTGTGATCACATGCGGAAGGCTCTTCTACAGGCAGATCTTAGGAGGGTGTCCAGATAAATCCACTGGATAAATTGTTAAGAGGAAAGGTTGGGGGGAGATACTGAGTTCAGATGTTGCAAAGGATACTTGCAGGAAATATCTGCTTGCAGAGTTTCCCACTCAGATGAACAAGTATCTATTTTGACATTTCTTTGGCACTCTTACTCAAAAGAGGAACCTCCTGGTTTCATCCAGAGCTGGCTTCCCTCTGCCCTAAAGCATTTTCTCTCCAGCATTCAGAGAGATCTCAGAGAAATCTTCAGCCATGAGGTTCCTTTACATCAGCCTTGCCGTGGCCATTCTCGCCTTCCATATTGTGGCAGGTAAGAGGGCAGCTCAGACTGGGGAAAGGGACATTTGAGGGAGGACCATAGCTCAGTGGCACAGCATCTGCTTTGCATGCAGAAGGTTCCCAGGTTCACTCCCTGGCATCTCCAGCGAGGGCTGGGAATGTCCCCCATCTGGAATCCTGAACAGCTGCTGCCAGTCAGTGTAGACAGTATCGAGCTGGAAGGACTGATGGACTGACGCAACATAAGGGAGCTTCCTATCCTATCTTGGTTCCTAAATAGGAGACAGAGGAAGAGAGATGTATTTAAAAATAAAATTGATGTTTAGCTGTAGTCCTGCTTTTGTGCTTTCCTCTTTAACTATAATTTGTTTCAAATCATTACTGGTTTTTGCTAAAAGTATGGTATCGTCTGCATACCTTAAATTATTGATATTTCTCCCTCCAATTTTCACACCTTCATCTTGGTCCAATCCTGTTTTCCGTGTGATATGTTCTGCGTATAGATTAAACAGATAGGGTGACAAAATACACCCCTGTCTCACACCCTTTCTGATGGGGAACCAGTCAGTTTCTCCATATTCCGTCCTTACAGTAGCCTCTTGTCCAGAGTATAGGTTGCGCATCAGGACAATCAGATGCTGTGGCACCCCCATTTCTTTTAAGGCATTCCATAGTTTTTCATGGTCTACACAACCAAAGGCTTTGCTGTAATCTATAAAACACAGGGTGGTTTCTTCTGAAATTCCTTGGTCCGTTCCATTATCCAACTTATGTTTGCGATATGATCTCTGGTGCCTCTTCCCTTTCTAAATCAACTTGGACAGCTTGGATGTCTGGCATTTCTCGCTCCATATATGGTAAGAGCCTTTGTTGTAGAATCTTGACCATCACTTTACTTCCATGGGATATTAAGGCATAGTAATAGTGCGATAATTACTGGATTCCCTGGGATCCCCTTTCTTTGGACTTGGGATATATATTGAAAGCAGGATTGGACCAAGAAGAAGGTGTGAAAATTGGAGGGAGAAATATCAGTAATTTAAGATATGCAGATGATACCATACTACTAGCAGAAACCAGTAATGATTTGAAACGAATGCTGATGAAAGTTAAAGAGGAAAGCACAAAAGCAGGACTACAGCTGAACATCAAAAAGACTAAAATAATGACAACAGAAGATTTATGCAACTTTACAGTTGACAATGAGAACACTGAACTTGTCAAGGATTATCAATACCTCGGCACAGTCATTAACCAAAATGGAGATAATAGTCAAGAAATCAGAAGAAGGCTGGGACTGGGGAGGGCAGCTGTGAGAGAACTAGAAAAGGTCCTCAAATGTAAAGATGTATCACTGAACACTAAAGTCAGGATCATTCAGAACATGGTATTTCTGATCTCTATGTATGGATGTGAAAGTTGGACAGTGAAAAAAGCTGACAAGAGAAAAATCAGTAGATTTGAAATGTGGTGTTGGAGAAGAGCTTTGTGGACACCATGGACTGCAAAAAAGACAAATAATTGGGTGTTAAAACAAATTAAACCAGAACTATCACTAGAAGCTAAAATGATGAAACTGAGGTTATCATACTTTGGACACGTAATGAGAAGATATGATTCACTAGAAAAGACAATAATGCTGGGAAAAACAGAAGGGAGTAGAAAAAGAGGAAGGCCAAACAAGAGATGGATTGATTCCATCAAGGAAGCCACAGATCTGAACTTACAAGATCTGAGCAGGGTGGTTCATGACAGATGCTCTTGGAGGTTGTTGATTCATAGGGTCGCCATAAGTCGTAGTCAACTTGGAGGCACATAACAACAACAACAATATTCTCCAAGGAGCTCCAAGTGGCATACATGGTTTCCCTCTCCTCTTTAATCCCCACAACAACCCTGCAAGGTGGGTCAGACTGAGAGGCAATGACTGGCCCACGGTCACTCAGTGACCTTCATGGCTAAAATGGAATTTGAACCCTGGTCTCTCAGGTCCTAGTCCAACACTCTGACCAACCAACTGGTCTGAGGCAAACTACTTTTTGACTAGTCTTCTCATCTTCATTCTGGGAGTGACTTTTACAGGGTTACTGTAAAGGTCATAATAGAGGCAAAGTGCTTTGAATACTGGAAATCACTTTTAAATATCTCAGCACGTTCTTTATGTATTTATGTATGTCTTTTTTATGCATAAGAAGTCCTCTCAAATAATGAGAATTTCCCCCCTCGTCTTCTGTTTTGCACAGGGCAACCTCACACCTGTCAAAACCTAGGAGGCTACTGCAGGATCCCACTAAATGTGGCATGCCCCTATGGAACTCTTCCAGCCAACTGTGGCATTAACGCCAAGTGCTGTAGGAGTAAGTGATGTCCAATGAGTCGCTCATCCGCACAAGTGGGAAAAAAGCTTGCTGATTATTTAATCCTGATTTCCTGATCTAAGCTGTGGATTTTCATTTGAGGAAGCAGAAGCAGAGCTTTGCTTGTGCTAAAGGAAAAAGTGATTAATCCCTTTATACATCAGACTGACAAATACATTCAAGGAATATTAATCCTATTTTTAATTGTGTGAGATATGATTCAGTTCTGATGCTGCAGTTGTGTGTTCTGGGTCTTCTTTTAAGCATTAGAGCCTTGTCCCCCCCTTGGCCCATGAAGAGTTTTGAGACTGCAGATGTTCACATGTATGGCGACCGTACATTTATTAATTTGTTCATTTATTACATTTATATCTTGCCCTTCCTCCCGAAGGAGCAGATGGTGGCTCCATGTCAGTGGGGCAGGGTAATCTGCTCCGGGTTTTAGTCTGAAGTTTCAAGGAGCTGTCAAAGGTGCCGAACCTGTTGTTGGAAAAGGGTGTAGCACATTAGACAGCTCCTTCCATCCTATCAACTCAGATTCCACTGCCCTACTGACATGGAGCCCTCAACTGCCGCTGGTTCAAGACAAGGCAGACTGAGAATAGGGATGAGTGAATCTCTCAAATCCAGTTGCGCTCTGTTTCTCCTTTTTCCAATCTTCAATTCAGTTTCTCACCTTTCCACACATTTTTATAAGCCCTCATGAAAATTGATCAGCATTTTAGTGCGAATTACTCCACTCAGTGGTCAAGCATCTGCCTTGTAAGCAGAAGGTCCCAGCTTCAGTCCCCAGCATCTCCAGGTAGAGGTGGGAGAGACCCCTGCCCCAAACCCTGGAGAGCTGCTGCCAGTCAGTGCAGACAATACTGAGCTAGATGGACTGTTGGTCTGACTCAGTACAAGGCGGTTTACTATGTTCCTTACTGTACAGTTCTGTATGCAAATTTGCCTAAGATAATGCATGTTATTTTCACTGTTGTATTCACTTATTATGCATATACGTTAATCTGCATACTGTATATGCATTTCTGAACACATTACGTGACTGGAAAACTGCACTGCAAATCTGGAGAACTGCAAATGTCAAAAGAAAGTGTGAATAAGGTAAATGCAAACTGAACTGAAGTTCTTCCCCATTTCTGTGACCAGCTGACTGTAAAGGAGGCAAGCAGGGTTTTGCAGAAGATTCTGGGGTCCTCTGAAATGTGAGGCCCTGAAAAACTGACAGTTTGCACTCCCTAAAGCCACCACTGCGACAACGTTCCAAAATGCAAGGTATCCTTCAAAATCCCCACTTCTTCAAACTTTGCTATGCAGTTCTTCAACCAACACATGTGTACAGAAATGTGCATATTAGTATAGTAAGAAAAACTATAGAAAAAAGGTGTATACAAAGAGAAATCGACACTGAAAAGGGTTATTTCTTGGTAGGTATTGTTAGGAAATACAACTGCTGTCAAACTGAACAGGGCAGCCACAAGGGTTAGAGCCCAACTGCATTACAGGGAAATGGCAAAAGGACATTTCACTTCCTTTCTATCTGGGCATAGTGACAGCGTCTTTTGCAAGATGATGGGGAATCTGTTAATTGACGCAGGAAGAAAAACAATGCTTAGAGCACAGGACAGTTTGCGATCACTGTTAAGAATGCATGTTGGAGTTCCGCATGAGCAAAGCTCGCCCGAAATACAAGTTCCCCTATTGTGAGGGTAGCGGGACCTTTTGTTGGAGTTAATCTACACGTCATCCCTAAAGTGTGTATAGCTCTATCCTTAACCCAATGACGCACACAAAAAGCAACATAAAGAGTGGTTTTATAAAGAGATGAAACAGGAAAAATATTGCACTTTACTATTACAGTTAACAGTGAACAGTGCTCTAACAATTATTCATTCATTCATTCAGTCTATAGCGCTAGATAGACAAAAGCAAAGAGATTAACCCCTATGCACACTTCCAAGTTAAGCTCACCCACACAGAGAGAAAAGGAAAGAAAGGAGCCCAGAAATTGTGTATACCTTCCAGGAGAGTTTCTGCCAGCCCAAGGCTGAGAGAGACTTTCCTATCTAGTCCAATGAGCCAAACGCTCCGCCCTCATGTAACCAGCACTAGATTTGAAAGTTCTCACCCAAATCCTTAGCTCTGAAGCTGTGCGTTTGTCCCAATGATGCTGGGGTGTGTTGGCAAGTAAGGCTAAGGCAGCTGTTGGAACTCTCTAGAAAGAGGAACTGATGACCCTTCAAACCTCTCCTGCTTTATCCCTTTTCTAACTGAACTAACCCCAATGGAAACATGACCAGAGAGGTGCGAATGTGACAGGTAAGGAGAATAAAAGGATTTAGGATTTTTCCCAGAAACCATTCCCTGATAAATTCCCAGATAATGACTGCAACCTCCCCATTGCAAATTCCTGATGCTTCAGATCATTGCTATTGTGTCCCCTCCTGAAGCTTAAGATATCATAAACACTAGGCAGATGTATTCTTTGTTTGAAAGGAGTGCCTGCTTCTTACTGGGCGGCATTCCCCCAATTTCCATGAGAGTCAGGATGTCTATACCCTCAGGCTCCCAAGACATGTAGCTACTTAGAGTCCACAGAGAGGCTGTTTCAGGATTCTTTGCTGTTTGCAGGCTTTCCAAACTCTGGTTCACTGAGGTGAATAAAAGATTAAAACTCCCCAATACTTTGCTGTTCATTACATCACATGAGGAAGACTCATTTACAGGCAGATCTTAGGACGGTGTCTCGATAAATCCATTGGATATATTGTCAGGGTGAAAGGGTTGGGCGGGAGATACTGAAGGTTCCGATGTTGAAAAGGATTGTACAGGAAATACCTGCTTGCAAGGTTTCCCACTCAGATGAGCAAGTGTCTATTTCGACATTTCTTGGGCACTGAAACGCTATAAATAGAGGGAAACTCCTAGTTTCATCCAGAGCTGGCTTCCCTCTGTCCTAGAGTGTTTTCTCTCCGGCAGTCAGAGAGATCTCAGAGAAATCTTCAGCCATGAGGTTCCTTTATGCCAGCCTTGCTGTGGCCATTCTCGCCTTCCATATTGTGGCAGGTAAGAGGGCAGCTCAGACTGGGGAAGGGGACATTTGGGGGAGGACCATAGCTCAGTGGCAGAGCATCTGCTTTGCAGGCAGAAGGTTCCCAGGTTCACTCCCTGGCATCTCCAGCGAGGGCTGGGAATGTCCCCCATCTGGAATCCTGAACAGCTGCTGCCAGTCAGTGTAGACAATATTGAGCTGGACGGACCAATAGTTTGACTCAACATAAGGCTGTTTCCTATTCTATCTTGCTTCCTAAATAGGAGAGAGAGAGATGTATTTAATAATAAAATTGTGTTGTAAATGACCCCCCCCCCCAATTCACCATTAAGGCTGCAGTCTGAATCACACTGCAGGTTCCATGGTGATGATCTATTTCTAAGATTTTTAACCCACCCTTTTCTATAACTCCCTAGGGCAGGGTCACAACAATATAATATCGAGTAATTTAAAGCAAATAAATCCATGACAATTACAAAAAGAATTTAAGCAAGTAATAGCTGTCCAACCAGAGCAAAACAGTACAGAGATTCAGCAAAAGATGCTGGTTCCACAAAACAATCTCATCCATCAGTGTGTTCAAGTGTTCAAGGCGTGTTAATCCTAGTTTTAATCGTGAGATGTATGATTCAGTTCTGATGCTGCAGTTGTGTGTTCTGGGTCTTCTTGTAAGCATTAGAGCTTTGTCCCCCCCCCATTGTCCCACAAAGAGTTTTGAGACTGCAAACGCTCATATGAATGGCAACCGTACATTTATTTATTCATTACGTTTATATCCCTCCCTTCCTCCTGTCGGAGCCCACTATAGAGAGTACACCTTTATTATGTCACCTCTTACCTTTGCTGTAAACTAAAAAGGTCCAGATGCTGCAACCTTTCCTCCTAGGGGACTTGCTGCATCCTCTTCAACACTGTGGTTGCCCTTCTCTGAACTCTTTCCAGCTCTACAATATCTTTTTTGGGGATATTTGAGATTGTTTTTATTATGAGTGTTTCTAGCTTTTGAAACTTACTCTGTGTGTGTGTGTCTGCAGGCGTGTGTGTGTGTGAAGACTTGTTAAGGAAGCTCCAAAGATATATGTGATTTTATTTATATATTTAATTAATTTAATTAATACCTTTAATTAATGTATTTAATTCATTTATTGCATTTATATTAACAAGCCTTTTAAGTAGAGACCTTAACCCAGTCGGTGTCTGTGTTGGAACTGCTTTTTAAGATGTTTTTAAAGCTTTTAAAAAAAGATTTTTTTAAAGATGTTTTGTTTTAATATGCTTTTAAAGATGTTTTGCTTTAATATATTTTAATGTCTGATTTTATGATGTGTTAGTGTTTTTGTTTGCTGCCCTGAGCTCCTACTGGGATTAATTAATCATCATCATCATCATCATAATTTAATCCCCACAACAACCCTGCAAGGTGGGTTAGACTGAGAGGCAGTGACTGGCCCAAAGTCACTCAGTGATCTTCATGACTGAGAGGGGATTTGAACCCTTGTCTACCTGGTCCTCTCAGTCTCAGTCTTCTCATCTGCATTATGGGAGTGACTTACTTTTACAGAGTTAGTGAAAAGGTCATAATACAAGCAAAGCGTTTTGAATACTTGAAATCACTGTTCAAAAGCTCAGTATGTCCTTTATGTATCTATGTATGTCCTTTTATTTATTTATTTATTTGCAAGGGAAGTCCTCTCAAATAATGACAATTTCTCCCCCTCCTCTTTTGCACAGGGCAGCCTCAGACCTGTCAAAACCTAGGAGGCTACTGCAGGATCCCACTAAGTGTGACATGCCCCTATGGAACTCTTCCAGCCAACTGTGGCATTAATGCAAAGTGCTGTAGCAGTAAGTGATGTCCAATGAGTTGCTCATCCCCAGAAGTGGGAAAAAAGTTAGCTCATTATCTAATCCTGATTTCCTGATCTAAGCAACGGATCTTCACTTGAGGAAGCAGAAGCAGAGCTTTGTTTCCAAAGGAAAAAGTGATTATACATCAGACTGACAAATGCATTCAAGGCATATTCATCCTATTTTTAATCGTTGGAGTCCTGATTCAGTTCTGATGCTGCAGCTGTATGCTCTGGGTCTTCTTTTAAGTATTTGAGCTTTGTCATCCCCCCCATTGGCCCATGAAGAGTTTTGAGACAGCAGACGTTCATATGCATGCCAACTGTACATTTATTTATTCATTATGTTTATGTCATGCTGTTCCTCCTAAAAGAGCCCACTATAGGTGGCAGCTGGCGGCTCTATGTTATTTGGGGTAGTGGAATCTGCTCTGGATTTTCAGCACCTTGGACAGTTCCTTGAAAGTTCGGATTAAAACCTGGAGTGGATTCCATTGCCCCACTGACATGGAGCCACCAGCCACCACTGACAGTATAAACTGGTGGTTCTGATCCAATTGTTGCAACCCTCCATTAGTGAAGATGACTCAGCAGTCTGATGCTGCCTTAAAAAAGATGACTGTGGTTTTCGGCTCCAATTATAAAACCATAGGGCTGTATCCAAATAAGGTCTGCTCCGAGTACAGTCTTTGCAGTTAGAGAACCCAAGTTAGTCATGCCCATTAACCCCAATGCGTCTACTCTGGGAAGTGCTAATACTTGATACAACCCACAGATGAACTTGCCGCTACAAACTTCCACCTGAGTTTGCTTATTTCCTTTTCTCTCCCTATCTATTTTCCATTTATTTTTAAGATTCATTTTTATTTAGCAAAGATTTATTTATTATTTACTATTTATTTATTCGCTTGTGGCAATTGTGGTCCCGCCCAGCTTGATCATTCCATGAAAATGTGATATTGTTGACTAGACTGTCAATCAAATCTGGGCTTTCATCTCCACATCTGTCTGTTTAAATCTATGACCATCTTGCTGTACAGCACAAAGTTCCATTAATGAGATGAGTTCATTATTTCTTTTATGCAGAGAAACCAACAACAACAATGGCCTGTGATCGCCTCGGAGGCTACTGCCAGGTGGGCCTCAATGTACCTTGCCCATCTGGTGAAACTCTTCCAGCCAATTGTGGTATCAATGGAAAATGCTGTAAACCTCAGCAAAATTAGCGAGTGGCCCAGATCCACAAGTGTGAACATTCTATTGTTGTACCTGATTTCCTGATATGATGCAGATCTTTCCCTTCGGCAGTGGAGCAGAATTGCCTTTGTGTGAAATGTCAGTCTGTTGAAATGGCCATCTAATTAAATGTAGATTAAGCATGTGACTTTGAAATTCTATTTTTAAAAGGCATCCATGGCAAAATATGACCCAGCTGAAGTCACAGCATCACATCTCCTGAGAGGTCCCTCTTGACAAAGGTCCCATTGACATGAACCTGAGAGCGGATAATTGTAGCCATCAGTGTTTCATCAGAACTTTGGCTGGGTCACCACAGGCTAAATTGGTTGTGTGAACACTGGGTGGACATGCTGAATTCAACATAGATTGGAGTTGTGATCTAATTTTGGCCTATTTCAAGGATCAACCACCATGTGGCTACCCATGAGTCACTGAAGGTACATTCAATGCTAGTCCTACTCAGAGTAGGCCCATTGAAGTTATGATGAACTTAGGTTTATTAATGTCAGTAGGTCTGCTCTGACTAGGACTTATTACAACTCTGACTATTTTCAGTGTGAGATGTGAAAAATCGATGGGTCTAGGGAAAAATCTCTATGGATGAGAGTAGGGACTTGGAAAGGCACAGAGGGGGTTTGTGAGAAGGTACTGATGAGCCAAGGGGCCATTTATTATTATTAATGTTGTTGTTGTTGTTGTTGTTATTATATCCTGTCCTTCCTCCCAGAAGGAGCCCAGGGTGGCAGATTGCACCAACCACCCTCCACTAAAACACTAAAAACATCTTTAAAAACATAAATCTTAAGAACAAAACATTTTTAAAAAACACTTTAAAAACAATTCCAAAACAGGTCCAGACTGAGATCAAGGTAGCTACTTAAAAAGGTTTATTAAAAGAGGAAGGTCTTCAGTAGGTGCCAAAAAGACAACAGAGAGTTGAATGTTAAAGCCCATTCTTTGCATGCAGAAGGTCCCAGTTTCAATCATGATCTGCCTCTTTCTTTTATGGTGAGTGCATGGGGGTGAGGGGTGGGGATGGAAATACACGCTGAAGTGTCCATTTCTGTGACATTTGCAAATGTGTATTATGCATTAAGAGCATTTGGACGTCCCTCCTTACACTCACAGTTTAGAATACCATACCTCACGCCACTCACATATAATGTGTGGTACCTGGGACTGATGCAGATTCTCCTGTTTTACCTGCAGTCTATGGTACCCCGTAATTATCAGCCAAATTGGGGAGTTGCTTGAGACAGGGCATAGTGTGGGAGGGGACAATCTGCCATATGTGCAGACAACATTTCCAATGCTGATGTGCCTGTTGGCTATTCTCCTTGGTGCCTGCCTGCATAGTATTAACGAGGAAGAGGCCATGATGCATGCAGCTGCAGGTGCATATGACTATTCATTTTTCTTCCTTTGTCACCTGCACAATTTCAAATCACAAGTTGTAGTCCTAAATATTTGAAGGGAACCAGGATGCTGTGATCAAGGTTTCTGTTATTATAAAAGCAAACCCTGGAGAGCTCTGGACTAAGGGTCAGCTTTAGCAGGATTTCATCAGGGTCAAAACACCATCAAATCTGACTTGCTACATTGTTTCATTATGTCAATGTTGTCACATCCACAGTGGGATCCCTGACTGGCTAGGATCACTCTGGAGAGGAGAAAGAAGTCAGCAGTAAAAAGGGGAAACAATTGTAGAGAACAACACTGGGGGGGGAAAAGTGAACATTCTTATTGAGGAAGGTTATTTTTGTGTGTGTGGGGTGCGGGTGGGGGATAGAAGAAAATACTTCAGCCAGTGGCAGCTCTGGTTTTTTGGGATGATTTGGCAAGATGCCATCACTGGGCCTCCTTTGTGAATGGCCCCATATAATCCTCACTGAAATTGCTTTCAATCCACAAGGAATAAAAGGTCAGAGTGGAAATTGCTCCTCCTCATCTTCCTCCTTGCTCCTACCATAGAATTATAGAGTTGGAAGTCATCTAGTCCAGCCCCTTGCTCAGTGCACAATATGCTACAGCACCCCTGATTGTCCAGCCTTTGCTTGCATACCTCCAAAGGAAAGCACACCACTTCCCAAGGCACCCCTGGGCAAGCTAGTGTCAGGAGTCCCCCTTTATGAGTGTCTCCATCTCCTCTCTACTGCTGATGTCACTGCTAATTTGCTTGTCATCTCCCTTTGGCTTCATTCCACACATAAAAAGTCTGGGATCCTGGGAAGTGGAGTCCAGGGATGATGGGAATCATAGCCCAGCAACATTTGGAGGTCCACAGGTTCCCCAATTCCTGATGTCAAGACAACTGCAAGGAGATTGATTGTTAGATAACAATCAACATTCTCAATGGTAATGCCTGGTTTTCTGAGGACACAAGTCAGAAATCCCAATAAACTGTTCCCCCCTGCCACCCAGCAGGTCTTGAGTCAGCAACACCGAACAGGCCAAGCCACTCAGATTCCAAAGGAAACCCCATTTTCCAAATTTGCATCCAGAAATTCCATTATGGTGGTTGTTGCTATGTGTCATTGGGTGACAACCAGTGTTAGTCATGCTCACTGAAATCAAAAGAATTAAGTAACTAAAGTTCATTGATGTCAATGGGTCTACTCACAATGGTCATGCTCACTGAAATCAACAGAGTTAAGTAAATTAAGTTAATTGATGTCAACGGGTCTATTCTGGGTATGACTAAGGGCAGGTCAACACCATACATTTAAAGCATATCCAGCACATATTAAAAGCACATGCCATTCCTCAAAGAATCACAGGAACTGTAGTTTGTTTGGGGCACTGGGAATTTGTAGCTCTGTGAGGGGTAAGTCATAGTTCCTAGGATTCTTTGGGGGAAGTCATGTGTGTTAAATGTGCATTGGATGTGCTTAAAATGTATCGTGTAGATCTGCCCTTAGATGGATATCGCCCATTATCTTTCATACCCTTTTTCAGACAGAAGGGGATAAGCAACAATTTTTGAAAGATTACTGAGAATCTCTTCCTGTACTATTTACATATAAAAGAGAAAACAGAAAACAGGACTTTTCAAACCTTTCAGAAATAGTGATTACTTGCTACAAGGGGAGGTGGTTGTGCAAGAGAGATCCTACCAGGATTATTCAGCCCAATACACTGGATGTGCTTAGTTTAGGGGGAGAAAGGGGGGGGATTAGGAGATTGATGCTTGAATGGTTAAGAGGATAGTCCCAGCCAGGAACGGCCTGCCTATACTTTGCTTGTGCTCATTTGTGAAGCAGAGATCTGTGTTCTGATAATCCACCCGCGTATATAAATAATGGGAACTTCCCAGTTATACCTGGACTCGTCATCGCTTGAGAGGTGTTTCCCTCCCACAGCAGCCTCAGCAGAGAAAACTTTGGCCATGAGGTTTCTCTACCTTCTGCTTCCTCTTCTCCTCCTGGTTCTCCAAGTTGCTGCAGGTACAAAAAGTAGTTCAGATTGGGGAACTGTAAATGAGAAAGAGAGCAAGAGCTCACTTTAAAAAAATTTAAATAACCAGGGACTTAAAAAAATAGGGTTATATCAAACTAGGTCTTCCTCAGAGTAGATGTTCCAGCCAAGAGAGGGAGACCCTCAAGGCGCCAAAACAGGAAACACCAGAGAGTGAAAAAGGAGGAATTTTTATTGCTGCCCAATTTTTATTGAGGGTCTCCCTCTCTGTGGCTGGAGTGTCTTTGGGTGCCTTCCTCTTTGTTTTTCTGCTGCCATACTGAGAGTAGACCCACTGGAAAATATGGGTTTATGTTATTATTATTGTGTCAAGGTCTGATAATTAACAAGCTGTGCTCTATTTTTTTTAACAAATAATCTATTATTATCATCATTATCATTATCATTATTAATTATATCCCACCCTTCCTCCCAGTAGGAGCCCAGGGCAGCAATCAAAACACTCTGAAACATCTTGAAAACAGACTTTAAAAGATACTAAAACAAAACGTATTTAAAAACATCTTTTTAAAAAAGCTTGAAAAACATACCCTTCAATGGGGATGGTATGGGTATGACCTAGGAATGCAGGAGGCTGCCTTATTCCAAGTCAGACCAATGGTCTGTCTAGTTCAGTATTGCCTGCACGGACTGGCAGCAGCTCTCCAAGGTTTCATACAGGGTCCTTTCCCAGTCCTTTCCGGAGAGGCAGGGGATTGAGCCGAGGACCTTCTGCTTGTGAGGCAGATGCTCTCCCCCCGAGCTACAACTCTCCCCCAGGCTGCTTGGGAGCAATCCAAATCCAATATCCATTAGGATAATGGCGGTTTGGAATAGGCAGATCTCTGGCTGTGCTGGCTAACAGTCTGGGCTGCTATCATCATCACCATCACCATCATCATCTCATCTTTCTTTCAAGGAGCTCAAGATGGTGTACAAACTCCTGATTTTATCCTCAGAACAACCTTGTGAGGTAGGTCAGGCTGAGAGATAGTGACTGCCCCAAGGACACCCGGTGAGCTTCATAGCTAAGTGGGGATTTGAACCCTGGTCTTCCAGGTTCCAGTCCGACACTCTAATCACTGCACCACACTGGCTCTCACTGAGTACCCTGGCTGAAGTCTCCCATTCCGGCTCAGCCAGAGATATACCAGTGTAAATCCTCCATCACAGACTAGCTGGTGATCAGTGTGGTGGGGGAGGGATGGCGCAGGGGAAGCTTACT
Organism: Rhineura floridana; assembly: GCF_030035675.1. Taxonomy (NCBI): domain Eukaryota; kingdom Metazoa; phylum Chordata; class Lepidosauria; order Squamata; family Rhineuridae; genus Rhineura; species Rhineura floridana. The sequence goes on along the minus strand of NC_084483.1, from coordinate 203,846,079 downwards.
CCTATTCCAAACTCCTTTCAGCCCAGTCACATGATCTAACAGCCCAGAGCAAGTAACACTGGCCAAAAAAAGTGGTGTAAGTCAAACATGCTTTAAAGGCCGGTTTTTCCTCCTGAACGGAGTTTGAAACAGGTCATTTACTCTAGCTTAATTTAGGCTGGCGCACATTACACTGGCTTCATATAGTTTGGATTGCTTTGCCGGTCGGATACCACCCACCCACACCTATATGCATGCAAAATGCAAAACATATTAACACTTCTGTTTTCAAACCATTACTAATAATAAATAAATTGTGTTATATAACCATTTATACTAGTATGCATTTTTGTTTTCATTTCTTCTGTCTTATCCGAAGCTTTTGTTTTGTTCCCTTATTTCATTTCTGCGGTGAGAAGGCATTATATAATTTCATGGTCAATCTTTGCTAGTCAGCTTCCATCTAAAATTGAGCACCCTGTTGATGGACTAAGGGGTGGGGTGTGACTTAGTGTAAGGCAGATCCCTGTATTCCTGCTAGGGTTGCCAGGTTCATGGCCTGACACTGATCCTGTATCTTTAGGAGAAGAAAAAGTCAGCCAAGTGCAGGTTTTCCTGCAACACTGCAATGGGAAAAACCACAAGGTGGAATTCTCCCTTCCCCCTGCACAACTGTTAAAGATACAGAAGACCTCTTGGTTGCCAGGCCCAGCCTCCAAGAGGTCTTCTGTATCTTTAAAAGTTGTGCAGGGGGAAGGGAGAATTCCACCTTGTGGTTTTTCCCATTACAGCGTTGCAAGAACACCTGCACTTAGGTGACTTTCTCATCTCCTAAAGATACAGGATCAGTCTCAGGCCAAGAACCTGGCAACCCTAGTTCCTGCCTCTGCCTCTACCCTGAAGGGCTGCGGCTGGTCGAAATAATGGCCTGGACTGAAAGGCTGGCAACCCACATTAAAAAACAACAACAAACCTATCCGGGGATGGAGCTACTGGTAGGTGCAGCCAAAAGTAGGCAGGGCTTTTTCATCATTTTTTTTGGTGGGAGGGTTTTTTCTTGTGCTCTCTCTCTCTTTCCCTCCATTTTTTGTGTCGCTGCTGATGCTGATCTTCCAGCGCTTTCCCCTCTGTGCTAAACGGGCAAATTTACTGCCTTCATTTAGGCACCAGGTAAAAACATTTCTATTCACCAAGGCCTTTGGAGCTCAATACTCTGCTCTTAGTCAGGTGGGAAAGTGGATCTTGTTTTTTAGTTTTTTTGTGAGTATTTTGTGTTGTTGTGTGTCTTCAAGTCGATTATGACTTATGGCGGCCCTATCAATCAGCGACCTCCAACAGCATCTGTTATAAACCACCCTGTTCAGCTCTTGTAAGTTCAGGTCTGTGGCTTCCTTTATGGAATCAATCCATCTCTTGTTTGGTCTTCCTCTTTTTCTACTCCCTTCTGTTTTTCCCAGCATTATTGTCTTTTCTAGTAAATCTTGTTTTCTCGTTATGGGTGCAAAGTATGATAACCTCAGTTTCATCATGTTAGCTTCTAGTGATAGTCCTTTAGGATGTTTTTATTGACGTTTTTATATCTGTTTTTAATGGTTGTAAGTTGCTTTGAGGTTCATTGTGGAAAAAAGAGTAACTAATAAATGTAAACAATAACAACAACAAATAATCTGATCTGATATAAAGCAGCTTCATAAGAGTTTCTTATGCTATTGCATTGTTGGGTGGTGGGGGAGTAAATGATTATATCGAGGGTTATGTGATAGTACCTCCAGACTGTCAGTGTTTTTGTGGGAGGGGTTCAAGTGCATACTGGAATTATAGGTTTGCACAATTTGTGCGGATCAATGTGCTCTGTCATCCTAGTGCAACAAATCGACATAAAAAACAGCAACCCAAAATGTTTACAGCTTGGAAAGAGACAGGGAAATGTGTGGGATGGACGAATGATTAATTGGAAGATGTGTAAACATCCTGCAAGCAAATCAGGATGAAGGCAGAGTGAATACTCTTTGTTGGATCACTGCTCCATTAGCAAATCGGGACAAATGCTCAATGAAGACTGGACATTGTCTACCCTCCTCTGCATAAACTTTGTGGAAGCAAAACAGGACAAATGCTCAATAAACAGGTTACCTGAAGGACCCCACAGTCCAATCAGAATCTATTTATCTAAATCTGTGGCCATTACTTTTAACCTCCCAGGGCAAGATCTGACTAATGATCCAATTCTCTGTTTCTTTTATCCAGACCAAGCTCAGCTTTGTAAAACGATGGGAGGCTTCTGCATTGCTCGAATTTCTCACTGCCCCAGCAACGAAATACTTCCATTCAGTTGTGGCGAGGGCAAAAAATGCTGCAAAAAGTGAAGCTCAGATCCGGTGGATATTTATCAGTGAATCTGATATGAGAGATGGGCGTTCTCTTGGGGAAATCAAGAGGGATCCATTTGTCCTAAAACAGAGATGGGAAAAGCAGTCTGTTCCACTTATTAAATGCATGTCAACAATAAAGATATGAAATCTTATTTTTAAGGTGTCCATTGCAAGATTATGAATCAGTCCCAATGTTCCCTGCTCAGGTCTGAAGTTTTCCTAGCTCCTAATGACGTTTGTCATGCTCAAAAAGCTGTTCTGGATTAGATGACTGCCAAACAGTCTACAAACAAAGGCAGCCCTGTGTATAAGACTCCACAGTAATCTGATCTGGTGAGAGTATGAACAATCATAACCAGGCTATCTTTCCAGAAGGGCCACAGCTGGCATACCACTCTCAGCTGGTGCAAGGCACCCTGAGCCCCTGCTGCCATTTGTGCATCCAGTGTAAAACTGGATCTAGGAGTACCCTCAAGTTATATACCAGATCCTTTAGAGCAGTGGTTCTTAACCTTTTCCACTGCCAGCACCCCTTGCATTTCCAAGATATGGTCTCCCATCAGTGCTCTACAGGCAACATTTTGGACAGCCTTGTGGGGCTCCTGAATTGACTGAGGGGAGAGGGAGTTATTGACATCACACTTTAACTTGGAAGGGGAGAGATCCCCAAATCAATCTGACTTGTCTTGTTATTCAGTGCACATACAGAGTTAATGTGCACCACTAACAAATAGTCCAAAGAGTCATGGATTTCCCACTCTGGTGCTCCTCCAGAATATCAGATGCTCAATCCCATTGACTGTGTCCAAAGTTAATATATATTTACCACACCAGTTGCATGTTCTTTCTTTCTTTATATCTAGTAACAAAGCATGCAGTGTTATCATCATAATACTTTATGTAAACGGGGGGATTTCAGAGCCTCTGCCGTTTTGCGGTTGAACAGATGGACACTTTTGTCCACATGCTGCTCTCTTCTTCCTCTACCTTGGACCACACTACCTGCACGGCTAGCATGTTCCCTGACACGTCTTCAAAGCAATGGCCATAAAACTCCACCTCGACCTTTTTAGAAAACTTGGTCAGCAATAGGGCTTATCAGTAAATCATGTCATGCACCAGGAAGATAAGAACATAAGAACATAAGAAGAGCCTGCTGGATCAGGCCAGTGGCCCATCTAGTCCAGCATCCTGTTCTCACAGTGGCCAACCAGGTGCCTGGGGGAAGCCCGCAAGCAGGACCCGAATGCAAGGACACTCTCCCCTCCTGAGGCTTCCGGCAACTGGTTTTCAGAAGCATGCTGCCTCTGACTAGGGTGGCAGAGCACAGCCATCAGGGCTAGTAGCCATTGATAGCCCTGTTCTCCATGAATTTGTCTAATCTTCTTTTAAAGCCATCCAAGCTGGTGGCCATTACTGCATCTTGTGGGAGCAAATTCCATAGTTTAACTATGCGCTGAGTAAAGAAGTACTTCTTTTTGTCTGTCCTGAATCTTCCAACATTCAGCTTCTTTGAATGTCCACGAGTTCTAGTATTATGAGAGAGGGAGAAGAACTTTTCTCTATCCACTTTCTCAATGCCATGCATAATTTTATACACTTCTATCATGTCTCCTCTGACCTGCCTTTTCTCTAAACTAAAAAGCCCCAAATGCTGCAACCTTTCCTCGTAAGGGAGTCGCTCCATCCCCTTGATCATTCTGGTTGCCCTCTTCTGAACCTTTTCCAACTCTAGAATATCCTTTTTGAGATGAGGCGACCAGAACTGTACACAGTATTCCAAATGCGGCCGCACCATAGATTTATACAACGGCATGATGATATCGGCTGTTTTATTTTCAATACCTTTCCTAATTATCGCTAGCATGGAATTTGCCTTTTTCACAGCTGCCGCACACTGGGTCGACATTTTCATCGTGCTGTCCACTACAACCCCGAGGTCTCTCTTCTGGTCGGTCACTGCCAGTTCAGACCCCATGAGCATATATTTGAAATTAAGATTTTTTGCTCCAATAATTTTACACTTGTTTATATTGAATTGCATTTGCCATTTTTCCGCCCATTCACTCAGTTTGGAGAGGTCTTTTTGGAGCTCTTCGCAATCCCTTTTTGTTTTAACAACCCTGAACAATTTAGTGTCATCAGCAAACTTGGCCACTTCACTGCTCACTCCTAATTCTAGGTCATTAATGAACAAGTTGAAAAGTACAGGTCCCAATACCGATCCTTGAGGGACTCCACTTTCTACAGCCCTCCATTGGGAGAACTGTCCGTTTATTCCTATTCTCTGCTTTCTGCTTCTTAACCAATTCCTTATCCACAAGAGGACCTCTCCTCTTATCCCATGACTGCTAAGCTTCCTCAGAGGTCTTTGGTGAGGTACCTTGTCAAACGCTTTTTGAAAGTCTAAGTACACTATGTCCACTGGATCACCTCTATCTATATGCTTGTTGACACTCTCAAAGAATTCTAATAGGTTACTGAGACAGGACTTTCCCTTGCAGAAGCCATGCTGGCTCTGCTTCAGCAAGGCTTGTTCTTCTATGTGCTTAGTTAATCTAGCTTTAATAATACTTTCTACCAGTTTTCCAGGGACAGAAGTTAAGCTAACTGTCCTGTAATTTCCGGGATCCCCTCTGGATCCCTTTTTGAAGATTGGCGTTACATTTGCCACTTTCCAGTCCTCAGGCACGGAGGAGGACCCGAGGGACAAGTTACATATTTTAGTTAGCAGATCAGCAATTTCACATTTCAGTTCTTTGAGAACTCTCGGGTGGATGCCATCCGGGCCCGGTGATTTGTCAGTTTTTATATTGTCCATTAAGCCTAGAACTTCCTCTCTCGTTACCACTATTTGTCTCAGTTCCTCAGAATCCCTTCCTGCAAATGTTAGTTCAGGTTCAGGGATCTGCCCTATATCTTCCACTGTGAAGACAGATGCAAAGAATTCATTTAGCTTCTCTGCAATCTCCTCATCGTTCTTTAGTACACCTTTGACTCCCTTATCATCCAAGGGTCCAATCGCCTCCCTAGATGGTCTCCTGCTTTGAATGTATTTATAGAATTTTTTGTTGTTGGTTTTTATGTTCTTAGCAATGTGCTCCTCAAATTCTTTTTTAGCAAGATATGTGCCCATGTGCTTGCCCATGTGCTTACACTGATAGCAGGTGAAAGGTACACAATATACCAGGCTCCCCAAACACAACAGTCCTGATTTTCCAGGCCAGCGAGGACAGTTGCAACGTTGCCCTTTAATCTCCTTCTCAGGTTGAGTGAGGCAGGGAGAAGACAGCAATAAAGGACATATAGGAAAGTGACTCATGCCAAGCCAAATCCATTGCTCCATCAAGCTCAGTAGTGTCTACTCTGACTAGCAGTGGCTCTCCAGAGTTTCAGGCAGGGAGCCCTGTCTGGAGATGCTGGGGACTGAGCCTGGGACCTTTTGCACGCAAGGACTGTGCTCTACCACTGAGGCATGCCCTTCTTCACATGTGAGAAAAGAGATGGCAGCCGTGCCTCCTCCTCAGACGTTTAGCTAAGGGTAGCATTACAGGAAACAGGTAGTGGATTCTCCTAGTATCTGCTGTCATCTTCGCACTGATGGTCAAATCTTTAGAAAAGACTCCTGACCAGTGGAGCCCAAAACAGCCCAGTATGAACCACACATGTTCAGTGGGCATGGATACTAACTAAGGCTACGTGCGCACTAGCCCCTGGAAAAGCAATGAGATTGTTTTCTCCGGGTGTTGTTTGAGGCGAATCTGCACCCAGCTAGTTTGGTTCAGTTTTTTATCATATGGGCTCCAGTGGGCGGAATAGGGTGGTATTGACCAAACAGTTTCGAAGCTGGTGTGAAGGTGGCTTAAAGGGAAAAGTCATCCAATCTCAAAAATCCCAGATTTTGGCATAAAAAGGAACAGAGTTTGATGGATGCCATAAGTCCCCAGATTCATGACACAGAGGTGGAGAGGAAAGACACTGAAACCAGTACAAATGCGAGTGTGCTAATAGCCCTAAACAGAAAAAACTGGGGTGGCTGGAGAGGAAGGAGGGGAAATCATGGAAGAGGCCATAGCCGGCCGGCCAAAACTGGTCATTTTTACAGGTCTCTCTTTAATAAATATATTTATTTTTCATTCTCTTTGATTCAGGCTCCTTTGTGTGGAAGGGTGGGCTAAAAATGTAACAAAGAAAGATAGATAGATAGATAGATAGATAGATAGATAGATAGATAGATAGATAGATAGATAGATAGATAGATAGATAGATAGATAGATAGATAGATAGATAGATAGATAGATAGATAGATAGATAGATAGATAGATAGATAGATAGAAAGCAAGCAAGCAAGCAAGCAAGCATTTGGGGCCACGAATGAAGTCACTTCTCCTTATCCTGCTTCAGTGATATCACCTGTAAATTAATGATTTTAAAAGTTATGTAGAACTCAATATACACAACTGGGGTCACCAATCTTTTTTGACCCTTGGGCATATTAGGAGTTTTGAGAGTCCCATGGGCACTACGCCTCCCCCCAGCTACTTCTCAGCCCTGGATCACTCCCCTGCCCTCTGACAAACAAGAGGAAGGGGGCTTATGCATGTGGACACACAAACACACATAGTTTGCCTTTCTATGGTGAATGGGTAAAAAAGAAAAAAGACGCATCCACTAGAATTAAAATGGATCCTCTTGAATTGGTTTGATTTTACAAAGGGTCTGCAAAACACACAGGCACACACCATCCAATTACAGATTACATTGGTAGATTATATAGCAAATAAAAATCACACATCTGCTGCTTGCCAACAGTACAAAAAGAAAATAATTGATCCAAGGCATGGATCACTATAGATCTTCATGATTCTTTACACAGGATGAGAAACAAGCAAGCAAGCGAGCACACTGTCAAACCACAGAGCACATCTGTGGACACAGTGGAGGCTTATGATTTGATGGTGCTTTCCAAGCGGATCCTCTGTAAAAAGCTTGGGGATCTGTGGCTTGGATCCATGTCTTTGCCTCCATCGTGGCTGCACTGGGAAGCACCAGATCTGTAATTTTTATGATTCAATCCACAGAGACAGATGTGATCTGTGATTTGATGGTGGTTTGGGGCGAAGGGAGAGCCTGTGAAAAAATATGTGATGGTCTAACTTCAGTCCATTGATTCCACTGGGTCTTGGCCCTTAGAAAGATGCCTTATACTGACTACTGGGCCATCTAGCTCAGTACTGTCTACACTGACTGGCAGTGGCTGGAGCTGCTGGGAACTGAACATGGGACCTATTGCATTCAAGGTAGATGCTCCATCACTGAGCTACGACACTTTCCCTATTCTTCAGAAAAAATTAATTCACACACACACACATATCAGTCAACTGAATATCAGTTGCTGGGAAGCACAAATGGGACTCGGGTTCTACTTGTGAGCTTCGCATGAAGGCATCTGGTTGGCCACTGTGAGAACAGGTGCAAGACTAGGAGGGCCTTTGATCTGATCCAGCGGGGCTCTTTTTATGTTCTTGTGAGGCATCCAGAGTGAAGGACCATTTCAAGGAACACAAGTAACCAACGTGGTGCCCTCTGGCTGTTGCTGGACTACAACTCCCATCATCCCTGACCATTGCCCAGGGGCTGGGTCTGATGGGCAGTGTAGTCCAAAACTATCTGGAGGTAAGGATGGCTGCCCCTGCATTGCAGGATTAGTTGGAGAGGAGCCCACTCTACTGCCTGAGCACACAGCGGTTCTCTTCAGCTTGGCCTTGATGTGTTGTGCTTGGTTGCAATTATTTATTTATTTATCATCTTTATTTATACCCTGCCCTTTTTGCAGTGGAACTCAGGGCGGCTTACAACAACATAATACATATGATTAAAACATTCAAAATTCTACACTGAAATAATTTTAAACCTTTAGCAAGATTAAAACATTTAACACCCACTTAAAATAAATAAAACAAATTAAAATAGTGCACTTAAGCAACAGACAATGCAGCAACCTCTCAACGAACTGTCCTAACCACCTTTTATTCTAAAAGCCTGTTGGAATAAAAAAGTCTTTGCCTGCCGACAGAAGGACAATAAAGAGGAGGCCATCCTTGCCTCCTTAGGAAGGGAATTCCAAAGCCTAGGGGCAGCCACCGAAAAGGCCCTCTCTCGCGTCCCCACCAGTTGTGCTTGTGAGGGCATTGGGACTGAGAGAAAGGCCTCTCCCGAAGATCTCAGGGCCCGGGCAGGTTCATATAGGGAGATACGGTCTACGAGATAGCCTGGACCTAGGCCATATAGGGCTTTATAGGTCACAACCAACACTTTGAATTGTGCCCGGAAACAAACTGGCAGCCAGTGGAGCTGTTGTAACAGGGAGGTTGTATGCTCCCTGTAGCCAATCATGGTATCTCCACAGTGTGTTCCAGGCCCAAAAATGGGCATGAGTGAAAGGCTTTGGAAATAAATTTTAAATAAGAAGGGGAGGAAGATAGTTTGCGACAGAAAGGAGGGTTGGGATGCTTCAGTTAAGGATGGAGCCACCAAGGGCTATTATGACACTTTCTGTTGTGTGATTTGTAACACAATCAAACTGCCCATTGCCAAAAGCTCTCTAGCAACTTCCTTAACTTTCTTAACAACAGCCAGAGCACATAAGAAATGGCCGGGCACTTGATCACATCCACTGTCTTTTTCTTCAGAGGATAATCAAGCTTCCATCCTTTGCAGATCTTCCAAATCTGGGGGCTTAATTCTCTTTATTCTCTCCTGACACAGCTTAGGGAAAGCAAAGAAAATTGATTGATTGATTGATTGATTGATTGAGCTTATTTATATGCCACCTTTCCACAGCAAGCTGTGTCCATAGTGGCTTACAACAAAGAGAAGTCAGTTTACAAAACATAATAAATTCAAGCAGGACAAAAACCAACAATGTAAAAACATAAAACAAATTCAATATTACAAAAGAAAAAATCTAGATTGAAATACATTAAGTACAAAGCGAGTAAGTACATTTTAGCTCAACTGAGATAAAATAAAGCTAAATAAATTAAACTTACTATATTTACATACCTAAAATACAAATTTTGTTCACATTTATACATTTGCAAAGTGAGCGAAGACACACAGATCAAAGTAAAAGCAAATGGATTGCAGAATATTTCCTAAAACATCATTCAGACTTCAGTATGGTGTGTTTCCTGAAGTTGCAGTCTGAGATGCTCCTTCATTCCCCGGATGTCAATGATTTAGAATGAGGAAGAATGGATTTAGAGCAAGGGTGGTCAACCTGAGCCCTGGGACCATAGTAGTGTAATTTCATGCATATATCAAGAAGGGAGGAAGGAGGGGGCAAAAAGAGATAGAAAGGAAACATGTAAAAGGGCCTTCTCTGTGGTGGCCCCCAGATTGCGGAATGGCCTCCCTTCTGAGACGCATCTTGTGACATCATTTTGCAGCTCTTTACCCAGGCCCTTGGATGAGTGGATGCATTCCCTCCTCTTGCACAGGTGTTTCAGACCGTTTTGTTATTGGTTAGTTTTCTCTTATCACTTTAATGATAATGTGTGTCTGTATTAATTGTGATGTGAGAGCCAGTGTGGTGTAGTGGTTAAGGTGGTGGACTATGACCTGGGAGAGCAGGGTTCGAATCCCCACATAGCCATGAAGCTCATTGGATGACCTTGGGCCAGTCACTGCCTCTCAGCCTCATGAAAACCCTCTTCATAGGGTTGCCATAAGTTGGAATCGACTTGAAGGCAGTACATTTACATTTTATTAATTGTGATGGTTTTGTAACCCACCCTGGCACGATTTGGTGCTGGAGGAGGCAATAAGTACAAACCTATTATACATTTTGGAAAATTGTTTGTTTGTTATGCAAACAAGGGCCTTTGGTCTGATCCTGCAAGGGCTCTGCTTAGGCTCTTTAAAAAAATGGCAGCCTTCCTGAAGAAACGGGGGAGAAATTTGATTGTTTGCATTTAGAGTTGAACTTACTTAAAGTCACACTTTCTGAAATAATGCATGCACCAAAACGGAGCTATCCTTTGACATTTGCCCTTCTCCTAATTTTGTAGTGCAGCCCTCCAGCCAAGCAATGTGTACAAAGAAGCAGACATCTGGGTAAAGCGAGCATAAAAATGCATATCTTAGTGGGAATGCATTACGTTAGGGAAAACTGCTTTGCAAAAAACGAGTATATTAGGCAAATTTAAGAATGGAAAAATGAGAGATTGAAAGAAACCAAAATGGACATATTTACCTGTTCCTGTACCTGCAGGTTCTACAAGTGCGAGTGCAGTTACAGGAATAGGTAAATAACCATTTTGGTTTCTTTCAATCTCTCATTTTTCCATTCTTAAGTTTAGTTATCCCCATTTCCAAAATCTTTTTTAAAAAACCACACAAATCCTTGTGAAAATTCATCAGCGTTTTAATGCAAATCTCTCCTAACATACCCCTTTAATGCAATTTTTGCCTAATATACTCTTTTTTTGCAAAGCAGTTTTCTATTTCACTTCTCACTGAGCTTTTGCAAGAGGCTGTTGCAGGAACAACATCTCTGCAATAATAACCATCTCCTCCATCTGCAAAAATCAACTAGGAGGGAAAGGAACAGAGAGGAAGCAAAGGCGAGTAAACAACCACATGAAAAAGTTTTGGGCTAGGAACTCGCCTTCCCCTCCCAAATTCACCTTCTTATTTTTTTCCTTTCTTTATTGGTCACCATATACCAAACCTTGGTCTCTAGGAGACTCTCATCCATTCAAATATAAAAAACTGATACAATGCCATTTAAGGAGAACCCAGGGGAGGCATCTCTTTCCCCTGTACTTTTGCATTCAGTGCATGGAGCATCTGATGGATATTGCCTTCGGCAGAAGACGACCAGGATAGGAGGGGGGGAAATGACCCCCCTTCAAAGGTATCAGTGGAAAAAAATAAGTGGTTTTCTATTTCACTTCCCACTGAGCTTTTGCAAGAGGCTGTTGCAGAGAAAACATCTAAGAACCATCTCCTCCATCTGCAAAAATCAACTAGGAGGGGAAGGAATGAAGAGGAAGAGCCTCCCATCAGTGGTGCATATGGGGACAGGGCTCACCATGATTCAGCATCTGATTTTGGCTTCCAACAGGGAAACTGTGAAAGGCTACAATTCTATGTACCAGGCCTGGGAAGCCTTTTGCCCTCCAGATGTGGCTGGATTCCAACTCCCATGGGCCCCGCCAGCACAGATAAAGGTGATGATTCTGATGAATGATGGAGTCCAAGTGCAGCCACATCTGGAGGGCCAAAGGTTCTCCAGCCCTGTTAGATGCAGTTACCTGGGAGCAAGTTCCACTGAAACCAACAGGGCTTACTTTTGAGAAGAGAGGTACAGGCTTGCACTAGAAGTCTCTCACCGCAAAAGTTTCATAACACCGTAAAGTCTAACTTGTTTTGTAACTTAAGTCAGGATCAATTGCTTACTTAGACCTAATGGGGTTCCAACCCTCTTTACTGAACCCAGCCTGATATGAATTCCAGCACTAACTGTTTGAGCAGTTGCATCATCAAACGATAGTGGAATAGTTTCTGAGCATGTATACGGCACATTCTCTTAATCCTCTGAGTACACACTACCAGCATCTACTTATGTACAAAGGTCGGATGGGGAGGCCTTTTAAATTAGACTTACTTTGAAGAACAATACTCGTATCAATTATTTAGGAGCACATGTGCTTGCAAACACACTTATGCTGCAATCTATAAAACAATTAAGATGACCAAGAAGCAGTCTTTAGAGCCATCCTTTCCTACTGGAAGCCCTGCAGCTGTGAAAGAAGATCCTTGACCCAAAGGGTAGGGATGTTAATCAAAGCAAATGTTGGTGGGGGTGACATTCAAAACAGGCAGGCACGGGCACAGTTGTTGCTGCTGAGTGACTTCTGCTGCCACTTCTTTTTTCCTCAGAATGTTTCAGATCTATAATTTACCAGGCCTGACAAATACATTTTACGTCCAGCAATAAAGCACAAATCTCTCCCCCCCCTCCTCCCTGCAATTCCAAATGCAGAAGCCAGCTGGATGTGCACCTGAATTTAATTTACTCCCTGCTTCCCTTACTCAGCATCTGATCCCTGAGGTGCCTGCCTCACTGGGCCTAGTGTTAGGGCCGGCCATGATAGTTAGAGTCAGCGTGGTAGAGCACAGTGGGGAGGAGAGCCTGGCTGGGAGGCCAGAGTCTGTGCGTTCAAATCCCCGTTTGAGTCTCCTGGGCGTCAAGCGCCAGCTAAAGGTCACCCCCACAGAGAGTGGCTCAGGGGTGACGTGCCCTGCCACCTGTGCAGCCGTGGGCCAGCGGTGTTGCAAATATTGCTGTTTGTTCCCCTTGGTAGGCCTTTTTCTAATATACCACCAAGAACGAGAAGTCAGTCATCGAGGGTTCAACCCAAATTTATTCTGCAGAATAGAGACACTTACATGCTCATACTAAAAAGTGAGCTGCCTGCCATATTACTGAACAGGCCTTGTTTTACACCTTATCTCAATGGTGCTATATGGCAATAAAAGTTACAATCAAGCAGTTTAATAAAACAAAACTTAAAGATATGTCATCACCTTTTGGGTATCTGCCAATTACATCTGCATAAACAAGATAAACCAGAACGTCCTAGCTAGTTTCTTGATTCTTATCTTAGTACATTGCAATCTGTCCCCTAAGACCTTCAAAGTAGCTGTACTGTACCTTCATTATGCACATTATAACACAATCTGGATTTTCTCAACAGCGGCAGAGTCTCAAGGAGCCCAGTTGCCCCCCAGCTGGCAGGTGCGGACAAGGAAGGGGCTGGCTGGTGCAGCTGTGGCAAGCTGAGCAGGCCCTCGCCAGCTGGGGAGGACTAGCCTCAGAGGGAGGCAATGGGAAACCCCCTCTGAATACTGGTTACCACGAAATCCCTATTCATAGGGTCGCCATAAGTTGGGATCGACTTGAAGGCAGTCTATTTCCATTTCAGGTATAGTGCAGGGGTTCCCAAACTGTGGTCTGTGGATCATCAGTGGCCCAGGAGCTTTATCCAGGAGGTTCATGGCATGTCCTCCTTAAATACTCGTATTGATTTTTAATTTTTTTTATTGCTTCTTTGTGTTTCTTATTTTGTATTTGATTGTATATTATAGTTTGAATTCTATGGTATGCAAACTGTATTACCATAAAATACAACATAAGAAATAAAAGATGCAATAAAGTGCAATTAAAAATCATACAGCATCTACCACAGTGCATTACATTTGTTACAATATGCAATCATTAAGTGGTCCACCAAGACTATACAATTTTTTCAAGTGCTCCTAGGGAAAAAAAGGTTAGGAACAATTGGTATAGTGGTTAGAGTGTTGAACTGCAACCTGGGAGACTTGGGTTCAAATCCTCACTCAGCCATGAAGATCACTGGGTGACCCCTGGTCAGTCACTGCCTCTCAGCCTAGCCTACCTCACAAGGTTGTTGTGAGGAAAAAATGGGAAGGAAAGAACCATGTACACCGCATTGAGCTCCTTGGAGAAAAGGCAGGATAGAAATATAATGAATATACAAAATAAAAATAATGAATTCATTCTCTGAGTATGGATTAGGGATAGGAGAGATTCAGTTTGGTTTGGATTTTAATGCAAAACTCCCTGATTTGCACTTCCTTAAACAATACACAAAAGAACACATCCATCTATCAAAATTCTCACTTTTCTGAATTTTGCAATGCAGTTTTCCAATCTATAAAGTGTGCAAAAATGCATATATTCATGAAAATAATGTACAAAAATGTATTAATGAAATTTGCTTGTAAAAAGGTGTATATCCAGACAAATTCACACTAAAATGCTGATGAATTTTCCTGAGAACCTTTTTTTTTATATATATATAATTGCAAACTGATGTAGAATTGTGGATGACTGAACTTAAGGTTGGGAAAATGGAGAGAAACCAAAATGGACAGATTTGCCCATCTCTCACGTGGATCTTTATAAAGCCAGAATGGCACCATCCACACATGAAAGAGAAATAATATCAGAAGGCTTGAAGGAACTCCAAGGTTGGGAAAAGTACAAAAAATATTTAAGGGGGGGGGAAACTCCTGAGTGTAGTGGAGAGGAGTGAGGGAGGATAATCCAAAACATCTCAGTAAGGACCAAGGATGCTCAATGGGCATGATTTATCTGGGGAGAAGCAGAAAACTGGGAGAGAGGAGGGTGCAATGGAAAAGAGCATGGCTGGCTGATTGGCTGGAGCCCTGAACAGAAGTACCTCATACTGCAACATTTTGTTGCAGATCCCGCTGGTCTAAAGCAAATCTGTTCACCTGATCTGAAACAACTGGATAAGCTCCACTTAGTGGAGGCTGGTCCATTAAGGCAAAGAGGGCACCACCCAACCAAACTCTGTCTGCTCTCAGCCACCTGCCTGCCTAAGCAACCATCCCAAGTCTCAATGTTGCCCTTTTAGAGCACACATGGGAGGATGATGGGGACAAAACTAGAATGAGTTGGCTCTGGGTCCACCTACCATCGGCCTCCCCGCCAGACCCAGTGAGCACCAGCCACCGTTGGCTCTAATTATCTTTATCCTGCTGCTGTGCACCATCTTGAAACCAGTGACAAGCACAAAGCATCGTTCTAACTTCCTCAAATCACATCCTAGGAGAGCTACATTTCCAAACATACTTCACAAAATGAAATAGAACTGTCTGATGAGGAAAAGTAATGACACATTCATTCAAAGAGTAAAAAATAATGCAAGTGCCTCAGGACAATATCTTCCACCTACAGGAGTGCTTGACTGTTTAACTGCATTGATCCTAGTTGGTTGAGATATTTGATTCTTTGGGTATTATTCCTATTTGAAGAAACACTATGTCTTCTCTTGTATTTTTCTCTTCCACAACCACAAGGTTTTTACAAATTTCTTGAGACACAGCAAGGATGTCATTGACATTATTTTATTTATTTATTTATTTACAAAAATATTGGTATACCGCTGTTTCGTTAAAAACATCAAAGTGTTTACACAACAACCACCACCACAGAATAAAAAACATTACAAATACAATTAAAACAAAGGTCAACTGTTGAGAAAAAAATTCATCTTCTTAATTGCCTGCATAACCCTGCGGGACAGAAAGGTTTTCAGGAGGCATTTAAAAGTAAAAACAGAAGGCCCCTGCTCAATCTCTGTTGGCAGAGCATTCCAGAGAACGGGCCGACGACACTGAAGGCTTGTTTTCGTGTTGATGTGAAATGAGCGTCGCCAACTCAGGGGTTGACCAGAGCTATTCCTGCTGATGATCTCAATGATTGAGCTGGGATATAAGAGTTCAATTGGTCCCTAAGATACGCCGGGACCTAAATTGTTCAGAGCTTTGTAAATTAATACAAGGATCTTGAACCTGGCTTGGGAGCGGATGGGCAGCCACAGATGTTTTAAAAGTGGCATCACATGTTGTCGGCCATGTGCTCCCATCAGCAATCTGGCTGTCGCATTTTGTACCAGCTGAAGCTTCTGAACCAGGGCCAAGGGCAGCCTCACATAGAAAGCATCGCAGTAATCAAGCCTTGAGGTTACCAATGCGTGGACTACAGAGGTCAAGCTATCCCTGTCCAGGAATGGTCATAGCTAATGAACCAGACAAAGCTGGTAAAAGGCACTCCTAGCCCCAGAGGATACTTGGGCCTCTAATGACAAAGATGAATCCAGGAGTACCCCTAGGCTATGGACCTGGTCCTTCAGAGGGAGTGCGATCCCATCCAGAACAAGAAACTTGCCTACTTCTTGGACATGGGAACCTCTACCCAAAGAGCCTCCGCCTTCCCAGGATTCAAGCACAGTTTATTGGCCCTCATCCAATCTATTACAGCATTGAGACACCAATCCAGAGTCTCTCCTGATTCAGATGCTATGGAGAAATAGAGCAACAGACATAGGGACCCTACCCTCTTCCTAAAGATCAGAAGGGGGATCCCATATAGTGGCCACAGGCAAGCACAGTCGAGATGGGCTGGAGCCGTGAAAGTGGTTGAAAATAAGTACAGGGGAGTCTTCCCCTTCCAGTGATGTGCTTACAATGTCACCTTCCCTCAAGGAAGCATTTCCAATCTATTCCACCCTCTGGCTTAATCATCAAAGAAGGGCAAGAACCAAGAGGGCAAGTGATTAGCCTCAATCACCTAAGCTACTTGTCCACTTCAGACTGAACAAGCTGAAATCTATTTATCAGAACAGGATAACAGATGCTAAAGGCACATCCCTAAGTTCCTGCTCTCAATGTGGAGTCGAAGTAGATATGGATGGGGGTGACTTTATCAGCAGACTATTTTATTTTATTTATTTAATTAATTAAATTTATATCCAGCCCTTCCTCCCGGTAGGAGCCCAGGGCAGCAGGACTGTTGTGCACACCGATCACAATGGGCAACCCTGAACTCCCTCATTTCAACATTCCATTGTCTTTGCAGCCCTTTATATAGAGAGGGGATCTCCACGTTTCTAATCAGATTCATATTCACCTTGCCTTGAAGCTGCTTCTCTCCAGAAGTCTTGAGATCGCAGAGAAAACCGCAACCGTGAAGTTCCTTCACATTCTCTTTGCTCTGGTGGTTCTGCTATTCCAAGTTGCTGCGGGTGAGCTGGAAGCTCACACTGGGAAGCTATAAAGCAGAGATTGTTTGATTGGTGCTCAACAAGAACATGCTTCCTTAATTGGTAAGTGCTACATTAAGGTTGTGATGCGTTAAGATCCCATGATGCTGAGCACATGGACTCTGAAGCAGGCTCCATGGAACTCTGGGTAGAAACACACTCCCTATCTCTCTTCTGAAAATGGGGACACATGACGCTGGGCAAACCCCACTCCTTTTTACTATAAAACCTGTTGGGATCAGCTGGAGTGCATTTTTAAAAAATCAGCTTCAAAGAGATTTCGCAGCTGATCGTCAGATCAACCTTTTCCCCCTCTAAGTATGGCTAATGGAAATGCTTTGCTGTAGGTGACTAGTGGGTTCCCAGCAGCAGTCTCATTCTGAGTAAAACCCTTCTCAGTCTCCTTTGTGCTGATCTTCATTCATGTAGTCCAGAGATGGCCCACTTCTTCTGCACTAAACAAAGCTTGTCCTGCTCTCCAGTGGAGCAAGAGCCAACTGGGGTGTAAGATGGCAGACTCAAGGCAAGGTGAGACAAGATTCAGGCAGAACACAAGGCAAGGCACTGTGGGAAACAGAACTCTGACACTGCTCTAGCAAGGAGCAAGCTGACATTGAGCCCTTTTATAGCAGCAGAGGTGTACTTGTCCAGGGTCTCAGGAGGTCTTAGACCCCTTACTTTTTGGGGGGAATAGCAGGGTCCCTATGTCTCCAGCGTTGTATGAGCCAATCAGCATGAAAGGGGAGCATGTTAGCTACTGAGAACCTTCTAACATGCTTCTTTCTGCTGATTGGAGCTAATCAGAGTGAAAAGGGGTAAGAGAGCCACTGAGAAGACTCTTCTCAGCAGCTGACACACACCCCTTCTATGCTGATTGACTCCTAGGGACATCTGTTATTATGGGAGAAGGCATGCACAGGAAGGGCTGAAGAGTGTGGAGATGATGACAGAGAGCAAGTGAGTGAGAGGGCGTGGCTGTGAGGGGCATGGCATGATATCATGAAGAGACCCTACACTTCTGGATTTGCCACTTCACTACTGAATAGCAGTAGCCCCAGATAGCACCTGTTAGCATCACCTGTGCTGCAACATGACCTAGCCTCAGAGCCGGCTCCAAAGGGCGGCCAGGTGGGGCCCTGGCCAAGGGCCCCTGGAGCTACAGGGGCCCCTCCGTTCCCCTTCTGTGATTCACAGCAGGATCGCTGCCGTGGATAGTATGGCGAGAGCTCGGGAGCCCCAGCCATTCCCTTGCTTCAACCTACGCATGTGCATCCCTGCCATGAGCCAAGATGGCGGCAGAGGCTTCAGCCCCTTAGGGAAACCTCGACTGCCATCTTGGTTAAGGGCAGCATTGCGTGCACAACCACACAACAGCCGAGAAAGGTAGGTTGAAGCAAGGGAATGGCAGTGGCTTCGAAGGTCTCACCATGCAATCTGCGGCAGCGATCCTACAGTGAATTGTGGAAGGGGAGCACCGGGGCCCGGGGCAGGCTTGTGCCCAAAGGCTCTGGCATGTCTGGGGCTGGCCCTGCCCAGCCTTCACCAGTAATCTCCTCCTGTGAAGGAGTGTGGGAGGCTCTGGTTTTCCAGGGTCTTCTGCGGTCGAGTCTTCGCAGTCAGAGGATGGCTGTACCACATGCTCAGGCTAGGGAGGTGTCCCCACAGGTTCATCTGGTGGCAGCACCTGTGAGGATAGCCCTGCATGCATAAGGAAAGGCTTAGATCCACATGAACAGCAGGTAGGGATGGGATCTGCTAGCTGGTGCAGTTTCGAAAGCCTCCCATCAGCCTAACGGGCAGTACCAACTTGAGTCCATTCTTTGTCCGCTTTCTGCTGCTTTTACTGGTCCAATTTTTGCCTTCTCCAAAAATATTGACATTAATATTAATATTTTCTTCAAAATATTGATATTAATATTTTCTTCAAAAATATTGATATTATTGATGTTTTCTTTCAAAATATTCATATTTCTTAAAAATATTTATATTTTGAAAGGAAATATCGATAAATAAAAGAAAATACCAGTATTTTGAAAGAGAGACAATAAAGGAGCCCCCGCCATTCCCTTGCTTCAACCTACGTGCGTGCATCCCTGCCATGAGCCAAGATGGCGGCAGAGGCTTCAGCTCCTTAGGGAAACCTCAGCCACCATCTTGGTTAAGGGCAGCGCTGCAGAGAAAGGTAGGTTGAAGCAAAGGAATGGCGGGGGCTTCGAAGCTCTTGCCATGCGATCTGCGGCAGCGATCCTACAGTGAAACGGTAGAAAGAAAATATTAATAATTTGAAAGAAAATATTGATAAAGGAAAGTAGTTTTGCCACAGCCTCCTTCTCCGCTGTGACTAAGGCTGGTCATTTTTCATATTAGCAAGCAAGGAGAGACCTGCTGAGGAGGAAAGCAGCTTTCGGTGCCCCTCTCTCCTCCTAGAGTCAACACGGTTGAGACTTTGCTTTTTTCCTTCCATTTGGAGTTTGGATTATTGGAGTGGTGGTGGGGGCAGAGAAAGCGCGTGCGAGAGTCCTGTGGTGTGAGTAAAAACAGTACAAGGACAATATATTTGAGGGGGGGAAACCAGTGAAGGGGGAAAGCCACTGAAGTCTGGAGCAGACAGGATCACTCTACAAAGATAGCAAATACGTGCACCACTGAAAAATCCAGTGCTAAATCCAAATTCAGCTGAATTCTCACCCATCTCTAAATGCAAGCATGGTTTTTCATCCCTTCCTCAAATCATTATGATTGGAGTGCCCTGGGGGAATAATTTACTGTGATTAAAAGCTAGACCTGTTTGTTAAAATGCCCTTCCCATCTCAAGCTCTGTGTGTTTCCCCAGTCAGCTTGGTTTTATTTCTCAGGATAAACAACAACGGCCATGCACTTTTTGGAGAGCCAAAAATTGCAGAGCTATTTGGAAGCTTCGGGTGGCGCTGATCCACCTGGAGACACTTTGATGGCACAATTCTACTCTGAAGCATGAGAGCCTTCCCCAATTCACCCTGCTTTGCCACATAATTTGGGGGTACATACACAGCCAATTGCAGACAGATAACATTAATCTCCAATTATTTTGTTGCACAAAAAATAAAGGTGAATATTTACAGGTTTTTAAATTATCGATTTTTAAAGGAAAGGTAAAGGAAAAACACACACACCAACTGCTCACATTAAGATACAATAACCATCAATACCTCCATCTTAATTTAAACATATAAATTGATATAAGTCCTCCAAATGTCCAGACAGGTATGCACACAAAATTGATTGTTGTAAGAAATATGTTCAGATATAGCAAGGGCAGTGTGGTTCTCAGACCATTGCATAATAGACAATGGGTGTTTAATCTTCCAGGCTCAAAGTAAAAGTCTCTTTGTGACCATAGGGGGTCTCAAAATCCACGTCTGTTGTCCTACCATTAATCCCCAAACAACAGGAAAACAGTTTCAAAAGTACATGAACATCTGAAAATATTTTGCCAATACTGTACAAAACTGAGAAGGACAACAGCTTCAGACCACATAGAATATATCCCTGTGTTGGGCGAGATCTCAATGGCTATCTCGCTGTGCCACCTTCCCCAGGTAGGACACGAGCTGCAGTTGGACCCTGAATCGAGTGAGGAAGGAAAACGCATCCAAACACAATAGAACTTTGATCAAAGGTTCTAACTGCCCCAAAGAAGCTCTCAGTCCAACCGAGAGTGCAACCTTGGTCAGAAAGACAACTTTATTCAGGAAACAGCAACAATTTATAGATCAACATGGCATGGCAAGCAGTAAACATTGCAAAAGACAGAGTCATCAAACGAGGATATAAACAGACGTAATATAGGGAACATATGTATTTAAAAGAAACAGGAGGTGAAGTCTCATCCTTTCTGTCTTCTTGTACTTTTCATCCTTTGACAGTTCTTATCTTAAGGTGTCACCCTTGTTCTAACAGACCCTTTGTGATTAAAGACATTGAAAGGAACAGAAGTGTGTTTTGTTCTTTTTAGAGTTAAATACGTCACAGCAGGAGCACATTCCTTTGCCTTTTGTCCTAGAAACAGCAAGGCTGTTTCAACAGATTATAGATGTCATTGCTTTGCTAAGAATTAACACATACTTAGCACAAGCCTAAAAGGTTAGGGAGAGATACATTTTTTTATAACAGACATAAACCTCAGAAGAGGGAGAATTTTCCACGCAAACATGCTCACATCATAGTTACAGTTGTGAGAGATGTGGAAAACCTATTGAACCGAGAGGATGTGAGAAGGCATGCACAGAGGCAAGTGGTTTTTGCTGGGAAAGGCTATAGCTCGGTAAAGAGAAAATCCCAGGATATGTCTTCCAGTTTTAGATACCAGCTGGGAACTCTAGGGAAGATGCCTGAATGTGATCTTTGGGAGCCATTGCCGGTGAGGGCAGACAGTCCTGGAACAGATACAGAGATAGCATGACTCATTGTAAGATGCCTTTTGGTATGGGGCCATGGCTCAGTGATAGAGTTTGATCCTTGGCATCTCCAGTTAGAGGTGGGAGAGACCCCTGCCCGAACCCCTAGAGAGCTGCTGTCAGTCAGTGTAGACAATACTGAGCTAGACAAAACAATGGTCTTTAGTATAAGACAGCTTCCTCTCTTCAGCAGGTTTGCTAGGTTTACATGCAGTGCCAAGTCATACTTAAAACAAAGCCACCAACAGACCATGGCTTCAAATAAGTAAGCAAACCATATTTAAGCCCCTGGGCAGGGTTTGCACGTAATGCTAGGGCTTTCAAGTGCGGGAGCCCAAAATGTGTCCCTCTAGGCCTCTTTGTATGGCCCTTGAGAGTCTCTCCAGGCCACACACTCTCCCAAGCCACACCCCTTCTCTCCAGGCCACACCTCTCACTGGCCCTGCTTTCCTACCTTGAACTCTGATAATGTCACTTGGTGGCCCGGAAGGACGATAGAGAGGGATGTGTGAATGTGCGTAGGCACAAGCCTACTGCACAAAGGCAACATGAACATTCATTGCTCCACCCAGTTTAGCTCATGGCCCCACCCACCATTCTAAGGTGGCCACCGGAAGGTTGCCTAGAGGGCAGTGTGGCCCTCAGGCTGAAAAAGGCTCCCACCCTTGGTATAGCATTATGTGTGAACAAGGCCATATAGTCTTCAGAGATGTAAGCCCTATTCATGCATTCACTGTGAGAGTTGTAGTGGGATGACACCTGCTGGCCATGCCCTCTTACTGCATATATATACACATAGAGAAGGAAGGCTAATCAGGGTTCCTAGTCTCATGGAAGAAGCCCTAGGTTCAATCTCCAGTGTACCCATAGAGCCTTTTATTATGGTGGATGTACGTCGGCTGGGGTGCAAGTCAGCATGAAAGAGGCATGCGTGGTGGGCTTGATCCTGCTACCCTCTCACATATTGGGTATCCATGTGTACTGAAGACATGAATAGGGCCATAGTCATATGCGGTTTTAAACACAGGGGTAGGGGGACTACCCCAAACCCATCCATTCTGGAAATGGCACCCTGACATCACTTCTAGTCTGGCTGTAAATATATATATTATTTATTTATTAAATTTATATCCCATCTTTCCTCCAAAGAACACAAGGTGGAATAACAATTTTTTTTATCCTCACAACAACCCTGTGAAGTAGGTTAGGCTGAGAGACAGTGACTGGCCCAAGGTCACCCAGCGAGCTTCATGGCCAAGCAGGGATTTGAACCCTGATCTCTGTCCCAGTCCGACACTCCAACCATTACACCACTCTGGCTTTCAATAGGAGGAAGGGAGGCCACCCCACCCCAGACTACGAGGCTACAGCAGCTTGGAAACAAGCCAGACACTGGAGAAAGAAGCCATGGTTAGCTTGATCATCTCTGGAAAAACTGTGAACTCATTTTTTTGTTCAACAAACCACAGCTTAGCATTACATTATTATTGTCAAGAACACCTGGTTTGTAAGGTTGTTAACTAAAATGGTTTTGTGGCAAGAAATTGCCTAACTTAGTGGGAGACCATGAGACTGTTGGTTTTCATAGCTGAACTCAGTTAATTAGGCAGTGAGCAAGAACACCTGCTTATCATCCTGAGACTAGTGCCTCAAGCCCACAGGCCTAGGAAGTTTGGAGAAGTGCGTGATTGTGAGCTGTGAAAGCTCTAGAGCAGCCTTTCCCAACCAGTGTGCCTCCAGATGTTGCTGGACCACAACTCCCATCAGCCTCAGCCAGCATTTCCAATGGTCAGGAAAGATGGGAATTGTGGTCCAACAACATCTGGAGGCACACTGGTTGGGAAAGGCTGCTCTAGAGGATTTCATCATCAAAGACCCCTGACTGGCTAATTAATTTCTGGCTGTTGCTGGGCTTTTTCCCATAAAAGTAATACTAAGATTCTGGGTCTTTGTTTCCCAATGTTCCTTGGTGCTACCTGATTTTGGGGTGCCATCGTCCATCTGCTATCCAGGCTATACATCTCTTGGGAGATGTGGAACCATGAAGTTACTCTGCTGGTTTACCTAAATTGTGTGAGTATAGATGAGGCTAGACAGCTTTGTTATTTTTTACCTGTGACTTGAACTCTTCACCTTTTGTATTTTACCTAACCCTTGGGGTGTTTGGTTTAAGGAATTGTTTTGCTGTTACATTTTTGCACTTATATTTTATTTTAATAAAGCTACCTCTTAAATAAAGAGGTAAATAAATTAACCTCTTTAATAAAGCTACCAGCATGTGTTCATTTCAGGGGGAAATTGGCTCTGAATCCAGCACCTTGGCCAATTAGCCACAGACTACCGTATATTTGGATTTTTTGCCTGAAGTTTCCAGGACAAGGAGTGCATTCTTGGCTCTTGTCTTTTGGAATCCTTGGCAGGTCTATTTCTGGCACTTTGAGTTTCCCCTTGGTCCAGAGTGGGTGACCAGGTTTAAGGGGTGGTGGCAGTCTACCTACCTTGCAGGGTTGGTGTTGGTTTAACTCAGTCCTGATAAAGGAGGCATGGGTTGTGCCTGGTCGGGATCAATTCCCCTGGACTTGGGAGTTAACCCTTCCGTGAGAACTTGCAAATTCTTGGCAATTATGAATAATGTTATTATGAGAGTCTCACGTTATTATGACCCCCTTCCCCCAACTGGCCAGTCTTCTTCCTGGTTACTTCTGCTGGAGGTTTTCCAGGAACACTTACCTAGATTTAGGATGACAGGGCTTATGTGAGTCATTATCTCAAGCAGATGACTGTGCTCAGCCAGCTGAGTGCAGGTTTAAAAACGTAGGTTTTGAAATCTAGTTTGTAAGTTGTCAACTCAAAGACATGATGATTCAGTTTTGATGATGTGGTTGTATGTTATTGAGAGGTCTCCCTTGACTGAAGGCCTATGCCCATGATCCTGTGAGCCAATGACAGCCATGGCTTTCCATAGGCCCCTGCTGAATTTTGGCTGTGACATTGCAGGCTAAGCTGGTCCTGTGATTGCCAGAGGTACTTGCTGAACATTTTTGTTTATACAGGAGCGGCGCAAGATGTTTTGATCTTTTCTTTTTCTCTTGGCTGACTTGGTTGCAGTCAAACAGGTCACCTTGTCTGGGCTCTGACCCTACATCCATCAGGGTGTGAAACTTTCAAAATGTTAGTTCTCACTCCCGGCTAGGGATGGAAAGATCTGTAAGTTTTGGTTCTCTCATTTTTCCAGCCTTAAATTCAGTTCCGCGCGTTTCTGCAGCAGTTTTGAATTTTTAAATTAAAAAGCCTCACGAAAATTCTTTCGCATTTTAATGCGAATTTCTCCTAAAAACATTTTTGTATGTAGTTTTGACTAACGTAACCATTTTTGCTAGCAATTTCTCCTAATATAATGTATTTTGAGTATTATTTTCACAAATATATTCATTTTTATGCACACGTTTCCTCTCATATCTGGACATTTGGTTAACATTATTTGGTTGAAGAACCGCATTGCAAAATTCAGATGTGCGGATTTTGAAGGATGGCTGTGTTTCAATTCTCATGTTGTTTTGGAAAGTATGAATGTGATAGATTCAGCTTCAAATGCAACCTGAATTGAATTTCTCCCCCATTCCTAGACTTCCTGATCTCTGAACTCATCTGCATCTGTGACACCCGATAATAATGTTCAACAGTGAGCATATGCATATTGTTCTCTTTTCTTATCTCCTTATACTGAGACCAGGGTGGAAGCAAACTTACCCCAAATGGAAAGCTGATTACCCTGACTGCCAGGTGGGTAGACTAGCACCACTAGGGCTGGAAAGGGGTGTACATCTGAGCCCCCCAATGACCTCAAGGATGCCCCAGCAGCACCATGACAAAGCAGCAATGGCGCAGGAGGAATTGCATTGGCAGCAGAGAGTTTACTTTCCCACCATTTCCCTTTTCAAGATGACCAACCACAGCGCACAGGTGGTAGTGAGCTCTGCCAATCAGGCAGTGTAGGGACTAGAGGGCCAATGAGAGCAGGGAGCGGGTAGGGCTAGGGGGCTTGGTCCAACCCTTTGCCCTCCGGCACTTTCATTGGCCCCACAACCGCAAAGCTGGTGGCATCTGATTGGCAGAGCTCATTGCCACTCTTTCCCTGGGGTTAGCCATTTTTAAAAATGAAAATGGTGGCCAGTTTTCAGTGCTTTGCTCTGCAGCATGTGCCAGCCATCAGCCTTACCCCCATCTTCTAGGTTGCCTGCCAACCAAGCACTTAGATAACTAGCAGTCAGGGAAGCAGGGAAGAAGGGAGATGTGTGGCTTCCACCAGCAGCAACAGTGGTAAAAAAGAAATTAAAAAAGGAAAAGCCAAGAGGAGCAGAAAGGAGAGGAGTGGAGCACCCGGAGGGGTGAGTGGCCTCTGGGAAGGCACCTGGTCCGGTCCTCTCCTCCCCTTCCACCCCTCACAAAAATTCAGCAGCATTTTAGCGCACATTTTGCCTAATGTACACACATTTGCAAGCAATGCCGCCTCATACCATGCATTTTTGCTTGCTATTGTTTTCACCAATATACACATTTTATGCACACTCCCCCCCTAATATACACATTTGGTACATATTATTTTGGTTGGAGAAGTACATCAAAATATTGGAAGATGTACACGTTATGAAGTACATTTTCATTCATGCATTTGTTTGCGCATTAGGTAGTTCTGCATTAAAATGCAAACGGATCCAAATGTCTCCCCCTTTCCTTACTTCTGATCAAAGCTCCTTAGCATTGCGCTATTCATGCTTGCTTTGGATTGCACTCATTTTGCTGTATCTTTGAAATGAAAGGACGTGATTAATTTAGGCAGAACTTAGTTGGCTACAGCTCTAAGGATTCCCTCCCCCCCTTTGTTCTTCCAGATATAAATCATTTCTAGTTAAGTGTCAAAGTGTCTCAGGTTGTTCTGCGTGTCCACCTACACAATTGAAATGCCTGCCTGCATAATTAGCCTGTGCACCACAGTGAAGTGTGTGGGTCAACATGCAATTGTCTTCGAATCCCTATAAATAGAGGGAAACCTCCTGATTTTATCCAGATTTTGATCCAGATCTGTTTGGAGCAGTTTCCTTCCAGCAACCTTGAGCGTTCAGAGAAAATGTCAGCCACAAGGTGTTCTTATCTTTTCTTGTTTCTGGTCACCTTCCTCTTCCACATGGCTCCAGGTAAGAGGACAGCTGAGATGGTTGCATTGTAAAAAGAGGGAGGGAGGGATACAGGGAAGGTCATTGTTTTTAATTAAAGGGTTTGCATAATGGAGTGATAGTGCATCTGCTTTGCACCTTTGCAGCAGCTTCTGAGTTCATCTGCCTTTCCTCAAAGGGGTTCTTATAGGCCAAATTTGACAGGTGTCAGTCACCTGATGTAATAATGTCAGGTGATGGGTGGGAGGGCCTAAGCCAGCTTTCTGATGGTGTAGGGGCTCACTTTGCTCCAAGAGGGGGAAGCAGTTTGCATTGAAACGTCTGCTAAAATGGAAGTTTTATTCGCCTCCATTTTAACAGTGGTTTCAGTGGAGAGCCAGTGTGGTGTAGTGGTTAGAGTGTTGGACTACGACCTGGGAGACCAGGGTTCACATCCCCACACAGCCATGAAACTCACTGGGTGACCGTGGGCCAGTCACTGCCTCTCAGCCTCAGAGGAAGGCAATGGTAAACCCCATCTGAATACCACTTACCATGAAAACCCTATTCACACGGTTGCCATAAGTCGGGATCAACTTGAGGGCAGTCCATTTCCATTCCCCCCCCCCATGGAAACTGCTTTCTCCTCCTGGAGAACGCCTTGCCCTCACTGTCCATCAGCTGAGGGCCCGTGAGGGTGTGCCTTACCCGTGAGGGGCAATTAAAACCCCTGCTAAAACAGAGGAATAAAAATTCAATTTAACAGAGATTTCCATGCAAACTGCTTCCTGATCAGGAAGGCATTTTCACTGAAGGTTCTGCTAAAATGAAGTCCCCGCCCTCCCATTTCAGGAGAGGTTTGCATTGAAACCCAAGCAGGATTGAACTCCCCACCCACCAGTTTATCAGCTTAATCCTGCTTTCTGCATGAGTTTTGGTTGTTGGAAGTCTTGTCCAAATGGGGAGCACAAAAGGAACACAAACATTGGCAAAAGAAGTGCAAGCAGGTAATATGAGATTCCGAAAAAGAATTTGAGGAGCATGTTGCTAAAATCATAAAGACCACCGCCACCAACAAATTCTTTAAACACGAGAGTGGCTGTATACTATAGCTAGCTTGGATTTTTCACATTCTGCAATGTTAAATTGAAAATACCCCCCATGCCATTCTGATGCTTCCCATAAGCTCATTTCAAAACAAAATCTTACAAAATTTATAGTCCTGAACTCAGAAGCGCTTGCTTAACAACCCTCTCAATTTTCATGGCGATGCACAAAACAGTCAGATAGAACAGAGAGTTCAAAGTCTAAAAAGAGAAAAAAAAAACCCAGAGCCTTTTTGGCTTTTTTTTCTGTCAGAGTTCTCATAATCTGTTGGAATTCATTAAAAATCAACCATGTTCACAGAGTACATGTAATCCTAATACTGACCTTGCCCCATATTCTGACCTTCATCTTCTGCAGTTGAAAAGTTAAAAAAATGCCTGGCTGATTTTTAATTTAAGAAATTTTGGCGGAAGCCAATGATAATGTTGGGCATGCTCAGTAAGAACCAACTGTCAGAGTTCTAAAAGCCTCACAGCTGCTGGGCTTGGCTAATCAGGGGGCCACACCCACACCAGACTTTGATTTCACTTGAGACAGTCATGGCTTCCCTCAAAGAATCCTGGGAAGTATAGTTTGTGAAGGGTGCTGAGAGGAGACTGCTATTCCACTGATAGAGCTTCAGTGGCCAGACTGGTTTAACAGTCAGCCACTCTGATTGAAGGTCTGTGAGGGGAACAGGGCGTCTCCTAGCAACTCTCAGCACCCTTCACTAACTACACTTCCCAGGATTCTTTGAGAGAAGCCATGACTGTCCAAAGTGAAATAAAGGCCTGGTGTGGATGTGGCCTGCGACAGCTTTGGTTTAAATTTGGGTGGGAGGCTACATGAGCCTGCTGTAGAATAAAAGTGGGGGGAAAGCTGAAAACCAATGATACTGTTCACAATGTTTTCCTTTTGAAAAGGAAAGGGGCTTCCCCTCTGCCCACTGCCCACCCACCCAATCTCCTCCCCTCCCCCTCCCCGCCCCTCCCCCTGGTCAGTGTTGGACTAGGACCTGGGAGACCAGGGTTCAAATCCCCACACAGCCATGAAGCTCACTGGGTGACCTTGGTCCAGTCACTGCCTCTCAGCCTCAGAGGAAGGCAATGGTAAAACCACCTCTGAATACCATTTACCATGAAAACCCTATTCAAAGGGTCGCCATAAGTTCGGTCGACTTGAAGGCAATCCATTTCCATTTTCAAACATGATTGTACAGAAATAAATCCCATTGAACTCAAAAAGTATGCAAATGATCAAACTAGGTTTGCCAGGTCCAGCCTCCAAGAGTCTTCTGTATCTTTAAAAGTTGTGCAGGGGGAAGGGAGAATTTCACCTTGGGGGTTTTTCCCATTACAGTGTTGCAAGAAAGCCTGCACTTGGTTGAATTTTCTCTTCTCTTAAAGATACAGAATCATTCGCAGGCCCTGAGCCTGGCAACCCTAGATCAAACCCACCCTCCCTTCTCCCTCCTATCCCCTCCCTCTTGCCCCTTCCTTCCCCCTTCCTTTGCCCCTCCCTCCCCATCTCCTTCCAAACCCCTCCTTCCCCTTCTTCCTCCTCTCCCCTTCCTCCTCCCCATGGTCAGTTTTACCTATCTGAAGCATGATTGCACGCAAGTAAATACTGTTATGAGCATGGGGGTTGGGATGGATGATTCCTGTGGGTCCCCTTCCACAGGGGCGTCACTACCAGGGTGCGGAGGGTGCGGACTGCACCCGGGTGACACCATGAGGGGGGTGACACCCAGAACCGCCCCACCCCGTGCCATTGCCCGGCAAAGGAGCCGAGAAGCGCTCCGGGTCGGCGCAGCCAACTCCTCCTTGTAGGTGGGAGGGCGAGACCGAAAGCAGGTGCCTGCTCGCTGGCCGGGATGGGCCTTCCACTGTCAGCCTGGAGTGCGTGGTGAGTGTGTGAGCGCGTGCTCACACGCAAGGCCAGCCACCCCCGTCCATGCACCTGGGAGGGCGCACGCCAGAGGTCCGCACCCCCCTGCACTCCCACTAGTGACGCCGCTGCCCTTCCAACCTCTGATTTGGAATCCTATGCCTTGGGGACAGAAACTCACTCTGCTGGTCAGATGAGTCTCTCCTTTGTTAATCAAACAGATTGGCCAGGTAAGATAATGGGCCTATCAGTTGTCCAGCAATAGTGAATGGGCCAGGAAGACCCTTTTGTCATTGAAACTCTTCAGGAGAGCATCCCCCCCTTCCTGGAGCCCAGCAGAGGCTTGTAGTTTTGAGTTGTGTCTAGAGAATTGCTGGGAACTGGAAGGCAGGCAGAGAGACTTGCTCTCTGCACCATGGCCTTTGGGGTGCCTCCTGCAACCCAGATGGGAAAGCTGGATATTGGACTGCTGATGCCTTGAACCCCTCCATTCTGAAGCTGAGATTGGAATGTGTGTAAATAAACAAACCATATTTCATAAAGACACTGCCGTCTCCGCTGACCTTCTTTCCCAAAGGAAACCAAACCCTGGAGGAGTGCAGGGACCCCGGAAATCTCACAGCTCAGAGATTGGGGGAGGCACGTAACAATACCATTGAACTCTATAAGCATGCAAATGATCAAACCTGCCCTCCCCTCCCCTCCCCCTTCCTTTGCCCCCCTCCAATATGCTCCTTCCCCCCCTCCTCCCCCATGGTCAGTTTTTCCTCTTCTAACCATGATTGCATAGGAGTAAAAACTATTGAACTCAATAAGCATGCAAATTATCAAACCTGCTTTCCCCCTCTTTCCCCTCTCCTCTCCCTTCCTCCCCCCCTCTTCCTTCTTCCTCCTCCCCTGCCCACTCCAGCCCTTCCTCCCTCCCCCTGGTCAGTTTTACCTATCCTAAGCATGATTGCAAGGGAGTAAATCTCACTGAACTCAATAAACATGCAAATGATCAAACCTGTCTTTCTCCTCCCCTCACCCTCCTGCCTGCTCCCATCCCAGTCCTCCCCTCCCTCCTCCTCTTCCTCCTCCTGCCCTCTCCATCCCCTACGGTCAGTTTCACCTATCCTAAGCATGATTGCAGGGGAGTAAATCCCACTGAACTCAATAAGCATGCAAGTGATCAATCCATTCTCAGCAAGCTTGCACAGGATCCCATTTCTTACCTCCCGGATTAAAAAGCAGGGAAATTCACTGACAGGCAAAAAACTTGTGGTTTAAGAATGTACCTATAGCCCACAGATATTTCTATCGAACTTTAAAAAGCAGGGAAATTGGGCAGCTATAGTGAATGCACCAGGGTAGCAGGAGACTTGACCTCCTCTCTGAGATATTGGACTGCCCTACAAATTGGTCAAAATGCAAACACAATTTGGGTTGGTCTTTCACAGTCCAATCCACTTGCTGTGTAGCTTGGAAGAATTTGTTAACATGTGCCTCTGAGCATATGGTGAGCAGTGGCAATACCTGCAATCAGCTCAAATAACAGAAACAAGACATGTGCTGTGCTGATCTTGTTTTAGCAGGGAGGAAGCAATATTATTGGCAGTTGATATAGTTCAGGCGGTCACTTTAAATATTTTTGATTTACTTTGCAATTTTAGTGAAGTTTCCTATAGGAAATCATTTTCTTTTGTTTCTATTTCTGTGAATATGTGAAGTACAGCAACACTTTGCAAAATTTACACTAAAATAATTTTAGAATAATGGCACTGACTATTCTGCAGAATTGTCTCCAGTGGACCTCAGTAGTGTCTCAGTTTGCACAAGATAAAACAGTGGGAGGTTAAATATATTCTAGCAAAATTCTAGGTGTGCTCTATGTTTTTAATTGACCATGCCCACCTTGCCTTAAATAAAGTGGTTTAAACATAGCAGGCTGAAAACATGCATCTTGAGCAGGCCAAGTTTGTTTTCCCCCCACAGCTGGAGTCATTGCTTAAGCTACAACATATTGTAATCAGTCTGATTTTACATCAAACTGCAGTTTCAGATTCAACAGTTAATGCACCCAACATAGAAATAGAACAAAACCTCCAATATAAAACACAAAAGGCTGTCTTCACCATCATATGACATTGACCGATAAAAAGGCTTTGAAATTAATAAAAATAGATTTGACACAGATTTCTAGGATGAATAATGAGGGAAATAAAATTTTCTAAATTCTCTGTAGAAACATTAGTAACACAGAAAAGAAGCAAAGTAAGAACGCCAACAAACATACAAAAAGATAATTCTCCATCTTTGGAGATGGCAGGTGTTGCCACCACTCACCATATGCTCAGAGGCACATGTCACCAAATTCTTTCAAGCTACACAGGTAGTGGATTGGACTGTGAAAGACCAACCCAAATTGTGTTTGCATTTTAACAAATTGGTAGGGCAGTCCAATATCTCAGAGAGGAGGTCAGGTCTCCTGTTCCCCTGGTGCATTCACTATAGCTGCCCAGTTTCCTTGGTTTTCAAAGTTTGATAGAAATATCTGTGGGCTATAGGTACATTCTTAAACCGCAAGGGTTTTTGCCTATTAGTGAATATATTAGTAGCAGGAGACTGTCTAAGGAGACAGTTGAACCGTTGGATGATAAGGGAGTCAAAGGTGTGCTAAAGGAGGATAAGGAGATTGCAGAGAAAGTGAATGATATGTTTTTGCATCTGTCTTCACAGTGGAAGATACAGGGCAGAACCCTGTGCCTGAACTAACTTTTGCAAGAAGGGAATCTGAGGAACTGAGGGAAATAGTGATGATAATAAATGAAGTTCTAGGCCTATTAGACAAAATGCAAACTGACAAATTGCCGGGTCTGGGTGGTATCCACATGAGAATTCCCAAAGTACTCAAATGTGAATTTATGTATTTATTTTATTTAAGTCCCTATACTGCTTTATATTTGTCCCTCAGATCAGCTTGCATACCTGAAGACTGGAAAGTGGTCAATGTAACACCATTTAAAAAATAAGAGGGATTCAGGGGGGATTGCGGAAATTACAGGCTGGTTAGCGTAACATTGGTCCAGGGAAAACTGGTAGAAAGTGTAAAAGATAAAATAACCAAGTAAAGAAGAATAAAGCCTTGCTGAAGCAGAACCAGCATGGCTTCTGCAAGGGTAAGTCTTTTCTCGCCAGCCTATTAGAGTTCTTTGAGAGTGTCAACAAGCATATAGATAGAGATGATCTGGTTGATACAGTGTACTTGGACTTTCAAAAAGCTTTTGACAAGGTATCTCACCAAAACTCCTGAGTAAGCTTATCAGTCATAGAATAAGAGAAGAGGTCCTCAGGAAGGATTAAGTAGCAGGAAGCAGAGAGTAGGAATAAATTGATAGTTCTCCCAGTGAAAGGATGTGGAAAGTGGAGTCTCTGTAGGATTGGAACCTGTGCTTTTAAACTTATTCATAAACTATCTAGAGTTATTGAGCAGTGAGGTATCCAAACTTGCTGATGATGCTAAATTATTCAGGGTTGTTAAAACAAAAAGGGATTGTGAAGAGCTCCAAAAGGAAGTCTCCAGACTGAGTGAATGGGCAGTAAAATGCAAATGCATTCTAGTGTGAGTGTGTAAAGTGATGCATGTCGGGGCAAAAAAAATCTAAATTTCACAAATATGCTCATGGAGTCTGAACTGGCAGTGACTGGCCAGGAACTAGACCTTGGAGTTGAAGAAGATAGCTCAATGAAGATGCTGGCCCAGTGTGTGGCAGCTGTGGAAGAGGCAAATTCCAATGCTAGGGATCATAAGGAAAGGTGTTGAAAAGAAAACTGCCAATATCATAATGCTGTTGTATAAATCTATGGTGCGGCCACATTTGGAATACTATGTATAGTTCTGGTCGCCTCACCTCAAAAAGGATATTATAGAGTTGGAAAAGGTTCAGAAGAGGGCAACCAGAATGATCAAGGGGATGGAGCGACTCCCTTACGAGGAAAGGTTGCAGCATTCGGGGCTTTTTAGTTTAGAGAAAAGGCGGGTCAGAGGAGACATGATAGAAGTGTATAAAATTATGCATGGAGAGAGCGGATAGAGGGAAGTTTTTCTCCCTCAACACTAAAACTCGTGGACATTCAATGAAGCTGGATGCTGTAAGATCCAGGACAGATAAAAGAAAGGACTTCTCCATGCAGCGCATAGTTAAGCTATGGAACTTACTTCCAGAGGAGGCAGTGATGGGCACCAGTGTGAACTGCTTTAAAAGAGGGTTAGACAGATTCATGGAGGATAACGGTGTCAATAGCTGCTAGTCAGGATGGCTATGCTCCGCCTTCATGGGTTGGAGCCAACATCACCAGTTTGTGAAACCACGGGGTGGGGGGAGAGTGCTCTTGCGCTCAGGTTCTCTTTGTGAGTTTCCCACAGGGATCTGGCTGGCCACTGTGAGAACAGGATGCTGGACTAGAAGGGCCATTGGCCTGATCCAGCAGGTTCTTCTTATGCCCCACACTTTAGAGAGCCTCATGCCAGGCAATGGTGGCCATGTCTAATAGGACCATGCCAGAGCTTGGAAAAGTTACTTTTTTGAACTACAACTCCCATCAGCCCCAGCCAGCATGGCCACTGGATTGGGCTGATGGGAGTTGTAGTTCAAAAAAGTAACTTTTCCAAGCTCTGACCGGAACCCAGCATGATAGAACTCCCTGTAAATCAGCTGATGCACAGTGAGTTCAGTCCTGCTTTCTGTGGAGATTGGCAGCTGGACTTCCACCTGCCTCACTCCTGACATCATATATGATGTCCGGTGTGGTGCAGGTGAGTGTGGTTCTTGGAAAATGGCCTTTGAGGCCAAATGGGGAGGGCCGGCAGGACAAATTTGGCCCATGGGCCAGAGGTTCCCCATCTTTGTGTTAGAATCCAATAAATCAATAAATGTATAGTGGATTGATTAAGCAAGCTCCAATGAGAAACGTGATGCTGTTGACTAGAGTATTGGTCTCCATTTATTTGGGCCCATCTTTTTAGGGGGTGGGTAGGCTAAGTTCTCTTCTAAATAATGACAGCATTATTTATTTATTTTTACAGGGCAACCTGATAAGAAATGTGAAGATCTAGGGGGTTTCTGCAGTTCCCTATTAAATGATGAATGCTCCTCCATGGAAGGATATGAGGGCACTTGTGCTCAAGTTAACGAAACATGTTGCAGTTGTAAGTCATGCCCAGTTCGGCAAGTTTGGATGTTTGGTTGTTAGCCCTGCTTGCCTGCTTAAAGTTGTTATTAACCCTGTCCTCACTTGAATACCCCAGGGTGCCAGACAAGAGAACGTCAATGGTGTATATGGAACTCAGCATCTATTGTCAAAATATATATAGAATCATTGAGTTGGAAGAAACCTCAAAGGTCATCTATTTCTGAAAGCCTTCGCAGTAGGGGTGTGTACTAGGGTTGCCAGGTTCAACCCCTGAGACTGATCCTGTATCTTTAGGAGAAAAGAAAGTCAGCCCAGTGCAGGTGTTCTTGCAATGCTGTAATGGGAAAAACCACAAGGTGGAATTCTCCCTCCCCCCTCTACAACTTTTAAAGATACAAAAGACCTCTTGGAGGCAGGGCCTGGCAACCAAGAGGTCTTTTGTATCTTTAAAAATTGTGCAGGGGGAAGGGAGAATTCCACCTAGTGGTTTTTCCCATTACAGGGTTGCAAGAACACCTGCACTTGGCTGACTTTCTCATCTCCTAAAGATACAGGATCAGTCTCAGGGATTGAACCTGGCAACCCTAGTGTGTACTGATTACAAGATTTGGTTTAGACCCTGATTTGGCACTTTGGAAAATAGCCCACTTCAGTCCAGAGTGATTCATAAGCTGGCTCAGGGTCCATCTGAAATCTACTTGGTTTTCCCTTCATTCACTTTTTTATAATAATAATAATAATAATAATGATAATAATAATAATAATAAACAAACCATGCAACTCTCCCTCTTTTTACAAAAGTCAATGGAATCTGCAGGCATGGTAGCCTCTCGGGAGTGGGTAAAGCCTTCCAAATTGCATACAAACAGGCCCAGGGGTTTTGTGCTGGGCACCTTTAAAGTTTGATTTAAAACAAAACAAAACATGAAAGGGAAATGTTGGTGAGGAAGAGGTCATGTCAAATGTCATCTGCCTCCATGTTATCCCACTTTTGACCTGACTAAATGTAAACATGGGCAGGCCAGAAGTGTGTAAGTGTAGTGGCAGGACAACGGATATGCTGTAGTGCGCACCACAGCTTCATAAAAGACTACCATTGGGCAGAGTTTGGAAAAGTGACCTTTTTGAACTACAACTCCTATCAGCCTAATCCAGTGGCCATGCTGGCTGGGGCTGATGGGAGTTGTAGTTCAAAAAAGTCACTTTTCCAAGCTCTGCCATTGGGGGTGTGGGAGCAGAGTCCCAGGCAGCTGTAGGACAGAAGTGGAGACCATATGGGATAACAAAAGCAAATTAGGAGTGGTTGAGCAAGAGGAGGAAGAACATCTGCTTCAGGAAAAAATGCTAGTATTATAAAAACACTTATACTTTGTACTACAAAACTCTTAGGGGTGTATCAAATGCTAGTCCTACTCAGAGTAGATGCATTGAAGTTAATGAACATGACTAACTTGTAAATTGCAATGGATCTACTCTGAGTGAACCTTAGTTGGATTACAACCTTTATACTTTCTAAAACCACATAGCAAGATTGCAATGTAAAATCACATGCCTCAGTAAGCTTGCTGGAACGGAAAAATGTTCAGCAGGCATCACAAAGAATATAGTGAAGGTGCCTGCCTTTCGCCAGTGGGCAGGGAGTTCCAAAGTGTTTATTATTTATTTGTTTATTAAATTTATATTCTGCCCTTCCTCCCAGAAGGACCCCAGGGTGAGAAACAAGAGCACTAAAAGCACTCTAAAAGCATATTAAAAACAAAAGACTTTATAACATATTAAAACTGAACGTCTTCAAAATTAAATTAAAACAAAATATCTTAAAAGCATCTTTAAAAACTTCTCAATAAGCAATTCCAGGTGCAGACTGGGATAAAGGTCTCTACTTAAAGGGCTTGTTGAAAGAGGAAGGTCTTCAGTAGGCACCAGAAAGATAACAGAGATGGTGCCTAATATTTAAGGGGAGAGAATTCCAAAGGGTAGCTGCCACTAAGAAAAAGGTCAGCTTCTTACGTTGTGCAGAACAGACTTCCTGATAAGATGGTATCTGCAGGAGGCCCTCATCTGCCAAGTGCGATGATCGGCTGGGTATATAAGGGGTAAGACGATCTTTCAGGCATCCTGGTCCCAAGTTGCATAGGGCTTTGTACACCAAAACTAGAACCTTGAACTTGGCCTGGTAGCTAATGGGCAGCCAGTCACCGCAGAGCTTGGAAAAGTTACTTTTTTGAACTACAGCTCCCATCAGCCCAATCTAGTGGCCATGCTGGCTGGGGCTGATGGGAGTTGTAGTTCAAAAAAGTAACTTTTCCAAGCTCTGAAGTGCAAAGTGTTGGTGCTGCTTCACTAAAAGATCGATTTCTTGCAAGTGTGGAATAAAAATGACATGGCCTTTACAAAAGTGTTGGATCAGCAGAGCTAAGCGGTCGACCGGGCACATATGGGGTGACCCTATGGAATAGTTTTGGGGAGAGCATGCAGAGAGAGGAGAGAAAGGCGATGTCTCATTGTACAACCCTAGACTTTCAATGGTGGTGTATTGATTCTGCCCTCTCAGTCTCTTATTGTAACTGTCATCTTTTGATTTCTACAACAATAACTGAACTGTTTACATTCTGCAGTGCCACCACCTGGAAACTGAGAAGACCTGAGGGGCTACTGCCTGCAGTCACCTGATGAAACTTGCACCAATGGTGAAATTGTCTCCGCCTTGTGTAAAACAGGCTCAAATGTCAATGTCCCCCTGCCCTTTAGCTCTGATTTTCTGCTTCCCAGGGAAGAATGTCTGCTTCTGATAAAGGAAAAATCAGCTTGACTAATGGCTCAACGCTAATGGAGATAAAACTGAGGATTTGAAAAAAAATTCTTTTACATTGAATACAAATTCAGTTATAAGAAAGGGAGAACAAAAACCTTACAATAAGGAAATTCATAAAAAATGAACAAAATATAATTGTGATTCCAATAAACAAGACTGTATATTCAGGTGTCATTCATTATTCTTATTAATAAATTAATAAATTAGAAATCAATAAAAGGAGATTAGATACTGGAAAACACAGCTAACTACTGTCTTTCCCCCCCTGTGCTTGCAATTAATTTCTTAATTTAGCCACAACAGAAAAATCCCATAGTTTTTCAAGCCATTCGTCCGTAACAGAGTTATAGGAATCTCCAGGATTGCTTATGGTGAACTAGGGGCTGTGCCCCTGCTTGCTCCACTCACCAACCCACCTCCACTCCCCCAACATTCACCCCCTAAACCTTTCCCTTCCCACCCCATGCAACAACTATGCTCCCTTTTCACCTTTCCAACCTCACCACTTCTATTCTGTGGCCCCACTTTGCACCCCTATTTTCACCCTCACCCCCATATCCATGCCTACTCTCCTCTTTTTGTGCAACTTCCCCTTGCAGACTAGCCACCATGGTGACCTCCTGCATCTTCCTCCTCCCACAGATTGCAACTGCTAAGCATCTTTTTCACCTTCCACCCAATTATGAAGCCCCATCCCCTCCTATTCTGTCACCCCTTTTGTACCCCCCACTTTCATCTTCACCTGCATTCCCATGCCTCCTCCCTCTTTTTTTGTAACTGCCTTTGCACCCCCAATGTTCACCTTTGCTCCCTTTTCCTTCCTTTTCTCAACTTTCCCTTGCACGCAAACAATCCCCATTTCTATGTCTCCTCCCCTCTCTTCTATTCTGCAGCCCCCTTTGCACCCCCCCAAGATGCTAGATGTTACCGTATCTTCTAAGACAAATGGAATCTGGAGAGTAAGCCTATTCAGTTAGTGAAGGTTAAGTGCAGCTGATGGATGTTGAACACATATGGGTGTTTGCTTGTTAGTAAAATACCTGTTCTAAATCATTACATTGAATCTGGAACTTCATGTTGAAGACAATACTTGGTAGCAGGAGTGAAATACTTTGTGTGAAGGTAATATGGAATATTTGAGGGCTCCACATCCTTCACCTCTCACAGGAGGCAGCTGGGGAATTGAAGAGGGTGTTGCAGCTACAAAAGGAGGGAGGTTCCTTGAGTCTCTTCCAAGGCAGGGGGTGGTTGAGGGAAATCTATCTTCACTCAAGGCAGGTACATCTCTATCACCGATCAAGGACACATTCCAGCCAAGCAAGCACTCCAGGAGATGGCACAGCAGGGCTGGGGAGGGGCTGCCCTTGGTAGGGGGTGTGGCCTAGTGAGAGTTCCAAGAACCAGCATGGCTTCTTCAAGGGTTATGTCCTGCCTCACTAACCTATTAGAGTTCTTTGAGAGTGTCAACCACAGTAGCATCACTAGCGGGGTGCAGGGAGTGTGGACCGCACCCGGGTGACACCATGAGGGGGGTGACACCCAGAGCCCCCCCGTCGTGGGGCAGGGCACCTGCGCCGTTGCCCGGCACAGGAGCCGAGAAGTGCTCCGCGTCGGCATCGGAGCAGCCAACTTCTCCTCGGAGGCAGGCAGGCGGGCGGGCGCGACTGGGAGCAGTGTCGGCGGGGCGAGGGAGGTGCGCTGGCATTCCCAGGCCTGCTTCTCCGGCTGGCTGCCCCTCTGGCGCGTGCCCTCCCAGGGCATGGGTGGCTGGCCTTGTGCATGCGCACGCTCAGCAGGACATTTGGGGGCTCGCCGAGGAGTTACCGCACCGGGTGACACCAACCCTAGTGGCGCCACTGGTCAACCAGCATCTAGATGGAGTTGATTCAGGTGATATTATGTACGTAGGCTTACAGATAGCTTTTTATAAGGTACCTGACCAAAGACTCTTAAGTAAGCTTAGAAGTCATGGAATAAGAGGAGAGGTCCGTTTGTGGATCAGCAGCTGATGAAGAGGCAAGAAGCGGAGAGTAGTAACAAATAGATTGTTCTCCCAATGGAGGGATCTAGAAAGTGGAGTCCTCCAAAGATCAGTATTGGGGCCTGTGCTTTTTAACTTATCTGTTAATTATCTAGAGTTAAGGGTGAGCAGGGAGGCAGCCATATTTGCTGTTGATACCAAATTGTTCAGTGTGGTTACAGGGCTGGCCCCAGGCATGCTGGGGCCCTTGGGCACCAGCTTGCTCTGGGCCCTGGCATATGCACGCACATACATGTACGCACACATGCATGCACGCCGCACATGCCCCCACCTACGTCTCTCTTGCCTTTTGCGGCTATGTGGGCTGCGCATGCAGCACTACCATTAACCAAAATGGCAGCCAAGGTTTCCCTAAGAGGCTGAAGCCTCCACCACCATCTTGGTTGATGGCACTCATGCATACTATGCGCGTGCATCTCTGCCGTCCACCAAGATGGGGGCACCTTAGGGAAACCTTGACCGCCATCTTGGTTAATGGTAGTGCTGCAAGCATACTGTGCACAGCTGCAAAAGAAGTCAGCAGAGAAAGGTAGGTGGAGCAAGGGAATGGCGGGTGGCTTGGAAGCTCTGCAGGTCATGGAAGGGGAGCAGAGGGGCCCCTCAGGGGCTCTTGTAGTCCCAAGGGCCCTTGGCCAGGGCCCCACCTAGCCGCCCTTTGGAGCCGGCCCTATGTGGTTAACACAAAAAGGGGTTGTAAGGAGATCCAAAAGGATCTCTCCAAACTGAGTAAATGGGGCAAAATGACAAATGCAATTTAGTCCAAGCAAGGACCAAGTGATGTGCAGTGGGGAAGGATCCCAATTCCACACAATCCTAACTTAATATATATGTTAATGGGTTCTGAAGTGGCAGTGACTGACTAGGAACAAGATTTGCAATTGAAGAGGATAGCTCAATGATGATGTCGAGCCAGTGTGAGGCAGCTGTGGAAAAGGCAGATTCCACACTTTCCATTAGGAAAGGGACTGAAAATAAAAGTGCTGATATCATATTGCCGTTACACAAATCTATGGAGTAACCGCATTTTTTTTTTTTTTACAATAATTTTTATTCAAATTTTCATAAAACATACAAAACAAAATCATAAAACATTCAAAGACAAAAAACAAAACAAAACAAAAATGATTAAACAAAAAAATAAAATGTTGACTTCCCATTTGTCGCAGATCAAATCAGTTATAGGTCTACAATATATAACAATCCTGTCTCTTAAATCATATTATAAAATCACTTTCCTCCAGTAGTTATCTTAATTAATCATCAAATCTCATAAACATTACTTTATTCTTTCCACAAAAAGTCAAAGAGAGGTTTCAATTCTTTAAGAAATATATCTATCAATTTTTCTCCAAATAAACATGTCGATTAATCCATCTCGTTAATAATAATAATAATCTTATTGTCATAACCATAGTCCAAATAAACATATCGATTAATCCATCTCATCAAAATCTGTTAGGTCCAATAATTTCAATAGCCGTTATTCCATTATCCCTATTAATTCCATCTTCCATCTTCAATAGTCCTGTTAAGTCCAGTAATTTCAGTGTCCAATCTTCCATTATCAGTATTCCATAATAATCTTGCTGTCATAGCCATAGTCATATAATAAGAGTCTGATGGGAATTTCCTCTATCCCAAATATTTTCTTGCCATCAATTCTGAATAAGTTGCTGAAATATTGTTGTAAAGTCATATCTCTGTTCTTCTTTTTTACAAAATGCACTGGCTCATCTCTTGAGAGTTTTTCCATTGTCACATGGCTGCTGTTAATTCCATAGATTTTCTCTATATCAAGCTCCATCACGTCATTCCAGTCCAGAAGATTATCCAAGCCATTGATAACTTTATCTCTAATATCTTCATTAATTTCTTCAGAGATAACGTTAAATTCCAAACAGTAGATTTTATTTCTAATATCCATAAACTCCAGATCTTTTTCCAATTCCACATTTGTTCCAATCTCCAGGGCTTGTATCTTCCCTTTATTTTTTCTTTTCTCATCACTGATCTCATTCTCCTCTCTCACAGGATCCCCTATTTCTTTAAGCTCCTGCGTCATTTTGCTCAGTTCAATTTTCAGCTCCTTACTGCCCTGTCGCAGGGTTTGTTTCGTTATCTCAATCTCATCCATTATTTTCTGAAACATAATTACTTCCAGATTCTCAGCCACTTTCTTGATTGCCATTTTTAAAACCACGAAAACAAAGCAAAACAAAAATAAAGAAGAACCACTTCTTATTTCAGCAACAATTGGGTTAATATTCCAGGCTTGATGACATCACAGTATAAACAGAGCCCCCTGCCTTATCTCTCTATGTTCAAGAATACAAAACAAATTTAGTTCCCAGCATTAGCGGCGTCGTGAAGAAGCAGATTCGTCAAAATAAAATAGACCAAAAAGAGAATAGTCCCAGACAATATAATGTTCCTCGGAATAGAAATCCCTCTTCTGTGTATATCTTTAGAATGCACTTCCAGGACAGCTTTTTGCAATAGAAACAGAGATAAGCTGTTAATTTCGTGAATAACAGAGAAGAGTTATAGCTCACCCAGAAGCTCTTTAAAGCTGATTAAATTGACAAATCTCTTTTTACTGCAACAATTTAAACCAAGTAAAAAAAATAATAGAAAGAAGGGTGCTTGCCTGTTAGTCTGTTTTCTCTTTGAAGAAAAGATAAACGTATCGCATTAAACAGATAGAGCTTGTTCGGAAGTCCGTCCGGCATTGCTGGCTGGACCTTTTCTCATAAATTAATGAAATCCAGTCCTCCCAACAAAAACAGGCTTTTGAGGTTGATCTCTACGTTTCTCCCTGCTCGGGAGAAATTTCATCAGTCAAAATAAAAAATGTTCTGACTGATTTATATCTGAATAAGCTTCTTTTGAGGCGGGAGCCCGTCTCAAAAGCAGGCACAAGCGAAGTCATCCTTCCCGGAAGTCCCGGAGTAACCGCATTTGCATTACTGTGTACAGTTCTGGTTGCCACATCAGAAAAAGTACATTGTGGTGCTTGAAAAGTTTCAGAAAAGAGCAACCAAAATGATCAAGGGGTTGGAGAAACTTCCTTATGA
Organism: Rhineura floridana; assembly: GCF_030035675.1. Classification (NCBI taxonomy): domain Eukaryota; kingdom Metazoa; phylum Chordata; class Lepidosauria; order Squamata; family Rhineuridae; genus Rhineura; species Rhineura floridana. The sequence goes on along the minus strand of NC_084483.1, from coordinate 203,803,398 downwards.
GGGAAGGTTACAACATTTGGGGCTTTTTAGCTTAGAAAATAAGGTACTGCATATCCTCCTTCACAACAGAAACAAGTCCTGAACAAAAAGGAACTGCATCTTCACTATCCCAACTGCAACAATTCCCTGAGCAGAAAGGCACTGCATCTTCCCCTTCACAGCAGCAGAAGGAACAAATACCTTAGCAGAAAGGCACTGTGTCTCCTGCAGCACAAGAATAACAGGCCTCAGAGCCAGGGCCGGTTCTAAAGGGCAGCCAGGTTGGGCACTGGCCCGAGGGCCCTGGAGCTACAGGAGCCCCTGAGGGGCCCCTGAGGGGCCCCTGAGGGACCCTCCACCGCCCCCCCATGATCCGCACCCCCTGCCCCCCACTTACCTGTCAGACGGCTTTTTAGTATTGCCCTTAATGAAGATGGTGGCCGCAGCTTCCCTAAGGTACTGAAGCCGCTGCCGCCATCTTGGTTGATGGCAGAGATGTGTACAGGTAGCACACACGTGTGCCATCAACAAAGATGGCAGCGGAGGCTTCATTCCCCTTAGGGAAGCCACGGCCGCCATCTTCATTAAGGGCAATGCTAATGCCCAGACAGGTAAGGGGGGGCTATGGGGGGCTGCAGGGGACCGTGGGGAGGGTGGAGGGGTGGGGAGGCCAGGGGGGCGGAGCAAGCTGATGCCCAAGGGCCCCTGCATGCCTGGAGCTGGCCCTGCTCAGAGCACAAGGGTACTGTGACCTCTCCATCACGACAGCAACAAGCTGTAGAACAGAAAGGTTCCTGTGTCCATCAGAACAGGAACAAGGCTCTGAGCTGAAAGACACTCTCTCTTCCTTTATCAGAAGACCCTTTCTTACTGCAGGAAGATAGCGTATCTGTTACTTTTGAAGGGGATGCTGATTCAGAAGAGGAAATGTATGTAGTTCCCAGCACCGCTCTAGGGCAGCAATTTTCTGGTACCAAAGGTGAGTATTTATTTTTCTTTTGATGTCGGGATTATGCAGGCAATCCCAGTTGGGTTTCTGAAGTTTCAGGGTTTCCAGCATAGGCCCATCATTCCAGAGAACTCTGTTTCCTGCAGCTCCTCCAGTGCGTGAGGCACGGGACCTTCCTGCATTATTTTGCCCTTTGGATCTACCAGGTGGACATCACTTTTACATCCTTCAATGGGGTTGCCAGGCCCGGCCTCCAAGAGATCTTTTGTATCTTTAAAAGTTGTGCAGGGGGAAGGGAGAATTCCACCTTGTGGTTTTTCCCATTACAGAGTTGCCAGAACACCTGCACTTGGCTGACTTCTCCTAAAGATACAGGATCAGTCTCAGGCCATGGACCTGGCCTTCAACCATGTTTCCCATGGGTAAGGGAAGTTGTCTTTGATCCTTAGTGGCCTATGAGTAGAGGCTGGGATTATTTGGAACAAGAGAGTAAAGCAAGTTGTCTTCTACCAAGTCAGATCATTGACCCATCTGTTGTCTACAGTAACTGTCAGAAGGTCTCCAGAGTTACATAGGAGGACCTTTCCCAGCCTGCCCTGGAGATGCCAGGGATGAACATGGGAGCTTCTGCATGTCAATAGTTTTGCTTTACCCTCCCTTTTCCCTCACCTCATTGATGATTTTCTTTTTAATGACATGGCTGTGGTATTATAGGACTTCACAGCTGCCTGTATCGTAGTTATTTGGAGCTCCAGTCTACGGCCCCCAAACTACCTGCGCTTCATCAATGTCCTGGGATGAAGGACACCTGTTCTCCTCTGTCATGTTAGTCCTGCTTGGCCGGGGCTCCCCAGTGAACTGTTCAACCTTGCCATGTTCGCTCAGAGTATCATTCCAACGGGCATTGCTATCCTCAGCTGTGCAGTTTCTTTCACAAAGAGAGCTTCGGCTATGGGGCGGTATATAAATGTAATAAATAAATAAATAAATAAATAAATGTTTCAGCTGTGATGGAATCATGTCCCAGAATGCATTTCCACAAATGGGAAGATCAGCAGGTGGCAAAAGGGGGGCAAGGGGGAAATCTCACATCTCGGTTGGGCTCCCAACCGCCTTGTTTCTGAGCTTCTTTGAGGTGAGCGTATCTGGTGAGTGTGTGTAGTTCTACAGATTCTAGCCTTTTTTCCCCCCTATTGACATTTCTCTAAGATGACCAGAAGGGGGAGGTATATATTTATGCATTTGTTTCATTAACTATGTTTGTGTAGCTGCCCATCAGAAATACAAAACGATAACAGCATGAATTAGAAATCAAGAAGCTCAGATTGTAGAAAAGACAAGCTTTTCTTTTAAAAAAACCCAACAATGCCTGGGCAAATTAAAAAAAAATGTTCCCCATGTCCCAAAAATATCGTAAGAATATCACCAGGCAAGCATCTCTGGGGAACATAAGAAGATCCTATCGGATCAGGCCAGTGGCCCATCTAGTCCAGCATCCGGTTCTCACAGTGGCCAACCACATACTCTAATGCGAGGTGTGCCTGGCGCCAACACTGTTATCTTTTCAGTGCCAGGTCAAGACTTTCCTCTTCTCCCAGACATTTTAGCATGTGTTTTTGAATTGCTTTTTAAAATGTGTTTTTAAATTTGTATATTTGTTTTTAATGTTTTTAATTGTTGTAAACCGCCCAGAGAGCTTTGGCTATGGGGCAGTATATAAATGCAAATAATAATAATAATAATAATAATGATAATGATAATAATGATAATAAATGGAAAGCTGCAAGCAGGACCTGAGCACAAGAGTTACTCTCCCCTCCTGTAGATTCTGGCAACTGGTATTCATAAGCATGCCGCCTCCAACAGTGGAGGTAGAAGGTATCCATTAGGGCAGTGGTTCCCAACCTGGGGGCCGCGAAGTAATCCAGAGGGGGCCGTAAACAGTAAAGAAATGAATTGTTTATTAATTTTTTAAAAGTCTTCACTCCCTCGACACTGTCTGCTTCCCACTGGCGCTGCAGATGACACCTCCCCCTTGCTCCAAACGAGAGGGGAGGCCTTTTGCTGAAGCTCCAGAGCGTCTTTCAGGAGCACTAGGGGCAGGCATCTGCCTATAAAATACATGGCAGATGCCAAAGGAGGCTCAGGGTGGAGCTACCAGGAAGCAGAGGGGATTACTATCACTGACTCCCATCTCCTTGCACTGCCTCTACTGATGGTGCCCTTACTTAGAATGAGAGGAGAGAGCTTCTTGTGAAGCAAAAAGAAGCAAGGCTGCAAAGAAAGGCTGCTTTCCCCCTTCCTTCCTGGCAGCCAGCCTGCCTCCCTGGGGGTAGGGGGGGTCACAATTTTTTTTCAGCTTATAAAGGGGGTCCCATGCTCATAAAGGCTGGGAACCACTGCATTAGGGTTAACAGTCATTTCATGAAGAGGATGGCAGCACCTGGGAATCTAGGAAGCTGCCTTATACTGAGTCAGGCCATCGGTCCACCTAGCAGTGGCTCTCTAGAATTTCAGAGAGGAGACATTCCCAGTCTTCTCTGGAGATGCTGGGGACCAAACTTGGGACCTTCTGCATGCAAAGCGGACACTCTACTGCTGAGGTACAGTCCTTCCCCAAGAGAAAGCACCATGTAGACCCTCTTCCTGGTGACCACCCACCTGCATTCTTTTTTTGGCAGGACAAATCCCCCCAAATGACAAGAGTTTTGTGTTTATTTTATTCAGGGGCCCTGCACTGTTGAAAGCTGGAAGGAGTTTGTCGGCCACAAAGAGCAAAATGTGGTGTTAGGGTTAAGATTCAGATTAAGTGTGGCCCTGGCAGAAGATGTTGCTTCCATCGATGGCACGGCAAGCAGCGCAAATCCACAGAAGCAAATGTGATAGTAACCCTAACATCGTAAGCAAAGAGATGGAGCGTTGCTCGTGTCAGGGAAGCTGAACTGTGCTTGTGCAAAAGAATGCAGGATGGTATTCAACGCTAGTCCTATTCAAAGTAGACCCATTCATTAATTTCAGAGAGACCATCTTGGCTGTAAGACCCTCTCCCTGCTTGCTGGCCTCTTTCCACCTGGCCTGGCAGGGTGGGGCCTTGACTACTGCAGCTGTAAAAGGTATCATTACCTGAAGATGCCAGAGACCACCTTGACTGTGGGGTGTTGTTTAGGGGCTTCTGTTTGGGTAAAAGTTTAATTTCTGATGTGAGCTGTGTAATTTTTTTTTCCTGTTCATGCTGTGAGCCGCCTTGTGCATAAATTGTTATGGAAAGGCGGCATACAAATAAATTATTATTATTATTATTATTATTATTATTATTATTATTATTATTATTATTATTATTATTATTATTATTACCCATAGAGATGAAACCATTGTGAGGTCCGCTCTTGAAATCTATGTTTTAAAACGTAGAGTCAAACTCCTGTTTCTAGTGTCTGTTGCAAAATATGACCCTGTTCGGACGCCATTCCTGAGTGTGCTTGAGAGGTCTGTCTTGAATGAAGTCCTAGTCACGTGACTCTGTGAACCAATCACCAGCCATGGTTTTTCATGAGCCCAAGCTCAAGTTCAGCTGCACCATGACAGTCGAAGCCAGGAAACTGAATGGCAACAGTACATGCTGAACTCAACAAACATGGTATAAATCTGCAATTGTGATCTCAGGATACTTTAAAAAGATCAAGAAAGAAGCAACCTCCATTTTGTGAGCCTCAGTCACCACAACATTTATGGTGGTGAGAAATTAGATTCACTTTGCATTTCAAGCCGAATCTATCAAACTTGCACTTTTTGAAAAAATGAGAAAACTGAAACATGGCCATCTTTCAAATTTTCCACTTCTTCAAATGTTGCAATGCAGCTCACCAGCCTATGTTTACAAAAATGCATATGTTAAGGGAAGTGTACATAAAAGTGAATATATGAGTGAAAATAAAGTGCATTGCATGATGAGAAATTGCTTCCAAAACACTTCCGGGAAGGGTGACTTAGCCTGTGCCTGCTTTTGAGACGGGCTCCTGCCTCAAAAGAAGCTTATTCAGATATATCAGTCAGATTTTTTTTTTGACTGATTAAACTTCTCCCGGGTAGGGAGAAACGAAGAGATTAACCTCAAAGCCTATTTTTGTTGGGACGACCAGATCTCATTAATTTATGGGACGAGGTCCAGCCGACGAAGGTGGGACGGATTTTCAACAACAAGCTCTATCTGATAAAGCGAACGTTCATCTTATCTTCTAAGAGAGAACGCACTAACAGGCAAGCACCCTTCTTTCTATATTTTTCTTTTACTTGACTTAAATTGTTGCTGTTTAAAAGAGATTTGCCAGATTGATCGGTTTTTGACATCTCACTGGGGAGCCATAACTTCTCTCTGCTACTCACTAATTAATAGCTTATCTCTGTTTTTGTTGCAAAAAGCTGTCCTGGATTTGCATTCTAAAGATATACACAGAAGAGGGATTTCTATTCCAGATTTTTATTTTGAAGAATATTATATTGTCTGAGACTACTCTCTTTTTGGTCTATTTTATTTTGACGAATCTGTTTCCTGACGACCGCCATTAATTGTTTCGATCCTGGGAACTGCATTTTGTTTACTTAAGCATGGAGAGATAAGGCTGTCTGCTCTGTTTATACTGTGATGTCACCAAGTTTGGAGTATTAACCCAATTGTTGCTGAAATAAGAAGTGGTTTTCCTATATTTTTCTTTTAAAATGGCAATTAAGAAAGTGGCTGAGAATCTGGAAATAACTATGTTTCAGAAAATAATGGATGAGATTGAGATAACGAAACAAAACCTGCGACAGGGTTGTAAGGAGCTGAAAATTGAATTGAGTAAAATGAAGCAGGAGATTAAAGATATAGGGGTCCCTGTGAGAGAGGTGACCCTGGAGATTGGAACAAACGTGGAACAGGAAAAAGATTTGGAGTCTATGGACTTTAGAAACAAAATCTATTGTTTGGAGACACAGGAGATTAAAGACATAGGGGTCCTTGTGAGAGAGGAGACCCTGGAGACTGGAACAGGGGTCCCTGTGAGAGAGGAGACCCTGGAGACTGGAACAGGGGTCCCTGTGAGAGAGGAGATCCCGGAGATTGGAACAAACGTGGAACAGGAACAAGATTTGGAGTCTATGGACTTTAGAAATAAAATCTATTGTTTGGAACTCAATGTTATCTCTGAAGAAATTAATGAAGATTCTAGAGATAAAGTTATCAATGGCATGGATAATCTTCTGGACTGGAATGATGTGATGGAGCCCAATATAGAGAAAATCTATGGAATTAACTGCAGCCATGTGACAATGGAAAAACTTTCAAGAGATGACCCAGTGTATTTTGAAAAAAAGAACAGAGATATGATTTTACAGCAGTATTTCAGCAACCTATTCAGAATGGATGGCAAGAAAATATTTGGGATAGAGGTAATTCCCATCAGACTCTTACTATATGACTATGGCTTTGACAGCAAGATTATTATGGAATACTGATAATGGAAGATTGGATACTGAAATTACTGGACTTAACAAGACTACTGAAGATGGAAGATGGAAAATGGAACTAATAGGGATAATAGAACAATGGCTACTGAAATTACTGAACCTAACAGATTCTGATGTGATGGATTAATTGAAATGTTTATTTTGACTATGGTTATGACAATAAGATTATCATAATTAGTAATGAGATGGATTAATCGATATGCTTATCTGGAAAAAAAAATTGATAGATATATTTCTTAAAGAATTGAAACCTCTCTTTGACTTTTTGTGGAAAGAATAAAGTAATGTTTATGAGATTTGATGATTAAGTAAGATAACTACTGGAGGAAAGTGATTTTATAATATGACTTAAGAGACAGGATTGTTATATATTATAGACTTATAACTGATTTGATCTTTGACAAATGGGAAGTCAATATTTTACTCTTTATTTTTTATTTTTGTTTTTTTTTTCTTTTTTTCTTTTTGTTTAACTATTTTTGATTTTGTTTTTTTGTCTTTGAATGTTTTATGATTTCGTCTTGTATGTTTTATGAAAATCTGAATAAAAATTATTGAAAAAAAAAAAAAAAAAAAAAAAGAAATTGCTTCCAAAATGTGTACATTGGTCAAAATTGCCTATAAAACATGTTTATTAGGATAAATTCACACTAAAATACTGGATAATTTTCATTTTTTTTAAAAAAATTGCAAATTGCAATAGAAATGTGGAGAACTGACCTGAAGGTTGGAAAAATGAGAAACGGAGCAAACCAAAATTGGCAGATCAATCCATCATTGTGAGAGATGTGAAAAAAGGCATTGTGTCATCTAGGAATAGTTTATGGAGGTGTTGGGAACGTTTGGCCTGATGTTCCTGGACTTCAGCTTCCATCAGTCCCAGCAAACATGGCCAATGATCCAGAGATGATGGGAGTTGGAGTGCAGCAACATCTGGAGGGCCATAGATCCCCCACATCTGGCTTATAGATAAGTAGAGTGTCCCAGAGAATTGAAGACAGGAGGGGGAGTTGAGGTCCATACAAAAAGGCCACAGGTCAGTGGCAGGGGATGTGCATTGCCTAGAGAGTCAGACCTAGCCAGAACAGTCAGGGATGATGCAGCTGGAGTCCATCAACATCTGGGGAGCCGCAAGTTCTCTATCCCCAGTCCAGTCTTCCTCAATTTCAGTTCCATGATGTCAGGTAGCAACTCAAAAAAGAAGGCTGCCTGAGATTTTGGGGAGCCTCTACTAGTCACAATCGATAGTACTGATGGTATAACGTAGGGTGAAGGATTGTTTGAGGCTACAGACTCATCAGGGCTTGGCCCCAATGTTAGTTTGCTACAGCATGATCTCACTGTTCTGAAAATGGATGTTGGAGAGATGCCAGAGATGAACAGTAAGAAGATAAGAACACAAGAAGAGCCCTGCCAGATCAGGCCAGAGGCCCATCTAGGCGAGCATCCTGTTCTCACAGTGGCCAACTGGATGCCCATTGGAAGCTTGTAAGAGCATTCCCCCCTCCTGCAGTTTCCAACAACCGGTATGCCCAATCACAGTGGCTGCTATATAAATAACATGGGAGAGTCAAGCAGGGGGAGGCAGTGAAGAGCAGAAACCTGCTAGGAACCTGCCTTGTTGTGATGAGTGATGGAGGACCCAGGCAAGGTTTGTTTCCTAAGGAGCGGAGGGTATGAGGTTATAGACCCAGAGAACACAGATTTGCTCAGCTGGGGAGAAGGCATAGTGACAGCTTTGGCTGCTGTGATGAGTCAGCCTTCCTTGATCCAAGTTGAAGATATTTAATTCCTGCAGGTGTTGAAGAGATGCTGAAATAGGCTCTGAATGGCCTTATCTGATAGGGAATTTAGCATCTTACACTGAGGGCTTGGTCACATGGGAGCTGAAAGACATAGTAAAGACACAGCTTTTGCCATTGCAATAGATTTGCAAGGTTCACACTTCCTATCTTCAAATCTTCTGTTTTCCGTTCACACTAGTTGGCGTTCCTCTGGGAAGGATTGGTGTCACTGTTTCATGCCCCTGTCTCCAAATTTACATGTTTACTCCCTCCAGTGTATTGCTATTGCTAATGGAGAAGGGGAAGGGCGTTTCTGTCAGTGTTTCTTGTCAATTGCATGCCTCTCTCTGCTGAAGCTGGACAGCTTTGGGGTGCAATTTGATACTGATTTGGAGGGAGATGGTCTCCTTTGTCAATCTCAATCGCACGCCTCTCCCAGCTGAAGCCTGAAGTGTAGGGGTGAAATTGACACCAAACTGATTAGAGTGGGGGGAGAAGGAAGGCTATAGCAAACTCTGATGCAGGAGACGGAGGCGGAAGTGGCTGGTTAAGCCACTGGAGACAAAATGAAATTCATGGAGAGCTTAGTGGGTGGAGAAAGAACTGAAAGCGAGGATCCCCCCACTCAGCAAAAAGAGTCGAAGCAAAGCACCTACATGGAGTAATGCTGCGACGCTGAGACAGTTTTTCCTTTACTTTTCACATTAACCCCAGATTGGTTTCACCATTCATTCATTCACTGGCAATCACTCATGGCTGAGTAAGATTGTCTTCCAAGATAAGGTCTTTAACGGTGGGTCCGTAAGTGACTGTGGAGGCCAATTCTGGATCCACACAGACTCCCACAGTGAGGACATAGGTTTCCAGATGGAAGACAGTAGCGATGAGGATTTGCTTGATGTGCCTTCCGCTTAGCTCGTTTGTTCCGTTCACCTTGTAAGCATAATAGCCCCCCCTCACCACTTGTGCTTCCCAGAAACTGGTACTCAGAGGCATGCTACTGTGAGTGGTTTTCCTTGCCATTTGAAGCAGGAAGATGAGAAAACTACAGCTCCCACGCTGCTGGCAGGAAATGACAGTCCTCAGCTTCCTGAAGGCAGTCATTTCCAGCTCAGAGTCAGACAGGCAGGGACTTCTCTGCAAGATCTCCTGGCAGCCAATAATTCCCCACCACAAAGGTAAAGGTTTTCTTTTCTCTTTTGCTGGCAAAGTGTGTCTGTGTGTGGGTGTTACAAACAGGGCAAAGGAAGCTCTGCAAAAAAGGCATCTGGATTTTTCGAGTCCTCCTTTTAAATTCCAAGGCAGACCTGAAAAAGGCCACTTCCCCCCCCTCCCGGTGAGCTGTGGGTAGTGGTGGTGGTGGGCACGGTTTGCACACTGCTGAACCTGACTTCCTTATTTTGGGAACGATGTGAAGCAATATGAAAGTTGTGTCTGTGGTGTTTGATCTGTGATAGCTCATTTACTTACGCAAGGCATCACCGGATGTTGGCAGCATTGTCTGGTGAGCGTGCATGTGTGCGAACCAGCCAAGGGATAATGTCTCCATTATCGGAATGTCAGAATGTGTTACGCTATTGTATAATGCATGACTTTGGTTGAGACAGGCATTTTATTACAGACTGAAAATTTGAGGGCAGATATCAAAAAATTCCAGTTGCAGAACGTCTCTGCCCCTGTGATGAAGGTGTTATTGAGTCCGTGAGCCATGTTTTATTAGAATGTTCTTTTTATTACGATCTTAGATGTTTGCTTATCGCCCCTATCTTACGAAAAGTCCCGGGTAGGGATGCCGCGTTCTACATGAAATATCTTTTAGCAGACACAGATCCCCGAGTCTCATCTAAAGCGGCGAGCTTTTGCGCTGCGGCCATTAAACACCAAAAAGACTTGCTAACACACTAATTTTTAGTAATGGGATTTGGTTTTAATCAGAGCTTGTGTAGTAGGAGTATGTATATATTGTATCGCTATTTCTGGGTATAATGTGCTTATTTTTATATTGTATACTGGGTTATGCTGGTCTTTGACTGTAATAAAGCAAATCAAATCAGATTGAAAATTACGGCTGCAGCCCTATACCTGTTTGCCTGGGAATAAGTCCTGCGAAGCAGAATGGGATTTATTTCTGAGGAGGCAGGTATAGGAGTGTGCTGTGTAACACAAACATGCATTGTTCTTTCCAACTCAGGTAACTGTAACTGTCTCATTGCCAACCGACTCACCTATTCCTATTTGGAATTCTGAGTAGGCTCCAATATTTAAAGGTATACTATCTACACAGAAGGGAGAGCCAGTGTGGTGTAGTGGTTAGAGTGTCGGACTAGGGCAGGGGTCGGCAACCTTTTGGGCTGGTGGGCTGTGGGTGCCATTCACAAAATGGCTGCCATGGTGGGCATGGCATAACACAAAAATGGCTGTTGTGGGGAAGTGGTGTAAAGGCTGCCACATCTTAAAAGAGCAGAAAAAAAGGCAGGACCACATAATGGTGCAGTCAGTCATGCCCCACCCAATGCCAGCCTCTCATCAACAGAAGAAAAGGTGCCGACCTCAGACACTGCTGTACCTGATTGTAGAGAGAAGCTCTTTGTACCTACCCTCTCTTTAGGACAGAAGGGGATAGGTGGGTGTCCAATTCTGGCATCCAATGAAATGTGGGCATGTTTAAGGGAAGGTGTTTGTTGTAGGAGAGGCCGAGCCAGTGAAAACAGGAATTGAGCAGGAAGACCAAACAGTGTCTCATGCATTGTGGATTTTTCAGGGGATATTTATTGGCGGGGATATTTATTGCTCTCGGAGGCACCGTAGGAGGTACTGGGGGGCACACTGGTGCCCATGGGCACCACATTGGTGACCTCTGCCTTAATAAATTATCAGATTTCCTCTGGTCTTTGTTCCTTACATGGTCTCCTTTCATCTCAGAGCCTCTTCTTAACCCAGCTACTGAGACTGCAGCTGAACTTCAGTCATGAAGATCCTCCACTGCCTCTCTGCCATCATCTTCTTACTCATGTGGACGGTTCAAGGTGAGTGGTGACTGAACACGCACACACAGAGAGATGGGTACATGGGCCATTTTGCCACCATAAGTGCATTGTTGGGAACACTAATATAGGGCTACCACAAACTTAAAAATCCACAAAATCCAGTGTTTGAGTTGTTATGAAGGTGGGACTTGGAATTGCTGTGGGTAGACACTGATGTTAGGGGGATAATAAGAAGCAAGTTTTATTCATTCATCCATTCATAGTATTTTTAATTAGTTGAATAATGTACAGAAAATGTCATTAAATTCCAAAGACACTTAACATAATAATTAGAGATTTGTTATACATCATCACTTCCCTGTAAATTATATCCATTTCAATATACATCGTGCTCTCCCCTGCATGAGATTCTTTCCAGTCCCTGGCATTCCTGCTCAAATGCATTCATTTGATTAACATTTGCAATTACCTCTAGGTAGCTCAAGGTTTGAAATGTCACAGTGAAACATTCAAACACTGCACGTTCTAGCATTACACATTCTGTTCTGTGAAACACGGCTAGATTTCTGTTGATTCACTCTTTAGGGGTACAGACACTCATTCTTGTGAGTGTGCTGGTTCCAGTGGGTCTCCACCTCTCTTTTCTGAAAACGGAGGCACGCAACAATAGTCAAACTCCACCCCTTTTACTCTTAAAACCTGGTCGGATCAGCTCTGGTGAATTTTTTCTAAAACATTCAGCTTCAGGGAGGTTTCCCAACTGATTGGCAGATCAACCCCTTTGGCTTCCAGGTGTAGCCAATGGAAACAGTTTGCTGCAGGCTCAGGCAAAGACAGTGATTGGCCCAATGCTTTCCTGAAAGGTCTGAAGGCAACAATAGGGAAGGAAGGTGTGGCCAGCAGAGGGCAGTGTCACTTCGAAACACAGCCAGAAAAAACATTCCGACTGCTTTTGAAGCAACTAATGTGCCCACAGCCTATTTCATCTAATAATGTATATGCAATTAATCCGTATATGCAATTAATCCATATGAATTATGTGTACCTTGCACTTTATTATTTCCATATAAAATGAATAAAGTCAATTTCTCAAGAATTTATCTTGGCATTTGCTTTCTCTGTTCCTGATTATGTTTAGGAATCTGACCTTATAAACTATATCCCAGATTCTTATTATGCAGGATTCTGGTGTCTCCCCCACCCTATTCCTGACATTATAGGCATCTGGGCTGTGGTTCATAAATGAGTTTTTCTCTCAAGGTCTTCCTGAGATACAACTCCCTCAACATATCCTCATACAGTAGGGCCCTGCTTTTTGGCGGCCCGCTAATACGGTGGTTTTCAATTAGAGTAAGGCCCCACTCATAAGGTGCTTGTTCTACTTTTATGGTATTTTTCAGCATGACATGCTCAGCAGCTGAGCATTGGGCGCCATTTTATTGATGGAGTTCTGCTTTTTGGCAATTTTTGCTTTTCTGCGGAGGTCTGGAACGTAACCTGCCGTATGAGTGGGGCCATACTCAGAGCTTGGAAAAGTTACTTTTTAAGACTACAACTCCCATCAGCCCCAGCCAGCATGGCCACTGGAGTGGGCTGATGGGAGTTGTAGTTTAAAAAAAATAACTTTTCCAAGTTCTGGCCCTACTGTACTATGTGTATGGGTAATTCACATCTAATGATGTTTAGTTCCATTCCATCCTCTAATTGTATTCCCAATGTGAATTGTTTACAAAAAACAATCCGCATGCAAACACAAAAACAAATCAAAATAAAACCAAAAGCTACGAAATGACAAAGGCAGCACAAAACAATCAGCCAAATCAAAAAGGAATGCTTATAGGCCCCTTCCAACTCTACTATTCTATGATTCTATATCAAAGGTTGTTCAAATATCAAAGGAAAGAGACTTTAGATTAAACATGAGAAAAAACTTCCTGATGGCACAAGCTGTTGAACGGTGGAACAGATGGCATCAGAAGGGGGGGCGCTCTCTCCTTTGTTAGACATTTTTGAAGCAGAGGCTGATTAAGAACATGAGCCTTCTGGATCAGAGAAACGGCCCACCTAGTCCAGCATCCTGTTTTCTCAGTGGTCAGCCAGATGCCCTATGGGAAGCCTGCAAGCAGGACCTGAGTGCAACAACACGCTCCCCTCCTGCGGTTTCCAGCATCTGATACTCACCACCACCTATCAAGGTCCTCTCGCAGTGTATTTCCTGCACCAGCAGAGGGTTAAACTAGATCAGCCTTTGCCAACCTGACGCCGTCCAGGTATTTTGCACCACAACTCCCATCATCCTCAACCAGCATGTTGTCTAGAATTGGTGGGAGTTATAGGTGGAAACACCTGGCTCTACAACTGGCAAAGTTTGGACTAGATGATCTTTTTTTTTTTTTTTTTTTTTTTTTCCAATAATTTTTATTCAGATTTTCATAAAACATACAAGACAAAATCATAAAACATTCAAAGACAAAAAACAAAATCAAAAATAGTTAAACAAAAAGAAAAAAAGAAAAAAAAAACAAAAATAAAAAATAAAGAGTAAAATATTGACTTCCCATTTGTCAAAGATCAAATCAGTTATAAGTCTATAATATATAACAATCCTGTCTCTTAAGTCATATTATAAAATCACTTTCCTCCAGTAGTTATCTTACTTAATCATCAAATCTCATAAACATTACTTTATTCTTTCCACAAAAAGTCAAAGAGAGGTTTCAATTCTTTAAGAAATATATCTATCAATTTTTTTTTCCCAGATAAGCATATCGATTAATCCATCTCATTACTAATTATGATAATCTTATTGTCATAACCATAGTCAAAATAAACATTTCAATTAATCCATCACATCAGAATCTGTTAGGTTCAATAATTTCAGTAGCCATTGTTCTATTATCTCTATTAGTTCCATTTTCCATCTTCCATCTTCAGTAGTCTTGTTAAGTCCAGTAATTTCAATATCCAATCTTCCATTATCAGTATTCCATAATAATCTTGCTGTCAAAGCCATAGTCATATAGTAAGAGTCTGATGGGGATTACCTCTATCCCAAATATTTTCTTGCCATCCATTCTGAATAAGTTGCTGAAATACTGCTGTAAAATCATATCTCTGTTCTTTTTTTCAAAATACACTGGGTCATCTCTTAAAAGTTTTTCCATTGTCACATGGCTGCAGTTAATTCCATAGATTTTCTCTATATTGGGCTCCATCACATCATTCCAGTCCAGAAGATTATCCATGCCATTGATAACTTTATCTCTAGAATCTTCATTCATTTCTTCAGAGATAACATTGAGTTCCAAACAATAGATTTTATTTCTAAAGTCCATAGACTCCAAATCTTGTTCCTGTTCCACGTTGGTTCCAATCTCCGGGATCTCCTCTCTCACAGGGACCCCTATTCCAGTCTCCAGGGTCACCTCTCTCACAGGGACCCCTGTTCCAATCTCCGGGGTCTCCTCTCTCACAGGGACCCCTTCCAGGGTCACCTCTCTCACAGGGACCCTTATATCTTTAATCTCCTGCTTCATTTTACTCAATTCAATTTTCATTATCTCAATCTCATCCATTATTTTCTGAAACATAGTTATTTCCAGATTTTCAGCCACTTTCTTAATTGCCATTTTAAAAGAAAAATATAGAAAAACCACTTCTTATTTCAGCAACAATTGGGTTAATACTCCAAACTTGGTGACATCACAGTATAAACAGAGCAGACAGCCTTATCTCTCCAATAGTTAAGTAAACAAAATGCAGTTCCCAGGATCGAAACAATTAATGGCAATCGTCAAGAAACAGATTCGTCAAAATAAAATAGACCAAAAAGAGAGTAGTCTCAAAACAGTATAATATTTTTCAAAATAAAAATCTGGAATAGAAATCCCTCTTCTGTGTATATCTTTAGAATGCAAATCCAGGACAGCTTTTTGCAACAAAAACAGAGATAAGCTATTAATTAGTGCGTAGCAGAGAGAAGTTACGGCTCCCCAGTGAGATGTCAAAAACCGATCAATCTGGCAAATCTCTTTTAAACAGCAACAATTTAAGTCAAGTAAAAGAAAAATATAGAAAGAAGGGTGCTTGCCTGTTAGTGCGTTCTCTCTTAGAAGATAAGGTGAACGTTCGCTTTATCAGATAGAGCTTGCTGTTGAAAATCCGTCCCACCTTCGTCGGCTGGACCTCGTCCCATAAATTAATGAGATCTGGTCGTCCCAACAAAAATAGGCTTTGAGGTTAATCTCTTCGTTTCTCCCTACCCGGGAGAAGTTTAATCAGTCAAAAAAAAAAAGAAAAAACTGACTGATATATCTGAATAAGCTTCTTTTGAGGCAGGAGCCCGTCTCAAAAGCAGGCACAGGCTAAGTCACCCTTCCCGGAAGTCTGGACTAGATGATCTTTGAGGCCCCTTCCAAGTCTGTGATTCTTTGTTGTTGTTTCTACAGAAGACAGCCCTGCTGAAGCCGTGCTGCTCACTTGTGCCTCTATGGGAGGCTTCTGCATCCTGCAACCCAATCAGAGCTGCCCCACAGGTCTACTCCTAGACGTCCCGTGCCGTTTCAGGAAAAGTTGGTGCTCAAAGACAGACGATTAATGCACAGCTTTATGATCCCTCTCACATGTCTCACCCATTCCAGGGGTTGACTGCAGAGTTCAGCTGCAATGACCTCTGTCAGCGGGGCATCCCTCTCCATTCTGAAATAACGTCTGGGAATAGCCAGCATTGATTGCTCAGGAATCACCAGTGATTGTTCAGCCTTGTCTAAGGTTTTGTTTCATTCATATTTTCATGTATCTGTACTCGGCAAATAAATTGCCCCTGTGAAAGGAGGGGCATTCAGCCTGCAATGTGTTGGGATCTTGAATGCTTAGTTCAATACATCTTGTCTGGGCCTCCTAAGACTTCTCTATAGAACCATTCTGGGGCTGTCCATCATCTGTGGTCCAGGACGCTTTGGTGGAGGCAAACCCAAATGGCAGCTGCCACTCCAGTAATTTGCACAGGGCACAATTTCTTGAGAAATTCTTCTGCACCAGGCAAAAAAAAAAACACCTGGAGATGATCTTCATTTGGGAGCCCACAGTGAGATGTTCCAGTGGTACATCCCGCTTTTGGAGGGTCCAGGGGGCCCCCCTTCATGGGGGAAGGGCCATAGCTCAGTAACAGAGCATCTGATTTGCGTACAGAAGGTCCCAGGTTTAATCGCCAGCATCTCCAGGTAGGCCTGGGAGAGATGCCTGTCTGAAATCTCTAGAGAGCCATTGTCAGTCAGTGTGGACAGTTCTGAGCTAGGTGGACCAATGGTCTGAAGCTGTATAAAGCAGATGTGTATGTTTCTGCCACAGTGAGTCTACCTCCTCACTGCCATATTGTTCCTTGTCTTTCTCATCTATGCTTGCTTTCCAAGCAAAGAGTCAAGGGGCCAGCAGGCAGTAGTACCTAATTCTCCTCCTTCCCACCATCAGTGTAGGCTGGGCTAGGGTGAGAAGCCGGTGAACAAGCAGGTTGCAATGGTGAAGAGGACGAGCAGGTCCAACAGAGGCTCCTGTCAATGGGCCCCCTGTTGGGTTGTGGGTCTTTCAGCCATGCCAACCCTTGTGGCTCTAGTGGCTCCCTAAATCTGCCTCATGTTATCCTTTTGCCACATAGTAGGGCAATTCCTGTGAATTGTACCGCCTCTTGTGGCAAACTAGTCCACCGTTCTTTGTAAAGTCCACATAATTAATATGGATGGATCCTGTCTCTTAATGGGACAATGAAGAGAAGGTGGAGGATCTTCACAATGGATGAATGAAATTTAACATCAGAAGAGACAGGAGGTGATGGGGTTTGGAAGAGCAATCTTTAGAAACTGCAAAGTTTGGACTCTGGGGAATAAAAAGGTTGAAGACCGTGCTGTTCTAAAGACACAGCTCTGCTCTCTTGTAAGAAATGTTTCTCAGTTCAAAGCCTGAGTGTTTTGATAACATCTCTTGCAAGGTCATGACATGTACCTCTCCAAAACGTTGCACCTTCTGTCCTGGAACCAGAAAAGAACTCCATGTCACATGGAGTCTGCAGACAGTTCTCTGATGCAATTCTTTTGCGGTTGAAGCACATATTAACATCTGGGCCATTAGGAGGCATCTAAGCTGTAAATCTTAACTAGGTTTCAATTGGAATTGTTTCGCCAAAGAATGGCAATTTTTTGGAGAGTGCCAAGAGTTCTCTCTCACCTTCCTTCTGCTGGATTCCAGTTCTCAAGATTTCATTGAAACACTGATGGGGTCAATCCAGTTTAGGTCTAGGAAGTAGACATGTTCTAAGACATTGATCAGTTTGGCCTTTATTTAAATACTGGGGAAGTTTCTTCCTATCTCCTTTCCTCCCTTTCTGAAGGAGCAGGTGCACAGCTTAAGGGGGGTATACTCTTGCATCATTGTGATGGGAGGTGAAAGTGCTGTCCCTGGCATGGAGTGCTAGTGACCCTATCTGGATGGAGATAGCTTGGCTTCAGAAGTCTACGCTCTGGTAACCTCTAGGTTAGGTGACTGCAATGCATTGTACATTAGAATGCCTTTGGAGGTGGTTCAGGAACTGCAGTTAGTGCAAAATGGACTATTGGTCAGGACCAGGCACTCTGAATACATAACTCTGGTTCTGGCCTGCCTGCCTGTGCTGCCAATCTGTTTCTGAGCTCAAGGAATCAAGGCAGTAGTCGGGAAGGAAAAGCAGATCAGCACCTTGGAGAGGAGATGTTTTACAAGAGGGCGATAAATAAATAAATAAATCGACATAGTACAGCGACCCATCCCTTTTACCACTGGTTTCCCTCCCATCCACTGGCACCACACATTTCCCACCCCACTCCCAAATTACCCTTTAGGGCAGGGGTAGGGGACCTCAGGCCCAGTGTTCAAATGCAGTCCTCCAAGCCCCTCGTCTTGTGTTCAGAAGTCTCCACAGGCCACACCCCTCACGGACCCTACTCTGCACCCCAAATGTTTTGGTCTAGCTGAATGTGACTGTGAGCTCTGCTGATACCTCTTCCTTGTCTGGATGGAGAACAAAGAGGTGTGTGTGTGAGTGTAGGAACTAGCCTACTGTACATTAACACATTTATATTCATTGTTCTGCTCACTTTTGCCTCTGGCTCCACTTACTGCAGGCAGGGGGCCCTTAGACAGTTGCCCAAAAGGGAATGTGGTCCCCAGGCTGCAAAAGAAATAATAATTCCCCAGGCTCCTGTTCTGAGCATTCAGCAAAGAATTCAGCAAGTTCAGCTGCTCTGATTGAAGCTCTGTGAGGGGAACAGGGCATCTCCTAGCAACTCTCAGTACCCTTCACTAACTACACTTCCCAGGATTCTTTGGGAGAAGCCATGGTTGTTTAAAGTGGAATAAAGGTCTGGTGTGGATGTGGCCAGGGACAGCTTTGGTTTAAATTTGGGTGTGGGACTACATGTGCCTTCTGTAGAATAAAAAGGTGGGGGAAACCCTGAAAAGCAATGATACTGTTCACAATGTTTTCCTTTTGGAAAGGAAAGGGGCTTCCCCTCTGCCCAGTGCCCACCCACCCAATTTCCTCCCCTCCCTCCTCCTCACCCCTCCCTTTCCTCCTTTTCTCTCCTGCCTCCTACCCCAGGTCAGTTTCACCTTTCCTAAGCATAATTGTACAGGAGTAAATCCCACTGAACTCAAAAAGCATATAAATGATCAAACCTGCCCTCCCCTCCTCCTTCCTTCTATCCTCTCCCTTTTGCCCCTCCCCTCCCCCTCCCTTTACCCCTCCCTCCCCCTCCCCTTCTAATCCCCTCTCCTCCTTCCCCTCCTCCTCCCTTCCTCCTTCCCTCTCCTGTCCCCTCCCCCTCCTCCTCCTCCATGGTCAGTTTTACCTATTCTATGATTGCGAGGGAGTAAATCCCACTGAACTCAATAAGCATGCAAATGATCAAACCTGCCCTCCTACTCCCCTCCGCCTCCTCCCAGCTCCCCTCTGCCCCTCCTCCCCTCCCTCCTCCACCCCTCTCCCTCCCACCTGCTCCCATCTCCTTCCTCCCCTCTGCCCTTCCTCCTCCTCCCTTCCCAATCTCACCATATGCTCAGAGGTACATTACCAAATTCTTCGAAGCTAAACAGGGAGTGGATTGGACTGTGAAAGATGAACCCAAATGGTGTTTGCATTTTTACAAAGTTGTAGGGCAGTCCAATATCTCAGAGAGGAGGTCAGGTCTCCTGCTCCCCTGGTGCATTCACTAGAGATGCCCAGTTTCCCTGCTTTTTAAAGTTTGATAGAAATATGTTTTGGCTAAAGGTACGTTCTTAAACCACAAGGGTTTTTTTTTGCCTGTTAGTGAACATTTTATCATTTGTTGTTGCTCTAATCTTCTGTACACTGCTTAGAGATATTTTAATATATTTATTAAGTGGTATAGAAATAGGCTAAATAAAAGCTTCCTGGCCCCTGCCTTAGGGAATGTGGTCCTTCATAGGCTAAAAGATAGTCCACCCATGGTCAGACTAAGAGAACCAGTTTTCATTGCATTGGAGCCAGAGCTAGTTATCGTTAGTAACTCTTAGGTCCCATTGAAATCAATGCTGCAAAAACTTTAGTTAAGTTTTAGCTAGGCAGTTAACTGCTATTATGAATGAAATATTTCAGAGTGGCAAACATCTTCAGTTTTGGCAAAAAAGAAAAGAGAAAAGTGAAAATGCTAGTCTTCTCTTCTGCAAGGTTTTGGGGAAAGGCTCAAATCCCAGAACTAACAAGAGTGGGAAGCAAAGTTTGTATCAACACGCAGTGATGGCTGAGAAGGGAGTCAAAACCTTAAGGGATTCACACAGAATTGGAACGTGTTTATTTACTACTTGTGCAACAGAGCACATTTCTTGGGGGAAGAAAGGTATGCATTGGGTATGTTGTAAAGCTACCATAAATAGCATACCCGTAGGGATGGAAGGATCTCTCAATTTCAGTTCCTTACGTTTCTCTTTTTTCCAATCATAAATTTGGTTCTCCACATTTCTGCAGAAATTTGAGGGTTTTTTAAAAAAAATCTTCAGCATTTTAGTGTGAATTTCTCCTAATAAACACATTTTTGTATGCAGTCTTGACTAATATACACAGTTTTCCAGCCATTTCTCCTACTATAATTTATGTTTGTAAGTTATCTAATATATTCATTTTTATGCCCACTTTTATGCTACACCAAATGCAAATTTTGGCATTAAATGTGAGCTGAATCGAACTTTGTTGCTATCCCAAGCATAGATACAAATAGATTTTATACTTGTTGTTGCATATTTGAGTATTATTTTTTTAACTTTATCACTATTGAATAAAATGTGTAAAAGAAAACAGAGAAACCAATGTGGGTAACTTAAGGCCACTGATCTCAATGGGACTTTAGTGCAGCTAACTTACTCTGGAGCCGGCCCTCTATCAAGAATCAGATCTGGAAGAAATCTAGGTCTAGAAGACAAAAGAGAGATTATTTACTGTCATGCAAAAATTGACATCCCCTTCATCAGATTTCAAAAACTGGACTTCATATTAAAACATATACTGCATTTAATGAACGGATCGATTAAGTCATATGATTATCACCATCTACTTTTGGAGAGATGCGGTCAACCTTCTTTCGTCAAACAGAAATCTGCTTCAGAGTTAATAACAAAACATGTATGCTAATGCTCTTTGCCATCACTGAAGCCTGTAGTCTGTTATGCTGAAAGCACAGTTGGCTGGAGAGGGCACACTGGAGAGCGATTTTGCATCTATCCGGATCAGTAAGTGGACTCCGAACCATCATCGTGTTGCACTGCAAAAAAGAAACAGAGAATCCTGTCATGGTTTGGGAAGGAACTTGTCCTGGAAAAAGAGATGATCAGTTCCCAACTTTATTCGCCACCCCCTTTCTCTATTTCTTGTTTCCCCAGCTCTGCCTGCTGTTAGACTTGCCAAGCATCTCCCCCTGAACTCATTACAAAATAAGAAAAGCCCTCCTGGGACACACCAAAGGTCCATCGAGCTCAGCATCCTGTTCTCACTGTGGCCAACCAGATGCCTATTCACTAATGGGCAAAAAGCCTTGTGGTTTAAGAACGTACCTATAGGCAACAGTTATCTTTATCAAACTTTAAAAAGCAGGGAAATTGGGCAGCTAAAGTGAATGCACCAGGGGAGCAGGAGACCTGACCTCCTCTCTGAGATATTGGACTGCCCTACAAATTTGTCACAATGCAAACAGAATTTGGGTTGGTCTTTCACAGTCCAATCCACTTCCTGTGTAGCTTGGAAGAATTTGGTAACATGTGCCTCTGAGCATATGGTGAGTGAGTGGTGGCAACACCTACAATCAGCCCAAATAAAAGAAACAAGACATGTACTGTGGTAATCTTGTTTTAGCAGGGAGGAAGCAACAATATTAAGACAGTTGATATAGTTCAGACAGCCACTTCCTGTGTTGCTTGGAAGAATCTGGTAACATGTGCCTCCGCTTTTTAATCCGGGAGATAAGAAATGGGAACCTGTGCAAGTTTGCTGAGAATGGATTGATCATTTGCATATTTATTGAGTTCAGTGGGATTTACTCCCCTGCAATCATGCTTAGGTGAAATTGACCACAGAGGAGGAGGAGGAAGGGGAGGGAGAAGAGGAAGGCAGAGGGGAGGAGGGGGAGGGGAGAAGGTGGGAGGGGAGGAGGAGGGCAAGATTGATCATTTGCATGCTTATTGAGTTCAGTGGGATTTACTCCCCTGCAATCATGCTTAGGATAGGTGAAACTGACCACAGAGGAGGAGGAGAAAAGGAATGGAGGGATGGAGTGCGCAGGGGATGAGGAACAAGGAAGAGGGGGATAGGAGGAAGAAGGGAGGAGGAGGGGAGAGGAGAGGGTAAGAAGGGGAGGAAGAGGCAGATCTGATCATTTGCATGCTTATTGAGTTCAGTGGGATTTATTCTGCAGTCATGTTCATGATAGGTAACACTGACCATGGGGAGGAAGATAAGGGGGGAGGGGAGAGGAGAGGGAAGGAGGAAGAGAGGGGATTGGAAGAGGAAGAGGGAGGGGTGGGAGGGAGGGAAGGAGCAAGAGGGAGGCGATAGGAGGGGAGGAGGAGGGGAGGGCAGGTTTGATCATGTGGATTTTTTTTTAGTTCAGTGGGATTTATCTTTCCTCACCGGGGAGACACTCCATCCCCTTGATCATTTTGGCTGCCCTTTTTGGATCCTTTTTCCAACTCTACAATATCTTTTTTGAGGTGATGGGAGTTGTAGTCTACATGCACCTGGTGGAGGGCACCAGCTTGGAGAAGGCTGTTGTATATAGAGATAGCAATCCACCCATTTATTCCCCCCCCCAATTTTTATTCATTTATTATTACATTAATATCCCACCTTTCTTCCAAGGAGATCAAGGTGGCTTACAAACACGGTTCTCCTTCTCCTGATGTTATCCTCACAATGACCCTGTGAGGTAGGTTGGGCTGAGAGCAGAGCTTGGAAAAGTTACTTGTTTTGAACTACAACTCCCATCAGCCCCAGCTGGCATGGCCACTGGATTGGGCTGATGGGAGTTGTAGTTCAAAAAAGTAACTTTTCCAAGCTCTGGCTGAGAGACAGTGACTGGCTCAAGGTCACCCCGTGAGTTTCATGACTGAGCAGGGCTTTGAACCCTGGTCTCCCAGGTCCCAGTATGCCCACTACACCACACTGGCTTTCTCGGCAGGAGCGGAAAACCTGTGGGCCTCCTGACATTGCTGGACGTTGCTCCCAACAGTGCCTGACCATTGGAACTGCTGCTGGGGGAGCTGATATCCCTGTACAGTCTACTGTGACTGGGAACAGCCCTCCAAGATCTGAAGCAGGGGACTTTTTAACCCTGCAGCTCAGTCCTTTAATTGGAAACACTAGGGACCATGCTATTAGGCCTTCTGTATTTAAAGCACGTGCTTGACCACTGACCTATAGCTTTTGCCCATGGCCTCTTTTGCCTTTTCAGGTCTGGACTGCAAAGGCATCTTGCTTCCCCACATGTTTTCTTAAATCCATAGGTGAGGGTTTGATTCCCTCATCCTTTGCAAAAGCGTAGTGGCACCTACCCTCTTCCAACTGGCTTTACCGACAAGATAGTTACGCTATATTTCCTTGAGGCATTTATGTTTTCTTATTCATTCTGTGTTCCAGATTTATTATAGGAGCAGTGTTAGAATTTTTACATTCAGATTGCCCTTGACAAAGGGTGACTTGTACCTGAAATGCATTGGGCATTTATTAAAAAAATCCTGTTTCTGCTACCGGCTTTTTCACTGGCTTGGCAATTTGAGGGTCCCCTCCCTCTTCTTGTTACTGTTCCCTCCTCGCTTCCTTGCACACCTACCCTGTGGAATTCCCTCCCCTTAAAAATTAGACAGATGCCATATCTCTGTTATCTTTTTGGCACCTGCTGAAGACCTTCCTCTTTCAACAAGCCTTTTAAGTAGAGACCTTATCCCAGTCTGTATCTGTACTGGAATTGCTTTTAAAGATTTTTAAAAACTTTTTTAAAAATAAGTTTTTAAAGATGTTTTTGAAGTTGTTTTGTTTTAATACATTTTAAAGTCTGTTTTTAAGATGTTTTAGTGTGTTTTTTGTTTGCCACCCTGGGCTTCTACTGGGAGGAAGGGTGGTATAAATAAATAAATAAATAAAGGTTTTCCACATCTCTCACAACTGTACATATTCAGTGATCGAGAACCACCACACAAAGGCCCCTTTACTTAAAGTCAGACCACTCGTATGGATATATGATTTAATAAAAGATTTTTTTTTTTAAAAAAGAAGGTCTACAAAAATTACCATCCCATTAAAAAAGAAGTTGGACTGCAACTGCAGAATTTTAGAATCTGTGCTGAGCTCAGCATGTACAGTTGGCACTCACATGACTGGCATAGCCTGCAAAAGCACAGCTGAAGGTCTGTAAGTGGCAGGCTCAGGGAAGCTTTTCAGCCCAAGAGCCACATTCCCTTCTGTGTAAACTTCCAGGGGCCACCTGCCAGGGGTGGACAGGGCCTGAGGCAAAAGTGGGTGGAGCAACAAATGTGAATGTCACCTTCACAGAGTAGGCTAGTTTCCACGCACATTCATAGAACCCTCTCTGTCTTCAGCCTAGGGAAGCAAGACACATAGAATCATAGAATAGTAGAGTTGGAAGGGGCCTATAAGGCTATCCAGTCCACCCCCCTGCTCAAAGCAGGAATCCAAATCAAAGCATCCCTGACAGATGGCTGCCCAGCTGCCTCATGAAGGCCTCCACATTGTTAGAGTTCAGGGACACATTCTAGCCAGGCAAAAACAAGCAGGGCTGACGAGGGGTGTGGCTTAGGGACAGTCCCAAGGGCCACTTAGAGAGGCCTGAAGGGCCACATTGGGCCCCCAAGGCTGAGCTTACCCTTCCCTGGTATATGGACTATTAGCAATGGGCTCACAAGGGCTGTAAACCAAAAGGAATCCAGGCGCCGATCGGTTCATTCATCTGATTTATCACTGTCTGCTTTGGTAAAAGGGCCATCCCACTCCACTTCCTCAATCCCCAAAATCCCAGTTTTTTTTTTTAAATCACAAATCTAGGATTGACAACCCAACATTCACACTTGCAAGTTTGAGGTGCTCATCAGCTTGACTTACACTTGCAGCACGACGCGTTAATGCCACAGGGTGCCCGAAGAGATTCTCCGGAGTCGCAGCCATCGTCTCCTGAAATGACGCAGTGCCCCCCAAGCTGAGAACAGTATATGTGCCCTGCATGGAAGAAGCAGAGATTTGGGCTGTTATTTGGAAGGCAACTTGTTCCAAGAGGAAAAATGGGCGGGGAAGGTCATATATCTAGAAGGTGGCTGGGAAGAGGCCTGATTTGATTGACACTCCGATCCATGCTGACATCAGTCCCACTGCAGCTTGTTAATAGCCCCCCAGACAGAATGGGATATACACCAGTGGTGTGTGTGATTAGAATAAATCATATTGTAAGGCGCTAAGGCCACCTCCCACTCCCCCTGCTTGAGACAATTGTCTCAGATTGCCCCATAGTTGGGCCAGCCTTGAATTCCCCCCCTAAATAGAATGGAAACACCCCCTCTAAAGTTCAAGCACACCTATAACACACCAGAGTACAAAACTGAGCCAAGAGCAGTAAGACAATGAATTAATTGCCAGAGCCAATGGAGAAACAATGTTTCCATAGCATGTAACCAAAAAAGAGTGTGGGGCTAGTCAGCATGAGGAGTCGTGGTGATCCCCCACCCCGCAACCAGCACAATGGTTGGCCATGCATTTGACCAGGCATCTCCAGACTGGGCTGGGAAAAGACTCCTATCTGAAACTCTGCAAAGCCACTGCCAACCAGAGTTGACAATACTGCCCTAGATGGGCCAATGGCTTGACGTGGTATCAGGCAACTCCCCATGTTCCTAAATTAGCTTTACACATGTTATGCAACTCTGTCCTCACCCCCATTTTTAATGACACAGTTCCTCTTTTTTGGTAATGCTTAAGTGGCCACCAGACCCAGACCCAGCACCCAGCCAGGTCAGGCACTGGCCGAGGGCCCCCAATGGTGGGAGAGGGGACATTCCACTCTGCAGTTCCACTAGCATTGGGTTGCAGGGTGCAACTGGATGGTGGCATGGATCATGGACTGGGAGCTCCACTCTCCCATGCGACATTATCCCCACATGTGAGCACAGCCAGCGAGTGCTTAAATATGCCTGGTCGTGCCACCTTTTGCATTGTCTCATGCCTGCCATCACCCAATATGGCTGTGGGGGTGGCAACACATCAATGTGCATGACTGCCATCACTCAAGAGGATGGCGAGGACATGTTGACCCCCTACCTCCAACTTGATGATAGCAGGTATGGACGCTGATGCAGTGATGCAAGGGGTAGCGTGACTCGGTGTATTAAAGCACATGTGTGCTTGGGGGGCAGTCTGGTGCCTAAGGGCACATTGATGGTCTGGAGCTAGCTCTGACCAGATCTGACAAGCAGCCTCGCTTCAAAGGAAGGGAAGGTCAATTCAGCCTTCAGATCTACCCACTGAGAAA
Source organism: Rhineura floridana (assembly GCF_030035675.1). Lineage (NCBI taxonomy): Eukaryota > Metazoa > Chordata > Lepidosauria > Squamata > Rhineuridae > Rhineura > Rhineura floridana. The sequence continues at coordinate 203,777,129 of NC_084483.1, read as the reverse complement.
TGCTATGGATTCTCAGAGGCCAGGTCTTATCCATTGAAACACACTTTTTTTGTTGAGACCAGAGCTTGGGGAAGTTACTTTTTTGAACTACAACTCCCATCAGCCGAATCCAGTGGCCATGCTGGCTGGGGCTGATGGGAGTTGTAGTTCAAAAAAGTAACTTTCCCAAGCTCTGTTTGAGACTCCAGGTCTACCCATCAGAAAGAGTAGAGATTTCTGGTGGCTTCGTGTACCCATTGAAAGGGATGGAAGAAATCCCTGCCCCCTCTGGAAGAAAACCACCCAAAATGTGGCAGATTGGGGAGGTGGCATTTTTCCTGGTCCTATCAAGCATCTTTCTCAGAAACTTGCTTACCTGCAGCAACATGGACGAGGAGGGCGAGGAGAGTAGAGAGGAGGAAAAGAAACCTCATGGCTGAAGATTCCTCTGAGATCTCAAGGCTGCTGGAGGGAAGCAGGCAGATCTGGACAAATCCAGAGGCTCCCTCTATTTATAGAAGCGTGGAGACAATAGACAACAAGTGCTTGTGCTTCAGAGAGGAGCCCATGTAAATGGTAGGCAGATTTTCTTAATGTGTTGTGGAAATAGGGAAGGGGGAGAAATTTGATTCGGTTTGCACTGAAAGGCAAATCTATCAAATTCACACTTTCCAAAACAATATGCGAAGCCACCCTTTGAAATTCACACTTACCTGAATTTTGCAATGCAGTTCTCCAACCAACTGATGGTTACAAAAATGCACAGATTGGGGAAGTGTGCACACAAAAAGTGACAGCTGGTGGCTCCATGTCAGTGGGGCAGTGGAATCCGCTCCAGGTTTTAGTCTAAAGTTTCAAGGAGCTCCTAAGGTGCTGAACCTATTTTCAGAACATGTTTCAGCACCTTAGCCACCTCCTGGAAAGTTTGGACTAGGACCCGGAGTGGATTCCACTGCCCCACAGACATCGGAGCCGCCAGCCGCCACTGCATAAAATGAATATGTGAATGAAAACAATATATAAAACACATTATATTAGGAGGCATTGCTTGCAAACATGTGTACATCAGTGAAAGCTGCATGCAAAAACAACAGTTTATTAGAAGTTCACACTAAAATGCTGTTGAATTTTCATGAGGATTTTTTTTTTTACAGAAATCAAAAATCACAAATTTTCTCCAGAAATGCCAAGAAGTAAAATTACAATTGGAAAAATGAGAAACTGAGAGAAATGAAACTGACATATCTTTAAGAACATAAGAAGAACCTGCTGGATCAGGCCAGTGGCCTATCCAGCATCATGCTCTCATGGTGGCCAATCAGATACCCTAATGGGAAGCTCGCAAGCAGGACCGTCCATCCCTACATGTGAATCTGATCCAGTGCTGAACTAGGAACTGTTTTATTCATTGCTTATTCATCTCAAAGATCCATTGCAAAAAACTGAGTTGAGGGACTCCGGGACAAGGAAAAATCTGCCTTGACTTTCGGCTTAACTCACTGTTGATTCTTTGAGACCGTTGAGTGACCATGAGAGCATCTAGACTGTCAGTATTTTGTGGGAGGGTTTCAGGTGCTTACCAGGAAATTTAGGTTTGTGCCATTAAAGCAAATTAAAGTGCTCCCTAGTGCACCCTAGTGGTGCCCTCTCAATGTTGCTGGACTACATCTCCCATCAGCCCTCACCATCAGCCCTACTGGCTGGGCCTGGAGCTGGTGGGAGGAGGAGGTAACAACAACATTTGCAATATATACTGTACCACCTTTCCTCCAAACAGTTCAAAGTAGTGTATATAGTTTTCCCTTCTCTGTTTTATCCTCACCACAGCCCTGTGAGGTAGGTTAGGCTGAGAAACAGCCTGGCCTAAGATCAAGCAGTGAGCTTCATGGCTGAGTGGGGATTTGAACCCTGGTCTCCCAAGTCCCAGTGCAACACTCTAACCACTACACCACACTGGTTGTAGTTCAGCAGTCCCTGGAGAGCCTCAACTTTGCTACCGCTGCCCAAGCACAACAAATCCATTAAAAAAAAAGTGAGGAACATCGAGTTTAGGAAAATGAAATGCGTTGAAAAGTGTGGAATGAACATATGACTTACATCAAAATATGCAAACACCTCACAAACAAAACAGGCTGAGATTAGGATGAATGCTCCTTTTTGTATGAACCCCCTACAAATGAATCAGAATGAAAGCTCAAATAATGCTGGGCCTGCTCTTAAGCAGGGACTTATTTGGCCCACCCCAATCAAGAGACTTCATCCCTAGGGGAGAGGGGGAATGGGAGCATGGGGACCCTTTGGGCCAATCACAGCGGGACAGGCATTTAAGCCATCTGTGCCCCTCACTTGGGTCTTCTTCCTCTTCCTCTTCCCTTGCAGTGCATGACCTTTGCAGCATGCGCATGTTACGCATACATAACCAAAGCTCCCTCATCGGATGGAGTATTTTGTTTCTCCTCCTCCTTCATTTGGAGCTGTGGACTGATGCTGTGAACATGCCCAGGGGGATGGGGGAATGCGTCTCTTCTAAGAATAAGGGAGAAATTAGATTCAGTTGGCATTTAAAGGCAAATCTACCAACTGTACACTTTTGAAAACAACATGCAATCTGAAACACAGCCATCAAGATTCATGCTTATCCAGATTTTTGAAATGCAGTTCTCCAACCAATAAATATTTACAGAAATGCATATATTAGAGAAGTGTGCACAGAAATGGATGTATTAGTGAATATAACATACCAAAATGCATTAGTTTAGGGGAAATTAGACAAAATTGCATAATTTATTTATTTATTATTTATTTATTTAATTTGTATCCCACCCTTCCTCCCAGCAGGAGTATATTCAAAGTTTAAGGGCTCATATACATGGGGGCAATTCTTCATAGCTAAGATGCTTGTTTTACCTTTGCTATTGATTTGCAAAGTCCGCAGTTCCTCCTCAGTGGTAGCTGCCAATTGGTTTTTCCCATTCACACAAGTAGGCATTCTGCTGAGAAGGATTAGTTTCCTTGTAGCCCCACGTTCTAATTATACATTTCCACTCTCTCTGGTTGTTAGGTGACTGAGCATGCTCACTCTGCTGCACCAGTAGCAGTAGGTTCCTTTAAAAAAAACCCAGAAGTGTGACTATCTGTGTTTTCTGTTCATATGGTTGGTAAGATATAGCTGAAACACAAATCTTTGTTTGACCTGTGTTATGCTTTTGCACACAAGCTGAGGAAAAAGAAAATTAAAGCACTGTTTGCAGCAACATAAAAAGGCCAGCAGAATGGAGGAGAGCAGTCAGAAGTTGCTTGTCAGCCCACAGGAAAAAAAATGAAGGAAGGGTGGAGGAGATAGTGAGCATGGAAGAGGTAATGACTGACATACCCACCATAAAGCATCAGAGCAAAGCAGCTGCAACCACTAGAGAAACAGAGTGCAGACTTTATTTCTCCATTTTTCATATTATCAGCAGATTGGGTTAGTACGGATTTACAGGGGGAAAGCTGTGTGATAGCTTCTGTTTGCCAGTAACATCATGTGAACTATGCAAATTTAAAGGAGATGTGAGTAGTACCAATCACACAGAAAACCACCATGTAGATGAGCCCTATATTAAAATGCTGATGAATTTTCATGGGGACTTTAAAAAAAAATTACAAACTGATGTGGAAATGTAGAGAGCTGAACTTATGATTGGAAAAATGAAAAACCAAAATGGACATATCAGCCCACCCCTAGTCCCTACTAGACTTATCCTGATTCCATCTGCCCATACTTTCTTAATTTAGTTGAATTGGTTGTAGATCTTCTGTTGTGGCACCAACCCTTTGGAATCCCCACCTCCTTAAATATTAGATGGGCACCATCCCTGTTATCTTTTCAGCGCCTACTGAAGACCTTCCTCTTTCAACAAGTCTTTTAAGTACAGACCTTATCCCAGTCTGCATCTGTGCTGGAATTGCTTTTTAAGATGTTTTTAAAGCTTTTTTTTTAAAAAAGGTGTTTTTAAGATGTTGTAATATGTTTTTCAGTCTTTAGTTTTCAAGACGTTTTAATTTAATAAATAAATAAATGTTTGCTATATAATAAATACAATCATTTCTATCCAATGCTATATTTTGTAAGTTTTCTTTACGGGTGTGCAGGCAAGAACTGGATATACTCTAAGCTCAGCATAAGTTGTGTGCTAGCAAATCAGGATGAATGCTCCATAAATAGGTTCCCTGGAAGAGGCCTACATCTTTGATACAGGCAGCAACAAAGTACTGCCTGAAAACAATTGGCACTGAGTGAACTGAGATGCTGCAAAACTGCTTCAGTTCTGTAGTGTTGGCAAGAAGCATCACCTGCTGTGAAGCACACTTCTGAAAATGGCTGCAACAGTTACGCAGCAATTGCCTTACTACATCGTTTCAGGATATCCCTCGCAGTAGTGCAGTAGCAAATTCAGAAGTGCAGGGTCCCTTCATGTGAGTCACAGCCATGCCCCTGCCTCTTTTTTTTTGCTGCTGGGTTGAGAATGAGTTCCTTGTTAAGGCCTTCTCCCACAACAACAGATGTCCCTAGGAGCACAAAAGAGGAGTGTGTCGGCTACTGAGAAGAGTCTTCTCAGTGGCTGACTCACCTCCTTGCACTCTGATTGGCTCCTATCAGCATGTTAGGAGACTCTTCTCGGTGGCTAACACATTCCCTTTCATGCTGATTGGCTCATAAGATGCTGGAGACACATGGACCTTGCTCCCAAAAAAGTAAGGGGTCTAAGACCCCCTGAGACCCTGGATGACTACATCACTGATCCCTCACTGCCCTGTTCTCTGGGCTCAGCATATCCAGTTAATTTAATTCCTCTTGGGATGAGTCTTGCAGCAATTTAACCAGTTTCTTGTAACCTTTCAAAAAGCGTCTCTCAATTCTCTTCCACCTAAAAAATAACAAAAAGGTAACAGCCACAGCATATTCCTGCTGAGTGCAATCACTTACTTTGGCAAAAGGGGCGCTGTTGGTTCAGGAATCTGGGTGGTTGGCAAGTTCAGTTTTTCAGCTATAATATGCGAAGGGGAAAAAACAACAACTAAGCAACAAAGCAGTTTACTGGAGTTCTGACACATATCTAAAGGCTCCCGAAGCTATAGCTGGAAGAGGTTAGAGAGAAGGGGTTGATTGTTAGTGTTATTTCGTTTGCCTTGTGCAATGACATTAAGGATAGAAGCCAAATCTCCATGGCTTTCTCCACGGAGAAAGCTTCAGAAAAAAAAACAACCACCTTCCATAAGAAGTTGCAGCTTGTATTTGTAGTAGTATTGACAACAACATAAAGTACCAGGATTCCTGCTTTGAGTGCTAGAACTGAGCAGAAATTCTCCCTGCCCCATTACGCTATCCCACTCCAATCATTTCAGTGTGAAGGAAATACAGTGCAAATGAGGGAGGTGTAATCAGTTACATATTGCTTGCGGACTGAAAGCAACAACCACAGTGAATAAAGATCACATTTGCTGGACTGATTTCCATTCTGGATATGGGTCAAATAAGCAAACTTTGTCAATTTCCCTTCCCGTTTCCGTGTTTGTTGGGATTCCGCAACATCCCTAGTTGTGGGAGAGATCAAATCACTCCCTCCTTTGATCCCTCACTATATGATTCTGTGAGCCTGTATCACATCACCACTGCAACCATATTTTCCCCCAAGCATTAAAAAATAAGGTCACTAACTGCTGATGCCTTGTTCAAAACAGAGATGGCTATTCTCATTCAGTCCTTCCTTTCGTCTTGCCTCCCAGGGCGCAGGTGAGAGGGAAACATATTTCTCTGTGATTTAATTGAGGGTTATCACATACTTCAGCGTTGGGAGGCCTGTACCCTTGGAGCCACACCTGAATGGATGAGGTGAGCCAAGGGTGAAATGCTAACAGGGTCTAAATAGCCAGGGGCACCAGAATTATACAGCAGCAGGAAAGAAACTAAAAACATTTTGGAACAGCAGAATGGGGTGGTGCTCAGATGCCACTTATGAACAGTTAATGGCTCTTATAAAACAGCCTGTCATTCTCCTGTGGGTGCCCTCAGGGGCTAGGGTCCCAGCTGTAGGAGATATAAGCCTCTTAGTAAAAGCACTCACCAGGAAGAGCAGAGTTGAAGGTGTAGTAGAGTTCACATTTATTTATTTATTAATTATTTTATTTATACCCCGCCCTTCCTTCCAGCAGGAGCCCAGGGTGGCAAACAGAAACACCAAAAACTCTTTAAAACATCATAAAAGACCTTAAAATACATTAAAACAAAACAACGTTAAAAACATTTTAAAAAAAACTTTAAAAACATCTTTAAAAAAAGGGTTAAAGATATTAAAAGACATATTAAAAGCAATTCCAACACAGACACAGACTGGGATAGGTCTCAAAAGGCTTGTTGGAAGAGGAAAGTCTTCAAAAGGCGCCGAAAAGGTAGCAGAGATGGTGCCTATCTAATATTTAAGGGGAGGGAATTCCACAGGGTAGGTGCTGCCACACTAAAGGTCCATTTCCTATGTTGTGCAGAACGAACCTCCTGATGAGATGGTATCTGCAGGAGGCCCTCACCTGCAGAGGGCAGTGATCGGCTGGGTATATAAGGGGTATATGAACCGAGGCCAAGTACAGAGCAGCAGTCTAGGTCCAGAACATAACGCAGGGGCAAGGTCAGGCAACAGTCCAATGTCAAAATGCAAGGCCAACAGTCCAAGGTCAAAAGTTCAGGCAAGGTACAACCTATCAAAGACAGGAACTCGACTAAGAAGCCAAAAATCTGTGTTGTTTGCAGCAACCAGAAGACTCATGAGCAGATGTGGAGAACCTTTAGCCCTCCAGATGTTGCTGAACTACAACTCCCATCAGTCCCACCAACTATGGCCAATGGTCAGGGATGAAATCATGGCTCAGCAACATCTGGAGGACCAAAGGCTCCCTATACCTGCTCAATGGTAAGCAGCTCATGATGGAAGGTCAGGTCAGCCCCCCTGCCCCACCGACCGTGATGGCTCTGAGTGCTCCCTTCTCTCTCTGCCATCTTTCACTATTAATTTCTGCCACAGCTGCCCTCTATATTACTGTTTCTGCACTTTACTGTAGCCACAGTATTGTGGTGTGCTGTTTCCGCATCTTTGCATAATGGTGGAAAGAGCCCAGTAAAATCATGGGGAAAATTCATGAAAAACTGCACAACTGTGAAATGTCTAACCTTGGACAGCTGGTCCACGGATCTTTGGTGTATAGGCAGGACCGAGAAGCCAACACACGTGGTCAGGCTGGCAAGAGGTCAAGTGGGTGGTGTTGACTTGTATTTATTTATTTATTAATTTCATTTCATTTATAAACCGCCCATAGCTAATAGCTCTCTGGGCGGTGTACAAACAGAGTTAAAATACGATGTTACAATAAAATCAATAACAAGTATCAGCAAAATTTAAGCTAAAACATTAAACATAAAGATTAAAACATTAAAATGCCTGGGAGCATAGCCAGGTCTTAACCTGGCACCTAAAGGAAAGTACTGTAGGCGCCAGGCGGATCTCTTCAGGTAGGCTGTTCCACAATTCGGGGGCCACTACAGAAAAGGCCCTAGATCTAGTAACAGTTCTCCGGGCATCTAGATGGGTTGGTACCCGGAGGAGGGCCTTAGATTCTGAACGAAGCGGACGGGTAGGTTCATAGCGGGAGAGGCGTTCCACAAGATATTGCGGTCCCACGCCGTGTAAGGCTTTATAGGTCAACACCAGCACCTTGAATCTGGCTCGGAAACAAATAGGTAGCCAGTGCAAACGGGCCAGGACAGGTGTTATATGCGCGGACCGATCGGCGTGACTTTATACAATATTATGTTATAAAGTATATAATGTACACCAGGGCTGGGGAAGCTTCTTCAGCCTGGGGGCCACATTCCCTTCTGGGCAAACTTCTGAGGGCCACATGCCAGGGGTCAGGACCAGGGGCAAAACTGGGCAGAACAACAACAGTGAATGTTACCTCTGTACAGTAGGCTAGTTCCTACGCACCCCTCTCTGGCCTCCATCCAGATGAGCAAGAGGCGTGACAATTCCAGTGGACAATTCCAGCCAGGCAGACATACTTGGGGTGCAAAGCAAGACCAGGAAGGGGTCTGGCCTGGGGAGAGAGGATGAGGCCTGAAGAAAGTTCCAAGGGCCAGATAAAGAGACCTGGAGGGTCACATACACCTCCCTGGGTCTGAGGTTCCCCACCTGTGACATCCATGAATCAAAGGCCAAGTGTACCGCCATCTTTCCCAGCCATTTCTTCAGATCTGGATAGAAGACTGACAAAATATGGCAATTGACAGGGTTGTTAAGCAAGCGTTTCTGAGTTCAGAACTGTAAGTTTTGTAAGGTTTTGTTTTGAAATGAGCTTATGGGAAGCCTCAGAATGGCATGGGGGGATATTTTCCATTTAACATTGCGGAATGTGAAAAATCCCCGCTGACTATAGTATACAGCCACTCTCGTGGCTGTATAATTAGGGTGTTGAACACAAATTAAACATGTGGTTGGGACAGAGAAAACAAGGCATATATTTCCTTCTCCCACTTGACTGCCCCTTCTTTTGATAGGCCCAGATCGCTCCTGGTGGACATGAGTTAATCTGGGTTGATCTAGGGCTGCCTCAGCTGAATCCAGCCTAATTTGGTTCAGGACCCAGGACTGGGCCTGATCCAGTGAGCAGCCCTATTGATCCTTAGTCCATTTTTTCTGCTTAACTGATACATGCAATAGGATCTTATGCACGTTTATTTGGAAATAAATGTGCTGTTTTCAGTGGGGATTCTTCCACGGTTACTATGCATAAATACGTTGGTGCAAGGCCCATTGAACCAAGTAGTGCTTACTTTTGAGTAAACATGAACCTTGAGTGGGGAAAAAGCAAAAAAAGCATATTTCAGACATAGACAGCTGCCAAGCAAAAGAACACAAAAACGTAAGGACTTAAGAACATAAGATAAGCCTGCCGGATCAGGCCAGTAGCCCACCTAGTCCAGCATTCGTTTTTCACAGGGCACAACCAGATGCCTTTGGGAAGCCCAGAAGCAGGACAAAAAAAAAAGGTATGTTATTAGCTTTGGTTTGCCCTTAGAAACTCGTTAAATGCTGCAGGATGCTATGAAATTTTTTACTGATAGCTTCAAAGTGTGATGACCTTTTGAAATATTTCAGTGTCTGTCAGCAGTAAAACATTACATGCCCCCTCAATGCAAATTGTGAGCACCCTGCATTAGCCATGCACCTCTGGATATTGAAAACTGAACTGAGTGTGTGCGATGCACATGTTAAAAGGCCCAGATGCCCACTGAAAGATGAATTGCAAAGGAGAGACTCTGGATCAGACCTTGTCACCTATGGGCAATTGTATATTCATTCCAGATGACCAGATGTGTGGTACTGGATCAGTGGTAGAGCATGCAGGTGGAAGGTCTCCCTCCCAGTTCACAATCTGGGGAGTTGGAAAGCCTACGCAAACACCTTGGTTAAACAGTGCTTATCATAAATGGGGAAAGAGATGCCATTTCCAGCATTTGAACCCTTTACAAAACCGTATTATTTCTTGGAGAGATGAACTGGCACTGAAGTTTTTTTTCCAGTCCTTTTTAATGCCGTGGTGTTGCCTGGATGGTCTTCTGAGGTGACCTGGCTTCTACGCTGCTCCTTTGTGTTGCAGACTGCTGGATCCCCTGCTCCTAACACCCATTCTGTCCCAGGTCACTGCTCTCCTCAGCTTCACCACAACCAGTGCAGGATGGTCCATTAGGACAAACTAGTCTCAGCCTGCCCTCAGCCCCCAGCCTGCCCCCTTACTAAGGATGTGCTAGAATTCCACCAATTCAGATTTGGTACTGAATTTTCCATTAATTCGCTAATTCACGGTCATTGTCTATTTGATTTTTATGGAGTGATTTTCCACAGCTGTTTTCGGAAATAGATTTTTGTTTTTAAAAATTCTGCATCTAAAATACTGATAATATAATCAATATTTTTGTTGATATTTCTCTTCAATTTATTGACAGCTCCTTGCAAAATATTGAGATTTCCTTTAAAACTGTCGATATCAATATTAATTGTTTATTCTGAGAAGGGGGGAAAACGGATCTGTAAAGGCAGCAGGTTGTGGACAAAGGAGGAACTCAAATCGATACCAGCCTGTTAGGTCGACGGAAATGCTTTCGTTTCAGCACCGGCCAACGGATCCCATCCCTGCTCCTTACATACACCCAGTCCAAGGGGGTGACGCTGACTGTCAGCTCCTCCTCCTGAGTCTGTGTGGCCCTTGCTGAATGCAGCTGGGAGGAGGATGGGGGCAAAAGTAGAATTAATTGGCCCTGCCTGTTATTGGCTCTCTGGCGCCACCTACTGTTGGACTCCCCGCTTTCTGCCCTAACGCTCCCAACGGTCGTTAGCCTCCATTGACCACAGCCACTTCAGGAACTCAAGCACAGTCTTCTACTATCAGATGTTCTCCACAAACTCGCCACACCAGTTTTTCTCCTCCTCAGTAGTTCAGCATTGCTGCTCCTGCTCCTCTCCCGTCAGTGGCTTAACCGCCCTCCAATTGCCCCTCTCCCAGGATTCCAAGCCCCTTCGCGACAGTTGCCAAGAACCCTCAGAACCCCGAGCCATCCCTTTTTACAATTCTGCTTGTTACCTAGAAACCGGCTTCATGAAATATCAAAACAGCAAGAATAATAAACGACACAACAAAGCCACACAAATAAAGGCATCGCCTGCCAGGTGCACATGATTAAATTGTACGTCGCCTAGAGTGGCCATCGGCCAGATAGGCGACCCACAAATTAAATTATTATTATTATTATTAACTATGACAGGCAAGAATAATTACCTCCATGTTCAGAATCAATGTGTTCTGATTACCAAAGGTTGGGGACAGGGACAGCTGTGCCATTGTGGTGTGGAGAAAGTGGCTGGGAAGAAAACATCTCTTGTAATGCTAGAATTCAGGGAAGATTCAGGGTAAAAAGAAAAAAACACTCCATACTGCATGTTTTAACCATGGAATGCACCCCCATAAGATGTCATAAACAGGGATGGAAGGACCAGCCAATTTCGGTTCTCTCCGCTTTTCTTAAATCCGGTTCTCCACATTCCTGCAGCAATTTGTGATTTTTTAAAATCCTGGTGAAAATTCTTCAGCATTTTAGTGCAGATTTCTCCTGATAAACACATTTTTGTAGGCAGCTTTGACTAATGTACACCTTTTTCCTAATGTAATGCAGTTGTGTTGGTTATTCTAACCAATATATTCATTTTTATGTGCACTTTGCTTGCTTTGCATTGCACATTTCAGAGGATGGCTGTGTTTTGGTTCTCATATTGCTTTGGACCAAGTGATGGATTCGCTCCATCAAGGAAGCCACAGACCTGAACTTACAAGATCTGAACAGGGTGGTTCACGACAGATGCTATTCGACATCACTGATTCATAGGGTCGCTGTAAGTCGTAATCGACTTGAAGGCATATAACAACAACAACAAATATGTCGTAAACAGGGATGGAAGGACCAGTCAACTTCGGTTCTCTCTGTTTTTCTTAAATCTGGTTCTCCACTATTCTGCGGCAATTTGTGATTTTTCAAAATCCTCATGAAAATTCTTCAGTATTTTAGTACAACTTTATCCTGATAAACACATTTTTTGTATGCAGTTTTGACTAATGTACACATTTTTGCAAGCAATTTTTCCTAACGTAATGCATTTTTGTAGGCTATTTTTACTAATATATTCATTTTTATGTGCACTTTGCTTGCTTGCAAAATTTGGAGAAGTGCAAATTTCAGAGGATGGCTGTAAGAACATAAGAACATAAGAAGAGCCTGCTGGATCAGGCCAGTGGCCCATCTAGTCCAGCATCCTGTTCTCACAGTGGCCAACCAGGTGCCTGGGGGAAGCCCGCAAGCAGGACCCGAGTGCAAGAACACTCTCCCCTCCTGAGGCTTCCGGCAACTGGTTTTCAGAAGCATGCTGCCTCTGACTAGGGTGGCAGAGCACAGCCATCACGGCTAGTAGCCATTGATAGCCCTGTCCTCCATGAATTTGTCTAATCTTCTTTTAAAGCCATCCAAGCTGGTGGCCATTACTGCGTCTTGTGGGAGCAAATTCCATAGTTTAACTATGCGCTGAGTAAAGAAGTACTTCCTTTTGTCTGTCCTGAATCTTCCAACATTCAGCTTCTTTGAATGTCCACGAGTTCTAGTATTATGAGAGAGGGAGAAGAACTTTTCTCTATCCACTTTCTCAATGCCATGCATAATTTTATACACTTCTATCATGTCTCCTCTGACCCGCCTTTTCTCTAAACTAAAAAGCCCCAAATGCTGCAACCTTTCCTCGTAAGGGAGTCGCTCCATCCCCTTGATCATTCTGGTTGCCCTCTTCTGAACCTTTTCCAACTCTAGAATATCCTTTTTGAGATGAGGCGACCAGAACTGTACACAGTATTCCAAATGCGGCCGCACCATAGATTTATACAACAGCATTATGATATCAGCTGTTTTATTTTCAATACCTTTCCTAATTATCGCTAGCATGGAATTTGCCTTTTTCACAGCTGCCGCACACTGGGTCGACATTTTCATCGTGCTGTCCACTACAACCCCGAGGTCTCTCTCCTGGTCAGTCACCGCCAGTTCAGACCCCATGAGCGTATATGTGAAATTAAGATTTTTTGCTCCAATATGCATAATTTTACACTTGTTTATATTGAATCGCATTTGCCATTTTTCCGCCCATTCACTCAGTTTGGAGAGGTCTTTTTGGAGCTCTTCGCAATCCCTTTTTGTTTTAACAATCCTGAACAATTTAGTGTCGTCAGCAAACTTGGCCACTTCACTGCTCACTCCTAATTCTAGGTCATTAATAAACAAGTTGAAAAGTACAGGTCCCAATACCGATCCTTGAGGGACTCCACTTTCTACAGCCCTCCATTGGGAGAACTGTCCGTTTATTCCTACTCTCTGCTTTCTGCTTCTTAACCAATTCCTTATCCACAAGAGGACCTCTCCTCTTATTCCATGACTGCTAAGCTTCCTCAGAAGCCTTTGGTGAGGTACCTTGTCAAACGCTTTTTGAAAGTCTAAGTACACTATGTCCACTGGATCACCTCTATCTATATGCTTGTTGACACTCTCAAAGAATTCTAATAGGTTACTGAGACAGGACTTTCCCTTGCAGAAGCCATGCTGGCTCTGCTTCAGCAAGGCTTGTTCTTCTATGTGCTTGGTTAATCTAGCTTTAATCATACTTTCTACCAGTTTTCCAGGGACAGAAGTTAAGCTAACTGGCCTGTAATTTCCGGGATCCCCTCTGGATCCCTTTTTGAAGATTGGTGTTACATTTGCCACTTTCCAGTCCTCAGGCACGGAGGAGGACCCGAGGGACAAGTTACATATTTTAGTTAGCAGATCAGCAATTTCACCTTTGAGTTCTTTGAGAACTCTCGGGTGGATTCCATCTGGGCCCGGTGATTTGTCAGTTTTTATATTGTCCATTAAGCTTAGAACTTCCTCTCTCGTTACCACTATTTGTCTTAGTTCCTCAGAATCCCTTCCTGCAAATGTTAGTTCAGGTTCAGGGATCTGCCCTATATCTTCCACTGTGAAGACAGATGCAAAGAATTCATTTAGCTTCTCTGCAATCTCCTTATCGTTCTTTAGTACACCTTTGACTCCCTTATCATCCAAGGGTCCAATTGTCTCCCTAGATGGTCTCCTGCTTTGAATGTATTGATAGAATTTTTTGTTGTTGGTTTTTATGTTCTTAGCAATGTGCTCCTCAAATTCTTTTTTAGCATCCCTTATTGTCTTCTTGCATTTCTTTTGCCAGAGTTTGTGTTCTTTTTTATTTTCTTCATTCGGACAAGACTTCCATTTTCTGAAGGAAGACTTTTTGCCTCTAAGAGCTTCCTTGACTTTGCTTGTTAACCATGCTGGCATCTTCTTGGCCGTGGCGGTACCTTTTCTGATCTGCGGTATGCACTCCAGTTCAGCTTCTAATAGAGTGTTTTTAAACAACTACCAAGCATTTTTGAGTGATGTGACCCTCTGGACTTTGTTTTTCAGCTTTCTTTTTACCAATCCCCTCATTTTTGTGAAGTTTCCTCTTTTGAAGTCAAATGTGACCGTGTTGGATTTTCTTGGCAATTGGCCAGTTACATGTATGTTTCATTTAATAGCACTGTGGTCACTGCTCCCAATCGGTTCAACAACACTGACATCTCGCACCAGGTCCCGGTCCCCACTGAGGATTAAGTCCAGGGTTGCCGTCCCTCTGGTTGGTTCCATGACCAACTGATCTAGGGAATAGTCATTTAGAATATCTAGAAACTTTGCTTCTTTGTCATGACTGGAACACATATGCAGCCAGTCTATGTCCGGGTAGTTGAAGTCACCCATTACTACCACATTTCCTAGTTTGGATGCTTCCTCAATTTCATATCTCATCTCAAGGTCTCCCTGAGCATTTTGATCAGGGGGACGATAGATCGTTCCCAGTATTAAGTCCCTCCTGGGGCACGGTATCACCACCCACAACGATTCTGTGGAAGAGTCTGCCTCTTTTGGGGTTTCGAGCTTGCTGGATTCAATGCCTTCTTTCACGTATAGAGCGACTCCGCCACCAATACGGCCTTCCCTGTCCTTCCGATATAGTTTATATCCAGGGATAACCATATCCCACTGGTTTTCTCCATTCCACCAGGTCTCAGTTATGCTCACTATATCAATGATCTTCTCTAAGACCAAGCACTCCAGTTCTCCCATCTTGGTTCGGAGGCTCCTAGCATTAGAGGCTGTGTTTCGCTTCCCATATTATTTTGGACAGTGCGAATTTGATAGGTTTGCTTTTAAGTGCAAACTGAATCAAATTTCTCCCCACATGCCCAGATATGATGACCACCAGCGTGGATGGCTTTATAACACAATTAGACAACTTCATAGAGGGGAAGGCTATGAATGGCTTCTAGCCACAGTGGCTATGTTCACTGGCAGAAGCAGAATATTTCTGAATACGAGTTGCTGGGAATCACAAGTGCAGGATTCCTATAACCTGTAACAAAACAGGGTGCTGCCCTAGATGGTCCTTTGGCTTGATCCAGCCAGACTCTTCTGATGTTCTGGCATTCTTATCATGCTTATGAACATCCTTCTAGCATCAGACTGGTTACAGCTGGAACAGAGTAATCAAATTAAAAAAAATAGTTTGCTTGGACTTCTGTGGCAATGTTCTATAAGTCTCTTTTAACCTTGCACAATCTTGAATGATTAAATTTAAGATAAACTTTTAAAAAAAAGAATCAAAACCTTTTGTTGGCAAAGGCACATGTTGATTAATCCATCCTATTTTTTTCGTTCTTCATGAATCAAGTGCTCTTGGGCTGCTGCACTCGCACATCTTTCTTCACTTGTATAGCAAACATAAACTCAGGGGAACATTGCCTTGCCCACAAATATACATCCTTTTTTTAAAATAAAGCAAATTAAACACCCTTAATGACCTCGCTGACAACTTCCTTGTGGTTCGGCATAAAGGCTTCTTACCAGAATCCTCGTTGCTAACCAAAACACAAGTGCAGCTACATAGGTAAGCAACTTCAGTAAAGGGTCAAATGACTCAGTTCAACTTCATCCTGAAATTAGAATCCAATGAACATTTAGGCTACCTTTTGTATGTCTTGGGAATCCCAAGTGGGGACAGTTGCTGTTGCACTCAGGTCCTGCATGTGGGCTTCCCATTAGGGCATCTGATTAGCTGCTGTGAAAACAGGAAGTCAGATTATGGTGGGCCTTTGGCCTGATAACAGCAGTGCTCTTCTTATTTTTTTAAAAATAAATTATACCCCCCTCTGGCCCATCCTCTCAAAGGAGCCCATTGCAGCAAACACATCAATAGCACAACAATATAATTAAACTTCCAAAAACAGCTGAAAACAAACTTCTAGAAGGGCCGTAACTCAGTGGCAGAGCATCTGTCTTGCATACAGAAGGTCCCAGGTTCAATCTCCAATAGGGTTGCCAGG
Organism: Rhineura floridana; assembly: GCF_030035675.1. NCBI lineage: Eukaryota > Metazoa > Chordata > Lepidosauria > Squamata > Rhineuridae > Rhineura > Rhineura floridana. Next base: position 203,761,094 of record NC_084483.1, on the reverse strand, counting down.
TCGGAACCATCCAAAAACCTGAGAAAATGGGGCGGGCCCTAGTGACGTCATGGGGCGGGCCCTAGTGACATCATGGGTTGGGCCCTAGTGATGTCATGGGGCGGGCCCTAGTCACGGGGCGGGCCCTAGTGATGTCACGGGGCAGGCCCTAGTGATGTCATGGGGCAGGCCCTAGTGACGTCACAGGGCGGGCCCTAGTGACATCATTAAACATGATACATTGTATCAACCACAGTTGCTTGGAGCATACCATTAAAAAAAAAATTCTCTGGAGATTAAAATAGAAATCTTATCTAAAATAGGGTGTTCCTAGGTCCATCTGAAGTGACAAGGTCATTCTTTCTCACAAGCTTAGGGTGATGCAAAATGGAAATGGACTGCCTTCAAGTTGATCCCAGATAGGATCTTCATGGTAAGCAGTACTCAGACAGAGGTGGTTTACTATTGCCTTCCTCTGAGTCTGAGAGGCAGTGACTGGCCCAAGGTCACCCAGGGAGCTTCATGGCTGGGTGGGGATTCGAACCCTGGTCTGCCAGGTCACAGTTCAACACTTTTAGGGAACATTTAATCTAGCTTACTTGCTTCTGGCTTTACAAAGTACACAATGTCACCTATATATATTTTCAGGGGACTATTTATATACCATTTCATTGTTCTAAAATAATGCAGAGGTGTGTGTTCTCTCTCCCCCACCCCCCATTTAGGACTTGCCTCCTTAAAAGATAAAGAATATGCATATATGTGTGTCACTTATGTTTCCTGCCAGTAGCATACTACATTATCTGTGGGCTCGTGCTGACTGGCCAGCAAAGAGGAGTATCCACTGTCCTCCTTTCCATTGTCCATTTCACTAGCATTCCCAACATGCCTCCACAAAATTTGTTGTTTTTCTTTGTTATTATGTAGAGGTTTTCCTTCACTTTTGATGTCAACACTCTTGGGGCTTCCATAGTGCTGGTCACTATACAATAGCTTCTCTGATACTCTTTAGTGCAGTCTTTACAAAACTCCTTATTATAATTAGCAATACAGAGCTCTTCTGATCTTTTTTCTGTTCCAAATGGTTTTAATGGTGAAAGTCCACAGTGAACAGTGTGTCCTTCCCTGTCCACTTTGGAACCCGTTTCCTCGCTTTCGTGTTATGTCTGGCCCCGAGATCTCCCTCCCGTCCCCCGTCGCTTCTCCCTTTCTCTCTCCGCCCGCCCCCTTTCCCTGGTAATAACGACATGTATGCCCTCCTGCCCACATTCTAGCAACCGGGAATGTGCCAAGCGCTGCAGCAGGCAGCTGCTGCCACCCACTCGCCTTGCCTTGCCTTGCCTTGCCCTGCCCCCTTGCGCAATGCAACGGACCCCCACCCCGGAATCCTGCGCCCCCTCCTCTTTCCCTTGGGAAAAAGGGGTGAGCCGGCGAGGAAGGGGGCTCTCTTTCAGCCTCCCCCCCTCAATTCAGGGCTCCCAAAGTCTCCCTGTCTCCTCTCCCCTCCCGCCAAGCCCCCAGTCAGACAGGTGGAGCCAGACTCGGCGAAGCTGGTGGGTGAACACTCACGCCCGGAGCCGCCACCGTGCGTGTGTGCGTGCCCACACACCGAGCGAGGCAGCCCGAGCCGCTGCTATAGTCCGAGCGGGAGCTGCAGCTGCAGCTTCTCCGAGCAGCATGCTCTGGGAGGGTGGCGTGGGTAGCTTGCTGGCTGGCCAGCCGATGCCAGCCTTGCCCCCCCCTCGATTGGGGGCTTGGCGGGCGGGGAGAGGAGACCGGGAGACTTTGGGAGCCCTGACTGTGCCGCCGCGCTCCCTCCCGGCACCGTGTGTGTGAGAGCGGGTGCGTGTGAGTGTGTGAGAGCTGCAATCGGCAGGGAGGGGCTGAGCGAGAGGTTGACAGCCGCAAGTGGCTGCATCGCAGCGGCGGAGGCGCGCACCCCAGGCACCGCACGGGCCGGCCAGGGACCAGCAGGCGAGGGGAAGGGAAGGGAGGCCGGCCAATGCCAGCCTTGCCCCCCCCGATCGGGGGCTTGGCGGGCGGGGAGAGGAGACAGGGAGCCTTTGGGAGCCCTGAATTGAGGGGGGGAGGCTGAAAGAGAGCCCCCTTCCTCGCCGGCTCACCCCTTTTTCCCAAGGGAAAGAGGAGGGAGCGCAGGATTCTGGGGTGGGGGTCCGTTGCATTGCGTGAGGGGGCGGGGCAAGGCAAGGCAAGGCAAGTGGGTGGCAGCAGCTGCCTGCTGCGGCGCTTGGCACATTCCCGGTTGCTAGAATGTGGGCAGGAGGGCATACATGTCGTTATTACCAGGGAAAGGGGGCGGGTGGAGAGAGAAAGGGAGAAGCGACGGGGGAGGGGAGGAAGATCTCGGGGCCAGACATAACACGAAAGCGAGGAAACGGGTTCCAAAGTGGACAGGGCTAAATCAAGGCAGCCTCATCTTGAACAGTTTCCTGTGCATTTGGGCTCCGCTAGCCGAAGCAATTGGGGTGTCTGAATCCAGGCGAGAGTCGCTGCCTTCTCTCCACCGGGCGAGCCAGCTCTGCGGGTCTGCTAAGCTTGAGCTGCCACCGGAAAGAGTTCTTTTCCTTTCTGGAGCAGGGGAACTGCCTAAGGAGGAGCCAGCCCAGCCTGGCCTCCACAGCCACCGCCTCTTCATGCATGCGTGGCTGAGGGGGCCGCTACAAAGCCGGAGATCCACCAGTTTGACTGACATATGGCCAGAGGCCGGAGACGGCCCCATTTTCCCTGAGACTCCGGCAGAAAAACGGAGACCTGGCAACCCTAATCCCCAATGGCATCTCCATGTAGAGCTGGGAGAGAATCCTGACTGAAATCCTGGAAAGTCACTGCCAGTCAGGGTAGACAATTCTAAGCTAGATGGAGCAAAGGTCTGACTTGGTATAAGGTTCCTATATGTTCCTTTCTCTGTTCCTAGTTAAAAACTTCTAAAAAACATTCTTTTACTCTCACAACTATTAATTTCAGGGTTTCCAGGAACAGCAATTTTCAGCCTTCAAATGCCAAGGGAACAGGAATGGCACCTGACCAGGCTCGGCGCCAGTGGGTGGCCAGGTTGTGCATTGGCCAAGGGCCCTGCAGCTAACCAAGGGCCCCTGTGGCTGGGGCTGGGAGTGTAGAGTTCCCACTCTGAGATTCCTGCCAGCATTGGGTAGCAAGCCGTGACCAGATAGTGGCACAGATTGTGGAGTGGGAACTCCAGTCTCCCAGCCAACTTCACCAGGGCACACAAATATACCTGGTCATGTCACCTAGAACATCAGCACATATGTCTGCCATAATCCAAGATGGGTGTTGATGCCCTCACTGCCATCTTGGGTGATGGCAGATGTGCATGCTGATGCAGGGCATATTTAAGTGCATGTGCACTCTCTCACACACACATAGATGGGAGTCTGAGTCCCATGGCAGGCTGGTGCCCAAGGCCCTGTGGCATGTTGGTGCCAGCCCTGTACCTGATGAGTGTTATGAAGTGTGCAGTTTACACTCAGGCCTGTAATTCGCACATGTCATTGGACAATTCTAGGGATCTTTCAATGATGAGACCTGGGAGCACTCCAGGTTTTGGTACCCCAAGAGTTAGCAAAGACATGAGGTATATTTATTATACCACATAAAGAAAAATATTAACAAACTCAAAAAGCAGCATGCTTATACTAGGCTGAGTTAGAAGACTTTAAGTCCTATACCAGACTCATTTGTAAAAAGCATTTCTGGATACACAGGAAAACTGAATGTGTTTGGGGAAACAGAGGAGAAGGAGGGTGTTGGCTAAAAGTGAAAGTGGTACCAGAAGGGGAAAATGGGTGCTGCCTACAGCTGTTTGTCTGCAGAAAGAGGAGATGTTGTCAGAAGGATATAGGAGATCTGGGTTGTGATTTTCCGGGAAAGGGCTTAGGGTAGGAATTAGAAGTCAGAAATGGGAAGAATTTGGGCTATATCAAAGGGAATAAAGAGATCAGGTCTCCCCAAGAAAGAGAGACCTGATGGGCCTTGAAAACAGAAGATGGGGAAGGAGGAAGGAGAGTTTGGCCAGCTGATGGACTTGAGAGAGAGAGAGTTCAATGCCTTTCCTTATTCTGCGATGCTGGGGCTCAAGGGTGGAAGTAAGGTTACATCTTCAGCAACAAAAGGGATAGACAGGAGGAGATCTGCAGGAAGGTTCCCGGGCAGTGAGATGAGGTCCCTGGGTATCCAAAGTTTCCTAGCCAGCAAGGTGAAAAAAACCACCTCTTATGCTTGAATTTGGCTCAGAAATTAACACAAAAACAAAGACTGTAAATCCTGACTTCTTGATAGTGAATGGGTGTTCAAAGTTCTAATATGGTGCCAGGCAGGAAAAGTTTGTCTGGAATGTTTCCAAAATGGTTTCTGGAAAAACATTATTCTGCTGTCCAGGCGAGATGGAGAAAAGAGATTAACATATTGTTGCATGCCACCCCAGTCTCCGAGCGGTGCAAGACTTCCAGGGGTCCTTGTGCTTACCCAGGGTTTGGTTTCCTTGGAAGGAAGGTCAGCAGAGACTGTGGTGTCTTGTTGAGATTGAGGATTTGCTTGACGTGCCTTCCGCTTAGCTCGTTTGTCCCGTTCGCCCTGTATTCGTGCTTCTTCGAAGTCCGCGGCACCTTTGATAATAGCCGACCTCCATTTGGGACGTTCATGGGCCAAGACTTCCCATTCTCGATGTTCACGTTACATATTTTTAGATTTGTTTTAAGAACATCTTTAAACCTCTTTTGCTGTCCACTGATATTCCATTTTCCATCAAGTTGGGAGTAAAGTAGCTGCTTTGGAAAACGGTGATCAGGCATTCAAACAACATGGCCAGAAGAGGGTTTTGCAGCATTAACAGTCCATCAGAACTTGCTCCCCAGTGCTCATTGGAGTCCCTTCAGACCCAGAGAGCAAGCAAGTCGCTCTTTATCTTTTTTAGCTCCCAGCCTTTCCTCAGACTCTCACACAGACACACAAATCAATTCCTTGTTGGCAGGGGGAGGCCTCTCTCTTAAAAAGAGTTCTTACAGTTGTTAATGGGGGCACTTCACAGACTTGGCCGAATCCATTAACATATGTGGTGTAGTGATTAGAGTGTTGGATTAGGACCTGGGAGACCATGGTTCAAATCCCCATTCTGCCATGAAGCACCCTGGGTGACCTTGGGCCAGTTGCTGCCTCTCAGCCTAACCTACCTCACAGGGTTGTTGTGGAGATTAAATTAGGAAGGGGAGAACCATGTACACCACTTTGAGGGGGGGAAAGTGGGATATAACAATAACAACAACAACAATATAAAAACATGAATGGGACTGGTTTGACCAGTAGAGCAGGCTCCTTCCTGTACAGATCCCAAATCAGCGACTGGCAAAGGGATCCATAGAAATCATCCCTCTCACCCCACAAATCCCATAACACTTTGGGGCTTTGCTGGGAATCACCTTCAAGCTATTGAAAAATGTGTGGTTAGTAACTGTGAGGAGGAGATGGAATATTTAGGTCATCATTTCCTAGATGAACACTTGTAGAAGCAATCTGATGCTCTTTTCTTTATCTTACACTGAACATCTCACTATCCGGAGGGGTTTCCTCCTACTGGGTCAAAGGAAACGGAAAATGGAAATGGGCTGCCTTCAAGTCGATCCCAACTTATGGCGACCCTATGAATAGGGTTTTCATGGTAAGCGGTATTCTTCCTTTGAGGCTGAGAGACAGTGACCAGCCCAAGGTCACCCAGGGAGCTTCATGGCTGTGTGGGGGATTTGAACCCTGGTCTCCCAGGTCGTAGTCCAACACTGTAACCACTACGCCACACTGGCTCTGGGCAGGATATAATTTAAATAAATAAATAAATATCTTAAATTTACAAATGAGGAGAGGGATGGCAGAGAGATACAGTGAAATGAGACAGTGAACTTGCCAGATGCTCCAGCAGCTCAGCTTGCTTGCAACAAGCATCCCCACAGCCCGTAACCAATGTGGGGCCCATTAGATGTTGCTGAACGATAACGTCAATCATCCCAGACCTTTGGCCATGCTTGCTGAGGCTGATGGGAGTTGAAATCTAACAACATCTGGAGGGGATATATTGGCTACCCAATAAATGCTTGCCCATTTCTCCTACTCAATGGAAAACCAGGTCTACCACACATTCTTATTACATTTGGTCTGTTAAAAATGCATGGGAGTTATTCTCCCCCTGCCACATAAGAACAGCTGCTGCAAAATTATGGAGAAGGGCCATAGTTCAGTGGTAGAGGATCTGCTTTGCATGCAGAAGGTCCCAGGTTCAATCCCTGACATCTCCAGGTAGGGCTAGGAGAGAGACTTGCTTGAAACCCTGGAGAGCTGCTGCCAGTCAGTGTAGCCAACACTGAGCTAGATAGACCATATTTGAAACTCAATAATGGTTTACAGTATGGAAGTCCTGAAGGTCCCCTGAAGGCACCTGACAAGCTCCTCTGGATTACCATCCTGATGTTCCAATAAGCAGTACCTCTTTTGCTTATTAAAAAAACGTTCCCACCACATTTTGAGGAAAGTTTATCGTTTATAGCTGCCTTTTTAAAGAAATCTCCTTGGCCTGAAGAGAAGAGTGGGAAATTGAAACCAGATGGTTGGTTACCAATCAGGAAGCAAGAGGAGTTTGCAAACTTTGTGGGTGCAAAGCTAAGTTACTCTGTTTGCCCTGTCCGCTCTGTGATGGATTGTAGCTTTTTGCAATGTTGAAACTGAAAGTGCTGCAGGCAAATGGTTTGGAAAGGGGTTGAATTGGGTTTGTGTGCATCAACAGCAAGAAAGGAGAGGATCCTAGATGGGGGGGGTTGTCCCCTTTCCCCCATAAAGGCAGGAGCTTAATATTTACTGTATATAAAAAAAATAAATGCTGCCAATCCCAGGTTGGTTTAGAAAAAGGGAGAAAAATATTTATTTTCTTTCATGAAGTATACAGAGCAGGCAATACTCTGCAATCGTATACACAAGGGGTGGGAAACCTTCTTCATCCTGAGGGCCACATTCCCTTCTAGGAAACCTTCTGGGGGCCATGTGCCAGTGATGGGCAGGGCCAGAGGCAAAAGAGAATGGAATAATGAATGTTTATTTTACCTTTGTAAAGTATAGGGTTGCCAGACTCAGGGCCTGAGACTGATCCTGTATTTTTAGGAGAAGAGAAAGTCAGCCAAGTGCAGGTGTTCTTGTAACACTGTAATGGGAAAAACCGCAAGGTGGAATTCTCCGTTCCCCCTGCACAACTTCGAAAGATACAGAAGACCTCTTGGTTGCCAGGCCCAGCCTCCAAGAGGTCTTCTGTATCTTTAAAAGTTGTACAGGGGGGAGAATTCCACCTTGTGGTTTTTCCCATTGCAGTGTTACAAGGAGAGACAAACATCAGCTAAATTCTGATACTGTGATGGACAGTATCTATGCCTTGTTCCTTTCTCCCACTCCTCTCATGGACGGGTTCCTCATTGCTCGTCTGCTGTGCCCACTGGCCTGTGTGTGCTGTTGTTTGCCAGATTGATACACAGTAAGACCACACTCATCCATGATCTGATCATGGATGAGTGTGCTGATTTGGTGTGCATTACTGAGACCTGGGTGGGTGAGCTGGGAGGAAGTGATCTGACCCAGTTTTGCCCACTGGGATACTCGGTGCAACACCAGCACAGGCTACAGGGATGGGGAGGGGGAGGAATTGCTGTGGTCTACAGAACTTCCATCTCTGTCACCAGGAAACCACTCTGTCTTGGAGCTGGCTGTGAGGGCCTGCACCTGGTGTCGGGCCAAGGAGACAGAAAACTAGGGTTGCTGCTGGTGTACCGTCCACCCTGTTGCCCAGCAGCTTCTCTGACTGAGCTGGCGGAGGCCATCTCAGCTGTGGTATTGGAGGAGCCCAGAATGATAGTGCTGGGAGATTTCAATGACCATGCTGAGGTTGCCTCTAGTGTTCCAGCTCGGGACTTCATGGCCTCCATGATAACCATGGGGCTGTCTCAAGTTGTCAGCGGCCTGACTTATAGGTCAGGGCACACCCTCAACTTGGTTTTTGCTCCAGATGGAGGGAGGGGTGGTCTGGAGATGGGGGTGGTGGATGTCACCCCATTGTCATGGTCAGACCACTTCCTGCTGAAGTTTAGACTTGTAGCTCCGATCCTTCCCTGCAGGGGTGGTGGACAGATTAAGACAGTCTGCCCCCGGAGACTAATGGAATCCACTGGGTTCCTGAATGCCCTGGGGGAGTTCCCAGTAGATAGAGCAGCTGACCCTGTTGAAGCCCTTGTCACTCTGTGGAACAGTGAGGCGGGTTGGGCTCTTCACATGGTTGCCCTCTGAGTGTCCTCTCTGGCATTGTGGAACCTGGTTTGCACCTTGGTACACCAGTGAGCTAAGGGCAATGAAACAGGCTGGACGACAGCTAGGGTGCAAATGATGTTCAGATCTTGCAAGTTCAGGTCTGTGGTTTCTTTGATGGAATCAATCTATCTCTTGTTTGGCCTTCCTCTTTTTCTACTCCCTGCTGTTTTTCCCAACATTATGGTCTTTTCTAGTGAATCATTTCTTCTCATGATGTGTCCAAAGTATGATAACCTCAGTTTAATCATTTTAGCTTCTAGTGATAGTTCTGGTTTAATTTGTTCTGACACCCAATTATTTGTCTTTTTCACAGTCCATGGTATGTGCAAAGCTCTCCTCCAACACCACATTTCAAATGAGTTGATTTTTATCGTATCCGCTTTTTTCATTGTCCAACTTTCATATCCATACATGAAAATGGAAATGGACTGCCTTCAAGTCAATCTTGACTAATGGCTACCCTATGAATAGGGATTTCATGGTAAGTGGTACTCAGAGGGGGTTTACCATTGCCTCCCTCTGAGGCTAGTCCTCCCCAGCAACTGGCAACTGGGCTCCTTGGGACTCTGCAGCTTGCCCACGGCTGCACAGGTGGCAGGGCACGTAACCCCTGAGCCACTCACTGTGGGGTGATCTTTAGCTGGCCCTTGACACCCAGGAGACACAAGCGGGGATTTGAACTCACAGACTCTGGACTCCCAGCCAGGCTCTCCTCCCCACTGTGCTATACCTTCATAAGACAGCTCATTGGGAATACCATGGTCTGAATGATCCTGACTTTAGTGTTCAGTGATACATCTTTGCATTTGAGGACCTTTTCTAGTTCACTCATAGCTGCCCTCCCCAGTCCTAGCCTTCTTCTGATTTCTTGACTATTGTGTCCATTTTGGTTAATGCCTGTGCCAAGGTATTGATAATCCTTGACAATGTCAATGTTTCTATAGGTGTAAAATAGCTTAGGAGGCAGAATGGACCCTTGTGGGACCCCACAGCCCAAAAGTAACGGAGCTGAGCAACAATGTCCTAGTACCACTTACTGGTAGCGGCCCTGCAGGCTGGAGTGGAACCGCTGTCATACAGTACTTCCAACTCCCAACTTGTTCAGTCACTCTTGGAGGACACCATGGTAAATGATGTCAAAAGCCACTGAGAAATCAAGGTGAACCAACATGATCGCATTGCATCTGTCTCTCTCCAGACAAAGGTCATCAGTCAGGGCCACCAGGGCTGTTTCTATGCCGAAATTTGGCCAGAAACTAGACTTGAATAGAGGGAATGCACTACTGCCTCGTTCAAAGCAGTAAGCATAGCTCCCTCTCAGTGAGGCATGGACCACTCCCTGGATTTATCCAGTCAATCCCCTCCCCTTATTAAATATACACCTTACTCTGGCCCAAATACCCAGTTCAAATAAAACCATCTGAGGCACCCTTTGGACATTGGGGAGTCAATAGATGCAGGATTGCACAGCTGAGAGGAAATCCATGAAAACAAAGAGAAGAAGCAGAATGCTAATCCCAGCAAACATTCAGTAAACCGTAAACTGAAAGAATTTCAAATAGTTTCAACTAATCAATCGTAGCTGACAACTGATTGTTGATGTTGGCAGCCACCTCAGAAATCCAACACCATTTCTACTCATTTCCTGGTATAAATGGTATAAGTACCAGCATCGCTTTCAGAGATTCTCCACCATTCACTCTGTTGAGCCTTGATCTTCTATTAGCTTTGAGAGTCCATCCAATCTTCAGCCATGAAGATGCTTTATGTTCTCTTTGCTGTTGCCTTCTTGGTTTTCCAGGTCCAGGCCGTTCCGACACCACTGCCTGAGGATGAATCGGAAGGCAAGGAAGCTCTCATGCCTCGTTCTTATGAAGACGATGGTAAGTTGAGCTAAACAACTACATGCCCCTCTGGTACTGTGAGGTGTGCAAGGATCCTAGAATCACAGCTGGACCATAGATCAGCTCTGTCATGATGTTGCAGAAAGACTGTTCTTCTGACATGCCTAGCTGTTTTGGACTTTCCAGCGTCATAGGAAGTGCAGAGGCAGACTGGTTCATTGTGTGGCTCTTATGAGGGTGCTAAGAGCTGGACAACGAACCAAGGCACGGTGAGGGCATGGTGAGGGCATGGTGAGGGCACGCTGAGGGCATGTGTTCAGATTTATTACCTGCTGTGTTTGGTGGGACTATGTGTTTTAGGACTACAGTTTAGGATTGCAGCTTGAACCTGTTTCTTCTTGTCCTTCCTTCAAGGGCAGGGGCCGGAGCCTTTTTTTCAGATGCTTTCAGCTGGTGGATGAGGCTGAAGTAAAAAATGGGGAGAGCACCTCACCCTATGCCACCCTTTCTCTCTCTCTCTGCCACCCCCTTTCCCCGCAGTTTCTGTGGGGGACATGTGGACCTCAAGTTGTCCACCCCTATTCTGATGGAGACCTATTCTCCCTCTTTCTTTGATATTTGGTTGGGAGAAACAGCTGAGATGACTTTCTCCAAAAAGTTGCCCTCAGTATTTTCCTCTGCAAGAACCTAGAAGCTACAAGAGATGTGTACCATCTGCACTTCCTCATCTTTCTCTGGGAATGTCTGGTACAAGAAACACATGATGTGGCATTTCCCCCCATTCATTATTTTTATCCATCCTGTTCACTGTCTGCTTCTTACAGCAGGCAGGGAAACCCTGGGTGCCTTGCTATTTTTCTGTAGTGGCCCCCGAATTGTGGAACAGCTTACCTGAAGAGATATGCCTGGCGCCTACGGTACTTTCTTTTAGGCGCCAGGTCAAGACCTGGCTATGCTCCCAGGCATTTTAATTTTAATTTTAATGTTAATGTTTTAGGTTTAATGCTTTTAGTCTTCAATTGTGTCGATGTTTGTTATTGATTTTATTGTAATTTTGTATTTTAATCTGTTTTGTACACCGCCCAGAGAGCTACTAGCTATGGGCGGTCAATAAATGAAATAAAATAAATAAATAAATAAATAAAATAAATAAGTCATGTATTTCCTTAAGTCTGGCATATTGATAGGGAATATTTTCCCAGATACCTCTGGATGTGTGAGTATTTTGTCAAAGATACCAGTTTACAGCTCATCTTATGGTGGGTGAGGTGCCTACAATGAAAGTTTGCATTTTGCAACAATTCCCAGAAGTAGGAAGTGTGCACCCCATCCTGTTTCAACCCCATTCCCCCCTGCGAAACCTTTAGGGAAGACTGGACCATTCAGCATAAGGCACCAAAGGCACTTTTTTTTTTTTTTTTGCAGTTAAGTCTGCATTCACGGGAGTGAATGACATTCATTTATGAGAGCTGTTACATTGGAGGGCTAAACAAGGGTTACACTCAGGGGCTGTCTTAGGGTGTGTGGGGCCAAGGCTGCAATCCTATACATGTTTGCATGGGAGTAGGGAGGGGCGAGGCATTCTGTTCAGTGTGCATTTTGGAGCAAACCTAATATGCATTTCCTGAAGCAGCCTGTGAAATGAAACGCAGCCATCCTTCAAAATTCACAGTTCTCTGAGTTTTGCAAGCCAGTTCTTCAGCCAATTCATGTGTACAAAAATGCATATATTAGGGGAAAGTGTGCATAAAAATATTAATGCAAATAACGTTAACCATTTGCTTTACATTCAGTTAAATAGTTTACAACAACATGCATATTTGGTGAAACTGATTGCAAAATGTGCATCACTTAATTAAATGTCTTTGGCTGCAATCCAATCCCTGTCTGCTCAAAGTAAGCTCCATTGTGTTCAATGGGACTGATTCTCTGGCCAATGCGTATTGGGTTGCAGCTTTAGTCACCTTTTCTTCACATAATTACAATCCCCAGAGTGCCCTGGAAAGAGGGATTGGTTGTTAAATCATTCTGATAATTGCAGCTCTGTGAGGGGAATAGGGGTCTCCTCTCAGGACACTTCACAAGCTGCACTTCCCAGGATTCTTTGGGGGAAGCCATGACTGTTTAAAGTGATGCAAACCTGCTTTAAATATATAGAGCAGATGGGGCCTCAGAGGATGGGGCATCCGAGAAATAGAAAGAGACAGATTTGTCTATCCCTAGTTTGCAATGCGATCCTGTACATGCCTACTTGAGTTCAGTGGGACTTACTTTCAGGTAGAGGGCTTTCCACACCAAGTAGTTCAATGCCATGTTCGATGGCAGGAAATCCAGAGCTAGACCACCTCAACCCCAACCAAAGGCTGCTCAGTCTTGAAGACCTCCAGTGTAGGGAAAGCCTACCACCCATTCACCGGTGCATTGTCGAACCATTTCAGCGGTGGCTGGTGCCTATTGGGACAGGTAGGGTGGAAGCCAGGGAGGCCAACAGTAGGTAGAGCCAAAGCCAATGGCAGGTGGAGCTAACCAATTCTAGTTTTGTCCCCAACCTTCTCCCTGTTGTGTTCTACTGGGGCTAAAGAAGGAGGAAGTGGACAGCCAGTGCCAACCCATAGACTGGAAGGAAGGCAGAAGAGAGGCAGGTGGGGCTGGCTAGAGTGGTCTCAGCTTGGTATGGGGCAGTGCCCCACTTGCCCTAACAGACAAGCCCTCACTGGTGCTGCCCTAAATGTAGAATGTCCTCCCCAGGGAGCCATCCTTGTAGCCGATGTTGCAGGTAAGAAGGCAGGCAGGTGGGGGCTGGCTGAAGGCAGACTGAGGTTGGTGGGGCAGTGCCCCATTCTCTGTACTGGACCAGCCACTCTTGTTGCCAAGATGGTCCTCCTACCGATCATCCAAAACCTACCCTCCCATAAGTTAAGTTCAAGTAAGGCTTACTCAGAGTAGAGCCACTGAAATGAATGTTAGTTGTATCTGTTAGTTGTTATCTATTCACTTCAATGGCCTTACTCTGAGTAGGAGCCCCTGGGGTGTTTGCTCTCTTCTAAGCATAACAGCCCTTCCAGCAGAGGTGGCTGATGGCTCCAAGTCAGTGAAGCACCCTGGACGGCTCTTTGAAAGTTTGGACTAAAATCAGGCGCAGATTCCCCTGCCCCACTGGCATGGATCCACTGGCTGCCACTGCCTTCAAGCACTTTCATGAATGCTGCTCCCTTGTTTTCTTATTTATATACAGACCACTCATTGACGAAGGAATCCAAACCCTCTTCACGAATGGTGGCGCTCAGCTGCTTCCAAAACCAGGGATACTGCCTGCCCCGGAATTACCAGTGTCTCTCAGGCTTGGTGTTCAAGGAACCATTCAACGACTGTCTGTATCCGGACCTCCTGAAGTGCTGTGTGCACTGAGGCCAAAGTGGATGAAGGTCCCACGACCACGACCACCAGGAAGAACAAACCATTCCACTCCTTTCCAACCAATCATTTGTTAATTGGCTCCGCTCCTTTCTGTAAATCACCAGTTAATTTGTTCCCCCCCTTTCAATAAATGACCTGTTCATGGCAACCTCCTGCTCAAACTCTTTTTCTTTATGTTTTCTGTTTGCTTACATGAATGACAGGGGAATCTGAAGTCCATTCATCAGCGTTCCGGTTGAAGCATCAAGCCTTATGGATAGGTTAGGGCAGGTACTCTATGAAGGCTGGCTTCTCTAATGGCACAATCTTTTGCATGTTTACTCAGAAGTAAATCCCATTATGCCCATTAGGGTTTACCCTCAGGAAACTGAGAAAGGGCCATAGCTCAGTGGCAGAGCATCAGCTTTGTCCCAGTTCAATCCCCAACATCTCCAGGTAGGGCTGGGAATGCCTCTTGTCTGAAACGCTGGAGAGCTGCTGTCAGTCAGTGTAGACTAAGAGTCACAAACCCATCACTTGCATGTACCATGACAACTGCAAAGTCCTTCTCTGGTGCTCCCAGGTGTAACCCAGAATCTGAGCTTTCCAAAAAATTTTTAGTAGGTCTCTAGCCCTCCTAGAAAGGTTATGGAGAAAAATATGCAGAGACCCTTCTAAGCGATTTCTATGAAACGACATGTCTGGCTGCTCCTGCCTGTCAGTGTTATTCGCCAATGATTGAAGTCAGAGCTGTGACTGATAAGTGAGTTGTTTGGACACCAGGCAATAGGAATCCCCAGGGCCCTCACGAGCTGCCATTTTCCCCTCCCCAGCAGAATGAACATTTTTTTTCTTACTAAGGGCTTCACTCCTGTATGCTTTGTGCACCAACCTAACCTCAGGCACGCACCACGCCAAACCACCCAGTGGCTCCAAGTGCTGCTGCACAGCTGCCACTGCCCCACTCTACCCACTCTATCAATGCTGGCCCCCTTCCTCAGGTCACCAAGGCACCTTCCACCTCCCCGACCTTCTCCCGTGGAGAAGGGAAGCAGAGGGGGGAAGCGGGTGGTGGAGGTGAGCGGCACAGGAAGGACAGGCCCAGTAGCAATCACCTTGCATCGCTGCCAGTTACCCGGAGGGAGAGGGGGATGGGGAAGGTGGTGGGAGCAGCATCCGACTGGCCCCGCTCCTGTGCTGCACCATGGTGAGCTCCCCACCACTGTGCCTCTACCTCTCTCGCTAACCAGCAGCGACGGAAGGTGTTCAGAAGCCCCTACTGGCAGGCCTGGGCAGGTCCTCAGCCACTGTCCTGCTCCCCTGCCCCTTCCCTCCTCCTCGTCCATCACTGGTGAGGTAGTTGGTGGCAACGGCAGCAAAGCAGGATGTTTGCTGAGATGCTGACCCAGCCTGTCGTCCCACGGCTCGGCCAGGATGCTGTCCGCTGCTGTTGCCCGCTTGCTTACTTGCTCTCGCACCCCTGCTCTCTCCCCAGGCTTCGGCTGGCCTTGCCTCTGCACCCGTCTGCCCACCTCCCTCCCTCCTTTGATTGCTGGCCTTGGCCACCTGTGCCGCCATTTACCGTGCCCCAGGAGGGACTTAATACTGGGAACGATCTATCGTCCCCCTGATCAAAATGCTCAGGGAGACCTTGAGATGAGATATGAAATTGAGGAAGCATCCAAACTAGGAAATGTGGTAGTAATGGGTGACTTCAACTACCCGGACATAGACTGGCCGCATATGTGTTCCAGTCATGACAAAGAAGCAAAGTTTCTAGATATTCTAAATGACTATTCCCTAGACCAGTTGGTCATGGAACCGACCAGAGGGACAGCAACCCTGGACTTAATCCTCAGTGGGGACCGGGACCTGGTGCGAGATGTAAGTGTTGTTGAACCGATTGGGAGCAGTGACCACAGTGCTATTAAATTAAACATACATGTAACTGGCCAATTGCCAAGAAAATCCAACACGGTCACATTTGACTTCAAAAGAGGAAACTTCACAAAAATGAGGGGATTGGTAAAAAGAAAGCTGAAA
Source organism: Rhineura floridana (assembly GCF_030035675.1). Lineage (NCBI taxonomy): Eukaryota > Metazoa > Chordata > Lepidosauria > Squamata > Rhineuridae > Rhineura > Rhineura floridana. The sequence continues at coordinate 203,745,465 of NC_084483.1, read as the reverse complement.
AACAAAGTCCAGAGGGTCACATCACTCGAAAATGCTTGGAAGTTGTTTAAAAACACTATATTAGACACTATATAAATCTGGAAGGTGGAATTTTGAATGTTTGCAAGACATTCAGACCTTTTTTTTTGCAATGGCATAAACATGCACAGAACGTGAAATTTTGTATAGGGAAACTGAAGTTGAAAATTGGAAGTATCCGAATTAGCAAGCTGATACTTAACATCATTGCCTTAAAAAGTAATCAAAGGTTTTTTTTTTTTGAGTGGGTGGGGAAATAACACTGTAATGGTTACAAATGTCACTCTTCTTTCTTTTCTTTTCTTTTTTCTTTTGCAAAACTTAGGTTTCAAATTCCTTTCTAGAAAAGCAGGTTCTTAAAGAAATGTTAGCGGGTGGCTAAGGGGTGAAGTTAGAAACCGAAAAATGGAGACCTAGGAACATAAAGCTCTCAGATCTGAGGACAATGATTTCATGCAACCTATTATTTTTGTATAGAGGGTTCACCATGCTGGTGAAGAAATGGTGGCTCTTCAGATCTTGTTGGACTGCAGCTCTAATTATACAGCCACAAGAGTGTCTGTATACTATAGCCAGTGTGGATTTTTCACATTCCGCAATGTTAAATTGAAAATACCCCCACATGCCATTCTGATGATTCCCATAATCTCATTTCAAAACAAAACCTGACAAAACTTATAGTCCTGAACTCAGAAACGCTTGCTTAACAACCCTCTAAATTTTCATGATGATACACAAAACAGACAGAGAGAATCGAGAGTTCAAAGTCTAAAAAGAGAGGAAAAAAACCCAGAGCCCTTTTGAACTTCTTTCTGTCAGAGTTCTCATAATCTGTTGGAATTCATTAAAAATCAGCCATGTTCACAGAGTACCTGTAATCCTATTACTGACCTTGCCCCATATTCTGACCTTCATTTTCTGCAGTTTAAAAGTTAAAAAAAATGCCTGGCTGATTTTTAATGAATTTAAGAAATTTTGCCTTGAACCCAATGATAACATCAGGCATGCCCAGTAAGATCCAACTGTCAGTGTTCTAAAAGCCAGACTCACAGCTTCTGGGCTTGCCTAACCAGGGGGCCACACCCACACCAGACCTTGATTTCACTTGAGACAGTCATGGCTTCTCTCAGAGAATCCTGGGAAGTGTAGTTTGTGAAGGGTGCTGAGAAGAGACTGATATTCCACTGATAGAGCTTCAGTGGTCAGACTGGTTTAACAGTCAGCCACTCTGATTGAGGTCTGTGAGTGGAACAGGGTACCTCCTAGCAACTCTCAATTCTCTGTAGAAACATTAGTAACACAGGAAAGAAACAAAGTAAAAACACCAACAAACATAAAAAATATAATTCTCCATCTTTGGGGATGGCAAGTGTTGCCACCACTATGCTCAGAGGCATATCACCAAATTCTTCCAAGCTACACAGGAAGCGGATTGGACTGTGAAAGACCAACCCAAATTGTGTTTGCATTTTGACAAATTTGTAGGGAAGTACAATATCTCAGAGAGGAGTTCAGGTCTCTTGCTCCCCTAGTGCATTCACTATAGCTGCCCAATTTCCTTGCTTTTTGAAGTTCGACAGAAATATCTGTGGGCTATAGGTACATTCTTAAATTGCAAGGTTTTTTGCCTATTAGTGAATCATCTCTGAACATTGGGTCATGCTGACTTGGGCTGACGGGAGTTGGAGTCCAACAAAATCTTGAGGCCATAGGGTCCATGCTCCTGATCTACCATAATGGATGACATATGTCTAATTTTTACTCACCAACTGTTTCCTTGACATACGTTGCAGCAGATTCATCAAGGTGCACTTGCAAAACCAAGATGGCAACAGCAAAGAGCAAGAAAAGGGTTTTCATGGTGGATGATTTGACGGATCTCAGTGCTGTTTGCAAGAAGAATAAGGATGGAGAAATGACTCAGGAATGGCTACATTTATGCATATTTTTATGGCAAAAAGCCAGGGTATTTAGGGAAAAGAACACCAAAGATGCACGTATGCATCCAATCAATTGCTGCCAACATCCTTGGATATAGCTCACATCTGTGCTGTTCACACAGGATACGATATCCCTACCCACCTAAAGTACAACTAGTTGATAACGGGGCAAATATTGCTACATGCCTCCAAGGCAGTAAGGGAGACAGATCATATTTTAAATGTAACAATTGTCCCAGATTCCAGTTGCTGAAGTGTGGTAAAGTTTCCATAAGAACATAAGAAGAGCCTGCTGGATCAGGCCAGTGGCCCATCTAGTCAAGCATCCTGTTCTTAAACAACTTCCAAGCATTTTCGAGTGATGTGACCCTCTGGACTTTGTTTTTCAGCTTTCTTTTTACCAATCCCCTCATTTTTGTGAAGTTTCCTCTTTTGAAGTCAAATGTGACCGTGTTGGATTTTCTTGGCAATTGGCCATTAACATGTATGTTTAATTTAGTAGCACTGTGGTCACTGCTCCCAATCGGTTCAACAACACTTACATCTCGCACCAGGTCCCGGTTCCCACTGAGGATTAAGTCCAGGCTTGCCATCCCTCTGGTCGGTTCCATGACCAGCTGGTCTAGGGAATAGTCATTTAGAATATCTAGAAATTTTGCTTCTTTGTCATGACTGAAACACATATGTGGCCAGTCTATGTCTGGGTAGTTGAAGTCACCCATTACTACAACATTTCCTAGTTTGGATGCTTCCTCAATTTCATATCTCATCTCAAGGTCTCCCTGAGCATTTTGATCAGGGGGACGATAGATCGTTCCCAGTATTAAATCCCTCCTGGGGCATGGTATCACCACCCACAATGATTTTGTGGAGGAGTCTGCCTCTTTTGGGGTTTCCAGCTTGCTGGATCCAATGCCTTCTTTCATGTATAGAGCGACTCCGCCACCAATACGTCCTTCCCTGTCCTTCCAATATAGTTTATATCCAGGGATAACCGTATCCCACTGGTTTTCTCCATTCCACCAGGTCTCCGTTATGCTCACTATATCAATGCTCTCCTCTAAGACCAAGCACTCCAGTTCTCCCATCTTGGTTCGAAGGCTCCTAGCATTAGCGTACAGGCACTTGTAAGCAGTGTCTCTCTTCAAGTGTCTTTGGCACTTGTGGTTTGGCCTGTGGTAATTTTGCCCTTCTGAATTTATATCCTGTGCCCCTGCTCTCACAATGCCTACTTCTAGGCCTACCCCTTTTAAAATTTCATCATTTCTTTGGTCTTTATCCCTAGGGGGAGGTTTCTTCCGAACCGGACCTTCACCCCCAGTCAATTTAAAAGCTGCTCTGCCACCTTTTTAATCTTAAGTGCTAGCAGTCTGGTTCCATTCTGGTTCAAGTGGAGCCCACCCACTACAAGGATCCCTCCACCCCTTGGAGATATATCCTTGGCACAAGAGGATAGCTGCTCATCCCCCAAAGAATGGGTCCCTTCTAAGGGATCATTTCCCTCTTCCTCAGCTGGATGCTCTCCTTCCCCGAGACCATCGTTCTCCATGATAGCAGAAGAGCTATCATCGTTGGAATGGGACACAGCTATAACGTCCCTGAAGGCCTCCTCCACACACCTCTCTGCCTCTCTCAGCTTTTCCAGGTCCGCCACCTTGGCCTCAAGGAAATGAAGTCGTTCCCGGAGAGCCAAGAGCTCATTGCACCGAGAGCACACCCACGATATCTGTCCAACAGGCAGATAGTCGTACATGCTGCAGGCTGTGCAAAACACTGGAAAGCCCCCACACCCCTGCTGGCTTCTTACCTGCATAGTTTTGTGTAAGGTTTATTACGTCAATGGGTTGGAAACTGCGGTTTAGTTGAGGTCAGGGAACAGATGGGCAGAGGGGGGGGCTGGCCTCCTCGCCCTGCTGCTGAACTCGCTCTGCTGCTTAACTTGCCTTGACGCTTCGTTGGCTGGGGCTCCCTCTAGCTCGTGGAGCAGGCTCCCTCACTAGGGTGCTCTGAATTTGTATGTGTGGCTGGTCAGACAGATGAGCCTCAGAGCTTTCTTGTCCATCAGAGCAGTTTGTCTCCAAGGTTTATGTGGGGACTGCCTTTCCTTTTTTAAAAATACAATTCTCCCTGGAAAGAATAGAACACCTAGGGAATACTCAGGGAGGCAGACCCCTATTCCACTCACACGGCTACAATTCCCAGAGTGGTTTAGCAATCAGTCTCTCTTTCCCAGAGAACTTTGGGAAGCCAGGTTTCGACTGGACATCTGGAAAAAAATCCTAACTGTTACAGCCATACGACAATGGAACCAATGACTTAGAGAGGTAGTGTGCTCTCCGACACTGGAGGCATTCAAGAGGCAGCTGGGCAGCCATCTGTCAGGAATGCTTTTATTTGGATTCCTTCACTGAGCAGGAGTTGGACTTGATGGCCTTATGGGTCCCTTCCAATTCTACAGTTCTATGATTCTATTATCAGGGGAGACTTGCTATATGCTCAAGGACTTGCCCTAGGCTCTTTTGGAAGGAGGGTCGGGATATAAATCTAATTAAATATATAAATACATTCAATCTGTTCAGGAGCAAGAAGCCCCCTGCAGTAGTTGTTCAGTAGCTGTCAACTTGAGGACAACACATTTTCAAAAGGTTTAAGCAAACAAACAAAATGTGGGAGGGTAGAGGCAGTGTGCAACCCTCTGATCATCTCATAAGAAGTACTTTTAACCGTTGCAATGGCAGTCGTTGGAATCCTGATTGTGAAGTGGAACCATTGACCACGTCATGATTTTCTGAAATCGGATCTGGGGAATCCACTTTGGAACCGGAGCAGGGTGGATTCCTACCCCATCTCTTCTCTTCGTAGCCTTCATTAAGCCTCTGCACTTATTTCCCATCATGTCTTTTACTTAACCAAGTCTACCACCATCCAAAGGTCCTCCAGCTCCTCGAAACAACTCCACAGATTTCCCCTTGCTGCCCCTTACCCCTGGAACCGCCTCCATGGGACCTTGTGTGATCACTCCCATTATTTGCTTGGAGTCTTTCGTATCTTCTTGCCCAGGCTTTCCCTAACCTGTAAGATCAGACCGTGTTGCATGTTTTAGCATCCTCTGAATTTCTGTTTTATTGGTTTTTAATGTGCCATTATAGTGCTGTTTTATTGGGCTGTTTTCACACTGCACCTTATTCCGTTATTCTGATGATTTCTTACCTGGTTATTTGCGCATTATATTTGATCTTTCACACGATGTACAAACTAGTTATGGGTTCTAATGGAATATTGTGCAAGTTTAGAACTAATTTTCATGATAAATAATAACAATAATCTGTTTGCAAGCTTGGGAACCTGGAAAATTGCAGGAGCTTTTTTGCTAGCTGTAGCCACTCACACGACTGCCATCCCAGCGTGCAGTGCATTCCTGTTCTTTAGGCACACATGGTTGGTTTTTTTTGCCTGATGAAAATTGTACCAGTATTCCAGTGTAGGCGCAGGTATCGGCAGCATTTACCAAACACACCCCTGTGTCTATACAGCTTTTAAAAAAATGTCAGATGCTAAAGGTAAGGGGTTGCGCGGTGATGGGATAAGAACTTAGACATACTACACAGAGGGGAGCTACAGTGTGCATGTGTATAACAGGTGAAGGACAAAATCAAGACATTCATTGTAGCCGTGTGAAAGACAGTTGCGCGAAATGCCGGTATATCTTCCTTAACGCAACAGGTACTGTAGTGTGAAAGGGATATGAGAAATTGGGACAGAGGTGCTGCCATTTTAATCCATGTGAAAGCAGCCCTGGTCCCAGTTTGCATTTTTGTTTTATTGACATTGTTTTTTTAATATCGTATAGCACTTAACAGATTTTTTTAAAAAAGTGAAGCCATTTATAAATGCTTTAAAATAAATAAATAAGGGTCGGGATGGGCGAGTCAGTCAACGCTGGTTTCTCCCAGTTTCTCGTTTCTCAAATCTTACATTCAGTTCTGCAGATTTCCACACCATTTATATATACAAGTCCTCATTAAATTCCATCAGCGTTTTCGCGTGAATGTCTTATAATAAGCAGAAGTTTGTATGCACATTTCCCTAACGTACGCACTTCTGCAAAGCATTCCCCAACTAAGCTAATACACTTTTGTATGTTCTTTTCATGCCCACAGGGAAGTCGGTGACAACGCCAGTCAGCCTCCCCTCCTGCCCCACTCACTCCCTGTGGTCTATACTTTACAGCAGCTTTTCCCAACCTTTGGTTTCCCAGATGTTGCTGGACTATAGTTCCCATAATTCCTGACTGTTGGCCATGCTGGCTGGGGCTGATAGGAACTGTAGTCCAGTGACATCTGGGGACCCAAGGTTGGGAAAGGCTGCTTTACAGGAACCGCCGCCCTCGCCCCAGCCCAGCACGCTGCAGGCATCAGGACTCCAGCACCAGCAGCTGTAGGCTGACCTGGGCATTCTTCCTATGGGGGGGAGCACACACAGCATGTCCCCCACCAGAACCCAGGACAAGCCCCTGATGGCTCTCACCCCTGTTACCTCGCCTGTGGCATAGTTGATCACCTCTTCTGCTTACAGGCTGCAAGGGAAGAGAAGGTGTGCCCACCACGGAGGCTCTCTGTTCCTGTAGAATGGCAGCCTGCAACGGAGGGACTTTGCTGTGGAATTTTCTCCTAAATGGAGTTCTTGTCCAGGAAATGACATGGAGACAGTGTCTGGAGTCCCTGCTGGCGTGCGCTATGGCGGGAGACTGCCTTCTTCCCTACACCAAAGGTCTTTTATAGGTTTATACAAGGTACAGTCATGTGTCTCAAGGTACCCAATAAGACGACGCTGAAGTTGGTTCCTAGTTCCCAGTTCCTTATTTGCTTGAAAGTTCAAAACACTAAAAAAGGAGAAAAGTTGACAGCTGTAGCAACTTCAAGCCAAATTTAACATGTATCTGAACCCCAAAATATATATTGGGGTACCCTGTATGATATATCACTGTGATCGGGGGACTCTCCCCGTCAAGAATAACAATACATTTATGCAATCAAAATCATCAGGCTTCTGATATTATCATAAATACATAATGATGTCATAAAAAACAAGTAACCGGGGGTGCCCACCCCAAATTCTGCTATAGGCCAGGACAACTCATATACCCCAGGAAAGGGGAGGGTGTCCTCTACGAGATGCCACTACATCCCACCTGGCCCAGAGACTCTGCTGGGTGCAGGGCATGGAAAAGGGCATCTATGCAAAATCAAAGTAGACAAAAAGATACAGAAAAAAATAAGTAACTGGGGTGCCCACCCCAACATCTGTTCTGGGCCAGGACAACTCATATACCCTAGGAAAGGGGAGGGTGTCCTCTACGATTTGTCCTGACCCAAAGCAGATTTTGTACACAACCAATTGGAACCTCTCCCCTGTGGCCAACGACAGGTGGCTTGGGTTCCCATGGTGACGCCAGCGAGCTGTCTCTCTCTATTGTGCTGCTTTTATTTTCTCTTGACCCAACTCTGCCAGCTCTGACGCCATTTTCGCCTCCCAGGGGCTCCTGAACGGAGAGAGGATGTGGTGTACTGTAAATTGGCTTCGCTTATACTGGTTTAAGTCCCACCGAGTTCCTCAATGTAGGATTGTTCCGCCCATCTTTTAAGGAGATGTGTTACTCCAGTTTGCATCTGTATTGCCACTGTTTTTATGATGTTTTATTTTAAAGATGTTTTCAGTGTTCGATCACTTGCCATTTGCTCCTGTGGGCTCCCTTTGGGAGGAAGGGTGGGACATAAATTTAATAACAAAATAAATGCAATAATTACATATATTATGGTATAAACTGGCTTGGGCTAGAGTCCGCTTCACCAGATGCATCATTCTTGGTAATCCATTAAAAGTTACACAATCATATGTTTGCTAGCCTTTCAAGTGCTACTGGGCTATTTTCTTTGTCGTTTCTGCTGTAAGCCATGACTAGTTGGCTATCTCTAGCCAAGGATAGTTGGAATCTGCCTCCCCAGTGCAGAATCTCTGTTTGTGTTCAGTATGATGATTCCACTACAGTAACTTCAGCCTGAAGTACAAACTGTGCATTGACAGTCAGCCACATGATACATGGAATCACAGCTATTCTTTTACCAAAATGGCAAGGGAAGAAAAACCCTATAAGCAACTGGCACTACCACCATTGGATAGCAATCACTGCAATTTTAAGGGAATCCACTTAAGGGTTGCCAAGTGATGTGACTGAGCTGAAAGAAGTCTGGATCAGGTGTACATCTCCCCTTGCCCTGTAGACTGCCAGAATGGTCCTTTCGGGGACTTCTGCTGGCATTCTCTGAGCTGGCTTTGGCTGGGCCAATATGAAGGACTTGCTGAGCTGGAGTTGGGGACTTACACCAGCATTGCCCCAGTTGAACCAGAGATCTTCCAGATCCTAAGGGAGCAATCCTGAGTCTTACGGTAGAGATACATTCACTGTTTGGCCAGTTCCAGTGCATCTCCACCTCTCTCTTCTGAAAACAGGGACACATGACACTAGTCAAACCCAGCCACTTTTTTACTGCAAAACCTGGTGGGATCATATTTTTTTTAATTCAGCTTGAAAGAGATTTCACAACAGATTGGCAGATCAACCCGTTGCCCCTCAGGCGTGCGTGGCCTACGGAAATGCTTTGCTGTGGGTGACTAGCCTGCTCGCAGCCTTTGAAGCCGACGTAATTCATGCCAGTTTAAAACGAGCTGGCATAAATTACCCCAGACACAAACCCTGCTCAGAGTGGGGCTAGCAGTGACTGAGCTGGTGCAAACCTGGTAGACAGAAAACAAGCTTGAAGAAGCCAGATTTCCAAGTCGCGTGACTAAGATGAGCAAGGTTAGGATCCAGTATAAATCCCCCCCTCAATTCCACCACTGCTACTCACCTGGAACACCCATTTTGGGGGGCTTATGCCAACATAAATCATGCCAGGCTCAGCTCAGCCAGCTGTGCCACAATGATTGCATCATGCCGGTGTCGCCCAGGTGAGCCAGGAACCAGCCGGCTGAGTCAGGGACACACCAGATTCCAATCTATCTTAGATTTGGATTGTCCCCTAAGTATGGTGGAGAGGAGTAGCTTGCTTGCTTATAATCTGGGTCGGGACTGCTGGGACATTTTCACTTCTCTCACTCTTCATGACGTAAGTCTCTTTCAGCCACTCACTGACCTTCTCTGAGCTCCCCATCCACCCAGCCCATCACAAGTTCTTAGCGAGGGCAACCCAGTGAGCTATCTCCGTCAATACTGTCTTTCAGAAGGAACTTGGAATCATTCCCATTTACCCAGTCATTTCACGGCTGAAGGAGACAGTTCTGGGTGGCAACCTAGAGATCATTGGAGCACTGGCTGAATGAATCGTTTTAATTGTAACTGTCTTTTAGAATGTTTTACCTGTTTATGTGGATGCTGGAGCTCAAAATGTGGCCAGTTGGGGTTAAGGAACACTTTTGAGGGAAAGGAAGAGGGGGACATATTAAACCACGCAGTTACTGTTCAGGTACTAGGAACGTTCACCTTGTTTTGCACAAAGTAAAGGCTTCACTTTGTTGTTGTTGTTGTTATATTGTCTTGTTGATAAGACTGTGCCGGGTTCCTTCGAGGAGAAGGCAGGAGATAAATTCAATAAGTAATACTAATGTGCTGTAATTTTGTAGTTTTGCTACAGATAGCTAGCTGATAGTCCAGAATGAGAGGTTAATATTCCACCCATTGGTATTTAGACCCCATCTGCACTATACGTTTAAAGCAGTATCATACCACTTTAAGCAGTCATGGCTTCCCCCAAAGAATCCTGGGAACGATAATTTGTTAAGGGTGCTGAGAGTGGTTAAGAGACCTCTGTTCCCTTCACAGAACTACAATTCCCAGAGTTCCCTGGGAAGAGGTATTAACTGTTAAACCACTCTGTCTTGCTGATGATTGTGTACATAATGCACAACAAATGTGCATTGCAACATAGTTTCAAGACAGGAAACAGAATAAATCGTTTTGAGAGGTAGTAATTGATCCAAGTCCCTTTGGTTGATGTTTGGAAGTGTGCATGTAGCAACTGTTTGGGAAAGCTGGACCTGTTGGAATTCCTTCCTGGACACATCACTGTGAGGCCTAATGTACTTCTGCAAAAGCAAGCAGGGAACCTATTTGGTAACATGCACAAAGACACCACTAGTGTTCTAGAAAGGTTAAGGTGGGAGCTGTAACTTATCAATTTCATACATTTGGAGCATGAATGAGCTTCTAAGGCCCTTAAACCTTCATAACACAAAGTTGTTTTGCGTAACAAATTACTACTCTGTGGCGTAGTGGTTCAGGTGTTGGACTACAACCTGGGAGACCAGGGTTCTAATCCCCACACAGCCATGAAGCTCACTGGGTGACCTTGGGCCAGTCACTGCCTCTCAGCCTCAGAGGAAGGCAATGGGAAAACCCCTCTGAATACCGCTTACCATGAAAACCCTATTCGTAGGGTCATCATGAGTCGGGATCGACTTGAAGGCAGTCCATTTACATTTTCATAAACTATCCTTACTATGAGCCACTTTGAAAGAGTCTACCTTGGTATTAGTAACTGTGTAATCAGACATGGACAACACAAAAGACAAAATAAAACACTTCAGTAAAGAGGAGTTGCTTGCAATTAACAGCTGATTTATTGATTTACTGGAAGGAATGCAAGAAATGATTCTTGTTTATGGTCACAGAACACAGCACTTGTTTAAATGTGGATAGGGACAGTCGTTCAGATGCGGAAGAAACACCCAGCCCGAGGGACACGGCAAATAATTTGCCTGGCAGGCTCCTTGGTAATTATTGCAATACACGAGCTGCAGGGCCTTCCCTTCTTCCCCCTGCCGTTTAGGCTCTGCAGAAAAAGAGAAGTCAACATTTGTCACCCTGTTATCATCATTAAAGCAAGGAGACAAGAATGACAAAATAAGATTGAAAGAACAAAGTGTGAAATCATTTCTCCCATTGCCTCTCTCTGGAAAACTGCAGTGCTTGGAAAAATGCCTAAAGTAATAAATAATAAATATATAAAATTTTATTTTTGAGTCGCCTATCTGGCCGAATTAACGGCCACTCTAGGCGACGTACACTAACGCAATAAGATAAAATACAATATAAAACCAATACAAACCACACTTAATAATTAAACTAAACACCCCTCTTACATTTCATCAAAACATTAAAAACTAACCCACCCCAGAGATCCCATAGGCCTGCCTGAACAGCCAGGTCTTCAAGGCTCGGCGGAGGCCTATCAAGGAGGGGGCATGGCGGAGATCGAAAGGAAGGGAATTCCAGAGGGTGGGGGCCACAATTGAAAATGCCCTCTCTCTGGTCCACACCAGCCTCGCTGTTTTAACTGGTGGGATCGAGAGAAGATCTTGTGTGGCTGATCTTGTCAGGCGGCATAATTGGTGATGCTGGAGGCGCTCCTTCAGATAAACTGGGCCGAAATCGTATAGGGCTTTAAAGGTCAGCACCAGCACCTTGAACTGGGCCCAGTAAACAACTGGTAACCAGTGTAGATCTTCTAACTCCGGAGTGATATGATCATGGCGACGGCTGTTCTTAATCAATCGTGCCACCGCATTTTGTATCAGCTGTAATTTCTGGACCGTTTTCAAGGGCAGCCCCACGTAGAGCGCATTACAGTAGTCTAGGCGAGAGGAGACTAGGGCATGTACCACCCGTGGGAGGAGATGGACAGGAAGGTAGGGTTGCAGCCTCCGTATCAGATGTAATTGATACCAAGCTGCCCGGCTCACTGCCGAGACCTGAGCCTCCATGGACAGCTGGGAGTCAAGAACGACCCCAAGGCTGCGGACCTGGTCTTTCAGGGGTAATCTTACCCCATTGAACATCAGGTCTATATCTCCCAACCTTCTCTTATCTCCCACGAGCAACACCTCGGTCTTGTCGGGGTTCAGTTTCAGCCTATTCCTTCCCATCCATCCACTTACGGATTCCAGGCACTTGGACACGGTATCCACAGCCAACTCTGGTGAGGACTTAAACGAGAGATAGAGCTGAGTATCATCCGCATATTGGTGACACTGCAGCCCAAATCTCCTGATGATGGCCCCCAGTGGCTTTACATAGATGTTGAATAGCATGGGGGAGAGGATAGAACCCTGTGGCACTCCACAATTGAGAGGCCAAGGGTCTGAGACCTCATCCCCCAATGCCACCCGTTGGTGCCTGTGTGAAAGATAGGAACGGAGCCACCGTAAAACAGTGCCCCCTATTCCTAATCCCTCCAGGCGATCTAAAAGGATACCGTGGTCGACGGTATCGAAAGCCGCTGAGAGATCCAGGAGGACAAGGAGGGTATATTCTCCCCTATCCAACGCCCTCCTCATATCATCCACCAGGGCGTGGTATACAATTTGTAATCTCTTCTATACTTAATCTGTGCCATGTAATCCTTTGTATGTTTACTCAGAATTGAGTCCCGCTATTGCTGTGTCCGTAGTAATTTTGTTTGGAATGTTCAGTGACTGAATTTGCCTAGTTTGAAGCACGTAAACAGTAGCAACACAAATGCAGCAAAATCAATGGGGTAATGCCTCTTTTTAACTTGTATTAATAATTTCTAAGGGGTTTCTTTATAAACCACTTTAAGGTTTTATTACAATCAAGTGGTGTGCAGATTTTGATAGATAAATAAACCTCCTCAGAGGTAAGTGTCTTTGTATTTAATGGGCCTTTCTTCCAGGGAAGTGGGTACAGGATTGCAGCCTTGGCTTTCTTGTGGGGAAGGGGTAAAACGTAAATACAGGCAGTCCAGTACGTTTTAACCCGTGTCATGGTCAGATCACTACCTGGTGAATATAGACCTCTCAATGCCACACACTCTCCGCAGGGGACAAGGACCTATTAGGATGGTCCGCCGCAGACGCCTGATGGATCCTGAAGGATTCCTGAATGCGCTGGGAGATTTGGAGCTGGCTGAAGGGCGCCTGGTCGAAACCTTGGTGATGGAGTGGAACAGGGAGCTCACCAGGGCAGTAGACCAGGTGGCTCCGAAACGTCCTCTCCCCCTGAATAGAGCTCAGATAGCACTCTGGTATACATCATGGCTGCGGGGTCTGAGACAGGAGGTGAGACGACTAGAGCGCCAATGGCGGAAATCGCGCTCTGCAGACGATCGGACACTGGTTAGAGCAGCAATAGCTGCCTACCAAGTGGCAACAAAGGCAACAAAGAGGGAATTCTTTGCTGCCTCTATTGTGTCCGCAGAGTGCTGTCCCAGGAGGTTGTTCCAAGCGGTCCGAAGCCTGGTCGGTCCAGTTGCTCAGGAATCCATGGAGCACTCTAAAGCCTCCTGTGACATGTTTGCTAAACACTTTGCCGATAAAATCGAACGCCTGAAGAACATGATTCCGTACGTCGTGGACACAGGAAGTGAGCCATAGTCGGCCAGTTGCATTCCGGTCCGGTGGGATTGGTTTCAGCCTCTTCCCTCTGAGGAAGTGGACAAGGTGCTCTCTTCTGTAAAGCCTACCACTTGTCTACTGGATCCTTGCCCATCGTGGCTCATTATGAGCTGCAAAGAGAGACTGAGCGAAGGGACCAAGGCAATGGTAAATGCATCCTTGGACGAGGGTGCAATGCCACTAGCCCTTAAGGAGGCAGTAATAAAACCCATCTTGAACAAGTCCTCCTTGGATCCCCAAGAGTTGAATAACTTTCGCCCAGTCTCGAATTTACCATTTTTGGGCAAGGTGATTGAGCGAGTGGTGGCCAAACAGTTACAGACACACTTGGATGAAGCAGATTATTTAGATCCATTCCAATCGGGCTTCAGGACTGGACATGGAACTGAAACAGCCTTGGTCGCCCTGGTGGATGATAAGAGGAGGGCGTTGGATAGGGGAGAATATACCCTCCTCGTCCTCCTGGATCTCTCAGCGGCTTTCGATACCGTCGACCACGGTATCCTTTTAGATCGCCTGGAGGGATTAGGAATAGGAGGCACTGTTTTAAGGTGGCTCTGTTCCTATCTCTCAGACAGGCACCAAAGGGTGGCATTAGGGGATGAGATTTCGGACACTTGGCCTCTCACTTGTGGAGTGCCACAGGGTTCTATCCTCTCCCCCATGCTATTCAACATCTATGTAAAGCTGCTGGGAACCATCATCAGGAGATTTGGGCTGCAGTGCCACCAATATGCGGATGATACTCAGCTCTATCTCTCGTTTAAATCCTCACCAGAGTTGGCTGTGGACACCATGTCCAAGTGCCTGGAATCTGTAAGTGGATGGATGGGAAGGAATAGGCTGAAACTAAACCCCGACAAGACCGAGGTGTTGCTCGTGAGAGACAAGAGAAGATTGGGAGTTATAGACCTGGTGTTCAATGGGGTAACTTTACCCCTGAAAGACCAGAACCGCAGCCTTGGGGTCATTCTTGACTCCCAGCTGTCCATGGAGGCTCAGGTCTCGGCAGTGAGCCGGGCAGCTTGGTATCAATTACATCTGATATGAAGGCTGCAACCCTATCTTTCTTTTCATCTGCTCCCACGGGTGATACATGCCCTGGTCTCCTCCCGCTTAGACTACTGTAATGCGCTCTATGTGGGGTTACCCTTGAAAACGGTGCGGAAATTACAATTGGTACAAAATGCGGTGGCACGATTGATTAAGAACAGCCATCGTCGTGCTCATATTACTCCGGTGTTAGTAGATCTACACTGGTTACCAGTTGTTTACTGGGTCCAGTTCAAGGTGCTGGTGCTGACCTTTAAAGCCCTATACGGTTTTGGCCCAGTTTATCTGAAGGAGCGCCTCCAGCATCACCAAGTATGCCGCCTGACAAGATCAGCCACACAAGACCTTCTCTCGGTCCCACCAGTTAAAATAGCGAGGCTGGTGCGGACCAGAGAGAGGGCATTTTCGATCGTGGCCCTCACCCTCTGGAATTCCTTTCCTTTCGAGCTTCGCCATGCCCCCTCCCTAATAGGTTTCTGCCGGGCCTTGAAGACCTGGCTGTTCAGGCAGGCCTATGGGATCTCTGGGATGGGCTAGTTTTTACTGTTATTAATTGGAAGAGTGGTGTGAGATGAATGGTGGTCTTTGATTTTATCTTTTATTTTTACCGTATCTTTTTACGTCGCCTAGAGTGGCCGTTAATTCAGCCAGATAGGCGACTCATAAATAACATTTTATTATTATTATTATTATTATTAAAGTTATTTTCTAAAAAGGGGCATAAAATCAAATATTTTCAACGCAATGAAATTACTCTTGTTAATTATCTTGGTGATTATTTATTATCTTGGTGATTTCGCTGTTCTTTGGAAAATGACAGTTGGTTTGTTTTATTTACTGAACACTTAGGGAAAATGTATGCTTTTCCTTACTAGTTTACCTATAAAAGTAAAACACTTCCTAACTAAACTAAAGCATTTAAAAATGAAAGCAGATCATGTTGCTTTCCAGAGGCTGCCAACCCCCCATTGGTTACAGACCTAAATCAACCTGTGAGGGAATCAGTCCCCTATGCCCACTGATTTGGGGGTAAACACAAGTTATTTATGCCTCTAAAACATGCCATAATTAGGCCAGGTTCAGACTGGTTGAAGCCTTGCAGCTGTGCTCATTTGGGTGGGAGGGGGCAGAAAAGCATAGCCCTTTATAACACAAAGATATATCACTCTGGTTAAAAGAGCAAAAAAATGATGCCTATGATACAAGCACCAAGTCCCCTCTTTCAGCCAATTTGTACGTCTTTCTATAACTTCACAACAGCCATGAAAGGTAGGTTAGGCTGCGAGTTTGTGATTGGCCCAAGGCAGGACAGGCAAA
Source organism: Rhineura floridana (assembly GCF_030035675.1). NCBI lineage: Eukaryota > Metazoa > Chordata > Lepidosauria > Squamata > Rhineuridae > Rhineura > Rhineura floridana. Next base: position 203,729,668 of record NC_084483.1, on the reverse strand, counting down.
AACAAAAACGAGTTTAGAAAGTTTAAAATGTGAAAGTGTGCATGCTCTGAGTATTTTCATTTTTGTTCTTCAAGGTTGGCAAAATGTCATTTTGTTTTGTTTTTGCTCAGAGTTGTAGTATTCCAAAGGCTCAGAGATTATTTTTATTATTTTGGTAGTCCACAAAAGCTTATGCCATAATAAATTAGTTAGTCACAAGACTTATTTTGTGATATCTTATTTCATGGGTTCTTATTTTGGGAATTGCACCAGGGCTACCAACCTCCTTAATTGGGCCTTACCTTGGGACGTTATGATGAAGGTTGGGTAGGAAATCATATAAATAAATCAAATGACCAAACAAACAGAACACTGGCCTCGAGTTGCTTCCGACCCAATACAGGAGGGCTATTCTAAAGAAATAAACCTGAAATTGGAAGTTTTTGCTAGAGAGGTGGGCACCCATATTGGGTTATAGGGAAATTTGGGAGGTGGATTTTGAATATTTGTAAGACATCCAGTCATCCTTTGTTATGGGATAAAGAAGCACAGAACACTTCTTGGAATTTTGTAGAGGAAAATGGCAGTTGAAAATTGAAGTATCAGAATTAGCAAACTGATACTTAACATTATCATCTTAAAAGTTATCAAAGGGGTCATGCTAACTTGGGCTGCTGGGTGTTGGACTCCAACAAAATCTGGAGGGCCACGGGTTCCATATTCCTGATCTACCAGAAAGGATGGCATATATCAAAATTTTACTCACCAACGGTGTCTTTGACATAATCATCAGACTGGACTTGGAAAACCATGAAGGCAAGAGCAAAGAGCAAGAAAAGAGTCTTCATGCTCGGTTATTTGATGGACCTCAGAGTTGTCTGAAAGTAAAATCAGGCTGGAGAACTTCTGGAGGACAAGGCTGACAAATGCCTATATATATACAGATTTTTACGGCAAAAAGCCAGGGATTTAGGGAAAAGAACAGCAGTGATGCACATATGCCTCCAATTAATTACTGCCAACATCCTTGCACATAGTTCACATCTGTGACATTCACACAGGACATAACAGCACCCAGCGGAAGTACAATGACTCGATAATTGAGCAAATATTGCCACACACCGCCAAAGCAATAACAAATCATAGTTTAATGTAATAATTAGCCCGGATTCCAGTAGCTGCAGTGAGCAACAATCTCCATCTCTTGGTCACTCAGGACAGCGGTCATGACAGAGGAACCTCAGAGCCTTCACATCCATCTGAGCAATTTGTCTCTAGTGTTTATGTGGGGGCTGCCATGTTTGGTTTTTTTAGGTACAATTTTCTCTGGAAGCAACAGAATATCATCAAGCATGGGGGACTTGCCCTGGACTCATTTGGGAGGAAGGTTGGGATGAAAATACAGTAACTACATGCATTCACACATACAAGCTGAGCAGTGGCAAGGTGCCCCCTTCACTTGCCATTCAGGCTGCCAGTGACTGGAAAACACTATTTCCAAAGGTTTAAACAACAACAAAAATGGTGTGTCTGTGTGCTTGTGTGGACAGGCAATATGCAACCCTATGATAATCTCATAAGTAGTACTTTTAATTTTCATAAAGTAATCTGTCCGACTGCGGATTGTGAAGTGGAGCCATTGGTGCAATCATGATCTGTCAAGATTGGATGAGGGGAATTGGCTTTGGAATAAGGGAAGGGTGGATTCTTCTCCATCGCGTCCCTTCAAACCTTCATGATGTCTCTCTGCTTATTTCCCAGCATGCCTTTTACTTAACCAAGGCTACCATCCCCCAAAGCTCCTCCAGATCCCCGAAGCATTTCCGCTGCTGCCCCTTATACCTGGAACCGCCTCCACAACACCTTCTGTTATTTGCTTGAAATCCTTCATATCTTTTTGCCCAGTGTTTCTCTAACTCATACAATCAGACCTTGTTTTATGTGTTAGAATCCTCTGAATTTGCAAAATTGCACTTCAGGCAAGGGTTGTCTTCATATGCTGAATAATAATGGTGTCAGTGGACAGCCTTGTCACGTATCTCTTTTTCACCTAAATGGATCTGATTTTATTGATGAATATCATAAGAATGTAAGAAAAACCCATTGGATCAGGCCAGAGCATCCTGTTCTCACAATGGCCAACCAGATGCCTATGGGAAGCCCTCAGGGAGGACCTTCGAGCACAAAAGCACTCTCCCCACTGCACTTTCCACCAACTGAAATTCAGAAGCATATTGCCTCCAACCATGGAGGGAAAGCATAGCCATCATGGCGAGTAGCCATTGATAGACTTACCCTCCATGAATTGAGGTAGTAGGGGTGAATATATTAGCTTAATGCAAGATATAAAAGTGGAGCCTGTCCCCATTTTATGTAGCGCTTGAAATAAATCCCTCCACTCTACGTTATCACATACATTTTCTGCATCTATAAACAGCAATCCATATTGGTTGTCTTGTTTCTTTATCCTTGAAATAATATTAAGTAATTTCCTAATATTGTTGTTGTTATATTCCTTCAAGTTGACTATGACTTATGGCGACCCTATGAATCAGTGACCTCCAAGAGCATCTGTCATGAACCACCCTGTTCAGATCTTGTAAGTTCAGGTCTGTGGCTTCCTTTATGGAATCAATCCATCTCTTGTTTGATCTTCATCTTTTTCTACTCCCTGCTGTTTTTCCCAGCGTTATTATCTTTTCTAATGAATCATGTCTTCTCATTATGTGTCCAAAGTATGATAACCTTCTCTGCTTTTTAATCTGGGAGGTAAGAAATGGGATCCTGTGCAAGTTTGCTGAGAATGGATTGATCACTGGCATTCTTATTGAGTCCAGTTGGATTTACTCCCCTGCAATCCTGCTTAGGATAAGTGAAACTGACCACAGAGGATGGGGAGGGGAAGAGGAGGGAGGGGAGGGGGGCAGAGGGGAGGAGGGAGATGGGAGCAGGCAGGTGGG